>NC_140590.1:1220459630-1221061630 GCF_964204655.1 Triturus cristatus | reverse complement strand
GGGGGGGTGGTTATCTCTTTTGTCAAAAATCGGGTGTTTTCGCTTGAACAATAAAGGCCTACAAATGTTATTTAGTTCACTTCCCGTGGAGGAGAAACACTTTTTAAGGCCGCAGAGTGAGTAAATTGGCCATATTCATTCACTTTTACCCATTCCTCAAATCTTGTTTTTAAAGCCCCTGGAAGCATGAAAATCACTTTAAACATCTCATTTTATCTTCAAAAGTGATTTTCCACGTACAAATGTGAATTGTAGTTCAAAGAGGCAACATTTGAAAGCAGACCATTTTTTTAGTTTCTGAAGCATGTCGTAAGGGGGGGTGGTTATCTCTTTCATCAAAAATCAGACGTTTTTAATTGAACAATAAAGGCCTACAAATGTTATTTAATTCACTTTCTGGGGTGGAGAAAAACTTTTTAAGGCCTCAGAGTGAATAAATTGGCCATTTTCATTCACTTTTACCCATTCCTCAAATCTTGTGTTTAGGGCCCCTGGAAGCTTGAAAATCACTTTAAACATCTCATTTTATCTTTAAAAGTGATTTTCCACGTACAAATGTGAATTGTAGTTAA
Organism: Triturus cristatus; assembly: GCF_964204655.1. Classification (NCBI taxonomy): domain Eukaryota; kingdom Metazoa; phylum Chordata; class Amphibia; order Caudata; family Salamandridae; genus Triturus; species Triturus cristatus. Next base: position 1,221,061,058 of record NC_140590.1, on the reverse strand, counting down.
AAGAGGCAACATTTGATAACGGACCATTTTTTACGTTTCTGAAGCATGTCGTAAGGGGGGGTGGTTATCCCTTTCGTCAAAAATCGGGCGTTTTCGCTTGAACAATAAAGGCCTACAAATGTTATTTAGTTCACTTCCCGTGGAGGAGAAACACTTTTTAAGGCCGCAGACTGAGTAAATTGCCCATATTCATTCACTTTTACCCATTCCTCAAATCTTGTGTTTAAGGCCCCTGGAAGCATGAAAATCACTTTAAACATCTCATTTTATCTTTAAAAGTGATTTTCAACGTACAAATGTGAATTGTAGTTCAAAGAGGCAACATTTGAAAACAGACCATTTTTTTAGTTTCTGAAGCATGTCGTAAGGGGAGGTGGTTATCTCTTTCATCAAAAATCGGACGTTTTTGATTGAACAATAAAGGCCTCCAAATGTTATTTTATTCACTTCCCGTGGAGGAGAAACACTTTTTAAGGCCGCAGAGTGAGTAAATTGGCCATTTTGATTCACTTTTACCCATTCCTCAAATCTCGTGTTTAAGGCCCCTGGAAGCATGAAAATCACTTTAAACATCTCATTTTATCTTTAAAAGTGATTTTCCACGTACAAATGTGAATTGTAGTTCAAAGAGGCAACATTTGAAAACAGACCATTTTTTTAGTTTCTGAAGCATGTCGTAAGGGGGGGTGGTTATCTCCTTCATCAAAAATCGGACGTTTTGAATTGAACAATAAAGGCCTACAAATGTTATTTAATTCACTTTCTGGGGTGGAGAAAAACTTTTTAAGGCCTCAGAGTGAATAAATTGGCCATTTTCATTCACATTTACCTATTCCTCAAATCTTGTGTTTAGGGCCCCTGGAAGCTTGAAAATCACTTTAAACATCTCATTTTATCTTTAAAAGTGATTTTTCACGTACAAATGTGAATTGTAGTTAAAAGAGGCAACATTTGAAAACGGACCATTTTTACGTTTCTGAAGCATGTCATAAGGGGGGGTGGTTATCTCTTTCGTCAAAAATCGGGCGTTTTCGCTTGAACAATAAAGGCCTACAAATGGTATTTAGTTCACTTCCCGTGGAGGAGAAACACTTTTTAAGGCCGCAGAGTGAGTAAATTGGCCATATTCATTCACTTTTACCCATTCCTCAAATCTTGTGTTTAAGGCCCCTGGAAGCATGAAAATCACTTTAAACATCTCATTTTATCTTTAAAAGTGATTTTCCACGTACAAATGTGAATTGTAGTTCAAAGAGGCAACATTTGAAAACAGACCATTTTTTTAGTTTCTGAAGCATGTCGTAAGGGGAGGTGGTTATCTCTTTCATCAAAAATCGGACGTTTTTGATTGAACAATTAAAGGCCTCCAAATGTTATTTTATTCACTTCCCGTGGAGGAGAAACACTTTTTAAGGCCGCAGAGTGAGTAAATTGGCCATTTTGATTCACTTTTACCCATTCCTCAAATCTCGTGTTTAAGGCCCCTGGAAGCATGAAAATCACTTTAAACATCTCATTTTATCTTTAAAAGTGATTTTCCACGTACAAATGTGAATTGTAGTTCAAAGAGGCAACATTTGAAAACAGACCATTTTTTTAGTTTCTGAAGCATGTCGTAAGGGGGGGTGGTTATCTCTTTCATCAAAAATCGGACGTGTTTGATTGAACAATAAAGGCCTACAAATGTTATTTAATTCACTTTCTGGGGTGGAGAAAAACTTTTTAAGGCCTCAGAGTGAATAAATTGGCCATTTTCATTCACATTTACCCATTCCTCAAATCTTGTGTTTAGGGCCCCTGGAACTTGAAAATCACTTTAAACATCTCATTTTATCTTTAAAAGTGATTTTCCACGTACAAATGTGAATTGTAGTTCAAAGAGGCAACATTTGAAAACGGACCATTTTTTACGTTTCTGAAGCTTGTCGTAAGGGGGGGTGGTTATCTCTTTCGTCAAAAATCGGGCGTTTTCGCTTGAACAATAAAGGCCTACAAATGTTATTTAGTTCACTTCCCGTGGAGGAGAAACACTTTTTAAGGCCGCAGAGTGAGTAAATTGGCCATATTCATTCACTTTTACCCATTCCTCAAATCTTGTGTTTAAGGCCCATGGAAGCATGAAAATCACTTTAAAAATCTCTTTTTATCTTTAAAAGTGATTTTCCACGTACAAATGTGAATTGTAGTTCAAAGAGGCAACATTTGAAAACAGACCATTTTTTTAGTTTCTGAAGCATGTCGTAAGGGGGGGTGGTTATCTCTTTCCTCAAAAATCGGACGTTTTTGATTGAACAATAAAGGCCTCCAAATGTTATTTTATTCACTTCCCGTGGAGGAGAAACACTTTTTAAGGCCGCAGAGTGAGTAAATTGGCCATTTTCATTCACTCTTACCCATTCCTCAAATCTCGTGTTTAAGGCCCCTGGAAGCATGAAAATCACTTTAAACATCTCATTTTATCTTTAAAAGTGATTTTCCACGTACAAATGTGAATTGTAGTTCAAAGAGGCAACATTTGAAAACAGACCATTTTTTTAGTTTCTGAAGCATGTCGTAAGGGGGGGTGGTTATCTCCTTCATCAAAAATCAGACGTTTTGAATTGAACAATAAAGGCCTACAAATGTTGTTTAATTCACTTTCTGGGGTGGAGAAAAACTTTTTAAGGCCTCAGAGTGAATAAATTGGCCATTTTCATTCACATTTACCCATTCCTCAAATCTTGTGTTTAAGGCCCCTGGAAGCATGAAAATCACTTTAAACATCTCATTTTATCTTTAAAAGTGATTTTCCACGTACAAATGTGAATTGTAGTTCAAAGAAGCAACATTTGAAAACAGACCATTTTTTTAGTTTCTGAAGCATGTCGTAAGGGGGGGGTGGTTATCTCTTTCATCAAAAATCGGACGTTTTTGATTGAACAATAAAGGCCTACAAATTTTATTTAATTCACTTTCTGGGGTGGAGAAAAACTTTTTAAGGCCTCAGAGTGAATAAATTGGCCATATTCATTCACATTTACCCATTCCTCAAATCTTGTGTTTAGGGCCCCTGGAAGCTTGAAAATCACTTTAAACATCTCATTTTATCTTTAAAAGTGATTTTCCACGTACAAATGTGAATTGTAGTTCAAAGTGGCAACATTTGAAAACGGATCATTTTTTACGTTTCTGAAGCTTGTCGTAAGGGGGGGTGGTTATCTCTTTCGTCAAAAATCGGGCATTTTCGCTTGAACAATAAAGGCCTACAAATGTTATTTAGTTCACTTCCCGTGGAGGAGAAACACTTTTTAAGGCCGCAGACTGAGTAAATTGGCCATATTCATTCACTTTTACCCATTCCTCAAATCTTGTGTTTAAGGCCCCTGGAAGCATGAAAATCACTTTAAACATCTCATTTTATCTTTAATAGTGATTTTCCACGTACAAATGTGAATTGTAGTTCAAAGAGGCAACATTTGAAAATGGACCATTTTTTACGTTTCTGAAGCATGTCGTAAGGGGGGGTGGTTATCTCTTTCGTCAAAAATCGGGTGTTTTCGCTTGAACAATAAAGGCCTACAAATGTTATTTAGTTCACTTCCCGTGGAGGAGAAACACTTTTTAAGGCCGCAGAGTGAGTAAATTGGCCATATTCATTCACTTTTACCCATTCCTCAAATCTTGTTTTTAAGGCCCCTGGAAGCATGAAAATCACTTTAAACATCTCATTTTATCTTTAAAAGTGATTTTACACGTACAAATGTGAATTGTAGTTCAGAGAGGCAACATTTGAAAACAGACCATTTTTTTAGTTTCTGAAGCATGTCGTAAGGGGGGGTGGTTATCTCTTTCATCAAAAATCGGACGTTTTTAATTGAACAATAAAGGCCTACAAATGTTATTTAATTCACTTTCTGGGGTGGAGAAAAACTTTTTAAGGCCTCAGAGTGAATAAATTGGCCATTTTCATTCACTTTTACCCATTCCTCAAATCTTGTGTTTAGGGCCCCTGGAAGCTTGAAAATCACTTTAAACATCTCATTTTATCTTTAAAAGTTATTTTCCACGTACAAATGTGAATTGTAGTTAAAAGAGGCAACATTTGATAACGGACCATTTTTTACGTTTCTGAAGCATGTCGTAAGGGGGGGTGGTTATCCCTTTCGTCAAAAATCGGGCGTTTTCGCTTGAACAATAAAGGCCTACAAATGTTATTTAGTTCACTTCTGTGGAGGAGAAACACTTTTTAAGGCCGCAGAGTGAGTAAATTGGCCATATTCATTCACTTTTACCCATTCCTCAAGTCTTGTGTTTAAGGCCCCTGGAAGCATGAAAACCACTTTAAACATCTCATTTTATCTTTAAAAGTGATTTTCCACGTACAAATGTGAATTGTAGTTCAAAGAGGCAACATTTGAAAACAGACCATTTTTTTAGTTTCTGAAGCATGTCGTAAGGGGGGGTGGTTATCTCTTTCATCAAAAATCGGACGTTTTTGATTGAACAATAAAGGCCTACAAATGTTATTTAATTCACTTTCTGGTGTGGAGAAAAACTTTTTAAGGCCTCAGAGTGAATACATTGGCCATTTTCATTCACATTTACCCATTCCTCAAATCTTGTGTTTAGGGCCCCTGGAAGCTTGAAAATCACTTTAAACATCTCATTTTATCTTTAAAAGTGATTTTCCACGTACAAATGTGAATTGTAGTTCAAAGAGGCAATATTTGAAAACGGACCATTTTTTACGTTTCTGAAGCTTGTCGTAAGGGGGGGTGGTTATCTCTTTCGTCAAAAATCGGGCGTTTTCGCTTGAACAATAAAGGCCTACAAATGTTATTTAGTTCACTTCCCGTGGAGGAGAAACACTTTTTAAGGCCGCAGACTGAGTAAATTGGCCATATTAATTCACTTTTACCCATTCCTCAAATCTTGTGTTTAAGGCCCCTGGAAGCATGAAAATCACTTTAAACATCTCATTTTATCTTTAATAGTGATTTTCCACGTACAAATGTGAATTGAAGTTCAAAGAGGCAATATTTGAAAACGGACCATTTTTTACGTTTCTGAAGCATGTCGTAAGGGGGGGTGGTTATCTCTTTCGTCAAAAATCGGTTGTTTTCGCTTGAACAATAAAGGCCTACAAATGTTATTTAGTTCACTTCCCGTGGAGGAGAAACACTTTTTAAGGCCGCAGAGTGAGTAAATTGGCCATATTCATTCACTTTTTCCCATTCCTCAAATCTTGTGTTTAAGGCCCATGGAAGCATGAAAATCACTTTAAACATCTCATTTTATCTTTAAAGTGATTTTCCACGTACAAATGTGAATTGTAGTTAAAAGAGGCAACATTTGAAAACAGACCATTTTTTTAGTTTCTGAAGCATGTCGTAAGGGGGGGTGGTTATCTCTTTCATCAAAAATCGGACGTTTTTAATTGAACAATAAAGGCCTACAAATGTTATTTAATTTACTTTCTGGGGTGGAGAAAAACTTTTTAAGGCCTCAGAGTGAATAAATTGGCCATTTTCATTCATATTTACCCATTCCTCAAATCTTGTGTTTAGGGCCCCTGGAAGCTTGAAAATCACTTTAAACATCTCATTTTATCTTTAAAAGTGATTTTCCACGTACAAATGTGAATTGTAGTTAAAAGAGGCAACATTTGAAAATGGACCATTTTTACGTTTCTGAAGCATGTCATAAGGGGGGGTGGTTATCTCTTTCGTCAAAAATCGGGCGTTTTCGCTTGAACAATAAAGGCCTACAAATGTTATTTTATTCACTTCCCGTGGAGGAGAAACACTTTTTAAGGCCGCAGAGTGAGTAAATTGGCCATTTTCATTCACTCTTACCCATTCCTCAAATCTCGTGTTTAAGGCCCCTGGAAGCATGAAAATCACTTTAAACATCTCATTTTATCTTTAAAAGTGATTTTCCACGTACAAATGTGAATTGTAGTTCAAAGAGGCAACATTTGAAAACAGACCATTTTTTTAGTTTCTGAAGCATGTCGTAAGGGGGGGTGGTTATCTCCTTCATCAAAAATCAGACGTTTTGAATTGAACAATAAAGGCCTACAAATGTTGTTTAATTCACTTTCTGGGGTGGAGAAAAACTTTTTAAGGCCTCAGAGTGAATAAATTGGCCATTTTCATTCACATTTACCCATTCCTCAAATCTTGTGTTTAAGGCCCCTGGAAGCATGAAAATCACTTTAAACATCTCATTTTATCTTTAAAAGTGATTTTCCACGTACAAATGTGAATTGTAGTTCAAAGAAGCAACATTTGAAAACAGACCATTTTTTTAGTTTCTGAAGCATGTCGTAAGGGGGGGGTGGTTATCTCTTTCATCAAAAATCGGACGTTTTTGATTGAACAATAAAGGCCTACAAATTTTATTTAATTCACTTTCTGGGGTGGAGAAAAACTTTTTAAGGCCTCAGAGTGAATAAATTGGCCATATTCATTCACATTTACCCATTCCTCAAATCTTGTGTTTAGGGCCCCTGGAAGCTTGAAAATCACTTTAAACATCTCATTTTATCTTTAAAAGTGATTTTCCACGTACAAATGTGAATTGTAGTTCAAAGTGGCAACATTTGAAAACGGATCATTTTTTACGTTTCTGAAGCTTGTCGTAAGGGGGGGTGGTTATCTCTTTCGTCAAAAATCGGGCATTTTCGCTTGAACAATAAAGGCCTACAAATGTTATTTAGTTCACTTCCCGTGGAGGAGAAACACTTTTTAAGGCCGCAGACTGAGTAAATTGGCCATATTCATTCACTTTTACCCATTCCTCAAATCTTGTGTTTAAGGCCCCTGGAAGCATGAAAATCACTTTAAACATCTCATTTTATCTTTAATAGTGATTTTCCACGTACAAATGTGAATTGTAGTTCAAAGAGGCAACATTTGAAAATGGACCATTTTTTACGTTTCTGAAGCATGTCGTAAGGGGGGGTGGTTATCTCTTTCGTCAAAAATCGGGTGTTTTCGCTTGAACAATAAAGGCCTACAAATGTTATTTAGTTCACTTCCCGTGGAGGAGAAACACTTTTTAAGGCCGCAGAGTGAGTAAATTGGCCATATTCATTCACTTTTACCCATTCCTCAAATCTTGTTTTTAAGGCCCCTGGAAGCATGAAAATCACTTTAAACATCTCATTTTATCTTTAAAAGTGATTTTACACGTACAAATGTGAATTGTAGTTCAGAGAGGCAACATTTGAAAACAGACCATTTTTTTAGTTTCTGAAGCATGTCGTAAGGGGGGGTGGTTATCTCTTTCATCAAAAATCGGACGTTTTTAATTGAACAATAAAGGCCTACAAATGTTATTTAATTCACTTTCTGGGGTGGAGAAAAACTTTTTAAGGCCTCAGAGTGAATAAATTGGCCATTTTCATTCACTTTTACCCATTCCTCAAATCTTGTGTTTAGGGCCCCTGGAAGCTTGAAAATCACTTTAAACATCTCATTTTATCTTTAAAAGTGATTTTCCACGTACAAATGTGAATTGTAGTTAAAAGAGGCAACATTTGATAACGGACCATTTTTTACGTTTCTGAAGCATGTCGTAAGGGGGGGTGGTTATCCCTTTCGTCAAAAATCGGGCGTTTTCGCTTGAACAATAAAGGCCTACAAATGTTATTTAGTTCACTTCTGTGGAGGAGAAACACTTTTTAAGGCCGCAGAGTGAGTAAATTGGCCATATTCATTCACTTTTACCCATTCCTCAAGTCTTGTGTTTAAGGCCCCTGGAAGCATGAAAACCACTTTAAACATCTCATTTTATCTTTAAAAGTGATTTTCCACGTACAAATGTGAATTGTAGTTCAAAGAGGCAACATTTGAAAACAGACCATTTTTTTAGTTTCTGAAGCATGTCGTAAGGGGGGGTGGTTATCTCTTTCATCAAAAATCGGACGTTTTTGATTGAACAATAAAGGCCTACAAATGTTATTTAATTCACTTTCTGGGGTGGAGAAAAACTTTTTAAGGCCTCAGAGTGAATACATTGGCCATTTTCATTCACATTTACCCATTCCTCAAATCTTGTGTTTAGGGCCCCTGGAAGCTTGAAAATCACTTTAAACATCTCATTTTATCTTTAAAAGTGATTTTCCACGTACAAATGTGAATTGTAGTTCAAAGAGGCAATATTTGAAAACGGACCATTTTTTACGTTTCTGAAGCTTGTCGTAAGGGGGGGTGGTTATCTCTTTCGTCAAAAATCGGGCGTTTTCGCTTGAACAATAAAGGCCTACAAATGTTATTTAGTTCACTTCCCGTGGAGGAGAAACACTTTTTAAGGCCGCAGACTGAGTAAATTGGCCATATTAATTCACTTTTACCCATTCCTCAAATCTTGTGTTTAAGGCCCCTGGAAGCATGAAAATCACTTTAAACATCTCATTTTATCTTTAATAGTGATTTTCCACGTACAAATGTGAATTGAAGTTCAAAGAGGCAATATTTGAAAACGGACCATTTTTTACGTTTCTGAAGCATGTCGTAAGGGGGGGTGGTTATCTCTTTCGTCAAAAATCGGTTGTTTTCGCTTGAACAATAAAGGCCTACAAATGTTATTTAGTTCACTTCCCGTGGAGGAGAAACACTTTTTAAGGCCGCAGAGTGAGTAAATTGGCCATATTCATTCACTTTTTCCCATTCCTCAAATCTTGTGTTTAAGGCCCATGGAAGCATGAAAATCACTTTAAACATCTCATTTTATCTTTAAAGTGATTTTCCACGTACAAATGTGAATTGTAGTTAAAAGAGGCAACATTTGAAAACAGACCATTTTTTTAGTTTCTGAAGCATGTCGTAAGGGGGGGTGGTTATCTCTTTCATCAAAAATCGGACGTTTTTAATTGAACAATAAAGGCCTACAAATGTTATTTAATTTACTTTCTGGGGTGGAGAAAAACTTTTTAAGGCCTCAGAGTGAATAAATTGGCCATTTTCATTCATATTTACCCATTCCTCAAATCTTGTGTTTAGGGCCCCTGGAAGCTTGAAAATCACTTTAAACATCTCATTTTATCTTTAAAAGTGATTTTCCACGTACAAATGTGAATTGTAGTTAAAAGAGGCAACATTTGAAAATGGACCATTTTTACGTTTCTGAAGCATGTCATAAGGGGGGGTGGTTATCTCTTTCGTCAAAAATCGGGCGTTTTCGCTTGAACAATAAAGGCCTACAAATGTTATTCAGTTCACTTCCCGTGGAGGAGAAACACTTTTTAAGGCCGCAGAGTGAGTAAATTGGCCATATTCATTCACTTTTACCCATTCCTCAAATCTTGTGTTTAAGGCCCCTGGAAGCATGAAAATCACTTTAAACATCTCATTTTATCTCTAAAAGTGATTATCCACGTACGAATGTGAGTTGTCTTTTAAAGACGCAACATTTGAAAATGGACCATTTTTTTAGTTTCTGAAGCATGTCGTAAGGGGAGGTGGTTATCTCTTTCATCAAAAATCGGACGTTTTTGATTGAACAATAAAGGCCTCCAAATGTTATTTAATTCACTTCCTGTGGAGGAGAAACACTTTTTAAGGCCGCAGAGTGAGTAAATTGGCCATTTTGATTCACTTTTACCCATTCCTTAAATCTCGTGTTTAAGGCCCCTGGAAGCATGAAAATCACTTTAAACATCTCATTTTATCTTTAAAAGTGATTTTCCACGTACAAATGTGAATTGTAGTTCAAAGAGGCAACATTTGAAAACAGACCATTTTTTTAGTTTCTGAAGCATGTCGTAAGGGGGGGTGGGTATCTCTTTCATCAAAAATCGGACATTTTTGATTGAACAATAAAGGCCTACAAATGTTATTTAATTCACTTTCTGGGGTGGAGAAAAACTTTTTAAGGCCTCAGAGTGAATAAATTGGCCATTTTCATTCACATTTACCCATTCCTCAAATCTTGTGTTTAGGGCCCCTGGAAGCTTGAAAATCACTTTAAACATCTCATTTTATCTTTAAAAGTGATTTTCCACGTACAAATGTGAATTGTATTTCAAAGAGGCAACATTTGAAAACAGACCATTTTTTACGTTTCTGAAGCTTGTCGTAAGGGGGGGTGGTTATCTCTTTCGTCAAAAATCGGGCGTTTTTGCTTGAACAATAAAGGCCTACAAATGTTATTTAGTTCACTTCCCGTGGAGGAGAAACACTTTTTAAGGCCGCAGAGTGAGTAAATTGGCCATATTCATTCACTTTTACCCATTCCTCAAATCTTGTGTTTAAGGCCCCTGGAAGCATGAAAATCACTTTAAACATCTCATTTTATCTTTAAAAGTGATTTTCCACGTACAAATGTGAATTGTAGTTCAAAGAGGCAACATTTGAAAACAGACCATTTTTTTAGTTTCTGAAGCATGTCGTAAGGGGAGGTGGTTATCTCTTTCATCAAAAATCGGACGTTTTTGATTGAACAATAAAGGCTTCCAAATGTTATTTTATTCACTTCCCGTGGAGGAGAAACACTTTTTAAGGCCGCAGAGTGAGTAAATTGGCCATTTTGATTCACTTTTACCCATTCCTCAAATCTCGTGTTTAAGGCCCCTGGAAGCATGAAAATCACTTTAAACATCTCATTTTATCTTTAAAAGTGATTTTCCACGTACAAATGTGAATTGTAGTTCAAAGAGGCAACATTTGAAAACAGACCATTTTTTTAGTTTCTGAAGCATGTCGTAAGGGGGGGTGGTTATCTCCTTCATCAAAAATCGGACGTTTTGAATTGAACAATAAAGGCCTACAAATGTTATTTAATTCACTTTCTGGGGTGGAGAAAAACTTTTTAAGGCCTCAGAGTGAATAAATTGGCCATTTTCATTCACATTTACCTATTCCTCAAATCTTGTGTTTAGGGCCCTTGGAAGCTTGAAAATCACTTTAAACATCTCATTTTATCTTTAAAAGTGATTTTCCACGTTCAAATGTGAATGGTAGTTAAAAGAGGCAACATTTGATAACGGGCCATTTTTTACATTTCTGAAGCATGTCGTAAGGGGGGGTGGTTATCTCTTTCGTCAAAAATCGGGCGTTTTCGCTTGAACAATAAAGGCCTACAAATGTTATTTAGTTCACTTCCCGTGGAGGAGAAACACTTTTTAAGGCCGTAGAGTGAGTAAATTGGCCATATTCATTCACTTTTACCCATTCCTCAAATCTTGTGTTTAAGGCCCCTGGAACATGAAAATCACTTTAAACATCTCATTTTATCTTTAAAAGTGATTTTCCACGTACAAATGTGAATTGTAGTTCAAAGAGGCAACATTTGAAAACAGACCGTTTTTTTAGTTTCTGAAGCATGTCGTAAGGGGGGGGTGGTTATCTCCTTCATCAAAAATCGGACGTTTTGAATTGAACAATAAAGGCCTACAAATGTTATTTAATTCACTTTCTGGGGTGGAGAAAAACTTTTTAAGGCCTCAGAGTGAATAAATTGGCCATTTTCATTCACATTTACCCATTCCTCAAATCTTGTGTTTAGGGCCCCTGGAAGCTTGAAAATCACTTTAAACATCTCATTTTATCTTTAAAAGTGATTTTCCACGTACAAATGTGAATTGTGGTTAAAAGAGGCAACATTTGAAACGGACCATTTTTACGTTTCTGAAGCATGTCATAAGGGGGGTGGTTATCTCTTTCGTCAAAAATCGGGCGTTTTCGCTTGAACAATAAAGGCCTACAAATGTTATTTAGTTCACTTCCCGTGGAGGAGAAACACTTTTTAAGGCCGCAGAGTGAGTAAATTGGCCATATTCATTCACTTTTACCCATTCCTCAAATCTTGTGTTTAAGGCCCCTGGAAGCATGAAAATCACTTTAAACATCTCATTTTATCTTTAAAAGTGATTTTCCACGTACAAATGTGAATTGTAGTTTAAAGAGGCAACATTTGAAAACAGACCATTTTTTTAGTTTCTGAAGCATGTCATAAGGGGGGGTGGTTATCTCTTTCATCAAAAATCGGACGTTTTCGATTGAACAATAAAGGCATCCAAATGTTATTTTATTCACTTCCTGTGGAGGAGAAACACTTTTTAAGGCCGCAGAGTGAGTAAATTGGCCATTTCCATTCACTTTTACCCATTCCTCAAATCTTGTGTTTAAGGCCCCTGGAAGCATGAAAATCACTTTAAACATCTCATTTTATCTTTAAAAGTGATTTTCCACGTACAAATGTGAATTGTAGTTCAAAGAGGCAACATTTGAAAACAGACCATTTTTTTAGTTTCTGAAGCATGTCGTAAGGGGGGGTGGTTATCTCTTTCATCAAAAATCGGACGTTTTTAATTGAACAATAAAGGCCTACAAATGTTATTTAATTTACTTTCTGGGGTGGAGAAAAACTTTTTAAGGCCTCAGAGTGAATAAATTGGCCATTTTCATTCATATTTACCCATTCCTCAAATCTTGTGTTTAGGGCCCCTGGAAGCTTGAAAATCACTTTAAACATCTCATTTTATCTTTAAAAGTGATTTTCCACGTACAAATGTGAATTGTAGTTAAAAGAGGCAACATTCGAAAACGGACCATTTTTACGTTTCTGAAGCATGTCATAAGGGGGGGTGGTTATCTCTTTCGTCAAAAATCGGGCGTTTTCGCTTGAACAATAAAGGCCTACAAATGTTATTTAGTTCACTTCCCGTGGAGGAGAAACACTTTTTAAGGCCGCAGAGTGAGTAAATTGGCCATATTCATTCACTTTTACCCATTCCTCAAATCTTGTGTTTAAGGCCCCTGGAAGCATGAAAATCACTTTAAACATCTCATTTTATCTTTAAAAGTGATTTTCCACATACAAATGTGAATTGTAGTTTAAAGAGGCAACATTTGAAAACAGACCATTTTTTTAGTTTCTGAAGCATGTCGTAAGGGGGGGGTGGTTATCTCTTTCATCAAAAATCGGACGTTTTCGATTGAACAATAAAGGCCTCCAAATGTTATTTTATTCACTTCCCGTGGAGGAGAAACACTTTTTAAGGCCGCAGAGTGAGTAAATTGGCCATTTCCATTCACTTTTACCCATTCCTCAAATCTCGTGTTTAAGGCCCCTGGAAGCATGAAAATCACTTTAAACATCTCATTTTATCTTTAAAAGTGATTTTCCACGTACAAATGTGAATTGTAGTTCAAAGAGGCAACATTTGAAAACAGACCATTTTTTTAGTTTCTGAAGCATGTCGTAAGGGGGGGTGGTTATCTCTTTCATCAAAAATCGGACATTTTTAATTGAACAATAAAGGCCTACAAATGTTATTTAATTCACTTTCTGGGGTGGAGAAAAACTTTTTAAGGCCTCAGAGTGAATTAATTGGCCATTTTCATTCATATTTACCCATTCCTCAAATCTTGTGTTTAGGGCCCCTGGAAGCTTGAAAATCACTTTAAACATCTCATTTTATCTTTAAAAGTGATTTTCCACGTACAAATGTGAATTGTGGTTAAAAGAGGCAACATTTGAAACGGACCATTTTTACGTTTCTGAAGCATGTCATAAGGGGGGGTGGTTATCTCTTTCGTCAAAAATCGGGTGTTTTCGCTTGAACAATAAAGGCCCACAAATGTTATTTAGTTCACTTCCCGTGGAGGAGAAACACTTTTTAAGGCCGCAGAGTGAGTAAATTGGCCATTTTCATTCACTTTTACCCATTCCTCAAATCTTGTGTTTAAGGCCCCTGGAAGCATGAAAATCACTTTAAACATCTCATTTTATCTTTAATAGTGATTTTCCACGTACAAATGTGAATTGAAGTTCAAAGAGGCAATATTTGAAAACGGACCATTTTTTACGTTTCTGAAGCATGTCGTAAGGGGGGGTGGTTATCTCTTTCGTCAAAAATCGGTTGTTTTCGCTTGAACAATAAAGGCCTACAAATGTTATTTAGTTCACTTCCCGTGGAGGAGAAACACTTTTTAAGGCCGCAGAGTGAGTAAATTGGCCATATTCATTCACTTTTTCCCATTCCTCAAATCTTGTGTTTAAGGCCCATGGAAGCATGAAAATCACTTTAAACATCTCATTTTATCTTTAAAGTGATTTTCCACGTACAAATGTGAATTGTAGTTAAAAGAGGCAACATTTGAAAACAGACCATTTTTTTAGTTTCTGAAGCATGTCGTAAGGGGGGGTGGTTATCTCTTTCATCAAAAATCGGACGTTTTTAATTGAACAATAAAGGCCTACAAATGTTATTTAATTTACTTTCTGGGGTGGAGAAAAACTTTTTAAGGCCTCAGAGTGAATAAATTGGCCATTTTCATTCATATTTACCCATTCCTCAAATCTTGTGTTTAAGGCCCCTGGAAGCATGAAAATCACTTTAAACATCTCATTTTATCTTTAAAAGTGATTTTCCATGTACAAATGTGAATTGTAGTTTAAAGAGGCAACATTTGAAAACAGACCATTTTTTTAGTTTCTGAAGCATGTCGTAAGGGGGGGTGGTTATCTCTTTCATCAAAAATCGGACGTTTTCGATTGAACAATAAAGGCATCCAAATGTTATTTTATTCACTTCCTGTGGAGGAGAAACACTTTTTAAGGCCGCAGAGTGAGTAAATTGGCCATTTCCATTCACTTTTACCCATTCCTCAAATCTTGTGTTTAAGGCCCCTGGAAGCATGAAAATCACTTTAAACATCTCATTTTATCTTTAAAAGTGATTTTCCACGTACAAATGTGAATTGTAGTTCAAAGAGGCAACATTTGAAAACAGACCATTTTTTTAGTTTCTGAAGCATGTCGTAAGGGGGGGTGGTTATCTCTTTCATCAAAAATCGGACGTTTTTAATTGAACAATAAAGGCCTACAAATGTTATTTAATTTACTTTCTGGGGTGGAGAAAAACTTTTTAAGGCCTCAGAGTGAATAAATTGGCCATTTTCATTCATATTTACCCATTCCTCAAATCTTGTGTTTAGGGCCCCTGGAAGCTTGAAAATCACTTTAAACATCTCATTTTATCTTTAAAAGTGATTTTCCACGTACAAATGTGAATTGTAGTTAAAAGAGGCAACATTTGAAAACGGACCATTTTTACGTTTCTGAAGCATGTCATAAGGGGGGGTGGTTATCTCTTTCGTCAAAAATCGGGCGTTTTCGCTTGAACAATAAAGGCCTACAAATGTTATTTAGTTCACTTCCCGTGGAGGAGAAACACTTTTTAAGGCCGCAGAGTGAGTAAATTGGCCATATTCATTCACTTTTACCCATTCCTCAAATCTTGTGTTTAAGGCCCCTGGAAGCATGAAAATCACTTTAAACATCTCATTTTATCTTTAAAAGTGATTTTCCACGTACAAATGTGAATTGTAGTTTAAAGAGGCAACATTTGAAAACAGACCATTTTTTTAGTTTCTGAAGCATGTCGTAAGGGGGGGGTGGTTATCTCTTTCATCAAAAATCGGACGTTTTCGATTGAACAATAAAGGCCTCCAAATGTTATTTTATTCACTTCCCGTGGAGGAGAAACACTTTTTAAGGCCGCAGAGTGAGTAAATTGGCCATTTCCATTCACTTTTACCCATTCCTCAAATCTCGTGTTTAAGGCCCCTGGAAGCATGAAAATCACTTTAAACATCTCATTTTATCTTTAAAAGTGATTTTCCACGTACAAATGTGAATTGTAGTTCAAAGAGGCAACATTTGAAAACAGACCATTTTTTTAGTTTCTGAAGCATGTCGTAAGGGGGGGTGGTTATCTCTTTCATCAAAAATCGGACGTTTTTAATTGAACAATAAAGGCCTACAAATGTTATTTAATTCACTTTCTGGGGTGGAGAAAAACTTTTTAAGGCCTCAGAGTGAATTAATTGGCCATTTTCATTCATATTTACCCATTCCTCAAATCTTGTGTTTAGGGCCCCTGGAAGCTTGAAAATCACTTTAAACATCTCATTTTATCTTTAATAGTGATTTTCCACGTACAAATGTGAATTGAAGTTCAAAGAGGCAATATTTGAAAACGGACCATTTTTTACGTTTCTGAAGCATGTCGTAAGGGGGGGTGGTTATCTCTTTCGTCAAAAATCGGTTGTTTTCGCTTGAACAATAAAGGCCTACAAATGTTATTTAGTTCACTTCCCGTGGAGGAGAAACACTTTTTAAGGCCGCAGAGTGAGTAAATTGGCCATATTCATTCACTTTTACCCATTCCTCAAATCTTGTGTTTAAGGCCCCTGGAAGCATGAAAATCACTTTAAACATCTCATTTTATCTTTAAAAGTGATTTTCCACGTACAAATGTGAATTGTAGTTCAAAGAGGCAACATTTGAAAACAGACCATTTTTTTAGTTTCTGAAGCATGTCGTAAGGGGAGGTGGTTATCTCTTTCATCAAAAATCGGACGTTTTTGATTGAACAATAAAGGCCTCCAAATGTTATTTAATTCACTTCCCGTGGAGGAGAAACACTTTTTAAGGCCGCAGAGTGAGTAAATTGGCCATTTTGATTCACTTTTACCCATTCCTTAAATCTCGTGTTTAAGGCCCCTGGAAGCATGAAAATCACTTTAAACATCTCATTTTATCTTTAAAAGTGATTTTCCACGTACAAATGTGAATTGTAGTTCAAAGAGGCAACATTTGAAAACAGACCATTTTTTTAGTTTCTGAAGCATGTCGTAAGGGGGGGTGGGTATCTCTTTCATCAAAAATCGGACATTTTCGATTGAACAATAAAGGCCTACAAATGTTATTTAATTCACTTTCTGGGGTGGAGAAAAACTTTTTAAGGCCTCAGAGTGAATAAATTGGCCATTTTCATTCACATTTACCCATTCCTCAAATCTTGTGTTTAGGGCCCCTGGAAGCTTGAAAATCACTTTAAACATCTCATTTTATCTTTAAAAGTGATTTTCCACGTACAAATGTGAATTGTAGTTCAAAGAGGCAACATTTGAAAACAGACCATTTTTTTAGTTTCTGAAGCATGTCGTAAGGGGAGGTGGTTATCTCTTTCATCAAAAATCGGACGTTTTTGATTGAACAATAAAGGCCTCCAAATGTTATTTTATTCACTTCCCGTGGAGGAGAAACACTTTTTATGGCCGCAGAGTGAGTAAATTGGCCATTTTGATTCACTTTTACCCATTCCTCAAATCTCGTGTTTAAGGCCCCTGGAAGCATGAAAATCACTTTAAACATCTCATTTTATCTTTAAAAGTGATTTTCCACGTACAAATGTGAATTGTAGTTCAAAGAGGCAACATTTGAAAACAGACCATTTTTTTAGTTTCTGAAGCATGTCGTAAGGGGGGGTGGTTATCTCCTTCATCAAAAATCGGACGTTTTGAATTGAACAATAAAGGCCTACAAATGTTATTTAATTCACTTTCTGGGGTGGAGAAAAACTTTTTAAGGCCTCAGAGTGAATAAATTGGCCATTTTCATTCACATTTACCTATTCCTCAAATCTTGTGTTTAGGGCCCTTGGAAGCTTGAAAATCACTTTAAACATCTCATTTTATCTTTAAAAGTGATTTTCCACGTTCAAATGTGAATGGTAGTTAAAAGAGGCAACATTTGATAACGGGCCATTTTTTACATTTCTGAAGCATGTCGTAAGGGGGGGTGGTTATCTCTTTCGTCAAAAATCGGGCGTTTTCGCTTGAACAATAAAGGCCTACAAATGTTATTTAGTTCACTTCCCGTGGAGGAGAAACACTTTTTAAGGCCGTAGAGTGAGTAAATTGGCCATATTCATTCACTTTTACCCATTCCTCAAATCTTGTGTTTAAGGCCCCTGGAACATGAAAATCACTTTAAACATCTCATTTTATCTTTAAAAGTGATTTTCCACGTACAAATGTGAATTGTAGTTCAAAGAGGCAACATTTGAAAACAGACCATTTTTTTAGTTTCTGAAGCATGTCGTAAGGGGGGGGTGGTTATCTCCTTCATCAAAAATCGGACGTTTTGAATTGAACAATAAAGGCCTACAAATGTTATTTAATTCACTTTCTGGGGTGGAGAAAAACTTTTTAAGGCCTCAGAGTGAATAAATTGGCCATTTTCATTCACATTTACCCATTCCTCAAATCTTGTGTTTAGGGCCCCTGGAAGCTTGAAAATCACTTTAAACATCTCATTTTATCTTTAAAAGTGATTTTCCACGTACAAATGTGAATTGTAGTTCAAAGAGGCAACATTTGAAAACAGACCATTTTTTACGTTTCTGAAGCATGTCGTAAGGGGGGGGTGGTTATCTCTTTCATCAAAAATCGGACGTTTTCGATTGAACAATAAAGGCCTCCAAATGTTATTTTATTCACTTCCCGTGGAGGAGAAACACTTTTTAAGGCCGCAGAGTGAGTAAATTGGCCATTTCCATTCACTTTTACCCATTCCTCAAATCTCGTGTTTAAGGCCCCTGGAAGCATGAAAATCACTTTAAACATCTCATTTTATCTTTAAAAGTGATTTTCCACGTACAAATGTGAATTGTAGTTCAAAGAGGCAACATTTGAAAACAGACCATTTTTTTAGTTTCTGAAGCATGTCGTAAGGGGGGGTGGTTATCTCTTTCATCAAAAATCGGACGTTTTTAATTGAACAATAAAGGCCTACAAATGTTATTTAATTCACTTTCTGGGGTGGAGAAAAACTTTTTAAGGCCTCAGAGTGAATTAATTGGCCATTTTCATTCATATTTACCCATTCCTCAAATCTTGTGTTTAGGGTCCCTGGAAGCTTGAAAATCACTTTAAACATCTCATTTTATCTTTAAAAGTGATTTTCCACGTACAAATGTGAATTGTGGTTAAAAGAGGCAACATTTGAAACGGACCATTTTTACGTTTCTGAAGCATGTCATAAGGGGGGTGGTTATCTCTTTCGTCAAAAATCGGGCGTTTTCGCTTGAACAATAAAGGCCTACAAATGTTATTTAGTTCACTTCCCGTGGAGGAGAAACACTTTTTAAGGCCGCAGAGTGAGTAAATTGGCCATATTCATTCACTTTTACCCATTCCTCAAATCTTGTGTTTAAGGCCCCTGGAAGCATGAAAATCACTTTAAACATCTCATTTTATCTTTAAAAGTGATTTTCCACGTACAAATGTGAATTGTAGTTTAAAGAGGCAACATTTGAAAACAGACCATTTTTTTAGTTTCTGAAGCATGTCGTAAGGGGGGGTGGTTATCTCTTTCATCAAAAATCGGACGTTTTCGATTGAACAATAAAGGCATCCAAATGTTATTTTATTCACTTCCTGTGGAGGAGAAACACTTTTTAAGGCCGCAGAGTGAGTAAATTGGCCATTTCCATTCACTTTTACCCATTCCTCAAATCTTGTGTTTAAGGCCCCTGGAAGCATGAAAATCACTTTAAACATCTCATTTTATCTTTAAAAGTGATTTTCCACGTACAAATGTGAATTGTAGTTCAAAGAGGCAACATTTGAAAACAGACCATTTTTTTAGTTTCTGAAGCATGTCATAAGGGGGGGTGGTTATCTCTTTCATCAAAAATCGGACGTTTTTAATTGAACAATAAAGGCCTACAAATGTTATTTAATTTACTTTCTGGGGTGGAGAAAAACTTTTTAAGGCCTCAGAGTGAATAAATTGGCCATTTTCATTCATATTTACCCATTCCTCAAATCTTGTGTTTAGGGCCCCTGGAAGCTTGAAAATCACTTTAAACATCTCATTTTATCTTTAAAAGTGATTTTCCACGTACAAATGTGAATTGTAGTTAAAAGAGGCAACATTTGAAAACGGACCATTTTTACGTTTCTGAAGCATGTCATAAGGGGGGGTGGTTATCTCTTTCGTCAAAAATCGGGCGTTTTCGCTTGAACAATAAAGGCCTACAAAAATTATTTAGTTCACTTCCCGTGGAGGAGAAACACTTTTTAAGGCCGCAGAGTGAGTAAATTGGCCATATTCATTCACTTTTACCCATTCCTCAAATCTTGTGTTTAAGGCCCCTGGAAGCATGAAAATCACTTTAAACATCTCATTTTATCTTTAAAAGTGATTTTCCACGTACAAATGTGAATTGTAGTTTAAAGAGGCAACATTTGAAAACAGACCATTTTTTTAGTTTCTGAAGCATGTCGTAAGGGGGGGGTGGTTATCTCTTTCATCAAAAATCAGACGTTTTCGATTGAACAATAAAGGCCTCCAAATGTTATTTTATTCACTTCCCGTGGAGGAGAAACACTTTTTAAGGCCGCAGAGTGAGTAAATTGGCCATTTCCATTCACTTTTACCCATTCCTCAAATCTCGTGTTTAAGGCCCCTGGAAGCATGAAAATCACTTTAAACATCTCATTTTATCTTTAAAAGTGATTTTCCACGTACAAATGTGAATTGTAGTTCAAAGAGGCAACATTTGAAAACAGACCATTTTTTTAGTTTCTGAAGCATGTCGTAAGGGGGGGTGGTTATCTCTTTCATCAAAAATCGGACGTTTTTAATTGAACAATAAAGGCCTACAAATGTTATTTAATTCACTTTCTGGGGTGGAGAAAAACTTTTTAAGGCCTCAGAGTGAATTAATTGGCCATTTTCATTCATATTTACCCATTCCTCAAATCTTGTGCTTAGGGCCCCTGGAAGCTTGAAAATCACTTTAAACATCTCATTTTATCTTTAAAAGTGATTTTCCACGTACAAATGTGAATTGTAGTTCAAAGAGGCAACATTTGAAAACAGACCATTTTTTACGTTTCTGAAGCATGTCGTAAGGGGGGGGTGGTTATCTCTTTCATCAAAAATCGGACGTTTTCGATTGAACAATAAAGGCCTCCAAATGTTATTTTATTCACTTTCTGGGGTGGAGAAAAACTTTTTAAGGCCTCAGAGTGAATAAATTGGCCATTTTCATTCACATTTACCCATTCCTCAAATCTTGTGTTTAGGGCCCCTGGAAGCTTGAAAATCACTTTAAACATCTCATTTTATCTTTAAAAGTGATTTTCCACGTACAAATGTGAATTGTAGTTCAAAGAGGCAACATTTGAAAACAGACCATTTTTTTAGTTTCTGAAGCATGTCGTAAGGGGAGGTGGTTATCTCTTTCATCAAAAATCGGACGTTTTTGATTGAACAATAAAGGCCTCCAAATGTTATTTTATTCACTTCCCGTGGAGGAGAAACACTTTTTATGGCCGCAGAGTGAGTAAATTGGCCATTTTGATTCACTTTTACCCATTCCTCAAATCTCGTGTTTAAGGCCCCTGGAAGCATGAAAATCACTTTAAACATCTCATTTTATCTTTAAAAGTGATTTTCCACGTACAAATGTGAATTGTAGTTCAAAGAGGCAACATTTGAAAACAGACCATTTTTTTAGTTTCTGAAGCATGTCGTAAGGGGGGGTGGTTATCTCCTTCATCAAAAATCGGACGTTTTGAATTGAACAATAAAGGCCTACAAATGTTATTTAATTCACTTTCTGGGGTGGAGAAAAACTTTTTAAGGCCTCAGAGTGAATAAATTGGCCATTTTCATTCACATTTACCTATTCCTCAAATCTTGTGTTTAGGGCCCTTGGAAGCTTGAAAATCACTTTAAACATCTCATTTTATCTTTAAAAGTGATTTTCCACGTTCAAATGTGAATGGTAGTTAAAAGAGGCAACATTTGATAACGGGCCATTTTTTACATTTCTGAAGCATGTCGTAAGGGGGGGTGGTTATCTCTTTCGTCAAAAATCGGGCGTTTTCGCTTGAACAATAAAGGCCTACAAATGTTATTTAGTTCACTTCCCGTGGAGGAGAAACACTTTTTAAGGCCGTAGAGTGAGTAAATTGGCCATATTCATTCACTTTTACCCATTCCTCAAATCTTGTGTTTAAGGCCCCTGGAACATGAAAATCACTTTAAACATCTCATTTTATCTTTAAAAGTGATTTTCCACGTACAAATGTGAATTGTAGTTCAAAGAGGCAACATTTGAAAACAGACCATTTTTTTAGTTTCTGAAGCATGTCGTAAGGGGGGGGTGGTTATCTCCTTCATCAAAAATCGGACGTTTTGAATTGAACAATAAAGGCCTACAAATGTTATTTAATTCACTTTCTGGGGTGGAGAAAAACTTTTTAAGGCCTCAGAGTGAATAAATTGGCCATTTTCATTCACATTTACCCATTCCTCAAATCTTGTGTTTAGGGCCCCTGGAAGCTTGAAAATCACTTTAAACATCTCATTTTATCTTTAAAAGTGATTTTCCACGTACAAATGTGAATTGTAGTTCAAAGAGGCAACATTTGAAAACAGACCATTTTTTACGTTTCTGAAGCATGTCGTAAGGGGGGGGTGGTTATCTCTTTCATCAAAAATCGGACGTTTTCGATTGAACAATAAAGGCCTCCAAATGTTATTTTATTCACTTCCCGTGGAGGAGAAACACTTTTTAAGGCCGCAGAGTGAGTAAATTGGCCATTTCCATTCACTTTTACCCATTCCTCAAATCTCGTGTTTAAGGCCCCTGGAAGCATGAAAATCACTTTAAACATCTCATTTTATCTTTAAAAGTGATTTTCCACGTACAAATGTGAATTGTAGTTCAAAGAGGCAACATTTGAAAACAGACCATTTTTTTAGTTTCTGAAGCATGTCGTAAGGGGGGGTGGTTATCTCTTTCATCAAAAATCGGACGTTTTTAATTGAACAATAAAGGCCTACAAATGTTATTTAATTCACTTTCTGGGGTGGAGAAAAACTTTTTAAGGCCTCAGAGTGAATTAATTGGCCATTTTCATTCATATTTACCCATTCCTCAAATCTTGTGTTTAGGGTCCCTGGAAGCTTGAAAATCACTTTAAACATCTCATTTTATCTTTAAAAGTGATTTTCCACGTACAAATGTGAATTGTGGTTAAAAGAGGCAACATTTGAAACGGACCATTTTTACGTTTCTGAAGCATGTCATAAGGGGGGTGGTTATCTCTTTCGTCAAAAATCGGGCGTTTTCGCTTGAACAATAAAGGCCTACAAATGTTATTTAGTTCACTTCCCGTGGAGGAGAAACACTTTTTAAGGCCGCAGAGTGAGTAAATTGGCCATATTCATTCACTTTTACCCATTCCTCAAATCTTGTGTTTAAGGCCCCTGGAAGCATGAAAATCACTTTAAACATCTCATTTTATCTTTAAAAGTGATTTTCCACGTACAAATGTGAATTGTAGTTTAAAGAGGCAACATTTGAAAACAGACCATTTTTTTAGTTTCTGAAGCATGTCGTAAGGGGGGGTGGTTATCTCTTTCATCAAAAATCGGACGTTTTCGATTGAACAATAAAGGCATCCAAATGTTATTTTATTCACTTCCTGTGGAGGAGAAACACTTTTTAAGGCCGCAGAGTGAGTAAATTGGCCATTTCCATTCACTTTTACCCATTCCTCAAATCTTGTGTTTAAGGCCCCTGGAAGCATGAAAATCACTTTAAACATCTCATTTTATCTTTAAAAGTGATTTTCCACGTACAAATGTGAATTGTAGTTCAAAGAGGCAACATTTGAAAACAGACCATTTTTTTAGTTTCTGAAGCATGTCATAAGGGGGGGTGGTTATCTCTTTCATCAAAAATCGGACGTTTTTAATTGAACAATAAAGGCCTACAAATGTTATTTAATTTACTTTCTGGGGTGGAGAAAAACTTTTTAAGGCCTCAGAGTGAATAAATTGGCCATTTTCATTCATATTTACCCATTCCTCAAATCTTGTGTTTAGGGCCCCTGGAAGCTTGAAAATCACTTTAAACATCTCATTTTATCTTTAAAAGTGATTTTCCACGTACAAATGT
Organism: Triturus cristatus; assembly: GCF_964204655.1. Taxonomy (NCBI): domain Eukaryota; kingdom Metazoa; phylum Chordata; class Amphibia; order Caudata; family Salamandridae; genus Triturus; species Triturus cristatus. The sequence goes on along the minus strand of NC_140590.1, from coordinate 1,221,037,297 downwards.
GAATTGTAGTTAAAAGAGGCAACATTTGAAAACGGACCATTTTTACGTTTCTGAAGCATGTCATAAGGGGGGGTGGTTATCTCTTTCGTCAAAAATCGGGCGTTTTCGCTTGAACAATAAAGGCCTACAAATGTTATTTAGTTCACTTCCCGTGGAGGAGAAACACTTTTTAAGGCCGCAGAGTGAGTAAATTGGCCATATTCATTCACTTTTACCCATTCCTCAAATCTTGTGTTTAAGGCCCCTGGAAGCATGAAAATCACTTTAAACATCTCATTTTATCTTTAAAAGTGATTTTCCACGTACAAATGTGAATTGTAGTTTAAAGAGGCAACATTTGAAAACAGACCATTTTTTTAGTTTCTGAAGCATGTCGTAAGGGGGGGGTGGTTATCTCTTTCATCAAAAATCAGACGTTTTCGATTGAACAATAAAGGCCTCCAAATGTTATTTTATTCACTTCCCGTGGAGGAGAAACACTTTTTAAGGCCGCAGAGTGAGTAAATTGGCCATTTCCATTCACTTTTACCCATTCCTCAAATCTCGTGTTTAAGGCCCCTGGAAGCATGAAAATCACTTTAAACATCTCATTTTATCTTTAAAAGTGATTTTCCACGTACAAATGTGAATTGTAGTTCAAAGAGGCAACATTTGAAAACAGACCATTTTTTTAGTTTCTGAAGCATGTCGTAAGGGGGGGTGGTTATCTCTTTCATCAAAAATCGGACGTTTTTAATTGAACAATAAAGGCCTACAAATGTTATTTAATTCACTTTCTGGGGTGGAGAAAAACTTTTTAAGGCCTCAGAGTGAATTAATTGGCCATTTTCATTCATATTTACCCATTCCTCAAATCTTGTGCTTAGGGCCCCTGGAAGCTTGAAAATCACTTTAAACATCTCATTTTATCTTTAAAAGTGATTTTCCACGTACAAATGTGAATTGTGGTTAAAAGAGGCAACATTTGAAACGGACCATTTTTACGTTTCTGAAGCATGTCATAAGGGGGGTGGTTATCTCTTTCGTCAAAAATCGGGCGATTTCGCTTGAACAATAAAGGCCTACAAATGTTATTTAGTTCACTTCCCGTGGAGGAGAAACACTTTTTAAGGCCGCAGAGTGAGTAAATTGGCCATATTCATTCACTTTTACCCATTCCTCAAATCTTGTGTTTAAGGCCCCTGGAAGCATGAAAATCACTTTAAACATCTCATTTTATCTTTAAAAGTGATTTTCCACGTACAAATGTGAATTGTAGTTTAAAGAGGCAACATTTGAAAACAGACCATTTTTTTAGTTTCTGAAGCATGTCGTAAGGGGGGGTGGTTATCTCTTTCATCAAAAATCGGACGTTTTCGATTGAACAATAAAGGCCTCCAAATGTTATTTTATTCACTTCCCGTGGAGGAGAAACACTTTTTAAGGCCGCAGAGTGAGTAAATTGGCCATTTCCATTCACTTTTACCCATTCCTCAAATCTTGTGTTTAAGGCCCCTGGAAGCATGAAAATCACTTTAAACATCTCATTTTATCTTTAAAAGTGATTTTCCACGTACAAATGTGAATTGTAGTTCAAAGAGGCAACATTTGAAAACAGACCATTTTTTTAGTTTCTGAAGCATGTCGTAAGGGGGGGTGGGTATCTCTTTCATCAAAAATCGGACATTTTTGATTGAACAATAAAGGCCTACAAATGTTATTTAATTCACTTTCTGGGGTGGAGAAAAACTTTTTAAGGCCTCAGAGTGAATAAATTGGCCATTTTCATTCACATTTACCCATTCCTCAAATCTTGTGTTTAGGGCCCCTGGAAGCTTGAAAATCACTTTAAACATCTCATTTTATCTTTAAAAGTGATTTTCCACGTACAAATGTGAATTGTAGTTCAAAGAGGCAACATTTGAAAACAGACCATTTTTTACGTTTCTGAAGCTTGTCGTAAGGGGGGGTGGTTATCTCTTTCGTCAAAAATCGGGCGTTTTTGCTTGAACAATAAAGGCCTACAAATGTTATTTAGTTCACTTCCCGTGGAGGAGAAACACTTTTTAAGGCCGCAGAGTGAGTAAATTGGCCATATTCATTCACTTTTACCCATTCCTCAAATCTTGTGTTTAAGGCCCCTGGAAGCATGAAAATCACTTTAAACATCTCATTTTATCTTTAAAAGTGATTTTCCACGTACAAATGTGAATTGTAGTTCAAAGAGGCAACATTTGAAAACAGACCATTTTTTTAGTTTCTGAAGCATGTCGTAAGGGGAGGTGGTTATCTCTTTCATCAAAAATCGGACGTTTTTGATTGAACAATAAAGGCCTCCAAATGTTATTTTATTCACTTCCCGTGGAGGAGAAACACTTTTTAAGGCCGCAGAGTGAGTAAATTGGCCATTTTGATTCACTTTTACCCATTCCTCAAATCTCGTGTTTAAGGCCCCTGGAAGCATGAAAATCACTTTAAACATCTCATTTTATCTTTAAAAGTGATTTTCCACGTACAAATGTGAATTGTAGTTCAAAGAGGCAACATTTGAAAACAGACCATTTTTTTAGTTTCTGAAGCATGTCGTAAGGGGGGGTGGTTATCTCCTTCATCAAAAATCGGACGTTTTGAATTGAACAATAAAGGCCTACAAATGTTATTTAATTCACTTTCTGGGGTGGAGAAAAACTTTTTAAGGCCTCAGAGTGAATAAATTGGCCATTTTCATTCACATTTACCTATTCCTCAAATCTTGTGTTTAGGGCCCTTGGAAGCTTGAAAATCACTTTAAACATCTCATTTTATCTTTAAAAGTGATTTTCCACGTTCAAATGTGAATGGTAGTTAAAAGAGGCAACATTTGATAACGGGCCATTTTTTACATTTCTGAAGCATGTCGTAAGGGGGGGTGGTTATCTCTTTCGTCAAAAATCGGGCGTTTTCGCTTGAACAATAAAGGCCTACAAATGTTATTTAGTTCACTTCCCGTGGAGGAGAAACACTTTTTAAGGCCGTAGAGTGAGTAAATTGGCCATATTCATTCACTTTTACCCATTCCTCAAATCTTGTGTTTAAGGCCCCTGGAACATGAAAATCACTTTAAACATCTCATTTTATCTTTAAAAGTGATTTTCCACGTACAAATGTGAATTGTAGTTCAAAGAGGCAACATTTGAAAACAGACCGTTTTTTTAGTTTCTGAAGCATGTCGTAAGGGGGGGGTGGTTATCTCCTTCATCAAAAATCGGACGTTTTGAATTGAACAATAAAGGCCTACAAATGTTATTTAATTCACTTTCTGGGGTGGAGAAAAACTTTTTAAGGCCTCAGAGTGAATAAATTGGCCATTTTCATTCACATTTACCCATTCCTCAAATCTTGTGTTTAGGGCCCCTGGAAGCTTGAAAATCACTTTAAACATCTCATTTTATCTTTAAAAGTGATTTTCCACGTACAAATGTGAATTGTAGTTCAAAGAGGCAACATTTGAAAACAGACCATTTTTTTAGTTTCTGAAGCATGTCGTAAGGGGGGGTGGTTATCTCTTTCATCAAAAATCGGACGTTTTCGATTGAACAATAAAGGCCTCCAAATGTTATTTTATTCACTTCCTGTGGAGGAGAAACACTTTTTAAGGCCGCAGAGTGAGTAAATTGGCCATTTCCATTCACTTTTACCCATTCCTCAAATCTTGTGTTTAAGGCCCCTGGAAGCATGAAAATCACTTTAAACATCTCATTTTATCTTTAAAAGTGATTTTCCACGTACAAATGTGAATTGTAGTTCAAAGAGGCAACATTTGAAAACAGACCATTTTTTTAGTTTCTGAAGCATGTCGTAAGGGGGGGTGGTTATCTCTTTCATCAAAAATCGGACGTTTTTAATTGAACAATAAAGGCCTACAAATGTTATTTAATTTACTTTCTGAGGTGGAGAAAAACTTTTTAAGGCCTCAGAGTGAATAAATTGGCCATTTTCATTCATATTTACCCATTCCTCAAATCTTGTGTTTAGGGCCCCTGGAAGCTTGAAAATCACTTTAAACATCTCATTTTATCTTTAAAAGTGATTTTCCACGTACAAATGTGAATTGTAGTTAAAAGAGGCAACATTTGAAAACGGACCATTTTTACGTTTCTGAAGCATGTCATAAGGGGGGGTGGTTATCTCTTTCGTCAAAAATCGGGCGTTTTCGCTTGAACAATAAAGGCCTACAAATGTTATTCAGTTCACTTCCCGTGGAGGAGAAACACTTTTTAAGGCCGCAGAGTGAGTAAATTGGCCATATTCATTCACTTTTACCCATTCCTCAAATCTTGTGTTTAAGGCCCCTGGAAGCATGAAAAGCACTTTAAACATCTCATTTTATCTTTAAAAGTGATTTTCCACGTACAAATGTGAATTGTAGTTCAAAGAGGCAACATTTGAAAACAGACCATTTTTTTAGTTTCTGAAGCATGTCGTAAGGGGAGGTGGTTATCTCTTTCATCAAAAATCGGACGTTTTTGATTGAACAATAAAGGCCTCCAAATGTTATTTTATTCACTTCCCGTGGAGGAGAAACACTTTTTAAGGCCGCAGAGTGAGTAAATTGGCCATTTTGATTCACTTTTACCCATTCCTCAAATCTCGTGTTTAAGGCCCCTGGAAGCATGAAAATCACTTTAAACATCTCATTTTATCTTTAAAAGTGATTTTCCACGTACAAATGTGAATTGATGTTCAAAGAGGCAACATTTGAAAACAGACTATTTTTTTAGTTTCTGAAGCATGTTGTAAGGGGGGGTGGTTATCTCTTTCATCAAAAATCGGACGTTTTTGATTGAACAATAAAGGCCTACAAATGTTATTTAATTCACTTTCTGGGGTGGAGAAAAACTTTTTAAGGCCTCAGAGTGAATAAATTGGCCATTTTCATTCACATTTACCCATTCCTCAAATCTTGTGTTTAGGGCCCCTGGAACTTGAAAATCACTTTAAACATCTCATTTTATCTTTAAAAGTGATTTTCCACGTACAAATGTGAATTGTAGTTCAAAGAGGCAACATTTGAAAACGGACCATTTTTTACGTTTCTGAAGCTTGTCGTAAGGGGGGGTGGTTATCCCTTTCGTCAAAAATCGGGCGTTTTCGCTTGAACAATAAAGGCCTACAAATGTTATTTAGTTCACTTCCCGTGGAGGAGAAACACTTTTTAAGGCCGCAGAGTGAGTAAATTGGCCATATTCATTCACTTTTACCCATTCCTCAAATCTTGTTTTTAAGGCCTCTGGAAGCATGAAAATCACTTTAAACATCTCATTTTATCTTTAAAAGTGATTTCCCACGTACAAATGTGAATTGTAGTTCAAAGAGGCAACATTTGAAAACAGACCATTTTTTTAGTTTCTGAAGCATGTCGTAAGGGGGGGTGGTTATCTCTTTCATCAAAAATCAGACGTTTTTAATTGAACAATAAAGGCCTACAAATGTTATTTAATTCACTTTCTGGGGTGGAGAAAAACTTTTTAAGGCCTCAGAGTGAATAAATTGGCCATTTTCATTCACTTTTACCCATTCCTCAAATCTTGTGTTTAGGGCCCCTGGAAGCTTGAAAATCACTTTAAACATCTCATTTTATCTTTAAAAGTGATTTTCCACGTACAAATGTGAATTGTAGTTAAAAGAGGCAACATTTGATAACGGACCATTTTTTACGTTTCTGAAGCATGTCGTAAGGGGGGGGTGGTTATCCCTTTCGTCAAAAATCGGGCGTTTTCGCTTGAACAATAAAGGCCTACAAATGTTATTTAGTTCACTTCCCGTGGAGGAGAAACACTTTTTAAGGCCGCAGACTGAGTAAATTGGCCATATTCATTCACTTTTACCCATTCCTCAAATCTCGTGTTTAAGGCCCCTGGAAGCATGAAAATCACTTTAAACATCTCATTTTATCTTTAAAAGTGATTTTCCACGTACAAATGTGAATTGTAGTTCAAAGAGGCAACATTTGAAAACAGACCTTTTTTTAGTTTCTGAAGCATGTCGTAAGGGGGGGTGGTTATCTCCTTCATCAAAAATCGGACGTTTTGAATTGAACAATAAAGGCCTACAAATGTTGTTTAATTCACTTTCTGGGGTGGAGAAAAACGTTTTAAGGCCTCAGAGTGAATAAATTGGCCATTTTCATTCACATTTACCCATTCCTCAAATCTTGTGTTTAAGGCCCCTGGAAGCATGAAAATCACTTTAAACATCTCATTTTATCTTTAATAGTGATTTTCCACGTACAAATGTGAATTGTAGTTCAAAGAGGCAACATTTGAAAACGGACCATTTTTTACGTTTCTGAAGCATGTCGTAAGGGGGGGTGGTTATCTCTTTCGTCAAAAATCGGGTGTTTTCGCTTGAACAATAAAGGCCTACAAATGTTATTTAGTTCACTTCCCGTGGAGGAGAAACACTTTTTAAGGCCGCAGAGTGAGTAAATTGGCCATATTCATTCACTTTTACCCATTCCTCAAATCTTGTGTTTAAGGCCCCTGGAAGCATGAAAATCACTTTAAACATCTCATTTTATCTTTAAAAGTGATTTTCCATGTACAAATGTGAATTGTAGTTCAAAGAGGCAACATTTGAAAACAGACCATTTTTTTAGTTTCTGAAGCATGTCGTAAGGGGGGGTGGTTATCTCTTTCATCAAAAATCGGACGTTTTTGATTGAACAATAAAGTCCTCCAAATGTTATTTTATTCACTTCCCGTGGAGGAGAAACACTTTTTAGGGCCGCAGAGTGAGTAAATTGGCCATTTTCATTCACTTTTACCCATTCCTCAAATCTCGTGTTTAAGGCCCCTGGAAGCATGAAAATCACTTTAAACATCTCATTTTATCTTTAAAAGTGATTTTCCACGTACAAATGTGAATTGTAGTTCAAAGAGGCAACATTTGAAAACAAACCATTTTTTTAGTTTCTGAAGCATGTCGTAAGGGGGGTGGTTATCTCTTTCATCAAAAATCGGACGTTTTTAATTGAACAATAAAGGCCTACAAATGTTATTTAATTCACTTTCTGGGATGGAGAAAAACTTTTTAAGGCCTCAGAGTGAATAAATTGGCCATTTTCATTCATATTTACCCATTCCTCAAATCTTGTGTTTAGGGCCCCTGGAACTTGAAAATCACTTTAAACATCTCCTTTTATCTTTAAACGTGATTTTCCATGTACAAATGTGAATTGTAGTTCAAAGAGGCAACATTTGATAACGGACCATTTTTTACGTTTCTGAAGCATGTCGTAAGGGGGGGGTGGTTATCCCTTTCGTCAAAAATCGGGCGTTTTCGCTTGAACAATAAAGGCCTACAAATGTTATTTAGTTCACTTCCCGTGGAGGAGAAACACTTTTTAAGGCCGCAGACTGAGTAAATTGGCCATATTCATTCACTTTTACCCGTTCCTCAAATCTCGTGTTTAAGGCCCCTGGAAGCATGAAAATCACTTTAAACATCTCATTTTATCTTTAAAAGTGATTTTCCACGTACAAATGTGAATTGTAGTTCAAAGAGGCAACATTTGAAAACAGACCTTTTTTTAGTTTCTGAAGCATGTCGTAAGGGGGGGTGGTTATCTCCTTCATCAAAAATCGGACGTTTTGAATTGAACAATAAAGGCCTACAAATGTTGTTTAATTCACTTTCTGGGGTGGAGAAAAACGTTTTAAGGCCTCAGAGTGAATAAATTGGCCATTTTCATTCACATTTACCCATTCCTCAAATCTTGTGTTTAAGGCCCCTGGAAGCATGAAAATCACTTTAAACATCTCATTTTATCTTTAATAGTGATTTTCCACGTACAAATGTGAATTGTAGTTCAAAGAGGCAACATTTGAAAACGGACCATTTTTTACGTTTCTGAAGCATGTCGTAAGGGGGGGTGGTTATCTCTTTCGTCAAAAATCGGGTGTTTTCGCTTGAACAATAAAGGCCTACAAATGTTATTTAGTTCACTTCCCGTGGAGGAGAAACACTTTTTAAGGCCGCAGAGTGAGTAAATTGGCCATATTCATTCACTTTTACCCATTCCTCAAATCTTGTGTTTAAGGCCCCTGGAAGCATGAAAATCACTTTAAACATCTCATTTTATCTTTAAAAGTGATTTTCCATGTACAAATGTGAATTGTAGTTCAAAGAGGCAACATTTGAAAACAGACCATTTTTTTAGTTTCTGAAGCATGTCGTAAGGGGGGGTGGTTATCTCTTTCATCAAAAATCGGACGTTTTTGATTGAACAATAAAGTCCTCCAAATGTTATTTTATTCACTTCCCGTGGAGGAGAAACACTTTTTAGGGCCGCAGAGTGAGTAAATTGGCCATTTTCATTCACTTTTACCCATTCCTCAAATCTCGTGTTTAAGGCCCCTGGAAGCATGAAAATCACTTTAAACATCTCATTTTATCTTTAAAAGTGATTTTCCACGTACAAATGTGAATTGTAGTTCAAAGAGGCAACATTTGAAAACAAACCATTTTTTTAGTTTCTGAAGCATGTCGTAAGGGGGGTGGTTATCTCTTTCATCAAAAATCGGACGTTTTTAATTGAACAATAAAGGCCTACAAATGTTATTTAATTCACTTTCTGGGATGGAGAAAAACTTTTTAAGGCCTCAGAGTGAATAAATTGGCCATTTTCATTCATATTTACCCATTCCTCAAATCTTGTGTTTAGGGCCCCTGGAAGCATGAAAATCACTTTAAACATCTCATTTTATCTTTAAAAGTGATTTTCCACGTACAAATGTGAATTGTAGTTCAAAGAGGCAACATTTGAAAACAGACCATTTTTTTAGTTTCTGAAGCATGTCGTAAGGGGAGGTGGTTATCTCTTTCATCAAAAATCGGACGTTTTTGATTGAACAATAAAGGCCTCCAAATGTTATTTTATTCACTTCCCGTGGAGGAGAAACACTTTTTAAGGCCGCAGAGTGAGTAAATTGGCCATTTTGATTCACTTTTACCCATTCCTCAAATCTCGTGTTTAAGGCCCCTGGAAGCATGAAAATCACTTTAAACATCTCATTTTATCTTTAAAAGTGATTTTCCAACGTACAAATGTGAATTGTAGTTCAAAGAGGCAACATTTGAAAACAGACCATTTTTTTAGTTTCTGAAGCATGTCGTAAGGGGGGGTGGGTATCTCTTTCATCAAAAATCGGACATTTTTGATTGAACAATAAAGGCCTACAAATGTTATTTAATTCACTTTCTGGGGTGGAGAAAAACTTTTTAAGGCCTCAGAGTGAATAAATTGGCCATTTTCATTCACATTTACCCATTCCTCAAATCTTGTGTTTAGGGCCCCTGGAACTTGAAAATCACTTTAAACATCTCCTTTTATCTTTAAAAGTGATTTTCCATGTACAAATGTGAATTGTAGTTCAAAGAGGCAACATTTGAAAACGGACCATTTTTTACGTTTCTGAAGCTAGTCGTAAGGGGGGGTGGTTATCTCTTTCGTCAAAAATCGGGCGTTTTCGCTTGAACAATAAAGGCCTACAAATGTTATTTAGTTCACTTCCCGTGGAGGAGAAACACTTTTTAAGGCCGCAGAGTGAGTAAATTGGCCATATTCATTCACTTTTACCCATTCCTCAAATCTCGTGTTTAAGGCCCCTGGAAGCATGAAAATCACTTTAAACATCTCATTTTATCTTTAAAAGTGATTTTCCACGTACAAATGTGAATTGTAGTTCAAAGAGGCAACATTTGAAAACAGACCTTTTTTTAGTTTCTGAAGCATGTCGTAAGGGGGGGTGGTTATCTCCTTCATCAAAAATCGGACGTTTTGAATTGAACAATAAAGGCCTACAAATGTTGTTTAATTCACTTTCTGGGGTGGAGAAAAACTTTTTAAGGCCTCAGAGTGAATAAATTGGCCATTTTCATTCACATTTACCCATTCCTCAAATCTTGTGTTTAGGGCCCCTGGAAGCTTGAAAATCACTTTAAACATCTCATTTTATCTTTAAAAGTGATTTTCCACGTACAAATGTGAATTGTAGTTCAAAGAGGCAACATTTGAAAACAGACCATTTTTTTAGTTTCTGAAGCATGTCGTAAGGGGGGGTGGTTATCTCCTTCATCAAAAATCGGACGTTTTGAATTGAACAATAAAGGCCTACAAATGTTGTTTAATTCACTTTCTGGGGTGGAGAAAAACTTTTTAAGGCCTCAGAGTGAATACATTGGCCATTTTCATTCACATTTACCCATTCCTCAAATCTTGTGTTTAAGGCCCCTGGAAGCATGAAAATCACTTTAAACATCTCATTTTATCTTTAAAAGTGATTTTCCACGTACAAATGTGAATTGTAGTTCAAAGAAGCAACATTTGAAAACAGACCATTTTTTTAGTTTCTGAAGCATGTCGTAAGGGGGGGGTGGTTATCTCTTTCATCAAAAATCGGACGTTTTTGATTGAACAATAAAGGCCTACAAATGTTATTTAATTCACTTTCTGGGGTGGAGAAAAACTTTTAAAGACCTCAGAGTGAATAAATTGGCCATTTTCATTCACATTTACCCATTCCTCAAATCTTGTGTTTAGGGCCCCTGGAAGTTTGAAAATCACTTTAAACATCTCATTTTATCTTTAAAAGTGATTTTCCACGTACAAATGTGAATTGTAGTTCAAAGAGGCAACATTTGAAAACGGACCATTTTTTACGTTTCTGAAGCATGTCGTAAGGGGGGGTGGTTATCTCTTTCGTCAAAAATCGGGCGTTTTCGCTTGAACAATAAAGGCCTACAAATGTTATTTAGTTCACTTCCCGTGGAGGAGAAACACTTTTTAAGGCCGCAGACTGAGTAAATTGGCCATATTCATTCACTTTTACCCATTCCTCAAATCTTGTGTTTAAGGCCCCTGGAAGCATGAAAATCACTTTAAACATCTCATTTTATCTTTAATAGTGATTTTCCACGTACAAATGTGAATTGTAGTTCAAAGAGGCAACATTTGAAAATGGACCATTTTTTACGTTTCTGAAGCATGTCGTAAGGGGGGGTGGTTATCTCTTTCGTCAAAAATCGGGTGTTTTCGCTTGAACAATAAAGGCCTACAAATGTTATTTAGTTCACTTCCCGTGGAGGAGAAACACTTTTTAAGGCCGCAGAGTGAGTAAATTGGCCATATTCATTCACTTTTACCCATTCCTCAAATCTTGTTTTTAAGGCCCCTGGAAGCATGAAAATCACTTTAAACATCTCATTTTATCTTTAAAAGTGATTTTCCACGTACAAATGTGAATTGTAGTTCAAAGAGGCAACATTTGAAAACAGACCATTTGTTTAGTTTCTGAAGCATGTCGTAAGGGGGGGTGGTTATCTCTTTCATCAAAAATCGGACGTTTTTAATTGAACAATAAAGGCCTACAAATGTTATTTAATTCACTTTCTGGGGTGGAGAAAAACTTTTTAAGGCCTCAGAGTGAATAAATTGGCCATTTTCATTCACTTTTACCCATTCCTCAAATCTTGTGTTTAGGGCCCCTGGAAGCTTGAAAATCACTTTAAACATCTCATTTTATCTTTAAAAGTGATTTTCCACGTACAAATGTGAATTGTAGTTAAAAGAGGCAACATTTGATAACGGACCATTTTTTACGTTTCTGAAGCATGTCGTAAGGGGGGGTGGTTATCCCTTTCGTCAAAAATCGGGCGTTTTCGCTTGAACAATAAAGGCCTACAAATGTTATTTAGTTCCCTTCCCGTGGAGGAGAAACACTTTTTAAGGCCGCAGACTGAGTAAATTGGCCATATTCATTCACTTTTACCCATTCCTCAAATCTTGTGTTTAAGGCCCCTGGAAGCATGAAAATCACTTTAAACATCTCATTTTATCTTTAAAAGTGATTTTCCACGTACAAATGTGAATTGTAGTTCAAAGAGGCAACATTTGAAAACAGACCATTTTTTTAGTTTCTGAAGTATGTCGTAAGGGGAGGTGGTTATCTCTTTCATCAAAAATCGGACGTTTTTGATTGAACAATAAAGGCCTCCAAATGTTATTTTATTCACTTCCCGTGGAGGAGAAACACTTTTTAAGGCCGCAGAGTGAGTAAATTGGCCATTTTGATTCACTTTTACCCATTCCTCAAATCTCGTGTTTAAGGCCCCTGGAAGCATGAAAATCACTTTAAACATCTCATTTTATCTTTAAAAGTGATTTTCCACGTACAAATGTGAATTGTAGTTCAAAGAGGCAACATTTGAAAACAGACCATTTTTTTAGTTTCTGAAGCATGTCGTAAGGGGGGGTGGTTATCTCTTTCATCAAAAATCGGATGTTTTTGATTGAACAATAAAGGCCTACAAATGTTATTTAATTCACTTTCTGGGGTGGAGAAAAACTTTTTAAGGCCTCAGAGTGAATAAATTGGCCATTTTCATTCACATTTACCCATTCCTCAAATCTTGTGTTTAGGGCCCCTGGAACTTGAAAATCACTTTAAACATCTCATTTTATCTTTAAAAGTGATTTTCCACGTACAAATGTGAATTGTAGTTCAAAGAGGCAACATTTGAAAACGGACCATTTTTTACGTTTCTGAAGCTTGTCGTAAGGGGGGGTGGTTTTCTCTTTCGTCAAAAATCGGGCGTTTTCGCTTGAACAATAAAGGCCTACAAATGTTATTTAGTTCACTTCCCGTGGAGGAGAAACACTTTTTAAGGCCGCAGAGTGAGTAAATTGGCCATTTTCATTCACTTTTACCCATTCCTCAAATCTCGTGTTTAAGGCCCCTGGAAGCATGAAAATCACTTTAAACATCTCATTTTATCTTTAAAAGTGATTTTCCACGTACAAATGTGAATTGTAGTTCAAAGAGGCAACATTTGAAAACAGACCATTTTTTTAGTTTCTGAAGCATGTCGTAAGGGGGGGTGGTTATCTCCTTCATCAAAAATCGGACGTTTTGAATTGAACAATAAAGGCCTACAAATGTTGTTTAATTCACTTTCTGGGGTGGAGAAAAACTTTTTAAGGCCTCAGAGTGAATAAATTGGCCATTTTCATTCACATTTACCCATTCCTCAAATCTTGTGTTTAAGGCCCCTGGAAGCATGAAAATCACTTTAAACATCTCATTTTATCTTTAAAAGTGATTTTCCACGTACAAATGTGAATTGTAGTTCAAAGAAGCAACATTTGAAAACAGACCATTTTTTTAGTTTCTGAAGCATGTCGTAAGGGGGGGGTGGTTATCTCTTTCATCAAAAATCGGATGTTTTTGATTGAACAATAAAGGCCTACAAATGTTATTTAATTCACTTTCTGGGGTGGAGAAAAACGTTTTAAGGCCTCAGAGTGAATAAATTGGCCATTTTCATTCACATTTACCCATTCCTCAAATCTTGTGTTTAGGGCCCCTGGAACTTGAAAATCACTTTAAACATCTCATTTTATCTTTAAAAGTGATTTTCCACGTACAAATGTGAATTGTAGTTCAAAGAGGCAACATTTGAAAACGGACCATTTTTTACGTTTCTGAAGCTTGTCGTAAGGGGGGGTGGTTTTCTCTTTCGTCAAAAATCGGGCGTTTTTGCTTGAACAATAAAGGCCTACAAATGTTATTTAGTTCACTTCCCGTGGAGGAGAAACACTTTTTAAGGCCGCAGAGTGAGTAAATTGGCCATTTTCATTCACTTTTACCCATTCCTCAAATCTCGTGTTTAAGGCCCCTGGAAGCATGAAAATCACTTTAAACATCTCATTTTATCTTTAAAAGTGATTTTCCACGTACAAATGTGAATTGTAGTTCAAAGAGGCAACATTTGAAAACAGACCATTGTTTTAGTTTCTGAAGCATGTCGTAAGGGGGGGTGGTTATCTCCTTCATCAAAAATCGGACGTTTTGAATTGAACAATAAAGGCCTACAAATGTTGTTTAATTCACTTTCTGGGGTGGAGAAAAACTTTTTAAGGCCTCAGAGTGAATAAATTGGCCATTTTCATTCACATTTACCCATTCCTCAAATCTTGTGTTTAAGGCCCCTGGAAGCATGAAAATCACTTTAAACATCTCATTTTATCTTTAAAAGTGATTTTCCACGTACAAATATGAATTGTAGTTCAAAGAAGCAACATTTGAAAACAGACCATTTTTTTAGTTTCTGAAGCATGTCGTAAGGGGGGGGTGGTTATCTCTTTCATCAAAAATCGGACGTTTTTGATTGAACAATAAAGGCCTACAAATGTTATTTAATTCACTTTCTGGGGTGGAGAAAAACTTTTTAAGGCCTCAGAGTGAATAAATTGGCCATTTTCATTCCCATATTCCCCATTCCTCAAATCTTGTGTTTAGGGCCCCTGGAAGCATGAAAATCACTTTAAACATCTCATTTTATCTTTAAAAGTGATTTTCCACGTACAAATGTGAATTGTAGTTCAAAGAGGCAACATTTGAAAACGGACCATTTTTTACGTTTCTGAAGCTTGTCGTAAGGGGGGGTGGTTATCTCTTTCGTCAAAAATCGGGCGTTTTCGCTTGAACAATAAAGGCCTACAAATGTTATTTAGTTCACTTCCCGTGGAGGAGAAACACTTTTAAAGGCGGCAGAGTGAGTAAATTGGCCATATTCATTCACTTTTACCCATTCCTCAAATCTTGTTTTTAAGGCCCCTGGAAGCATGAAAATCACTTTAAACATCTCATTTTATCTTTAAAAGTGATTTTCCACGTACAAATGTGAATTGTAGTTCAAAGAGGCAACATTTGAAAACAGACCATTTTTTTAGTTTCTGAAGCATGTCGTAAGGGGGGGTGGTTATCTCTTTCATCAAAAATCGGACGTTTTTAATTGAACAATAAAGGCCTACAAATGTTATTTAATTCACTTTCTGGGGTGGAGAAAAACTTTTTAAGGCCTCAGAGTGAATAAATTGGCCATTTTCATTCACTTTTACCCATTCCTCAAATCTTGTGTTTAGGGCCCCTGGAAGCTTGAAAATCACTTTAAACATCTCATTTTATCTTTAAAAGTGATTTTCCACGTACAAATGTGAATTGTAGTTAAAAGAGGCAACATTTGATAACGGACCATTTTTTACGTTTCTGAAGCATGTCGTAAGGGGGGGTGGTTATCCCTTTCGTCAAAAATCGGGCGTTTTCGCTTGAACAATAAAGGCCTACAAATGTTATTTAGTTCACTTCCCGTGGAGGAGAAACACTTTTTAAGGCCGCAGAGTGAGTAAATTGGCCATATTCATTCACTTTTACCCATTCCTCAAGTCTTGTGTTTAAGGCCCCTGGAGGCATGAAAATCACTTTAAACATCTCATTTTATCTTTAAAAGTGATTTTCCACGTACAAATGTGAATTGTAGTTCAAAGAGGCAACATTTGAAAACAGACCATTTTTTTAGTTTCTGAAGCATGTCGTAAGGGGGGGTGGTTATCTCTTTCATCAAAAATCGGACGTTTTTGATTGAACAATAAAGGCCTACAAATGTTATTTAATTCACTTTCTGGGGTGGAGAAAAACTTTTTAAGGCCTCAGAGTGAATACATTGGCCATTTTCATTCACATTTACCCATTCCTCAAATCTTGTGTTTAGGGCCCCTGGAAGCTTGAAAATCACTTTAAACATCTCATTTTATCTTTAAAAGTGATTTTCCACGTACAAATGTGAATTGTAGTTCAAAGAGGCAACATTTGAAAACGGACCATTTTTTACGTTTCTGAAGCTTGTCGTAAGGGGGGGTGGTTATCTCTTTCGTCAAAAATCGGGCGTTTTCGCTTGAACAATAAAGGCCTACAAATGTTATTTAGTTCACTTCCCGTGGAGGAGAAACACTTTTTAAGGACGCAGACTGAGTAAATTGGCCATATTAATTCACTTTTACCCATTCCTCAAATCTTGTGTTTAAGGCCCCTGGAAGCATGAAAATCACTTTAAACATCTCATTTTATCTTTAATAGTGATTTTCCACGTACAAATGTGAACTGTAGTTCAAAGAGGCAATATTTGAAAACGGACCATTTTTTACGTTTCTGAAGCATGTCGTAAGGGGGGGTGGTTATCTCTTTCGTCAAAAATCGGGTGTTTTCGCTTGAACAATAAAGGCCTACAAATGTTATTTAGTTCACTTCCCGTGGAGGAGAAACACTTTTTAAGGCCGCAGAGTGAGTAAATTGGCCATATTCATTCACTTTTTCCCATTCCTCAAATCTTGTGTTTAAGGCCCATGGAAGCATGAAAATCACTTTAAACATCTCATTTTATCTTTAAAGTGATTTTCCACGTACAAATGTGAATTGTAGTTCAAAGAGGCAACATTTGAAAACAGACCATTTTTTTAGTTTCTGAAGCATGTCGTAAGGGGGGGTGGTTATCTCTTTCATCAAAAATCGGACGTTTTTAATTGAACAATAAAGGCCTACAAATGTTATTTAATTCACTTTCTGGGGTGGAGAAAAACTTTTTAAGGCCTCAGAGTGAATAAATTGGCCATTTTCATTCATATTTACCCATTCCTCAAATCTTGTGTTTAGGGCCCCTGGAAGCTTGAAAATCACTTTAAACATCTCATTTTATCTTTAAAAGTGATTTTCCACGTACAAATGTGAATTGTAGTTAAAAGAGGCAACATTTGAAAACGGACCATTTTTACGTTTCTGAAGCATGTCATAAGGGGGGGTGGTTATCTCTTTCGTCAAAAATCGGGCGTTTTCGCTTGAACAATAAAGTCCTACAAATGTTATTCAGTTCACTTCCCGTGGAGGAGAAACACTTTTTAAGGCCGCAGAGTGAGTAAATTGGCCATATTCATTCACTTTTACCCATTCCTCAAATCTTGTGTTTAAGGCCCCTGGAAGCATGAAAATCACTTTAAACATCTCATTTTATCTTTAAAAGTGATTTTCCACGTACAAATGTGAATTGTAGTTAAAAGAGGCAACATTTGAAAACGGACCATTTTTACGTTTCTGAAGCATGTCATAAGGGGGGGTGGTTATCTCTTTCGTCAAAAATCGGGCATTTTCGCTTGAACAATAAAGGCCTACAAATGTTATTTAGTTCACTTCCCGTGGAGGAGAAACACTTTTTAAGGCCGCAGAGTGAGTAAATTGGCCATTTTCATTCACTTTTACCCATTCCTCAAATCTCGTGTTTAAGGCCCCTGGAAGCATGAAAATCACTTTAAACATCTCATTTTATCTTTAAAAGTGATTTTCCAAGTAGAAATGTGAATTGTAGTTCAAAGAGGCAACATTTGAAAACAGACCATTTTTTTAGTTTCTGAAGCATGTCGTAAGGGGGGGTGGTTATCTCTTTCATCAAAAATCGGACGTTTTTGATTGAACAATAAAGGCCTACAAATGTTATTTAATTCACTTTCTGGGGTGGAGAAAAACTTTTTAAGGCCTCAGAGTGAATACATTGGCCATTTTCATTCACATTTACCCATTCCTCAAATTTTGTGTTTAGGGCCCCTGGAAGCTTGAAAATCACTTTAAACATTTCATTTTATCTTTAAAAGTGATTTTCCACGTACAAATGTGAATTGTAGTTCAAAGAGGCAACATTTGAAAACGGACCATTTTTTACGTTTCTGAAGCTTGTCGTAAGGGGGGGTGGTTATCTCTTTCGTCAAAAATCGGGCGTTTTCGCTTGAACAATAAAGGCCTACAAATGTTATTTAGTTCACTTCCCGTGGAGGAGAAACACTTTTTAAGGCCGCAGACTGAGTAAATTGGCCATATTAATTCACTTTTACCCATTCCTCAAATCTTGTGTTTAAGGCCCCTGGAAGCATGAAAATCACTTTAAACATCTCATTTTATCTTTAATAGTGATTTTCCACGTACAAATGTGAACTGTAGTTCAAAGAGGCAATATTTGAAAACGGACCATTTTTTACGTTTCTGAAGCATGTCGTAAGGGGGGGTGGTTATCTCTTTCGTCAAAAATCGGGTGTTTTCGCTTGAACAATAAAGGCCTACAAATGTTATTTAGTTCACTTCCCGTGGAGGAGAAACGCTTTTTAAGGCCGCAGAGTGAGTAAATTGGCCATATTCATTCACTTTTTCCCATTCCTCAAATCTTGTGTTTAAGGCCCCTGGAAGCATGAAAATAACTTTAAACATCTCATTTTATCTTTAAAAGTGATTTTCCACGTACAAATGTGAATTGTAGTTCAAAGAGGCAACATTTGAAAACAGACCATTTTTAAGTTTCTGAAGCATGTCGTAAGGGGAGGTGGTTATCTCTTTCATCAAAAATCGGACGTTTTTGATTGAACAATAAAGGCCTCCAAATGTTATTTTATTCACTTCCCGTGGAGGAGAAACACTTTTTAAGGCCGCAGAGTGAGTAAATTGGCCATTTTGATTCACTTTTACCCATTCCTCAAATCTCGTGTTTAAGGCCCCTGGAAGCATGAAAATCACTTTAAACATCTCATGTTTTCTTTAAAAGTGATTTTCCACGTACAAATGTGAATTGTAGTTCAAAGAGGCAACATTTGAAAACAGACCATTTTTTTAGTTTCTGAAGCATGTCGTAAGGGGGGGTGGTTATCTCCTTCATCAAAAATCGGACGTTTTGAATTGAACAATAAAGGCCTACAAATGTTATTTAATTCACTTTCTGGGGTGGAGAAAAACTTTTTAAGGCCTCAGAGTGAATAAATTGGCCATTTTCATTCACATTTACCTATTCCTCAAATCTTGTGTTTAGGGCCCCTGGAAGCTTGAAAATCACTTTAAACATCTCATTTTATCTTTAAAAGTGATTTTCCACGTACAAATGTGAATTGTAGTTAAAAGAGGCAACATTTGAAAACGGACCATTTTTACGTTTCTGAAGCATGTCATAAGGGGGGGTGGTTATCTCTTTCCTCAAAAATCGGGCGTTTTCGCTTGAACAATAAAGGCCTACAAATGTTATTCAGTTCACTTCCCGTGGAGGAGAAACACTTTTTAAGGCCGCAGAGTGAGTAAATTGGCCATATTCATTCACTTTTACCCATTCCTCAAATCTTGTGTTTAAGGCCCCTGGAAGCATGAAAATCACTTTAAACATCTCATTTTATCTTTAAAAGTGATTTTCCACGTACAAATGTGAATTGTAGTTCAAAGAGGCAACATTTGAAAACAGACCATTTTTTTAGTTTCTGAAGCATGTCGTAAGGGGAGGTGGTTATCTCTTTCATCAAAAATCGGACGTTTTTGATTGAACAATAAAGGCCTCCAAATGTTATTTAATTCACTTCCCGTGGAGGAGAAACACTTTTTAAGGCCGCAGAGTGAGTAAATTGGCCATTTTGATTCACTTTTACCCATTCCTCAAATCTCGTGTTTAAGGCCCCTGGAAGCATGAAAATCACTTTAAACATCTCATTTTATCTTTAAAAGTGATTTTCCACGTACAAATGTGAATTGTAGTTAAAAGAGGCAACATTTGAAAACGGACCATTTTTACGTTTCTGAAGCATGTCATAAGGGGGGGGTGGTTATCTCTTTCGTCAAAAATCGGGCATTTTCGCTTGAACAATAAAGGCCTACAAATGTTATTTAGTTCACTTCCCGTGGAGGAGAAACACTTTTTAAGGCCGCAGAGTGAGTAAATTGGCCATTTTCATTCACTTTTACCCATTCCTCAAATCTCGTGTTTAAGGCCCCTGGAAGCATGAAAATCACTTTAAACATCTCATTTTATCTTTAAAAGTGATTTTCCAAGTAGAAATGTGAATTGTAGTTCAAAGAGGCAACATTTGAAAACAGACCATTTTTTTAGTTTCTGAAGCATGTCGTAAGGGGGGGTGGTTATCTCTTTCATCAAAAATCGGACGTTTTTGATTGAACAATAAAGGCCTACAAATGTTATTTAATTCACTTTCTGGGGTGGAGAAAAACTTTTTAAGGCCTCAGAGTGAATACATTGGCCATTTTCATTCACATTTACCCATTCCTCAAATTTTAAGTTTAGGGCCCCTGGAAGCTTGAAAATCACTTTAAACATCTCATTTTATCTTTAAAAGTGATTTTCCACGTACAAATGTGAATTGTAGTTCAAAGAGGCAACATTTGAAAACGGACCATTTTTTACGTTTCTGAAGCTTGTCGTAAGGGGGGGTGGTTATCTCTTTCGTCAAAAATCGGGCGTTTTCGCTTGAACAATAAAGGCCTACAAATGTTATTTAGTTCACTTCCCGTGGAGGAGAAACACTTTTTAAGGCCGCAGACTGAGTAAATTGGCCATATTAATTCACTTTTACCCATTCCTCAAATCTTGTGTTTAAGGCCCCTGGAAGCATGAAAATCACTTTAAACATCTCATTTTATCTTTAATAGTGATTTTCCACGTACAAATGTGAACTGTAGTTCAAAGAGGCAATATTTGAAAACGGACCATTTTTTACGTTTCTGAAGCATGTCGTAAGGGGGGGTGGTTATCTCTTTCGTCAAAAATCGGGTGTTTTCGCTTGAACAATAAAGGCCTACAAATGTTATTTAGTTCACTTCCCGTGGAGGAGAAACGCTTTTTAAGGCCGCAGAGTGAGTAAATTGGCCATATTCATTCACTTTTTCCCATTCCTCAAATCTTGTGTTTAAGGCCCCTGGAAGCATGAAAATAACTTTAAACATCTCATTTTATCTTTAAAAGTGATTTTCCACGTACAAATGTGAATTGTAGTTCAAAGAGGCAACATTTGAAAACAGACCATTTTTTTAGTTTCTGAAGCATGTCGTAAGGGGAGGTGGTTATCTCTTTCATCAAAAATCGGACGTTTTTGATTGAACAATAAAGGCCTCCAAATGTTATTTTATTCACTTCCCGTGGAGGAGAAACACTTTTTAAGGCCGCAGAGTGAGTAAATTGGCCATTTTGATTCACTTTTACCCATTCCTCAAATCTCGTGTTTAAGGCCCCTGGAAGCATGAAAATCACTTTAAACATCTCATTTTATCTTTAAAAGTGATTTTCCACGTACAAATGTGAATTGTAGTTCAAAGAGGCAACATTTGAAAACAGACCATTTTTTTAGTTTCTGAAGCATGTCGTAAGGGGGGGTGGTTATCTCCTTCATCAAAAATCGGACGTTTTGAATTGAACAATAAAGGCCTACAAATGTTATTTAATTCACTTTCTGGGGTGGAGAAAAACTTTTTAAGGCCTCAGAGTGAATAAATTGGCCATTTTCATTCACATTTACCTATTCCTCAAATCTTGTGTTTAGGGCCCCTGGAAGCTTGAAAATCACTTTAAACATCTCATTTTATCTTTAAAAGTGATTTTCCACGTACAAATGTGAATTGTAGTTAAAAGAGGCAACATTTGAAAACGGACCATTTTTACGTTTCTGAAGCATGTCATAAGGGGGGGTGGTTATCTCTTTCGTCAAAAATCGGGCGTTTTCGCTTGAACAATAAAGGCCTACAAATGTTATTCAGTTCACTTCCCGTGGAGGAGAAACACTTTTTAAGGCCGCAGAGTGAGTAAATTGGCCATATTCATTCACTTTTACCCATTCCTCAAATCTTGTGTTTAAGGCCCCTGGAAGCATGAAAATCACTTTAAACATCTCATTTTATCTTTAAAAGTGATTTTCCACGTACAAATGTGAATTGTAGTTCAAAGAGGCAACATTTGAAAACAGACCATTTTTTTAGTTTCTGAAGCATGTCGTAAGGGGGGGTGGGTATCTCTTTCATCAAAAATCGGACATTTTTGATTGAACAATAAAGGCCTACAAATGTTATTTAATTCACTTTCTGGGGTGGAGAAAAACTTTTTAAGGCCTCAGAGTGAATAAATTGGCCATTTTCATTCACATTTACCCATTCCTCAAATCTTGTGTTTAGGGCCCCTGGAAGCTTGAAAATCACTTTAAACATCTCATTTTATCTTTAATAGTGATTTTCCACGTACAAATGTGAACTGTAGTTCAAAGAGGCAATATTTGAAAACGGACCATTTTTTACGTTTCTGAAGCATGTCGTAAGGGGGGGTGGTTATCTCTTTCGTCAAAAATTGGGTGTTTTCGCTTGAACAATAAAGGCCTACAAATGTTATTTAGTTCACTTCCCGTGGAGGAGAAACGCTTTTTAAGGCCGCAGAGTGAGTAAATTGGCCATATTCATTCACTTTTTCCCATTCCTCAAATCTTGTGTTTAAGGCCCCTGGAAGCATGAAAATAACTTTAAACATCTCATTTTATCTTTAAAAGTGATTTTCCACGTACAAATGTGAATTGTAGTTCAAAGAGGCAACATTTGAAAACAGACCATTTTTTTAGTTTCTGAAGCATGTCGTAAGGGGAGGTGGTTATCTCTTTCATCAAAAATCTGACGTTTTTGATTGAACAATAAAGGCCTCCAAATGTTATTTTATTCACTTCCCGTGGAGGAGAAACACTTTTTAAGGCCGCAGAGTGAGTAAATTGGCCATTTTGATTCACTTTTACCCATTCCTCAAATCTCGTGTTTAAGGCCCCTGGAAGCATGAAAATCACTTTAAACATCTCATGTTTTCTTTAAAAGTGATTTTCCACGTACAAATGTGAATTGTAGTTCAAAGAGGCAACATTTGAAAACAGACCATTTTTTTAGTTTCTGAAGCATGTCGTAAGGGGGGGTGGTTATCTCCTTCATCAAAAATCGGACGTTTTGAAGTGAACAATAAAGGCCTACAAATGTTATTTAATTCACTTTCTGGGGTGGAGAAAAACTTTTTAAGGCCTCAGAGTGAATAAATTGGCCATTTTCATTCACATTTACCTGTTCCTCAAATCTTGTGTTTAGGGCCCCTGGAAGCTTGAAAATCACTTTAAACATCTCATTTTATCTTTAAAAGTGATTTTCCACGTACAAATGTGAATTGTAGTTAAAAGAGGCAACATTTGAAAACGGACCATTTTTACGTTTCTGAAGCATGTCATAAGGGGGGGTGGTTATCTCTTTCGTCAAAAATCGGGCGTTTTCGCTTGAACAATAAAGGCCTACAAATGTTATTCAGTTCACTTCCCGTGGAGGAGAAACACTTTTTAAGGCCGCAGAGTGAGTAAATTGGCCATATTCATTCACTTTTACCCATTCCTCAAATCTTGTGTTTAAGGCCCCTGGAAGCATGAAAATCACTTTAAACATCTCATTTTATCTTTAAAAGTGATTTTCCACGTACAAATGTGAATTGTAGTTCAAAGAGGCAACATTTGAAAACGGACCATTTTTTACGTTTCTGAAGCTTGTCGTAAGGGGGGGTGGTTATCTCTTTCATCAAAAATCGGACGTTTTTGATTGAACAATAAAGGCCTACAAATGTTATTTAATTCACTTTCTGGGGTGGAGAAAAACTTTTTAAGGCCTCAGAGTGAATACATTGGCCATTTTCATTCACATTTACCCATTCCTCAAATTTTGTGTTTAGGGCCCCTGGAAGCTTGAAAATCACTTTAAACATCTCATTTTATCTTTAAAAGTGATTTTCCACGTACAAATGTGAATTGTAGTTCAAAGAGGCAACATTTGAAAACGGACCATTTTTTACGTTTCTGAAGCTTGTCGTAAGGGGGGGTGGTTATCTCTTTCGTCAAAAATCGGGCGTTTTCGCTTGAACAATAAAGGCCTACAAATGTTATTTAGTTCACTTCCCGTGGAGGAGAAACACTTTTTAAGGCCGCAGACTGAGTAAATTGGCCATATTAATTCACTTTTACCCATTCCTCAAATCTTGTGTTTAAGGCCCCTGGAAGCATGAAAATCACTTTAAACATCTCATTTTATCTTTAATAGTGATTTTCCACGTACAAATGTGAACTGTAGTTCAAAGAGGCAATATTTGAAAACGGACCATTTTTTACGTTTCTGAAGCATGTCGTAAGGGGGGGTGGTTATCTCTTTCGTCAAAAATCGGGTGTTTTCGCTTGAACAATAAAGGCCTACAAATGTTATTTAGTTCACTTCCCGTGGAGGAGAAACGCTTTTTAAGGCCGCAGAGTGAGTAAATTGGCCATATTCATTCACTTTTTCCCATTCCTCAAATCTTGTGTTTAAGGCCCCTGGAAGCATGAAAATAACTTTAAACATCTCATTTTATCTTTAAAAGTGATTTTCCACGTACAAATGTGAATTGTAGTTCAAAGAGGCAACATTTGAAAACAGACCATTTTTTTAGTTTCTGAAGCATGTCGTAAGGGGAGGTGGTTATCTCTTTCATCAAAAATCGGACGTTTTTGATTGAACAATAAAGGCCTCCAAATGTTATTTTATTCACTTCCCGTGGAGGAGAAACACTTTTTAAGGCCGCAGAGTGAGTAAATTGGCCATTTTGATTCACTTTTACCCATTCCTCAAATCTCGTGTTTAAGGCCCCTGGAAGCATGAAAATCACTTTAAACATCTCATTTTATCTTTAAAAGTGATTTTCCACGTACAAATGTGAATTGTAGTTCAAAGAGGCAACATTTGAAAACAGACCATTTTTTTAGTTTCTGAAGCATGTCGTAAGGGGGGGTGGTTATCTCCTTCATCAAAAATCGGACGTTTTGAATTGAACAATAAAGGCCTACAAATGTTATTTAATTCACTTTCTGGGGTGGAGAAAAACTTTTTAAGGCCTCAGAGTGAATAAATTGGCCATTTTCATTCACATTTACCTATTCCTCAAATCTTGTGTTTAGGGCCCCTGGAAGCTTGAAAATCACTTTAAACATCTCATTTTATCTTTAAAAGTGATTTTCCACGTACAAATGTGAATTGTAGTTAAAAGAGGCAACATTTGAAAACGGACCATTTTTACGTTTCTGAAGCATGTCATAAGGGGGGGTGGTTATCTCTTTCGTCAAAAATCGGGCGTTTTCGCTTGAACAATAAAGGCCTACAAATGTTATTCAGTTCACTTCCCGTGGAGGAGAAACACTTTTTAAGGCCGCAGAGTGAGTAAATTGGCCATATTCATTCACTTTTACCCATTCCTCAAATCTTGTGTTTAAGGCCCCTGGAAGCATGAAAATCACTTTAAACATCTCATTTTATCTTTAAAAGTGATTTTCCACGTACAAATGTGAATTGTAGTTCAAAGAGGCAACAATTGAAAACAGACCATTTTTTTAGTTTCTGAAGCATGTCGTAAGGGGAGGTGGTTATCTCTTTCATCAAAAATCGGACGTTTTTGATTGAACAATAAAGGCCTCCAAATGTTATTTAATTCACTTCCCGTGGAGGAGAAACACTTTTTAAGGCCGCAGAGTGAGTAAATTGGCCATTTTGATTCACTTTTACCCATTCCTCAAATCTCGTGTTTAAGGCCCCTGGAAGCATGAAAATCACTTTAAACATCTCATTTTATCTTTAAAAGTGATTTTCCACGTACAAATGTGAATTGTAGTTCAAAGAGGCAACATTTGAAAACAGACCATTTTTTTAGTTTCTGAAGCATGTCGTAAGGGGGGGTGGGTATCTCTTTCATCAAAAATCGGACATTTTTGATTGAACAATAAAGGCCTACAAATGTTATTTAATTCACTTTCTGGGGTGGAGAAAAACTTTTTAAGGCCTCAGAGTGAATAAATTGGCCATTTTCATTCACATTTACCCATTCCTCAAATCTTGTGTTTAGGGCCCCTGGAAGCTTGAAAATCACTTTAAACATCTCATTTTATCTTTAAAAGTGATTTTCCACGTACAAATGTGAATTGTAGTTCAAAGAGGCAACATTTGAAAACGGACCATTTTTTACGTTTCTGAAGCTTGTCGTAAGGGGGGGTGGTTATCTCTTTTGTCAAAAATCGGGCGTTTTCGCTTGAACAATAAAGGCCTACAAATGTTATTTAGTTCACTTCCCGTGGAGGAGAAACACTTTTTAAGGCCGCAGAGTGAGTAAATTGGCCATATTCATTCACTTTTACCCATTCCTCAAATCTTGTGTTTAAGGCCCCTGGAAGCATGAAAATAACTATAAACATCTCATTTTATCTTTAAAAGTGATTTTCCACGTACAAATGTGAATTGTAGTTCAAAGAGGCAACATTTGAAAACAGACCATTTTTTTAGTTTCTGAAGCATGTCGTAAGGGGGGGTGGTTATCTCCTTCATCAAAAATCGGACGTTTTGAATTGAACAATAAAGGCCAACAAATGTTATTTAATTCACTTTCTGGGGTGGAGAAAAACTTTTTAAGGCCTCAGAGTGAATAAATTGGCCATTTTCATTCACATTTACCTATTCCTCAAATCTCGTGTTTAGGGCCCCTGGAAGCTTGAAAATCACTTTAAACATCTCATTTTATCTTTAAAAGTGATTTTCCACGTACAAATGTGAATTGTAGTTAAAAGAGGCAACATTTGAAAACGGACCATTTTTACGTTTCTGAAGCATGTCATTAGGGGGGGTGGTTATCTCTTTCGTCAAAAATCGGGCGTTTTTGCTTGAACAATAAAGGCCTACAAATGTTATTTAGTTCACTTCCCGTGGAGGAGAAACACTTTTTAAGGCCGCAGAGTGAGTAAATTGGCCATTTTCATTCACTTTTACCCATTCCTCAAATCTCGTGTTTAAGGCCCCTGGAAGCATGAAAATCACTTTAAACATCTCATTTTATCTTTAATAGTGATTTTCCACGTACAAATGTGAACTGTAGTTCAAAGAGGCAATATTTGAAAACGGACCATTTTTTACGTTTCTGAAGCATGTCGTAAGGGGGGGTGGTTATCTCTTTCGTAAAAAATCGGGTGTTTTCGCTTGAACAATAAAGGCCTACAAATGTTATTTAGTTCACTTCCCGTGGAGGAGAAACGCTTTTTAAGGCCGCAGAGTGAGTAAATTGGCCATATTCATTCACTTTTTCCCATTCCTCAAATCTTGTGTTTAAGGCCCCTGGAAGCATGAAAATAACTTTAAACATCTCATTTTATCTTTAAAAGTGATTTTCCACGTACAAATGTGAATTGTAGTTCAAAGAGGCAACATTTGAAAACAGACCATTTTTTTAGTTTCTGAAGCATGTCGTAAGGGGAGGTGGTTATCTCTTTCATCAAAAATCGGACGTTTTTGATTGAACAATAAAGGCCTCCAAATGTTATTTTATTCACTTCCCGTGGAGGAGAAACACTTTTTAAGGCCGCAGAGTGAGTAAATTGGCCATTTTGATTCACTTTTACCCATTCCTCAAATCTCGTGTTTAAGGCCCCTGGAAGCATGAAAATCACTTTAAACATCTCATTTTATCTTTAAAAGTGATTTTCCACGTACAAATGTGAATTGTAGTTCAAAGAGGCAACATTTGAAAACAGACCATTTTTTTAGTTTCTGAAGCATGTCGTAAGGGGGGGTGGTTATCTCCTTCATCAAAAATCGGACGTTTTGAATTGAACAATAAAGGCCTACAAATGTTATTTAATTCACTTTCTGGGGTGGAGAAAAACTTTTTAAGGCCTCAGAGTGAATAAATTGGCCATTTTCATTCACATTTACCTATTCCTCAAATCTTGTGTTTAGGGCCCCTGGAAGCTTGAAAATCACTTTAAACATCTCATTTTATCTTTAAAAGTGATTTTCCACGTACAAATGTGAATTGTAGTTAAAAGAGGCAACATTTGAAAACGGACCATTTTTACGTTTCTGAAGCATGTCATAAGGGGGGGTGGTTATCTCTTTCATCAAAAATCGGGCGTTTTCGCTTGAACAATAAAGGCCTACAAATGTAATTCAGTTCACTTCCCGTGGAGGAGAAACACTTTTTAAGGCCGCAGAGTGAGTAAATTGGCCATATTCATTCACTTTTACCCATTCCTCAAATCTTGTGTTTAAGGCCCCTGGAAGCATGAAAATCACTTTAAACATCTCATTTTATCTTTAAAAGTGATTTTCCACGTACAAATGTGAATTGTAGTTCAAAGAGGCAACAATTGAAAACAGACCATTTTTTAAGTTTCTGAAGCATGTCGTAAGGGGAGGTGGTTATCTCTTTCATCAAAAATCGGACGTTTTTGATTGAACAATAAAGGCCTCCAAATGTTATTTAATTCACTTCCCGTGGAGGAGAAACACTTTTTAAGGCCGCAGAGTGAGTAAATTGGCCATTTTGATTCACTTTTACCCATTCCTCAAATCTCGTGTTTAAGGCCCCTGGAAGCATGAAAATCACTTTAAACATCTCATTTTATCTTTAAAAGTGATTTTCCACGTACAAATGTGAATTGTAGTTCAAAGAGGCAACATTTGAAAACAGACCATTTTTTTAGTTTCTGAAGCATGTCGTAAGGGGGGGTGGGTATCTCTTTCATCAAAAATCGGACATTTTTGATTGAACAATAAAGGCCTACAAATGTTATTTAATTCACTTTCTGGGGTGGAGAAAAACTTTTTAAGGCCTCAGAGTGAATAAATTGGCCATTTTCATTCACATTTACCCATTCCTCAAATCTTGTGTTTAGGGCCCCTGGAAGCTTGAAAATCACTTTAAACATCTCATTTTATCTTTAAAAGTGATTTTCCACGTACAAATGTGAATTGTAGTTCAAAGAGGCAACATTTGAAAACGGACCATTTTTTACGTTTCTGAAGCTTGTCGTAAGGGGGGGTGGTTATCTCTTTTGTCAAAAATCGGGCGTTTTCGCTTGAACAATAAAGGCCTACAAATGTTATTTAGTTCACTTCCCGTGGAGGAGAAACACTTTTTAAGGCCGCAGAGTGAGTAAATTGGCCATATTCATTCACTTTTACCCATTCCTCAAATCTTGTGTTTAAGGCCCCTGGAAGCATGAAAATAACTATAAACATCTCATTTTATCTTTAAAAGTGATTTTCCACGTACAAATGTGAATTGTAGTTCAAAGAGGCAACATTTGAAAACAGACCATTTTTTTAGTTTCTGAAGCATGTCGTAAGGGGGGGTGGTTATCTCCTTCATCAAAAATCGGACGTTTTGAATTGAACAATAAAGGCCTACAAATGTTATTTAATTCACTTTCTGGGGTGGAGAAAAACTTTTTAAGGCCTCAGAGTGAATAAATTGGCCATTTTCATTCACATTTACCTATTCCTCAAATCTCATGTTTAGGGCCCCTGGAAGCTTGAAAATCACTTTAAACATCTCATTTTATCTTTAAAAGTGATTTTCCACGTACAAATGTGAATTGTAGTTAAAAGAGGCAACATTTGAAAACGGACCATTTTTACGTTTCTGAAGCATGTCATTAGGGGGGGTGGTTATCTCTTTCGTCAAAAATCGGGCGTTTTTGCTTGAACAATAAAGGCCTACAAATGTTATTTAGTTCACTTCCCGTGGAGGAGAAACACTTTTTAAGGCCGCAGAGTGAGTAAATTGGCCATTTTCATTCACTTTTACCCATTCCTCAAATCTCGTGTTTAAGGCCCCTGGAAGCATGAAAATCACTTTAAACATCTCATTTTATCTTTAAAAGTGATTTTCCAAGTAGAAATGTGAATTGTAGTTCAAAGAGGCAACATTTGAAAACAGACCATTTTTTTAGTTTCTGAAGCATGTCGTAAGGGGGGGTGGTTATCTCTTTCATCAAAAATCGGACGTTTTTGATTGAACAATAAAGGCCTACAAATGTTATTTAATTCACTTTCTGGGGTGGAGAAAAACTTTTTAAGGCCTCAGAGTGAATACATTGGCCATTTTCATTCACATTTACCCATTCCTCAAATTTTGTGTTTAGGGCCCCTGGAAGCTTGAAAATCACTTTAAACATCTCATTTTATCTTTAAAAGTGATTTTCCACGTACAAATGTGAATTGTAGTTAAAAGAGGCAACATTTGAAAACGGACCATTTTTACGTTTCTGAAGCATGTCATAAGGGGGGGTGGTTATCTCTTTCGTCAAAAATCGGGCGTTTTCGCTTGAACAATAAAGGCCTACAAATGTTATTCAGTTCACTTCCCGTGGAGGAGAAACACTTTTTAAGGCCGCAGAGTGAGTAAATTGGCCATATTCATTCACTTTTACCCATTCCTCAAATCTTGTGTTTAAGGCCCCTGGAAGCATGAAAATCACTTTAAACATCTCATTTTATCTTTAAAAGTGATTTTCCACGTACAAATGTGAATTGTAGTTCAAAGAGGCAACATTTGAAAACAGACCATTTTTTTAGTTTCTGAAGCATGTCGTAAGGGGAGGTGGTTATCTCTTTCATCAAAAATCGGACGTTTTTGATTCAACAATAAAGGCCTCCAAATGTTATTTAATTCACTTCCCGTGGAGGAGAAACACTTTTTAAGGCCGCAGAGTGAGTAAATTGGCCATTTTGATTCACTTTTACCCATTCCTCAAATCTCGTGTTTAAGGCCCCTGGAAGCATGAAAATCACTTTAAACATCTCATTTTATCTTTAAAAGTGATTTTCCACGTACAAATGTGAATTGTAGTTAAAAGAGGCAACATTTGAAAACGGACCATTTTTACGTTTCTGAAGCATGTCATAAGGGGGGGGTGGTTATCTCTTTCGTCAAAAATCGGGCATTTTCGCTTGAACAATAAAGGCCTACAAATGTTATTTAGTTCACTTCCCGTGGAGGAGAAACACTTTTTAAGGCCGCAGAGTGAGTAAATTGGCCATTTTCATTCACTTTTACCCATTCCTCAAATCTCGTGTTTAAGGCCCCTGGAAGCATGAAAATCACTTTAAACATCTCATTTTATCTTTAAAAGTGATTTTCCACGTACAAATGTGAATTGTAGTTCAAAGAGGCAACATTTGAAAACGGACCATTTTTTACGTTTCTGAAGCTTGTCGTAAGGGGGGGTGGTTATCTCTTTCATCAAAAATCGGACGTTTTTGATTGAACAATAAAGGCCTACAAATGTTATTTAATTCACTTTCTGGGGTGGAGAAAAACTTTTTAAGGCCTCAGAGTGAATACATTGGCCATTTTCATTCACATTTACCCATTCCTCAAATTTTGTGTTTAGGGCCCCTGGAAGCTTGAAAATCACTTTAAACATCTCATTTTATCTTTAAAAGTGATTTTCCACGTACAAATGTGAATTGTAGTTCAAAGAGGCAACATTTGAAAACGGACCATTTTTTACGTTTCTGAAGCTTGTCGTAAGGGGGGGTGGTTATCTCTTTCGTCAAAAATCGGGCGTTTTCGCTTGAACAATAAAGGCCTACAAATGTTATTTAGTTCACTTCCCGTGGAGGAGAAACACTTTTTAAGGCCGCAGACTGAGTAAATTGGCCATATTAATTCACTTTTACCCATTCCCCAAATCTTGTGTTTAAGGCCCCTGGAAGCATGAAAATCACTTTAAACATCTCATTTTATCTTTAATAGTGATTTTCCACGTACAAATGTGAACTGTAGTTCAAAGAGGCAATATTTGAAAACGGACCATTTTTTACGTTTCTGAAGCATGTCGTAAGGGGGGGTGGTTATCTCTTTCGTCAAAAATCGGGTGTTTTCGCTTGAACAATAAAGGCCTACAAATGTTATTTAGTTCACTTCCCGTGGAGGAGAAACGCTTTTTAAGGCCGCAGAGTGAGTAAATTGGCCATATTCATTCACTTTTTCCCATTCCTCAAATCTTGTGTTTAAGGCCCCTGGAAGCATGAAAATAACTTTAAACATCTCATTTTATCTTTAAAAGTGATTTTCCACGTACAAATGTGAATTGTAGTTCAAAGAGGCAACATTTGAAAACAGACCATTTTTTTAGTTTCTGAAGCATGTCGTAAGGGGAGGTGGTTATCTCTTTCATCAAAAATCGGACGTTTTTGATTGAACAATAAAGGCCTCCAAATGTTATTTTATTCACTTCCCGTGGAGGAGAAACACTTTTTAAGGCCGCAGAGTGAGTAAATTGGCCATTTTGATTCACTTTTACCCATTCCTCAAATCTCGTGTTTAAGGCCCCTGGAAGCATGAAAATCACTTTAAACATCTCATTTTATCTTTAAAAGTGATTTTCCACGTACAAATGTGAATTGTAGTTCAAAGAGGCAACATTTGAAAACAGACCATTTTTTTAGTTTCTGAAGCATGTCGTAAGGGGGGGTGGTTATCTCCTTCATCAAAAATCGGACGTTTTGAATTGAACAATAAAGGCCTACAAATGTTATTTAATTCACTTTCTGGGGTGGAGAAAAACTTTTTAAGGCCTCAGAGTGAATAAATTGGCCATTTTCATTCACATTTACCTATTCCTCAAATCTTGTGTTTAGGGCCCCTGGAAGCTTGAAAATCACTTTAAACATCTCATTTTATCTTTAAAAGTGATTTTCCACGTACAAATGTGAATTGTAGTTAAAAGAGGCAACATTTGAAAACGGACCATTTTTACGTTTCTGAAGCATGTCATAAGGGGGGGTGGTTATCTCTTTCGTCAAAAATCGGGCGTTTTCGCTTGAACAATAAAGGCCTACAAATGTTATTCAGTTCACTTCCCGTGGAGGAGAAACACTTTTTAAGGCCGCAGAGTGAGTAAATTGGCCATATTCATTCACTTTTACCCATTCCTCAAATCTTGTGTTTAAGGCCCCTGGAAGCATGAAAATCACTTTAAACATCTCATTTTATCTTTAAAAGTGATTTTCCACGTACAAATGTGAATTGTAGTTCAAAGAGGCAACAATTGAAAACAGACCATTTTTTTAGTTTCTGAAGCATGTCGTAAGGGGAGGTGGTTATCTCTTTCATCAAAAATCGGACGTTTTTGATTGAACAATAAAGGCCTCCAAATGTTATTTAATTTACTTCCCGTGGAGGAGAAACACTTTTTAAGGCCGCAGAGTGAGTAAATTGGCCATTTTGATTCACTTTTACCCATTCCTCAAATCTCGTGTTTAAGGCCCCTGGAAGCATGAAAATCACTTTAAACATCTCATTTTATCTTTAAAAGTGATTTTCCACGTACAAATGTGAATTGTAGTTCAAAGAGGCAACATTTGAAAACAGACCATTTTTTTAGTTTCTGAAGCATGTCGTAAGGGGGGGTGGGTATCTCTTTCATCAAAAATCGGACATTTTTGATTGAACAATAAAGGCCTACAAATGTTATTTAATTCACTTTCTGGGGTGGAGAAAAACTTTTTAAGGCCTCAGAGTGAATAAATTGGCCATTTTCATTCACATTTACCCATTCCTCAAATCTTGTGTTTAGGGCCCCTGGAAGCTTGAAAATCACTTTAAACATCTCATTTTATCTTTAAAAGTGATTTTCCACGTACAAATGTGAATTGTAGTTCAAAGAGGCAACATTTGAAAACGGACCATTTTTTACGTTTCTGAAGCTTGTCGTAAGGGGGGGTGGTTATCTCTTTTGTCAAAAATCGGGCGTTTTCGCTTGAACAATAAAGGCCTACAAATGTTATTTAGTTCACTTCCCGTGGAGGAGAAACACTTTTTAAGGCCGCAGAGTGAGTAAATTGGCCATATTCATTCACTTTTACCCATTCCTCAAATCTTGTGTTTAAGGCCCCTGGAAGCATGAAAATAACTATAAACATCTCATTTTATCTTTAAAAGTGATTTTCCACGTACAAATGTGAATTGTAGTTCAAAGAGGCAACATTTGAAAACAGACCATTTTTTTAGTTTCTGAAGCATGTCGTAAGGGGGGGTGGTTATCTCCTTCATCAAAAATCGGACGTTTTGAATTGAACAATAAAGGCCTACAAATGTTATTTAATTCACTTTCTGGGGTGGAGAAAAACTTTTTAAGGCCTCAGAGTGAATAAATTGGCCATTTTCATTCACATTTACCTATTCCTCAAATCTCGTGTTTAGGGCCCCTGGAAGCTTGAAAATCACTTTAAACATCTCATTTTATCTTTAAAAGTGATTTTCCACGTACAAATGTGAATTGTAGTTAAAAGAGGCAACATTTGAAAACGGACCATTTTTACGTTTCTGAAGCATGTCATTAGGGGGGGTGGTTATCTCTTTCGTCAAAAATCGGGCGTTTTTGCTTGAACAATAAAGGCCTACAAATGTTATTTAGTTCACTTCCCGTGGAGGAGAAACACTTTTTAAGGCCGCAGAGTGAGTAAATTGGCCATTTTCATTCACTTTTACCCATTCCTCAAATCTCGTGTTTAAGGCCCCTGGAAGCATGAAAATCACTTTAAACATCTCATTTTATCTTTAATAGTGATTTTCCACGTACAAATGTGAACTGTAGTTCAAAGAGGCAATATTTGAAAACGGACCATTTTTTACGTTTCTGAAGCATGTCGTAAGGGGGGGTGGTTATCTCTTTCGTCAAAAATCGGGTGTTTTCGCTTGAACAATAAAGGCCTACAAATGTTATTTAGTTCACTTCCCGTGGAGGAGAAACGCTTTTTAAGGCCGCAGAGTGAGTAAATTGGCCATATTCATTCACTTTTTCCCATTCCTCAAATCTTGTGTTTAAGGCCCCTGGAAGCATGAAAATAACTTTAAACATCTCATTTTATCTTTAAAAGTGATTTTCCACGTACAAATGTGAATTGTAGTTCAAAGAGGCAACATTTGAAAACAGACCATTTTTTTAGTTTCTGAAGCATGTCGTAAGGGGAGGTGGTTATCTCTTTCATCAAAAATCGGACGTTTTTGATTGAACAATAAAGGCCTCCAAATGTTATTTTATTCACTTCCCGTGGAGGAGAAACACTTTTTAAGGCCGCAGAGTGAGTAAATTGGCCATTTTGATTCACTTTTACCCATTCCTCAAATCTCGTGTTTAAGGCCCCTGGAAGCATGAAAATCACTTTAAACATCTCATTTTATCTTTAAAAGTGATTTTCCACGTACAAATGTGAATTGTAGTTCAAAGAGGCAACATTTGAAAACAGACCATTTTTTTAGTTTCTGAAGCATGTCGTAAGGGGGGGTGGTTATCTCCTTCATCAAAAATCGGACGTTTTGAATTGAACAATAAAGGCCTACAAATGTTATTTAATTCACTTTCTGGGGTGGAGAAAAACTTTTTAAGGCCTCAGAGTGAATAAATTGGCCATTTTCATTCACATTTACCTATTCCTCAAATCTTGTGTTTAGGGCCCCTGGAAGCTTGAAAATCACTTTAAACATCTCATTTTATCTTTAAAAGTGATTTTCCACGTACAAATGTGAATTGTAGTTAAAAGAGGCAACATTTGAAAACGGACCATTTTTACGTTTCTGAAGCATGTCATAAGGGGGGGTGGTTATCTCTTTCGTCAAAAATCGGGCGTTTTCGCTTGAACAATAAAGGCCTACAAATGTTATTCAGTTCACTTCCCGTGGAGGAGAAACACTTTTTAAGGCCGCAGAGTGAGTAAATTGGCCATATTCATTCACTTTTACCCATTCCTCAAATCTTGTGTTTAAGGCCCCTGGAAGCATGAAAATCACTTTAAACATCTCATTTTATCTTTAAAAGTGATTTTCCACGTACAAATGTGAATTGTAGTTCAAAGAGGCAACAATTGAAAACAGACCATTTTTTTAGTTTCTGAAGCATGTCGTAAGGGGAGGTGGTTATCTCTTTCATCAAAAATCGGACGTTTTTGATTGAACAATAAAGGCCTCCAAATGTTATTTAATTCACTTCCCGTGGAGGAGAAACACTTTTTAAGGCCGCAGAGTGAGTAAATTGGCCATTTTGATTCACTTTTACCCATTCCTCAAATCTCGTGTTTAAGGCCCCTGGAAGCATGAAAATCACTTTAAACATCTCATTTTATCTTTAAAAGTGATTTTCCACGTACAAATGTGAATTGTAGTTCAAAGAGGCAACATTTGAAAACAGACCATTTTTTTAGTTTCTGAAGCATGTCGTAAGGGGGGGTGGGTATCTCTTTCATCAAAAATCGGACATTTTTGATTGAACAATAAAGGCCTACAAATGTTATTTAATTCACTTTCTGGGGTGGAGAAAAACTTTTTAAGGCCTCAGAGTGAATAAATTGGCCATTTTCATTCACATTTACCCATTCCTCAAATCTTGTGTTTAGGGCCCCTGGAAGCTTGAAAATCACTTTAAACATCTCATTTTATCTTTAAAAGTGATTTTCCACGTACAAATGTGAATTGTAGTTCAAAGAGGCAACATTTGAAAACGGACCATTTTTTACGTTTCTGAAGCTTGTCGTAAGGGGGGGTGGTTATCTCTTTTGTCAAAAATCGGGCGTTTTCGCTTGAACAATAAAGGCCTACAAATGTTATTTAGTTCACTTCCCGTGGAGGAGAAACACTTTTTAAGGCCGCAGAGTGAGTAAATTGGCCATATTCATTCACTTTTACCCATTCCTCAAATCTTGTGTTTAAGGCCCCTGGAAGCATGAAAATAACTATAAACATCTCATTTTATCTTTAAAAGTGATTTTCCACGTACAAATGTGAATTGTAGTTCAAAGAGGCAACATTTGAAAACAGACCATTTTTTTAGTTTCTGAAGCATGTCGTAAGGGGGGGTGGTTATCTCCTTCATCAAAAATCGGACGTTTTGAATTGAACAATAAAGGCCTACAAATGTTATTTAATTCACTTTCTGGGGTGGAGAAAAACTTTTTAAGGCCTCAGAGTGAATAAATTGGCCATTTTCATTCACATTTACCTATTCCTCAAATCTCGTGTTTAGGGCCCCTGGAAGCTTGAAAATCACTTTAAACATCTCATTTTATCTTTAAAAGTGATTTTCCACGTACAAATGTGAATTGTAGTTAAAAGAGGCAACATTTGAAAACGGACCATTTTTACGTTTCTGAAGCATGTCATTAGGGGGGGTGGTTATCTCTTTCGTCAAAAATCGGGCGTTTTTGCTTGAACAATAAAGGCCTACAAATGTTATTTAGTTCACTTCCCGTGGAGGAGAAACACTTTTTAAGGCCGCAGAGTGAGTAAATTGGCCATTTTCATTCACTTTTACCCATTCCTCAAATCTCGTGTTTAAGGCCCCTGGAAGCATGAAAATCACTTTAAACATCTCATTTTATCTTTAAAAGTGATTTTCCAAGTAGAAATGTGAATTGTAGTTCAAAGAGGCAACATTTGAAAACAGACCATTTTTTTAGTTTCTGAAGCATGTCGTAAGGGGGGGTGGTTATCTCTTTCATCAAAAATCGGACGTTTTTGATTGAACAATAAAGGCCTACAAATGTTATTTAATTCACTTTCTGGGGTGGAGAAAAACTTTTTAAGGCCTCAGAGTGAATACATTGGCCATTTTCATTCACATTTACCCATTCCTCAAATTTTGTGTTTAGGGCCCCTGGAAGCTTGAAAATCACTTTAAACATCTCATTTTATCTTTAAAAGTGATTTTCCACGTACAAATGTGAATTGTAGTTCAAAGAGGCAACATTTGAAAACGGACCATTTTTTACGTTTCTGAAGCTTGTCGTAAGGGGGGGTGGTTATCTCTTTCGTCAAAAATCGGGCGTTTTCGCTTGAACAATAAAGGCCTACAAATGTTATTTAGTTCACTTCCCGTGGAGGAGAAACACTTTTTAAGGCCGCAGACTGAGTAAATTGGCCATATTAATTCACTTTTACCCATTCCTCAAATCTTGTGTTTAAGGCCCCTGGAAGCATGAAAATCACTTTAAACATCTCATTTTATCTTTAATAGTGATTTTCCACGTACAAATGTGAACTGTAGTTCAAAGAGGCAATATTTGAAAACGGACCATTTTTTACGTTTCTGAAGCATGTCGTAAGGGGGGGTGGTTATCTCTTTCGTCAAAAATCGGGTGTTTTCGCTTGAACAATAAAGGCCTACAAATGTTATTTAGTTCACTTCCCGTGGATGAGAAACACTTTTTAAGGCCGCAGAGTGAGTAAATTGGCCATATTCATTCACTTTTTCCCATTCCTCAAATCTTGTGTTTAAGGCCCATGGAAGCATGAAAATCACTTTAAACATCTCATTTTATCTTTAAAAGTGATTTTACACGTACAAATGTGAATTGTAGTTCAAAGAGGCAACATTTGAAAACAGACCATTTTTTTAGTTTCTGAAGCATGTCGTAAGGGGAGGTGGTTATCTCTTTCATCAAAAATCGGACGTTTTTGATTGAACAATAAAGGCCTCCAAATGTTATTTAATTCACTTCCCGTGGAGGAGAAACACTTTTTAAGGCCGCAGAGTGAGTAAATTGGCCATTTTGATTCACTTTTACCCATTCCTCAAATCTCGTGTTTAAGGCCCCTGGAAGCATGAAAATCACTTTAAACATCTCATTTTATCTTTAAAAGTGATTTTCCACGTACAAATGTGAATTGTAGTTAAAAGAGGCAACATTTGAAAACGGACCATTTTTACGTTTCTGAAGCATGTCATAAGGGGGGGGTGGTTATCTCTTTCGTCAAAAATCGGGCATTTTCGCTTGAACAATAAAGGCCTACAAATGTTATTTAGTTCACTTCCCGTGGAGGAGAAACACTTTTTAAGGCCGCAGAGTGAGTAAATTGGCCATTTTCATTCACTTTTACCCATTCCTCAAATCTCGTGTTTAAGGCCCCTGGAAGCATGAAAATCACTTTAAACATCTCATTTTATCTTTAAAAGTGATTTTCCAAGTAGAAATGTGAATTGTAGTTCAAAGAGGCAACATTTGAAAACAGACCATTTTTTTAGTTTCTGAAGCATGTCGTAAGGGGGGGTGGTTATCTCTTTCATCAAAAATCGGACATTTTGATTGAACAATAAAGGCCTACAAATGTTATTTAATTCACTTTCTGGGGTGGAGAAAAACTTTTTAAGGCCTCAGAGTGAATACATTGGCCATTTTCATTCACATTTACCCATTCCTCAAATTTTGTGTTTAGGGCCCCTGGAAGCTTGAAAATCACTTTAAACATCTCATTTTATCTTTAAAAGTGATTTTCCACGTACAAATGTGAATTGTAGTTCAAAGAGGCAACATTTGAAAACGGACCATTTTTTACGTTTCTGAAGCTTGTCGTAAGGGGGGGTGGTTATCTCTTTCGTCAAAAATCGGGCGTTTTCGCTTGAACAATAAAGGCCTACAAATGTTATTTAGTTCACTTCCCGTGGAGGAGAAACACTTTTTAAGGCCGCAGACTGAGTAAATTGGCCATATTAATTCACTTTTACCCATTCCTCAAATCTTGTGTTTAAGGCCCCTGGAAGCATGAAAATCACTTTAAACATCTCATTTTATCTTTAATAGTGATTTTCCACGTACAAATGTGAACTGTAGTTCAAAGAGGCAATATTTGAAAACGGACCATTTTTTACGTTTCTGAAGCATGTCGTAAGGGGGGGTGGTTATCTCTTTCGTCAAAAATCGGGTGTTTTCGCTTGAACAATAAAGGCCTACAAATGTTATTTAGTTCACTTCTCGTGGAGGAGAAACGCTTTTTAAGGCCGCAGAGTGAGTAAATTGGCCATATTCATTCACTTTTTCCCATTCCTCAAATCTTGTGTTTAAGGCCCCTGGAAGCATGAAAATAACTTTAAACATCTCATTTTATCTTTAAAAGTGATTTTCCACGTACAAATGTGAACTGTAGTTCAAAGAGGCAACATTTGAAAACAGACCATTTTTTTAGTTTCTGAAGCATGTCGTAAGGGGAGGTGGTTATCTCTTTCATCAAAAATCGGACGTTTTTGATTGAACAATA
Source organism: Triturus cristatus (assembly GCF_964204655.1). NCBI lineage: Eukaryota > Metazoa > Chordata > Amphibia > Caudata > Salamandridae > Triturus > Triturus cristatus. Next base: position 1,220,997,763 of record NC_140590.1, on the reverse strand, counting down.
AAGGCCTCCAAATGTTATTTTATTCACTTCCCGTGGAGGAGAAACACTTTTTAAGGCCGCAGAGTGACTAAATTGGCCATTTTGATTCACTTTTACCCATTCCTCAAATCTCGTGTTTAAGGCCCCTGGAAGCATGAAAATCACTTTAAACATCTCATTTTATCTTTAAAAGTGATTTTCCACGTACAAATGTGAATTGTAGTTCAAAGAGGCAACATTTGAAAACAGACCATTTTTTTAGTTTCTGAAGCATGTCGTAAGGGGGGGTGGTTATCTCCTTCATCAAAAATCGGACGTTTTGAATTGAACAATAAAGGCCTACAAATGTTATTTAATTCACTTTCTGGGGTGGAGAAAAACTTTTTAAGGCCTCAGAGTGAATAAATTGGCCATTTTCATTCACATTTACCTATTCCTCAAATCTTGTGTTTAGGGCCCCTGGAAGCTTGAAAATCACTTTAAACATCTCATTTTATCTTTAAAAGTGATTTTCCACGTACAAATGTGAATTGTAGTTAAAAGAGGCAACATTTGAAAACGGACCATTTTTACGTTTCTGAAGCATGTCATAAGGGGGGGTGGTTATCTCTTTCGTCAAAAATCGGGCGTTTTCGCTTGAACAATAAAGGCCTACAAATGTTATTCAGTTCACTTCCCGTGGAGGAGAAACACTTTTTAAGGCCGCAGAGTGAGTAAATTGGCCATATTCATTCACTTTTACCCATTCCTCAAATCTTGTGTTTAAGGCCCCTGGAAGCATGAAAATCACTTTAAACATCTCATTTTATCTTTAAAAGTGATTTTCCACGTACAAATGTGAATTGTAGTTCAAAGAGGCAACATTTGAAAACAGACCATTTTTTTAGTTTCTGAAGCATGTCGTAAGGGGAGGTGGTTATCTCTTTCATCAAAAATCGGACGTTTTTGATTGAACAATAAAGGCCTCCAAATGTTATTTAATTCACTTCCCGTGGAGGAGAAACACTTTTTAAGGCCGCAGAGTGAGTAAATTGGCCATTTTGATTCACTTTTACCCATTCCTCAAATCTCGTGTTTAAGGCCCCTGGAAGCATGAAAATCACTTTAAACATCTCATTTTATCTTTAATAGTGATTTTCCACGTACAAATGTGAACTGTAGTTCAAAGAGGCAATATTTGAAAACGGACCATTTTTTACGTTTCTGAAGCATGTCGTAAGGGGGGGTGGTTATCTCTTTCGTCAAAAATCGGGTGTTTTCGCTTGAACAATAAAGGCCTACAAATGTTATTTAGTTCACTTCCCGTGGAGGAGAAACACTTTTTAAGGCCGCAGAGTGAGTAAATTGGCCATATTCATTCACTTTTTCCCATTCCTCAAATCTTGTGTTTAAGGCCCATGGAAGCATGAAAATCACTTTAAACATCTCATTTTATCTTTAAAGTGATTTTCCACGTACAAATGTGAATTGTAGTTCAAAGAGGCAACATTTGAAAACAGACCATTTTTTTAGTTTCTGAAGCATGTCGTAAGGGGGGGTGGTTATCTCTTTCATCAAAAATCGGACGTTTTTAATTGAACAATAAAGGCCTACAAATGTTATTTAATTCACTTTCTGGGGTGGAGAAAAACTTTTTAAGGCCTCAGAGTGAATAAATTGGCCATTTTCATTCATATTTACCCATTCCTCAAATCTTGTGTTTAGGGCCCCTGGAAGCTTGAAAATCACTTTAAACATCTCATTTTATCTTTAAAAGTGATTTTCCACGTACAAATGTGAATTGTAGTTAAAAGAGGCAACATTTGAAAACAGACCATTTTTTTAGTTTCTGAAGCATGTCGTAAGGGGAGGTGGTTATCTCTTTCATCAAAAATCGGACGTTTTTGATTGAACAATAAAGGCCTCCAAATGTTATTTTATTCACTTCCCGTGGAGGAGAAACACTTTTTAAGGCCGCAGAGTGAGTAAATTGGCCATTTTCATTCACTTTTACCCATTCCTCAAATCTCGTGTTTAAGGCCCCTGGAAGCATGAAAATCACTTTAAACATCTCATTTTATCTTTAAAAGTGATTTTCCACGTACAAATGTGAATTGTAGTTCAAAGAGGCAACATTTGAAAACAGACCATTTTTTTAGTTTCTGAAGCATGTCGTAAGGGGGGGTGGTTATCTCTTTCATCAAAAATCGGACGTTTTTAATTGAACAATAAAGGCCTACAAATGTTATTTAATTTACTTTCTGGGGTGGAGAAAAACTTTTTAAGGCCTCAGAGTGAATAAATTGGCCATTTTCATTCATATTTACCCATTCCTCTACTCTTGTGTTTAGGGCCCCTGGAAGCTTGAAAATCACTTTAAACATCTCATTTTATCTTTAAAAGTGATTTTCCACGTACAAATGTGAATTGTAGTTAAAAGAGGCAACATTTGAAAACGGACCATTTTTACGTTTCTGAAGCATGTCATAAGGGGGGGTGGTTATCTCTTTCGTCAAAAATCGGGCGTTTTCGCTTGAACAATAAAGGCCTACAAATGTTATTCAGTTCACTTCCCGTGGAGGAGAAACACTTTTTAAGGCCGCAGAGTGAGTAAATTGGCCATATTCATTCACTTTTACCCATTCCTCAAATCTTGTGTTTAAGGCCCCTGGAAGCATGAAAATCACTTTAAACATCTCATTTTATCTTTAAAAGTGATTTTCCACGTACAAATGTGAATTGTAGTTAAAAGAGGCAACATTTGAAAACGGACCATTTTTACGTTTCTGAAGCATGTCATAAGGGGGGGTGGTTATCTCTTTCGTCAAAAATCGGGCATTTTCGCTTGAACAATAAAGGCCTACAAATGTTATTTAGTTCACTTCCCGTGGAGGAGAAACACTTTTTAAGGCCGCAGAGTGAGTAAATTGGCCATTTTCATTCACTTTTACCCATTCCTCAAATCTCGTGTTTAAGGCCCCTGGAAGCATGAAAATCACTTTAAACATCTCATTTTATCTTTAAAAGTGATTTTCCAAGTAGAAATGTGAATTGTAGTTCAAAGAGGCAACATTTGAAAACAGACCATTTTTTTAGTTTCTGAAGCATGTCGTAAGGGGGGGTGGTTATCTCTTTCATCAAAAATCGGACGTTTTTGATTGAACAATAAAGGCCTACAAATGTTATTTAATTCACTTTCTGGGGTGGAGAAAAACTTTTTAAGGCCTCAGAGTGAATACATTGGCCATTTTCATTCACATTTACCCATTCCTCAAATTTTGTGTTTAGGGCCCCTGGAAGCTTGAAAATCACTTTAAACATCTCATTTTATCTTTAAAAGTGATTTTCCACGTACAAATGTGAATTGTAGTTCAAAGAGGCAACATTTGAAAACGGACCATTTTTTACGTTTCTGAAGCTTGTCGTAAGGGGGGGTGGTTATCTCTTTCGTCAAAAATCGGGCGTTTTCGCTTGAACAATAAAGGCCTACAAATGTTATTTAGTTCACTTCCCGTGGAGGAGAAACACTTTTTAAGGCCGCAGACTGAGTAAATTGGCCATATTAATTCACTTTTACCCATTCCTCAAATCTTGTGTTTAAGGCCCCTGGAAGCATGAAAATCACTTTAAACATCTCATTTTATCTTTAATAGTGATTTTCCACGTACAAATGTGAACTGTAGTTCAAAGAGGCAATATTTCAAAACGGACCATTTTTTACGTTTCTGAAGCATGTCGTAAGGGGGGGTGGTTATCTCTTTCGTCAAAAATCGGGTGTTTTCGCTTGAACAATAAAGGCCTACAAATGTTATTTAGTTCACTTCCCGTGGAGGAGATACGCTTTTTAAGGCCGCAGAGTGAGTAAATTGGCCATATTCATTCACTTTTTCCCATTCCTCAAATCTTGTGTTTAAGGCCCCTGGAAGCATGAAAATAACTTTAAACATCTCATTTTATCTTTAAAAGTGATTTTCCACGTACAAATGTGAATTGTAGTTCAAAGAGGCAACATTTGAAAACAGACCATTTTTTTAGTTTCTGAAGCATGTCGTAAGGGGAGGTGGTTATCTCTTTCATCAAAAATCGGACGTTTTTGATTGAACAATAAAGGCCTACAAATGTTATTTAATTCACTTTCTGGGGTGGAGAAAAACTTTTTAAGGCCTCAGAGTGAATAAATTGGCCATTTTCATTCACATTTACCTATTCCTCAAATCTTGTGTTTAGGGCCCCTGGAAGCTTGAAAATCACTTTAAACATCTCATTTTATCTTTAAAAGTGATTTTCCACGTACACATGTGAATTGTAGTTAAAAGAGGCAACATTTGAAAACGGACCATTTTTACGTTTCTGAAGCATGTCATAAGGGGGGGTGGTTATCTCTTTCGTCAAAAATCGGGCGTTTTCGCTTGAACAATAAAGGCCTACAAATGTTATTTAGTTCACTTCCCGTGGAGGAGAAACACTTTTTAAGGCCGCAGAGTGAGTAAATTGGCCATATTCATTCACTTTTACCCATTCCTCAAATCTTGTGTTTAAGGCCCCTGGAAGCATGAAAATCACTTTAAACATCTCATTTTATCTTTAAAAGTGATTTTCCACGTACAAATGTGAATTGTAGTTCAAAGAGGCAACATTTGAAAACAGACCATTTTTTTAGTTTCTGAAGCATGTCGTAAGGGGGGGTGGTTATCTCTTTCATCAAAAATCGGACATTTTTGATTGAACAATAAAGGCCTACAAATGTTATTTAATTCACTTTCTGGGGTGGAGAAAAACGTTTTAAGGCCTCAGAGTGAATAAATTGGCCATTTTCATTCACATTTACCCATTCCTCAAATCTTGTGTTTAGGGCCCCTGGAACTTGAAAATCACTTTAAACATCTCCTTTTATCTTTAAAAGTGATTTTCCATGTACAAATGTGAATTGTAGTTCAAAGAGGCAACATTTGAAAACGGACCATTTTTTACGTTTCTGAAGCTTGTCGTAAGGGGGGGTGGTTATCTCTTTCGTCAAAAATCAGGCGTTTTCGCTTGAACAATAAAGGCCTACAAATGTTATTTAGTTCACTTCCCGTGGAGGAGAAACACTTTTTAAGGCCGCAGAGTGAGTAAATTGGCCATATTCATTCACTTTTACCCATTCCTCAAATCTCGTGTTTAAGGCCCCTGGAAGCATGAAAATCACTTTAAACATCTCATTTTATCTTTAAAAGTGATTTTCCACGTACAAATGTGAATTGTAGTTCAAAGAGGCAACATTTGAAAACAGACCTTTTTTTAGTTTCTGAAGCATGTCGTAAGGGGGGGTGGTTATCTCCTTCATCAAAAATCGGACGTTTTGAATTGAACAATAAAGGCCTACAAATGTTGTTTAATTCACTTTCTGGGGTGGAGAAAAACTTTTTAAGGCCTCAGAGTGAATAAATTGGCCATTTTCATTCACATTTACCCATTCCTCAAATCTTGTGTTTAGGGCCCCTGGAAGCTTGAAAATCACTTTAAACATCTCATTTTATCTTTAAAAGTGATTTTCCACGTACAAATGTGAATTGTAGTTCAAAGAGGCAACATTTGAAAACAGACCATTTTTTTAGTTTCTGAAGCATGTCGTAAGGGGGGGTGGTTATCTCTTTCATCAAAAATCGGACGTTTTTTATTGAACAATAAAGGCCTACAAATGTTATTTAATTCACTTTCTGGGGTGGAGAAAAACGTTTTAAGGCCTCAGAGTGAATAAATTGGCCATTTTCATTCACATTTTCCCATTCCTCAAATCTTGTGTTTAAGGCCCCTGGAAGCATGAAAATCACTTTAAACATCTCATTTTATCTTTAATAGTGATTTTCCACGTACAAATGTGAATTGTAGTTCAAAGAGGCAACATTTGAAAACGGACCATTTTTTACGCTTCTGAAGCATGTCGTAAGAGGGGGTGGTTATCTCTTTCGTCAAAAATCGGGTGTTTTCGCTTGAACAATAAAGGCCTACAAATGTTATTTAGTTCACTTCCCGTGGAGGAGAAACACTTTTTAAGGCCGCAGAGTGAGTAAATTGGCCATATTCATTCACTTTTACCCATTCCTCAAATCTTGTGTTTAAGGCCCCTGGAAGCATGAAAATCACTTTAAACATCTCATTTTATCTTTAAAAGTGATTTTCCATGTACAAATGTGAATTGTAGTTCAAAGAGGCAACATTTGAAAAGAGACCATTTTTTTAGTTTCTGAAGCATGTCGTAAGGGGGGGTGGTTATCTCTTTCATCAAAAATCGGACGTTTTTGATTGAACAATAAAGGCCTCCAAATGTTATTTTATTCACTTCCCGTGGAGGAGAAACACTTTTTAGGGCCGCAGAGTGAGTAAATTGGCCATTTTCATTCACTTTTACCCATTCCTCAAATCTCGTGTTTAAGGCCCCTGGAAGCATGAAAATCACTTTAAACATCTAATTTTATCTCTAAAAGTGATTTTCCACGTACAAATGTGAATTGTAGTTCAAAGAGGCAACATTTGAAAACAGACCATTCTTGTAGTTTCTGAAGCATGTCGTAAGGGGGGGTGATTATCTCTTTCGTCAAAAATCGGGCATTTTTACTTGAACAATAAAGGCCTACAAATGTTATTTAGTTCACTTCCCGTGGAGGAGAAACACTTTTTAAGGCCGCAGAGTGAGTAAATTGGCCATTTTCATTCACTTTTACCCATTCCTCAAATCTCGTGTTTAAGGCCCCTGGAAGCATGAAAATCACCTTACACATCTCATTTTATCTTTAAAAGTGATTTTCCACGTACAAATGCGAATTGTAGTTCAAAGAGGCAACATTTGGTGGTCCTCGGGGGAGGAGCCAAGATGGCGACCGGAGCAGACGCTTGAGCGCCCGGCTCCGTCGGCCCGTGGCCTCGGACTACTATCCTGATGCCCATCCTCGCCGAGTCTCGAGGTGCAACGTGTGCGAAGACGCGCTGACCGCGCTGCCGTTTTCCCGGAGTCTCAGCCCGCCCGGATGCCCGAGTTCTGGGTGCTTTTGTCCTTTGCACTGAACCCCTGCGCCATTATGGCCTTTGCCGGCCCCCTGGAAGCTCCGCAGTTACCGGACCAGCTAGCGCTAACCTGAGTCCCGCGGTCCCGATCTCACCTCGCACCACGGATCGTTGCCGGATGAGTCCGGGGAGGGACGGCCGGACACCTTCTGCACCCTGTGCCTGACGGGCTGGAGCTGTGGGGTGGGCCCCTGTGCGGCGGGTCTCCTGCCCCGCTCTGAGGACCGCGCTGTGGGAGGCTGCTGACCCCCTTCACCTATTGCCTAGCCGGTGGCAAAGAGAACCTGCGAGTAGAGAAGCGACTGTCGGCCTTCCCTGTTGCGGTGTACACCTCAGGGGAATTGACTCCTTGCCACGACCCCCCCCCCTGGCCATTGCAACGTACAGCGGCAAAACATGGCGTTGAGGGCCTGCTCGCGGCTGGGGGGTGATACTCCGGTCTCGCCCGCTGCCCACTTCGCCCTCCCTCTTCCGGACACCAGCTCCACATGCCGTCCCGGATTGCTGCCGGTGTGGGGGCCCAGCTTCCGCTGACATGCGGCTCCGTTCTGGCTGTCCTGCGGGACTTTCAACTACAGATGTGCGCTGGCCTGCAGGCGCTGAGTGAGCGGTTCGACCCCATACTGTCGGCTGCGGGTCGTGAGCGCTCTGTTTGTCATCCACAGGGCGTGGGTCTCCCGGTGCTTTTGTCCTCTTGCGGGGACTCAACGGCAGTGTATGATTGTGCTACACTGGTGCCTTCATCCGGCGTTCCCGGCACCCGGGGTCCACCGCTCTCCACCTCAACTGCGGATACTTTGTCCCCCTGGTCATGGCTGCCTGCTCCATTGTTGCCTGCCTCACCGCATCCGCAAGAGTATCCTGCTGAGCGACACCTAACGGCTCCGAGGAACCGTCCGCGGTGGCCTACTGCTTCTTTTTTGTGGAACTCCTGTACTTTACTTGCCAGGTTTGGATTTTATGTGGTGCAAAGAGGGACCTCAATAGATGGTCGGCGGCCATTTCGTGATCCTACTTCACCATCTTCTCACAAGCGGCCATCTTGTCTTTGTCTGCTCGGGACACGGGGCCTTCATGTAGGGGCGGGTTTAATCCCAAGCCCGCGATCGGGCCAGGGCTAGACTGACTTCTATCGCCATGGTTCATGGACGGGCTGGCCTGGGACTGGAACTGTATGTATGTTTTGTGCGCACTCGTCGCGACTTGTATTCCTTCGCTTAAATTGTGGTGACATGGTATCTTCGCATGCAGTTTTTTGGCGTAGTGGGCTCTCAGTGTGTGGAGGCCAGAACTGGCTGATGGTTTGGGGAGCTCTGGTGTCCCGTGGGCTCCTCCTCACCTTCTTTTCTGTTTTCTTAATTTCTTTACTCTATTCCTACTTTCTCTCTTGTCTATATTTCGGGTTTATTGGGCGACAGGCACTATGCTGGGGGGGGGGCAGGCCGTAGCCTCCGCATTGGTGTTGGGTGGGGGGATTATACTCTGTTCTTAATTAGTTCTATGGGCCTTTTTTCTTTTATGTCTCTGCGCTCTACTTGCTTCGATTCGGGGTCCGGGTGTGGGGTGGATCGAGTGGGGGCGGCTCTGGAGGGGTGCGTACTTGCTCATGTGACTATCCTGTTATATCTCTGCACCGCCTCACTGCTTGAGATCTTACTTCCATTGTTGTTTTTACTGATGTTGCTGCTCTCCCGTGTGGTGAAGCTATCTTGCGGACTCGAATCTCCTTTGTTCTTATCCTTCACTTACTTTTTTTCCCTGATAAAATTACCTTAAAAACCTAAAATTAACCTTCACCTCTCCTTCCCCGGGTGTCAAAGATATCTCCAGTATGTAACTTATAACTCGGTATTAATCTTGACCGCTGACGCACGGGGGCTGTAATGTGGGGATCAGTGCTTCACTGTATCGTGGCCGGCCTGACGGTTGTAGGCCCGTATTTGTTCTTTTAAGATGCACGAATAAAGGTTTTAAAAAAAAAAAAAAAAAAAGAGGCAACATTTGAAAACGGACCATTTTTTACGTTTCTGAAGCTTGTCGTAAGGGGGGGTGCTTATCTCTTTCGTCAAAAATCGGGCGTTTTCGCTTGAACAATAAAGGCCTACAAATGTTATTTAGTTCACTTCCCGTGGAGGAGAAACACTTTTTAAGGCCGCAGACTGAGTAAATTGGCCATATTCATTCACTTTTACCCATTCCTCAAATCTTGTGTTTAAGGCCCCTGGAAGCATGAAAATCACTTTAAACATCTCATTTTATCTTTAAAAGTGATTTTCCACGTACAAATGTGAATTGTAGTTCAAAGAGGCAACATTTGAAAACAGACCATTTTTTTAGTTTCTGAAGCATGTTGTAAGGGGGGGTGGTTATCTCTTTCATCAAAAATCGGACGTTTTTGATTGAACAATAAAGACCTCCAAATGGTATTTTATTCACTTCCCGTGGAGGAGAAACACTTTTTAAGGCCGCAGAGTGAGTAAATTGGCCATTTTCATTCACTTTTACCCATTCCTCAAATCTCGTGTTTAAGGCCCCTGGAAGCATGAAAATCACTTTAAACATCTCATTTTATCTTTAAAAGTGATTTTCCACGTACAAATGTGAATTGTAGTTCAAAGAGGCAACATTTGAAAACAGACCATTATTTTAGTTTCTGAAGCATGTCGTAAGGGGGGGTGGTTATCTCTTTCATCAAAAATCGGACGTTTTTAATTGAACAATAAAGGCCTACAAATGTTATTTAATTCACTTTCTGGGGTGGAGAAAAACTTTTTAAGGCCTCAGAGTGAATAAATTGGCCATTTTCATTCACTTTTACCCATTCCTCAAATCTCGTGTTTAGGGCCCCTGGAAGCTTGAAAATCACTTTAAACATCTCATTTTATCTTTAAAAGTGATTTTCCACGTACAAATGTGAATTGTAGTTCAAAGAGGCAACATTTGAAAACGGACCATTTTTTACGTTTCTGAAGCTTGTCGTAAGGGGGGGTGGTTATCTCTTTCGTCAAAAATCAGGCGTTTTCGCTTGAACAATAAAGGCCTACAAATGTTATTTAGTTCACTTCCCGTGGAGGAGAAACACTTTTTAAGGCCGCAAACTGAGTAAATTGGCCATATTCATTCACTTTTACCCATTCCTCAAATCTTGTGTTTAAGGCCCCTGGAAGCATAAAAATCACTTTAAACATCTCATTTTATTTTTAATAGTGATTTTCCACGTACAAATGTGAATTGTAGTTCAAAGAGGCAACATTTGAAAACGGACCATTTTTTACGTTTCTGAAGCATGTCGTAAGGGGGGGTGGTTATCTCTTTCGTAAAAAATCGGGTGTTTTCGCTTGAACAATAAAGGCCTACAAATGTTATTTAGTTCACTTCCCGTGGAGGAGAAACACTTTTTAAGGCCGCAGAGTGAGTAAATTGGCCATTTTCATTCACTTTTACCCATTCCTCAAATCTCGTGTTTAAGGCCCCTGGAAGCATGAAAATCACTTTAAACATCTCATTTTATCTTTAAACGTGATTTTCCACGTACAAATGTGAATTGTAGTTCAAAGAGGCAACATTTGAAAACAGACCATTTTTTTAGTTTCTGAAGCATGTCGTAAGGGGGGGTGGTTATCTCTTTCATCAAAAATCGGACGTTTTTGATTGAACAATAAAGACCTCCAAATGGTATTTTATACACTTCCCGTGGAGGAGAAACACTTTTTAAGGACGCAGAGTGAGTAAATTGGCCATTTTCATTCACTTTTACCCATTCCTCAAATCTCGTGTTTAAGGCCCCTGGAAGCATGAAAATCACTTTAAACATCTCATTTTATCTTTAAAAGTGATTTTCCACGTACAAATGTGAATTGTAGTTCAAAGAGGCAACATTTGAAAACAGACCATTTTTTTAGTTTCTGAAGCATGTCGTAAGGGGGGGTGGTTATCTCTTTCATCAAAAATCGGACGTTTTTAATTGAACAATAAAGGCCTACAAATGTTATTTAATTCACTTTCTGGGGTGGAGAAAAACTTTTTAAGGCCTCAGAGTGAATAAATTGGCCATTTTCATTCACTTTTACCCATTCCTCAAATCTCGTGTTTAGGGCCCCTGGAAGCTTGAAAATCACTTTAAACATCTCATTTTATCTTTAAAAGTGATTTTCCACGTACAAATGTGAATTGTAGTTCAAAGAGGCAACATTTGAAAACGGACCATTTTTTACGTTTCTGAAGCTTGTCGTAAGGGGGGGTGGTTATCTCTTTCGTCAAAAATCAGGCGTTTTCGCTTGAACAATAAAGGCCTACAAATGTTATTTAGTTCACTTCCCGTGGAGGAGAAACACTTTTTAAGGCCGCAAACTGAGTAAATTGGCCATATTCATTCACTTTTACCCATTCCTCAAATCTTGTGTTTAAGGCCCCTGGAAGCATAAAAATCACTTTAAACATCTCATTTTATTTTTAATAGTGATTTTCCACGTACAAATGTGAATTGTAGTTCAAAGAGGCAACATTTGAAAACGGACCATTTTTTACGTTTCTGAAGCGTGTCGTAAGGGGGGGGTGGTTATCTCTTTCGTCAAAAATCGGGTGTTTTCGCTTGAACAATAAAGGCCTACAAATGTTATTTAGTTCACTTCCCGTGGAGGAGAAACACTTTTTAAGGCCGCAGAGTGAGTAAATTGGCCATTTTCATTCACTTTTACCCATTCCTCAAATCTCGTGTTTAAGGTCCCTGGAAGCATGAAAATGACTTTAAACATCTCATTTTATCTTTAAACGTGATTTTCCACGTACAAATGTGAATTGTAGTTCAAAGAGGCAACATTTGAAAACGGACCATTTTTTACGTTTCTGAAGCATGTCGTAAGGGGGGGTGGTTATCTCTTTCGTAAAAAATCGGGTGTTTTCGCTTGAACAATAAAGGCCTACAAATGTTATTTAGTTCACTTCCCGTTGAGGAGAAACACTTTTTAAGGCCGCAGAGTGAGTAAATTGGCCATATTCATTCACTTTTACCCATTCCTCAAATCTTGTGTTTAAGGCCCCTGGAAGCATGAAAATCACTTTAAACATCTCATTTTATCTTTAAAAGTGATTTTCCACGTACAAATGTGAATTGTAGTTCAAAGAGGCAACATTTGAAAACAGACCATTTTTTTAGTTTCTGAAGCATGTCGTAAGGGGGGGTGGTTATCTCTTTCATCAAAAATCGGACGTTTTTGATTGAACAATTAAGGCCTACAAATGTTATTTAATTCACTTTCTGGGGTGGAGAAAAACTTTTTAAGGCCTCAGAGTGAATAAATTGGCCATTTTCATTCACATTTACCCATTCCTCAAATCTTGTGTTTAGGGCCCCTGGAAGCTTGAAAATCACTTTAAACATCTAATTTTATCTCTAAAAGTGATTATCCACGTACAAATGTGAGTTGTCTTTTAAAGACGCAACATTTGAAAATGGACCATTTTTTTCGTTTCTGAAGCATGTTGTAAGGGGGGTGGTTATCTCTTTCACCAAGAAAAAGGCGTTTTTGATTGAACAATAAAGGCCTCCAAATGGTATTTTATTCACTTCCCGTTGAGGAGAAACACTTTTTAAGGCCGCAGAGTGAGTAAATTGGCCATTTTCATTCACTTTTACCCATTCCTCAAATCTCGTGTTTAAGGCCCCTGGAAGCATGAAAATCACTTTAAACATCTCATTTTATCTTTAAAAGTGATTTTCCACGTACAAATGTGAATTGTAGTTCAAAGAGGCAACATTTGAAAACAGACCATTTTTTTAGTTTCTGAAGCATGTCGTAAGGGGGGGTGGTTATCTCTTTCATCAAAAATCGGACGTTTTTGATTGAACAATAATGGCCTCCAAATGTTATTTTATTCACTTCCCGTGGAGGAGAAACACTTTTTAAGGCCGCAGAGTGAGTAAATTGGCCATTTTCATTCACTTTTACCCATTCCTCAAATCTCGTGTTTAAGGCCCCTGGAAGCATGAAAATCACTTTAAACATCTCATTTTATCTTTAAAAGTGATTTTCCACGTACAAATGTGAATTGTAGTTCAAAGAGGCAACATTTGAAAACAGACCATTTTTTTAGTTTCTGAAGCATGTCGTAGGGGGGGTGGTTATCTCTTTCATCAAAAATCTGACGTTTTTAATTGAACAATAAAGGCCTACAAATGTTATTTAATTCACTTTCTGGGGTGGAGAAAAACTTTTTAAGGCCTCAGAGTGAATAAATTGGCCATTTTCATTCACTTTTACCCATTCCTCAAATCTTGTGTTTAGGGCCCCTGGAAGCTTGAAAATCACTTTAAACATCTCATTTTATCTTTAAAAGTGATTTACCACGTACAAATGTGAATTGTAGTTAAAAGAGGCAACATTTGAAAACGGACCATTTTTTACGTTTCTGAAGCATGTCGTAAGGGGGGGTGCTTATCTCTTTCGTCAAAAATCGGGCGTTTTCGCTTGAACAATAAAGGCCTACAAATGTTATTTAGTTCACTTCCCGTGGAGGAGAAACACTTTTTAAGGCCGCAGACTGAGTAAATTGGCCATATTCATTCACTTTTACCCATTCCTCAAATCTTGTGTTTAAGGCCCCTGGAAGCATGAAAATCACTTTAAACATCTCATTTTATCTTTAATAGTGATTTTCCACGTACAAATGTGAATTGTAGTTCAAAGAGGCAACATTTGAAAACGGACCATTTTTTACGTTTCTGAAGCATGTCGTAAGGGGGGGTGGTTATCTCTTTCGTCAAAAATCGGGTGTTTTCGCTTGAACAATAAAGGCCTACAAATGTTATTTAGTTCACTTCCCGTGGAGGAGAAACACTTTTTAAGGCCGCAGAGTGAGTAAATTGGCCATATTCATTCACTTTTACCCATTCCTCAAATCTTGTGTATAAGGCCCCTGGAAGCATGAAAATCCCTTTAAACATCTCATTTTATCTTTAAAAGTGATTTTCCACGTACAAATGTGAATTGTAGTTCAAAGAGGCAACATTTGAAAACAGACCATTTTTTTAGTTTCTGAAGCATGTTGTAAGGGGGGGTGGTTATCTCTTTCATCAAAAATCGGACGTTTTTGATTAAACAATAAAGACCTCCAAATGTTATTTTATTCACTTCCCCTGGAGGAGAAACACTTTTTAAGGCCGCAGAGTGAGTAAATTGGCCATTTTCATTCACTTTTACCCATTCCTCAAATCTCGTGTTTAAGGCCCCTGGAAGCATGAAAATCACTTTAAACATCTCATTTTATCTTTAAAAGTGATTTTCCACGTACAAATGTGAATTGTAGTTCAAAGAGGCAACATTTGAAAACAGACCATTTTTTTAGTTTCTGAAGCATGTCGTAAGGGGGGGTGGTTATCTCTTTCATCAAAAATCGGACGTTTTTAATTGAACAATAAAGGCCTACAAATGTTATTTAATTCACTTTCTGGGGTGGAGAAAAACTTTTTAAGGCATCAGAGTGAATAAATTGGCCATTTTCATTCACTTTTACCCATTCCTCAAATCTTGTGTTTAGGGCCCCTGGAAGCTTGAAAATCACTTTAAACATCTCATTTTATCTTTAAAAGTGATTTTCCACGTACAAATGTGAATTGTAGTTCAAAGAGGCAACATTTGAAAATGGACCATTTTTTACGTTTCTGAAGCTTGTCGTATGGGGGGTGGTTATCTCTTTCGTCAAAAATAAGGCGTTTTCGCTTGAACAATAAAGGCCTACAAATGTTATTTAGTTCACTTCCCGTGGAGGAGAAACACTTTTTAAGGCCGCAAACTGAGTAAATTGGCCATATTCATTCACTTTTACCCATTCCTCAAATCTTGTGTTTAAGGCCCCTGGAAGCATAAAAATCACTTTAAACATCTCATTTTATTTTTAATAGTGATTTTCCACGTACAAATGTGAATTGTAGTTCAAAGAGGCAACATTTGAAAACGGACCATTTTTTACGTTTCTGAAGCATGTCGTAAGGGGGGGTGGTTATCTCTTTCGTCAAAAATCGGGTGTTTTCGCTTGAACAATAAAGGCCCACAAATGTTATTTAGTTCACTTCCCGTGGAGGAGAAACACTTTTTAAGGCCGCAGAGTGAGTAAATTGGCCATTTTCATTCACTTTTACCCATTCCTCAAATCTCGTGTTTAAGGCCCCTGGAAGCATGAAAATCACTTTAAACATCTCATTTTATCTTTAAACGTGATTTTCCACGTACAAATGTGAATTGTAGTTCAAAGAGGCAACATTTGAAAACGGACCATTTTTTACGTTTCTGAAGCATGTCGTAAGGGGGGGTGGTTATCTCTTTCGTCAAAAATCGGGCGTTTTCGCTTGAACAATAAAGGCCTACAAATGTTATTTAGTTCACTTCCCGTTGAGGAGAAACACTTTTTAAGGCCGCAGAGTGAGTAAATTGGCCATATTCATTCACTTTTACCCATTCCTCAAATCTTGTGTTTAAGGCCCCTGGAAGCATGAAAATCACTTTAAACATCTCATTTAATCTTTAAAAGTGATTTTCCACGTACAAATGTGAATTGTAGTTCAAAGAGGCAACATTTGAAAACAGACCATTTTTTTAGTTTCTGAAGCATGTTGTAAGGGGGGGTGGTTATCTCTTTCATCAAAAATCGGACGTTTTTGATTGAACAATAAAGACCTCCAAATGGTATTTTATTCACTTCCCGTGGAGGAGAAACACTTTTTAAGGCCGCAGAGTGAGTAAATTGGCCATTTTCATTCACTTTTACCCATTCCTCAAATCTCGTGTTTAAGGCCCCTGGAAGCATGAAAATCACTTTAAACATCTCATTTTATCTTTAAAAGTGATTTTCCACGTACAAATGTGAATTGTAGTTCAAAGAGGCAACATTTGAAAACAGACCATTTTTTTAGTTTCTGAAGCATGTCGTAAGGGGGGGTGGTTATCTCTTTCATCAAAAATCGGACGTTTTTAATTGAACAATAAAGGCCTACAAATGTTATTTAATTCACTTTCTGGGGTGGAGAAAAACTTTTTAAGGCCTCAGAGGGAATAAATTGGCCATTTTCATTCACTTTTACCCATTCCTCAAATCTCGTGTTTAGGGCCCCTGGAAGCTTGAAAATCACTTTAAACATCTCATTTTATCTTTAAAAGTGATTTTCCACGTACAAATGTGAATTGTAGTTCAAAGAGGCAACATTTGAAAACGGACCATTTTTTACGTTTCTGAAGCTTGTCGTAAGGGGGGGTGGTTATCTCTTTCGTCAAAAATCAGGCGTTTTCGCTTGAACAATAAAGGCCTACAAATGTTATTTAGTTCACTTCCCGTGGAGGAGAAACACTTTTTAAGGCCGCAAACTGAGTAAATTGGCCATATTCATTCACTTTTACCCATTCCTCAAATCTTGTGTTTAAGGCCCCTGGAAGCATAAAAATCACTTTAAACATCTCATTTTATTTTTAATAGTGATTTTCCACGTACAAATGTGAATTGTAGTTCAAAGAGGCAACATTTGAAAACGGACCATTTTTTACGTTTCTGAAGCATGTCGTAAGGGGGGGTGGTTATCTCTTTCGTAAAAAATCGGGTGTTTTCGCTTGAACAATAAAGGCCTACAAATGTTATTTAGTTCACTTCCCGTGGAGGAGAAACACTTTTTAAGGCCGCAGAGTGAGTAAATTGGCCATTTTCATTCACTTTTACCCATTCCTCAAATCTCGTGTTTAAGGCCCCTGGAAGCATGAAAATCACTTTAAACATCTCATTTTATCTTTAAACGTGATTTTCCACGTACAAATGTGAATTGTAGTTCAAAGAGGCAACATTTGAAAACAGACCATTTTTTTAGTTTCTGAAGCATGTCGTAAGGGGGGGTGGTTATCTCTTTCATCAAAAATCGGACGTTTTTGATTGAACAATAAAGACCTCCAAATGGTATTTTATACACTTCCCGTGGAGGAGAAACACTTTTTAAGGACGCAGAGTGAGTAAATTGGCCATTTTCATTCACTTTTACCCATTCCTCAAATCTCGTGTTTAAGGCCCCTGGAAGCATGAAAATCACTTTAAACATCTCATTTTATCTTTAAAAGTGATTTTCCACGTACAAATGTGAATTGTAGTTCAAAGAGGCAACATTTGAAAACAGACCATTTTTTTAGTTTCTGAAGCATGTCGTAAGGGGGGGTGGTTATCTCTTTCATCAAAAATCGGACGTTTTTAATTGAACAATAAAGGCCTACAAATGTTATTTAATTCACTTTCTGGGGTGGAGAAAAACTTTTTAAGGCCTCAGAGTGAATAAATTGGCCATTTTCATTCACTTTTACCCATTCCTCAAATCTCGTGTTTAGGGCCCCTGGAAGCTTGAAAATCACTTTAAACATCTCATTTTATCTTTAAAAGTGATTTTCCACGTACAAATGTGAATTGTAGTTCAAAGAGGCAACATTTGAAAACGGACCATTTTTTACGTTTCTGAAGCTTGTCGTAAGGGGGGGTGGTTATCTCTTTCGTCAAAAATCAGGCGTTTTCGCTTGAACAATAAAGGCCTACAAATGTTATTTAGTTCACTTCCCGTGGAGGAGAAACACTTTTTAAGGCCGCAAACTGAGTAAATTGGCCATATTCATTCACTTTTACCCATTCCTCAAATCTTGTGTTTAAGGCCCCTGGAAGCATAAAAATCACTTTAAACATCTCATTTTATTTTTAATAGTGATTTTCCACGTACAAATGTGAATTGTAGTTCAAAGAGGCAACATTTGAAAACGGACCATTTTTTACGTTTCTGAAGCGTGTCGTAAGGGGGGGGTGGTTATCTCTTTCGTCAAAAATCGGGTGTTTTCGCTTGAACAATAAAGGCCTACAAATGTTATTTAGTTCACTTCCCGTGGAGGAGAAACACTTTTTAAGGCCGCAGAGTGAGTAAATTGGCCATTTTCATTCACTTTTACCCATTCCTCAAATCTCGTGTTTAAGGTCCCTGGAAGCATGAAAATGACTTTAAACATCTCATTTTATCTTTAAACGTGATTTTCCACGTACAAATGTGAATTGTAGTTCAAAGAGGCAACATTTGAAAACGGACCATTTTTTACGTTTCTGAAGCATGTCGTAAGGGGGGGTGGTTATCTCTTTC
The DNA here is from genome assembly GCF_964204655.1 of Triturus cristatus. NCBI lineage: Eukaryota > Metazoa > Chordata > Amphibia > Caudata > Salamandridae > Triturus > Triturus cristatus. The sequence continues at coordinate 1,220,979,621 of NC_140590.1, read as the reverse complement.
GTAAAAAATCGGGTGTTTTCGCTTGAACAATAAAGGCCTACAAATGTTATTTAGTTCACTTCCCGTTGAGGAGAAACACTTTTTAAGGCCGCAGAGTGAGTAAATTGGCCATATTCATTCACTTTTACCCATTCCTCAAATCTTGTGTTTAAGGCCCCTGGAAGCATGAAAATCACTTTAAACATCTCATTTTATCTTTAAAAGTGATTTTCCACGTACAAATGTGAATTGTAGTTCAAAGAGGCAACATTTGAAAACAGACCATTTTTTTAGTTTCTGAAGCATGTCGTAAGGGGGGGTGGTTATCTCTTTCATCAAAAATCGGACGTTTTTGATTGAACAATTAAGGCCTACAAATGTTATTTAATTCACTTTCTGGGGTGGAGAAAAACTTTTTAAGGCCTCAGAGTGAATAAATTGGCCATTTTCATTCACATTTACCCATTCCTCAAATCTTGTGTTTAGGGCCCCTGGAAGCTTGAAAATCACTTTAAACATCTAATTTTATCTCTAAAAGTGATTATCCACGTACAAATGTGAGTTGTCTTTTAAAGACGCAACATTTGAAAATGGACCATTTTTTTCGTTTCTGAAGCATGTTGTAAGGGGGGTGGTTATCTCTTTCACCAAGAAAAAGGCGTTTTTGATTGAACAATAAAGGCCTCCAAATGGTATTTTATTCACTTCCCGTTGAGGAGAAACACTTTTTAAGGCCGCAGAGTGAGTAAATTGGCCATTTTCATTCACTTTTACCCATTCCTCAAATCTCGTGTTTAAGGCCCCTGGAAGCATGAAAATCACTTTAAACATCTCATTTTATCTTTAAAAGTGATTTTCCACGTACAAATGTGAATTGTAGTTCAAAGAGGCAACATTTGAAAACAGACCATTTTTTTAGTTTCTGAAGCATGTCGTAAGGGGGGGTGGTTATCTCTTTCATCAAAAATCGGACGTTTTTGATTGAACAATAATGGCCTCCAAATGTTATTTTATTCACTTCCCGTGGAGGAGAAACACTTTTTAAGGCCGCAGAGTGAGTAAATTGGCCATTTTCATTCACTTTTACCCATTCCTCAAATCTCGTGTTTAAGGCCCCTGGAAGCATGAAAATCACTTTAAACATCTCATTTTATCTTTAAAAGTGATTTTCCACGTACAAATGTGAATTGTAGTTCAAAGAGGCAACATTTGAAAACAGACCATTTTTTTAGTTTCTGAAGCATGTCGTAAGGGGGGGTGCTTATCTCTTTCGTCAAAAATCGGGCGTTTTCGCTTGAACAATAAAGGCCTACAAATGTTATTTAGTTCACTTCCCGTGGAGGAGAAACACTTTTTAAGGCCGCAGACTGAGTAAATTGGCCATATTCATTCACTTTTACCCATTCCTCAAATCTTGTGTTTAAGGCCCCTGGAAGCATGAAAATCACTTTAAACATCTCATTTTATCTTTAATAGTGATTTTCCACGTACAAATGTGAATTGTAGTTCAAAGAGGCAACATTTGAAAACGGACCATTTTTTACGTTTCTGAAGCATGTCGTAAGGGGGGGTGGTTATCTCTTTCGTCAAAAATCGGGTGTTTTCGCTTGAACAATAAAGGCCTACAAATGTTATTTAGTTCACTTCCCGTGGAGGAGAAACACTTTTTAAGGCCGCAGAGTGAGTAAATTGGCCATATTCATTCACTTTTACCCATTCCTCAAATCTTGTGTATAAGGCCCCTGGAAGCATGAAAATCCCTTTAAACATCTCATTTTATCTTTAAAAGTGATTTTCCACGTACAAATGTGAATTGTAGTTCAAAGAGGCAACATTTGAAAACAGACCATTTTTTTAGTTTCTGAAGCATGTCGTAAGGGGGGGTGGTTATCTCTTTCATCAAAAATCTGACGTTTTTAATTGAACAATAAAGGCCTACAAATGTTATTTAATTCACTTTCTGGGGTGGAGAAAAACTTTTTAAGGCCTCAGAGTGAATAAATTGGCCATTTTCATTCACTTTTACCCATTCCTCAAATCTTGTGTTTAGGGCCCCTGGAAGCTTGAAAATCACTTTAAACATCTCATTTTATCTTTAAAAGTGATTTACCACGTACAAATGTGAATTGTAGTTAAAAGAGGCAACATTTGAAAACGGACCATTTTTTACGTTTCTGAAGCATGTCGTAAGGGGGGGTGCTTATCTCTTTCGTCAAAAATCGGGCGTTTTCGCTTGAACAATAAAGGCCTACAAATGTTATTTAGTTCACTTCCCGTGGAGGAGAAACACTTTTTAAGGCCGCAGACTGAGTAAATTGGCCATATTCATTCACTTTTACCCATTCCTCAAATCTTGTGTTTAAGGCCCCTGGAAGCATGAAAATCACTTTAAACATCTCATTTTATCTTTAATAGTGATTTTCCACGTACAAATGTGAATTGTAGTTCAAAGAGGCAACATTTGAAAACGGACCATTTTTTACGTTTCTGAAGCATGTCGTAAGGGGGGGTGGTTATCTCTTTCGTCAAAAATCGGGTGTTTTCGCTTGAACAATAAAGGCCTACAAATGTTATTTAGTTCACTTCCCGTGGAGGAGAAACACTTTTTAAGGCCGCAGAGTGAGTAAATTGGCCATATTCATTCACTTTTACCCATTCCTCAAATCTTGTGTATAAGGCCCCTGGAAGCATGAAAATCCCTTTAAACATCTCATTTTATCTTTAAAAGTGATTTTCCACGTACAAATGTGAATTGTAGTTCAAAGAGGCAACATTTGAAAACAGACCATTTTTTTAGTTTCTGAAGCATGTTGTAAGGGGGGGTGGTTATCTCTTTCATCAAAAATCGGACGTTTTTGATTAAACAATAAAGACCTCCAAATGTTATTTTATTCACTTCCCCTGGAGGAGAAACACTTTTTAAGGCCGCAGAGTGAGTAAATTGGCCATTTTCATTCACTTTTACCCATTCCTCAAATCTCGTGTTTAAGGCCCCTGGAAGCATGAAAATCACTTTAAACATCTCATTTTATCTTTAAAAGTGATTTTCCACGTACAAATGTGAATTGTAGTTCAAAGAGGCAACATTTGAAAACAGACCATTTTTTAGTTTCTGAAGCATGTCGTAAGGGGGGGTGGTTATCTCTTTCATCAAAAATCGGACGTTTTTAATTGAACAATAAAGGCCTACAAATGTTATTTAATTCACTTTCTGGGGTGGAGAAAAACTTTTTAAGGCATCAGAGTGAATAAATTGGCCATTTTCATTCACTTTTACCCATTCCTCAAATCTTGTGTTTAGGGCCCCTGGAAGCTTGAAAATCACTTTAAACATCTCATTTTATCTTTAAAAGTGATTTTCCACGTACAAATGTGAATTGTAGTTCAAAGAGGCAACATTTGAAAATGGACCATTTTTTACGTTTCTGAAGCTTGTCGTATGGGGGGTGGTTATCTCTTTCGTCAAAAATAAGGCGTTTTCGCTTGAACAATAAAGGCCTACAAATGTTATTTAGTTCACTTCCCGTGGAGGAGAAACACTTTTTAAGGCCGCAAACTGAGTAAATTGGCCATATTCATTCACTTTTACCCATTCCTCAAATCTTGTGTTTAAGGCCCCTGGAAGCATAAAAATCACTTTAAACATCTCATTTTATTTTTAATAGTGATTTTCCACGTACAAATGTGAATTGTAGTTCAAAGAGGCAACATTTGAAAACGGACCATTTTTTACGTTTCTGAAGCATGTCGTAAGGGGGGGTGGTTATCTCTTTCGTCAAAAATCGGGTGTTTTCGCTTGAACAATAAAGGCCCACAAATGTTATTTAGTTCACTTCCCGTGGAGGAGAAACACTTTTTAAGGCCGCAGAGTGAGTAAATTGGCCATTTTCATTCACTTTTACCCATTCCTCAAATCTCGTGTTTAAGGCCCCTGGAAGCATGAAAATCACTTTAAACATCTCATTTTATCTTTAAACGTGATTTTCCACGTACAAATGTGAATTGTAGTTCAAAGAGGCAACATTTGAAAACGGACCATTTTTTACGTTTCTGAAGCATGTCGTAAGGGGGGGTGGTTATCTCTTTCGTCAAAAATCGGGCGTTTTCGCTTGAACAATAAAGGCCTACAAATGTTATTTAGTTCACTTCCCGTTGAGGAGAAACACTTTTTAAGGCCGCAGAGTGAGTAAATTGGCCATATTCATTCACTTTTACCCATTCCTCAAATCTTGTGTTTAAGGCCCCTGGAAGCATGAAAATCACTTTAAACATCTCATTTAATCTTTAAAAGTGATTTTCCACGTACAAATGTGAATTGTAGTTCAAAGAGGCAACATTTGAAAACAGACCATTTTTTTAGTTTCTGAAGCATGTTGTAAGGGGGGGTGGTTATCTCTTTCATCAAAAATCGGACGTTTTTGATTGAACAATAAAGACCTCCAAATGGTATTTTATTCACTTCCCGTGGAGGAGAAACACTTTTTAAGGCCGCAGAGTGAGTAAATTGGCCATTTTCATTCACTTTTACCCATTCCTCAAATCTCGTGTTTAAGGCCCCTGGAAGCATGAAAATCACTTTAAACATCTCATTTTATCTTTAAAAGTGATTTTCCACGTACAAATGTGAATTGTAGTTCAAAGAGGCAACATTTGAAAACAGACCATTTTTTTAGTTTCTGAAGCATGTCGTAAGGGGGGGTGGTTATCTCTTTCATCAAAAATCGGACGTTTTTAATTGAACAATAAAGGCCTACAAATGTTATTTAATTCACTTTCTGGGGTGGAGAAAAACTTTTTAAGGCCTCAGAGGGAATAAATTGGCCATTTTCATTCACTTTTACCCATTCCTCAAATCTCGTGTTTAGGGCCCCTGGAAGCTTGAAAATCACTTTAAACATCTCATTTTATCTTTAAAAGTGATTTTCCACGTACAAATGTGAATTGTAGTTCAAAGAGGCAACATTTGAAAACGGACCATTTTTTACGTTTCTGAAGCTTGTCGTAAGGGGGGGTGGTTATCTCTTTCGTCAAAAATCAGGCGTTTTCGCTTGAACAATAAAGGCCTACAAATGTTATTTAGTTCACTTCCCGTGGAGGAGAAACACTTTTTAAGGCCGCAAACTGAGTAAATTGGCCATATTCATTCACTTTTACCCATTCCTCAAATCTTGTGTTTAAGGCCCCTGGAAGCATAAAAATCACTTTAAACATCTCATTTTATTTTTAATAGTGATTTTCCACGTACAAATGTGAATTGTAGTTCAAAGAGGCAACATTTGAAAACGGACCATTTTTTACGTTTCTGAAGCATGTCGTAAGGGGGGGTGGTTATCTCTTTCGTAAAAAATCGGGTGTTTTCGCTTGAACAATAAAGGCCTACAAATGTTATTTAGTTCACTTCCCGTGGAGGAGAAACACTTTTTAAGGCCGCAGAGTGAGTAAATTGGCCATTTTCATTCACTTTTACCCATTCCTCAAATCTCGTGTTTAAGGCCCCTGGAAGCATGAAAATCACTTTAAACATCTCATTTTATCTTTAAACGTGATTTTCCACGTACAAATGTGAATTGTAGTTCAAAGAGGCAACATTTGAAAACAGACCATTTTTTTAGTTTCTGAAGCATGTCGTAAGGGGGGGTGGTTATCTCTTTCATCAAAAATCGGACGTTTTTGATTGAACAATAAAGACCTCCAAATGGTATTTTATACACTTCCCGTGGAGGAGAAACACTTTTTAAGGACGCAGAGTGAGTAAATTGGCCATTTTCATTCACTTTTACCCATTCCTCAAATCTCGTGTTTAAGGCCCCTGGAAGCATGAAAATCACTTTAAACATCTCATTTTATCTTTAAAAGTGATTTTCCACGTACAAATGTGAATTGTAGTTCAAAGAGGCAACATTTGAAAACAGACCATTTTTTTAGTTTCTGAAGCATGTCGTAAGGGGGGGTGGTTATCTCTTTCATCAAAAATCGGACGTTTTTAATTGAACAATAAAGGCCTACAAATGTTATTTAATTCACTTTCTGGGGTGGAGAAAAACTTTTTAAGGCCTCAGAGTGAATAAATTGGCCATTTTCATTCACTTTTACCCATTCCTCAAATCTCGTGTTTAGGGCCCCTGGAAGCTTGAAAATCACTTTAAACATCTCATTTTATCTTTAAAAGTGATTTTCCACGTACAAATGTGAATTGTAGTTCAAAGAGGCAACATTTGAAAACGGACCATTTTTTACGTTTCTGAAGCTTGTCGTAAGGGGGGGTGGTTATCTCTTTCGTCAAAAATCAGGCGTTTTCGCTTGAACAATAAAGGCCTACAAATGTTATTTAGTTCACTTCCCGTGGAGGAGAAACACTTTTTAAGGCCGCAAACTGAGTAAATTGGCCATATTCATTCACTTTTACCCATTCCTCAAATCTTGTGTTTAAGGCCCCTGGAAGCATAAAAATCACTTTAAACATCTCATTTTATTTTTAATAGTGATTTTCCACGTACAAATGTGAATTGTAGTTCAAAGAGGCAACATTTGAAAACGGACCATTTTTTACGTTTCTGAAGCGTGTCGTAAGGGGGGGGTGGTTATCTCTTTCGTCAAAAATCGGGTGTTTTCGCTTGAACAATAAAGGCCTACAAATGTTATTTAGTTCACTTCCCGTGGAGGAGAAACACTTTTTAAGGCCGCAGAGTGAGTAAATTGGCCATTTTCATTCACTTTTACCCATTCCTCAAATCTCGTGTTTAAGGTCCCTGGAAGCATGAAAATGACTTTAAACATCTCATTTTATCTTTAAACGTGATTTTCCACGTACAAATGTGAATTGTAGTTCAAAGAGGCAACATTTGAAAACGGACCATTTTTTACGTTTCTGAAGCATGTCGTAAGGGGGGGTGGTTATCTCTTTCGTAAAAAATCGGGTGTTTTCGCTTGAACAATAAAGGCCTACAAATGTTATTTAGTTCACTTCCCGTTGAGGAGAAACACTTTTTAAGGCCGCAGAGTGAGTAAATTGGCCATATTCATTCACTTTTACCCATTCCTCAAATCTTGTGTTTAAGGCCCCTGGAAGCATGAAAATCACTTTAAACATCTCATTTTATCTTTAAAAGTGATTTTCCACGTACAAATGTGAATTGTAGTTCAAAGAGGCAACATTTGAAAACAGACCATTTTTTTAGTTTCTGAAGCATGTCGTAAGGGGGGGTGGTTATCTCTTTCATCAAAAATCGGACGTTTTTGATTGAACAATTAAGGCCTACAAATGTTATTTAATTCACTTTCTGGGGTGGAGAAAAACTTTTTAAGGCCTCAGAGTGAATAAATTGGCCATTTTCATTCACATTTACCCATTCCTCAAATCTTGTGTTTAGGGCCCCTGGAAGCTTGAAAATCACTTTAAACATCTAATTTTATCTCTAAAAGTGATTATCCACGTACAAATGTGAGTTGTCTTTTAAAGACGCAACATTTGAAAATGGACCATTTTTTTCGTTTCTGAAGCATGTTGTAAGGGGGGTGGTTATCTCTTTCACCAAGAAAAAGGCGTTTTTGATTGAACAATAAAGGCCTCCAAATGGTATTTTATTCACTTCCCGTTGAGGAGAAACACTTTTTAAGGCCGCAGAGTGAGTAAATTGGCCATTTTCATTCACTTTTACCCATTCCTCAAATCTCGTGTTTAAGGCCCCTGGAAGCATGAAAATCACTTTAAACATCTCATTTTATCTTTAAAAGTGATTTTCCACGTACAAATGTGAATTGTAGTTCAAAGAGGCAACATTTGAAAACAGACCATTTTTTTAGTTTCTGAAGCATGTCGTAAGGGGGGGTGGTTATCTCTTTCATCAAAAATCGGACGTTTTTGATTGAACAATAATGGCCTCCAAATGTTATTTTATTCACTTCCCGTGGAGGAGAAACACTTTTTAAGGCCGCAGAGTGAGTAAATTGGCCATTTTCATTCACTTTTACCCATTCCTCAAATCTCGTGTTTAAGGCCCCTGGAAGCATGAAAATCACTTTAAACATCTCATTTTATCTTTAAAAGTGATTTTCCACGTACAAATGTGAATTGTAGTTCAAAGAGGCAACATTTGAAAACAGACCATTTTTTTAGTTTCTGAAGCATGTCGTAGGGGGGGTGGTTATCTCTTTCATCAAAAATCTGACGTTTTTAATTGAACAATAAAGGCCTACAAATGTTATTTAATTCACTTTCTGGGGTGGAGAAAAACTTTTTAAGGCCTCAGAGTGAATAAATTGGCCATTTTCATTCACTTTTACCCATTCCTCAAATCTTGTGTTTAGGGCCCCTGGAAGCTTGAAAATCACTTTAAACATCTCATTTTATCTTTAAAAGTGATTTACCACGTACAAATGTGAATTGTAGTTAAAAGAGGCAACATTTGAAAACGGACCATTTTTTACGTTTCTGAAGCATGTCGTAAGGGGGGGTGCTTATCTCTTTCGTCAAAAATCGGGCGTTTTCGCTTGAACAATAAAGGCCTACAAATGTTATTTAGTTCACTTCCCGTGGAGGAGAAACACTTTTTAAGGCCGCAGACTGAGTAAATTGGCCATATTCATTCACTTTTACCCATTCCTCAAATCTTGTGTTTAAGGCCCCTGGAAGCATGAAAATCACTTTAAACATCTCATTTTATCTTTAATAGTGATTTTCCACGTACAAATGTGAATTGTAGTTCAAAGAGGCAACATTTGAAAACGGACCATTTTTTACGTTTCTGAAGCATGTCGTAAGGGGGGGTGGTTATCTCTTTCGTCAAAAATCGGGTGTTTTCGCTTGAACAATAAAGGCCTACAAATGTTATTTAGTTCACTTCCCGTGGAGGAGAAACACTTTTTAAGGCCGCAGAGTGAGTAAATTGGCCATATTCATTCACTTTTACCCATTCCTCAAATCTTGTGTATAAGGCCCCTGGAAGCATGAAAATCCCTTTAAACATCTCATTTTATCTTTAAAAGTGATTTTCCACGTACAAATGTGAATTGTAGTTCAAAGAGGCAACATTTGAAAACAGACCATTTTTTTAGTTTCTGAAGCATGTTGTAAGGGGGGGTGGTTATCTCTTTCATCAAAAATCGGACGTTTTTGATTAAACAATAAAGACCTCCAAATGTTATTTTATTCACTTCCCCTGGAGGAGAAACACTTTTTAAGGCCGCAGAGTGAGTAAATTGGCCATTTTCATTCACTTTTACCCATTCCTCAAATCTCGTGTTTAAGGCCCCTGGAAGCATGAAAATCACTTTAAACATCTCATTTTATCTTTAAAAGTGATTTTCCACGTACAAATGTGAATTGTAGTTCAAAGAGGCAACATTTGAAAACAGACCATTTTTTTAGTTTCTGAAGCATGTCGTAAGGGGGGGTGGTTATCTCTTTCATCAAAAATCGGACGTTTTTAATTGAACAATAAAGGCCTACAAATGTTATTTAATTCACTTTCTGGGGTGGAGAAAAACTTTTTAAGGCATCAGAGTGAATAAATTGGCCATTTTCATTCACTTTTACCCATTCCTCAAATCTTGTGTTTAGGGCCCCTGGAAGCTTGAAAATCACTTTAAACATCTCATTTTATCTTTAAAAGTGATTTTCCACGTACAAATGTGAATTGTAGTTCAAAGAGGCAACATTTGAAAATGGACCATTTTTTACGTTTCTGAAGCTTGTCGTATGGGGGGTGGTTATCTCTTTCGTCAAAAATAAGGCGTTTTCGCTTGAACAATAAAGGCCTACAAATGTTATTTAGTTCACTTCCCGTGGAGGAGAAACACCTTTAAGGCCGCAAACTGAGTAAATTGGCCATATTCATTCACTTTTACCCATTCCTCAAATCTTGTGTTTAAGGCCCCTGGAAGCATAAAAATCACTTTAAACATCTCATTTTATTTTTAATAGTGATTTTCCACGTACAAATGTGAATTGTAGTTCAAAGAGGCAACATTTGAAAACGGACCATTTTTTACGTTTCTGAAGCATGTCGTAAGGGGGGGTGGTTATCTCTTTCGTCAAAAATCGGGTGTTTTCGCTTGAACAATAAAGGCCCACAAATGTTATTTAGTTCACTTCCCGTGGAGGAGAAACACTTTTTAAGGCCGCAGAGTGAGTAAATTGGCCATTTTCATTCACTTTTACCCATTCCTCAAATCTCGTGTTTAAGGCCCCTGGAAGCATGAAAATCACTTTAAACATCTCATTTTATCTTTAAACGTGATTTTCCACGTACAAATGTGAATTGTAGTTCAAAGAGGCAACATTTGAAAACGGACCATTTTTTACGTTTCTGAAGCATGTCGTAAGGGGGGGTGGTTATCTCTTTCGTCAAAAATCGGGCGTTTTCGCTTGAACAATAAAGGCCTACAAATGTTATTTAGTTCACTTCCCGTTGAGGAGAAACACTTTTTAAGGCCGCAGAGTGAGTAAATTGGCCATATTCATTCACTTTTACCCATTCCTCAAATCTTGTGTTTAAGGCCCCTGGAAGCATGAAAATCACTTTAAACATCTCATTTAATCTTTAAAAGTGGTTTTCCACGTACAAATGTGAATTGTAGTTCAAAGAGGCAACATTTGAAAACAGACCATTTTTTTAGTTTCTGAAGCATGTCGTAAGGGGGGGTGGTTATCTCTTTCATCAAAAATCGGACGTTTTTGATTGAACAATTAAGGCCTACAAATGTTATTTAATTCACTTTCTGGGGTGGAGAAAAACTTTTTAAGGCCTCAGAGTGAATAAATTGGCCATTTTCATTCACATTTACCCATTCCTCAAATCTTGTGTTTAGGGCCCTTGGAAGCTTGAAAATCACTTTAAACGTCTAATTTTATCTCTAAAAGTGATTATCCACGTAGAAATGTGAATTGTAGTTCAAAGAGGCAACATTTGAAAACGGATCATTTTTTACGTTTCTGAAGCATGTCGTAAGGGGGGGTGGTTATCTCTTAGGTCAAAAATCGGGCATTTTTGCTTGAACAATAAAGGCCTACAAATGTTATTTAGTTCACTTCCCGTGGAGGAGAAACACTTTTTAAGGCCGCAGAGTGAGTAAATTGGCCATATTCATTCACTTTTACCCATTCCTCAAATCTTGTGTTTAAGGCCCCTGGAAGCATGAAAATCACAATAAACATCTCATTTTATCTTTAAAAGTGATTTTCCACGTACAAATGTGAATTGTAGTTCAAAGAGGCAACATTTGAAAACAGACCATTTTTTTTAGTTTCTGAAGCATGTCGTAGGGGGGGTGGTTATCTCTTTCATCAAAAATCTGACATTTTTAATTGAACAATAAAGGCCTACAAATGTTATTTAATTCACTTTCTGGGGTGGAGAAAAACTTTTTAAGGCCTCAGAGTGAATAAATTGGCCATTTTCATTCACTTTTACCCATTCCTCAAATCTTGTGTTTAGGGCCCCTGGAAGCTTGAAAATCACTTTAAACATCTCATTTTATCTTTAAAAGTGATTTACCACGTACAAATGTGAATTGTAGTTAAAAGAGGCAACATTTGAAAACGGACCATTTTTTACGTTTCTGAAGCATGTCGTAAGGGGGGGTGCTTATCTCTTTCGTCAAAAATCGGGCGTTTTCGCTTGAACAATAAAGGCCTACAAATGTTATTTAGTTCACTTCCCGTGGAGGAGAAACACTTTTTAAGGCCGCAGACTGAGTAAATTGGCCATATTCATTCACTTTTACCCATTCCTCAAATCTTGTGTTTAAGGCCCCTGGAAGCATGAAAATCACTTTAAACATCTCATTTTATCTTTAATAGTGATTTTCCACGTACAAATGTGAATTGTAGTTCAAAGAGGCAACATTTGAAAACGGACCATTTTTTACGTTTCTGAAGCATGTCGTAAGGGGGGGGTGGTTATCTCTTTCGTCAAAAATCGGGTGTTTTCGCTTGAACAATAAAGGCCTACAAATGTTATTTAGTTCACTTCCCGTGGAGGAGAAACACTTTTTAAGGCCGCAGAGTGAGTAAATTGGCCATATTCATTCACTTTTACCCATTCCTCAAATCTTGTGTATAAGGCCCCTGGAAGCATGAAAATCCCTTTAAACATCTCATTTTATCTTTAAAAGTGATTTTCCACGTACAAATGTGAATTGTAGTTCAAAGAGGCAACATTTGAAAACAGACCATTTTTTTAGTTTCTGAAGCATGTTGTAAGGGGGGGTGGTTATCTCTTTCATCAAAAATCGGACGTTTTTGATTAAACAATAAAGACCTCCAAATGTTATTTTATTCACTTCCCGTGGAGGAGAAACACTTTTTAAGGCCGCAGAGTGAGTAAATTGGCCATTTTCATTCACTTTTACCCATTCCTCAAATCTCGTGTTTAAGGCCCCTGGAAGCATGAAAATCACTTTAAACATCTCATTTTATCTTTAAAAGTGATTTTCCACGTACAAATGTGAATTGTAGTTCAAAGAGGCAACATTTGAAAACAGACCATTTTTTTAGTTTCTGAAGCATGTCGTAAGGGGGGGTGGTTATCTCTTTCATCAAAAATCGGACGTTTTTAATTGAACAATAAAGGCCTACAAATGTTATTTAATTCACTTTCTGGGGTGGAGAAAAACTTTTTAAGGCATCAGAGTGAATAAATTGGCCATTTTCATTCACTTTTACCCATTCCTCAAATCTTGTGTTTAGGGCCCCTGGAAGCTTGAAAATCACTTTAAACATCTCATTTTATCTTTAAAAGTGATTTTCCACGTACAAATGTGAATTGTAGTTCAAAGAGGCAACATTTGAAAATGGACCATTTTTTACGTTTCTGAAGCTTGTCGTATGGGGGGTGGTTATCTCTTTCGTCAAAAATAAGGCGTTTTCGCTTGAACAATAAAGGCCTACAAATGTTATTTAGTTCACTTCCCGTGGAGGAGAAACACTTTTTAAGGCCGCAAACTGAGTAAATTGGCCATATTCATTCACTTTTACCCATTCCTCAAATCTTGTGTTTAAGGCCCCTGGAAGCATAAAAATCACTTTAAACATCTCATTTTATTTTTAATAGTGATTTTCCACGTACAAATGTGAATTGTAGTTCAAAGAGGCAACCTTTGAAAACGGACCATTTTTTACGTTTCTGAAGCATGTCGTAAGGGGGGGTGGTTATCTCTTTCGTCAAAAATCGAGTGTTTTCGCTTGAACAATAAAGGCCCACAAATGTTATTTAGTTCACTTCCCGTGGAGGAGAAACACTTTTTAAGGCCGCAGAGTGAGTAAATTGGCCATTTTCATTCACTTTTACCCATTCCTCAAATCTCGTGTTTAAGGCCCCTGGAAGCATGAAAATCACTTTAAACATCTCATTTTATCTTTAAACGTGATTTTCCACGTACAAATGTGAATTGTAGTTCAAAGAGGCAACATTTGAAAACAGACAATTTTTTTAGTTTCTGAAGCATGTCGTAAGGGGGGGTGGTTATCTCTTTCATCAAAAATCGGACGTTTTTGATTGAACAATTAAGGCCTACAAATGTTATTTAATTCACTTTCTGGGGTGGAGAAAAACTTTTTAAGGCCTCAGAGTGAATAAATTGGCCATTTTCATTCACATTTACCCATTCCTCAAATCTTGTGTTTAGGGCCCCTGGAAGCTTGAAAATCACTTTAAACATCTAATTTTATCTCTAAAAGTGATTATCCACGTAGAAATGTGAATTGTAGTTCAAAGAGGCAACATTTGAAAACGGATCATTTTTTACGTTTCTGAAGCATGTCGTAAGGGGGGGTGGTTATCTCTTTCGTCAAAAATCGGGCATTTTTGCTTGAACAATAAAGGCCTACAAATGTTATTTAGTTCACTTCCCGTGGAGGAGAAACACTTTTTAAGGCCGCAGAGTGAGTAAATTGGCCATATTCATTCACTTTTACCCATTCCTCAAATCTTGTGTTTAAGGCCCCTGGAGCATGAAAATCACTTTAAACATCTCATTTTATCTTTAAAAGTGATTTTCCACGTACAAATGTGAATTGTAGTTCAAAGAGGCAACATTTGAAAACAGACCATTTTTTTAGTTTCTGAAGCATGTCGTAAGGGGGGGTGGTTATCTCTTTCATCAAAAATCGGACGTTTTTGATTGAACAATAATGGCCTCCAAATGTTATTTTATTCACTTCCCGTGGAGGAGAAACACTTTTTAAGGCCGCAGAGTGAGTAAATTGGCCATTTTCATTCACTTTTACCCATTCCTCAAATCTCGTGTTTAAGGCCCCTGGAAGCATGAAAATCACTTTAAACATCTCATTTTATCTTTAAAAGTGATTTTCCACGTACAAATGTGAATTGTAGTTCAAAGAGGCAACATTTGAAAACAGACCATTTTTTTAGTTTCTGAAGCATGTCGTAGGGGGGGTGGTTATCTCTTTCATCAAAAATCTGACGTTTTTAATTGAACAATAAAGGCCTACAAATGTTATTTAATTCACTTTCTGGGGTGGAGAAAAACTTTTTAAGGCCTCAGAGTGAATAAATTGGCCATTTTCATTCACTTTTACCCATTCCTCAAATCTTGTGTTTAGGGCCCCTGGAAGCTTGAAAATCACTTTAAACATCTCATTTTATCTTTAAAAGTGATTTACCACGTACAAATGTGAATTGTAGTTAAAAGAGGCAACATTTGAAAACGGACCATTTTTTACGTTTCTGAAGCATGTCGTAAGGGGGGGTGCTTATCTCTTTCGTCAAAAATCGGGCGTTTTCGCTTGAACAATAAAGGCCTACAAATGTTATTTAGTTCACTTCCCGTGGAGGAGAAACACTTTTTAAGGCCGCAGACTGAGTAAATTGGCCATATTCATTCACTTTTACCCATTCCTCAAATCTTGTGTTTAAGGCCCCTGGAAGCATGAAAATCACTTTAAACATCTCATTTTATCTTTAATAGTGATTTTCCACGTACAAATGTGAATTGTAGTTCAAAGAGGCAACATTTGAAAACGGACCATTTTTTACGTTTCTGAAGCATGTCGTAAGGGGGGGGTGGTTATCTCTTTCGTCAAAAATCGGGTGTTTTCGCTTGAACAATAAAGGCCTACAAATGTTATTTAGTTCACTTCCCGTGGAGGAGAAACACTTTTTAAGGCCGCAGAGTGAGTAAATTGGCCATATTCATTCACTTTTACCCATTCCTCAAATCTTGTGTATAAGGCCCCTGGAAGCATGAAAATCACTTTAAACATCTCATTTTATCTTTAAAAGTGATTTTCCACGTACAAATGTGAATTGTAGTTCAAAGAGGCAACATTTGAAAACAGACCATTTTTTTAGTTTCTGAAGCATGTCGTAAGGGGGGGGTGGTTATCTCTTTCATCAAAAATCGGACGTTTTTAATTGAACAATAAAGGCCTACAAATGTTATTTAATTCACTTTCTGGGGTGGAGAAAAACTTTTTAAGGCATCAGAGTGAATAAATTGGCCATTTTCATTCACTTTTACCCATTCCTCAAATCTTGTGTTTAGGGCCCCTGGAAGCTTGAAAATCACTTTAAACATCTCATTTTATCTTTAAAAGTGATTTTCCACGTACAAATGTGAATTGTAGTTCAAAGAGGCAACATTTGAAAATGGACCATTTTTTACGTTTCTGAAGCTTGTCGTATGGGGGGTGGTTATCTCTTTCGTCAAAAATAAGGCGTTTTCGCTTGAACAATAAAGGCCTACAAATGTTATTTAGTTCACTTCCCGTGGAGGAGAAACACTTTTTAAGGCCGCAAACTGAGTAAATTGGCCATATTCATTCACTTTTACCCATTCCTCAAATCTTGTGTTTAAGGCCCCTGGAAGCATAAAAATCACTTTAAACATCTCATTTTATTTTTAATAGTGATTTTCCACGTACAAATGTGAATTGTAGTTCAAAGAGGCAACATTTGAAAACGGACCATTTTTTACGTTTCTGAAGCATGTCGTAAGGGGGGGTGGTTATCTCTTTCGTCAAAAATCGAGTGTTTTCGCTTGAACAATAAAGGCCCACAAATGTTATTTAGTTCACTTCCCGTGGAGGAGAAACACTTTTTAAGGCCGCAGAGTGAGTAAATTGGCCATTTTCATTCACTTTTACCCATTCCTCAAATCTCGTGTTTAAGGCCCCTGGAAGCATGAAAATCACTTTAAACATCTCATTTTATCTTTAAACGTGATTTTCCACGTACAAATGTGAATTGTAGTTCAAAGAGGCAACATTTGAAAACGGACCATTTTTTACGTTTCTGAAGCATGTCGTAAGGGGGGGTGGTTATCTCTTTCGTCAAAAATCGGGCGTTTTCGCTTGAACAATAAAGGCCTACAAATGTTCTTTAGTTCACTTCCCGTTGAGGAGAAACACTTTTTAAGGCCGCAGAGTGAGTAAATTGGCCATAAACATTCACTTTTACCCATTCCTCAAATCTTGTGTTTAAGGCCCCTGGAAGCATGAAAATCACTTTAAACATCTCATTTAATCTTTAAAAGTGGTTTTCCACGTACAAATGTGAATTGTAGTTCAAAGAGGCAACATTTGAAAACAGACCATTTTTTTAGTTTCTGAAGCATGTCGTAAGGGGGGGTGGTTATCTCTTTCATCAAAAATCGGACGTTTTTGATTGAACAATTAAGGCCTACAAATGTTATTTAATTCACTTTCTGGGGTGGAGAAAAACTTTTTAAGGCCTCAGAGTGAATAAATTGGCCATTTTCATCCACATTTACCCATTCCTCAAATCTTGTGTTTAGGGCCCCTGGAAGCTTGAAAATCACTTTAAACATCTAATTTTATCTCTAAAAGTGATTATCCACGTACAAATGTGAGTTGTCTTTTAAAGACGCAACATTTGAAAATGGACCATTTTTTTCGTTTCTGAAGCATGTCGTAAGGGGGGTGGTTATCTCTTTCACTAAGTAAAAGGCGTTTTTGATTGAACAATAAAGGCCTCCAAATGGTATTTTATTCACTTCCCGTTGAGGAGAAACACTTTTTAAGGCCGCAGAGTGAGTAAATTGGCCATTTTCATTCACTTTTACCCATTCCTCAAATCTCGTGTTTAAGGCCCCTGGAAGCATGAAAATCACTTTAAACATCTCATTTTATCTTTAAAAGTGATTTTCCAAGTAGAAATGTGAATTGTAGTTCAAAGAGGCAACATTTGAAAACGGACCATTTTTTACGTTTCTGAAGCATGTCGTAAGGGGGGATGGTTATCTCTTTCGTCAAAAATCGGGCGTTTTTGCTTGAACAATAAAGGCCTACAAATATTATTTAGTTCACTTCCCGTGGAGGAGAAACACTTTTTAAGGCCGCAGAGTGAGTAAATTGGCCATATTCATTCACTTTTACCCATTCCTCAAATCTTGTGTTTAAGGCCCCTGGAAGCATGAAAATCACTTTAAACATCTCATTTTATCTTTAAAAGTGATTTTCCACGTACAAATGTGAATTGTAGTTCAAAGAGGCAACATTTGAAAACAGACCATTTTTTTAGTTTCTGAAGCATGTCGTAAGGGGGGGTGGTTATCTCTTTCATCAAAAATCGGACGTTTTTAATTGAACAATAAAGGCCTACAAATGTTATTTAATTCACTTTCTGGGGTGGAGAAAAAAATGTTAAGGCCTCAGAGTGAATAAATTGGCCATTTTCATTCACATTTACCCATACCTTAAGGCTTGTGTTTAGGGCCCCTGGAAGCTTGAAAATCACTTTAAACATCTAATTTTATCTCTAAAAGTGATTATCCACGTACAAATGTGAATTGTCGTTTAAAGACGCAACATTGGAAAATGGACCATTTTTTTCGTTTCTGAAGCATGTCGTAAGGGGGGGTGGTTATCTCTTTCACCAAAAAAAAGGCGTTTTTGATTGAACAATAAGGGCCTCCAAATGTTATTTTATTCACTTCCCGTGGAGGAGAAACACTTTTTAAGGCCGCAGAGTGAATAAATTGGCCATATTCATTCACTTTTACCCATTCCTCAAATCTTGTGTTTAAGGCCCCTGGAAGCATGAAAATCACTTTAAACATCTCATTTTATTTTTAATAGTGATTTTCCACGTACAAATGTGAATTGTAGTTCAAAGAGGCAACATTTGAAAACAGACCATTTTTGTAGTTTCTGAAGCATGTCGTAAGGGGGGGTGATTATCTCTTTCGTCAAAAATCGGGTAATTTTGCTTGAACAATAAAGGCCTACAAATGTTATTTAGTTCACTTCCCGTGGAGGAGAAACACTTTTTAAGGCCGCAGAGTGAGTAAATTGGCCATTTTCATTCACTTTTACCCATTCCTCAAATCTCGTGTTTAAGGCCCCTGGAAGCATGAAAATCACCTTACACATCTCATTTTATCTTTAAAAGTGATTTTCCACGTACAAATGTGAATTGTAGTTCAAAGAGGCAACATTTGAAAACGGACCATTTTTTACGTTTCTGAAGCTTGTCGTAAGGGGGGGTGCTTATCTCTTTCGTCAAAAATCGGGCGTTTTCGCTTGAACAATAAAGGCCTACAAATGTTATTTAGTTCACTTCCCGTGGAGGAGAAACACTTTTTAAGGCCACAGACTGAGTAAATTGGCCATATTCATTCACTTTTACCCATTCCTCAAATCTTGTGTTTAAGGCCCCTGGAAGCATGAAAATCACTTTAAACATCTCATTTTATCTTAAAAGTGATTTTCCACGTACAAATGTGAATTGTAGTTCAAAGAGGCAACATTTGAAAACAGACCATTTTTTTAGTTTCTGAAGCATGTTGTAAGGGGGGGGTGGTTATCTCTTTCATCAAAAATCGGACGTTTTTGATTGAACAATAAAGACCTCCAAATGTTATTTTATTCACTTCCCGTGGAGGAGAAACACTTTTTAAGGCCGCAGAGTGAGTAAATTGGCCATATTCATTCACTTTTACCCATTCCTCAAATCTTGTGTTTAAGGCCCCTGGAAGCATAAAAATCACTTTAAACATCTCATTTTATTTTTAATAGTGATTTTCCACGTACAAATGTGAATTGTAGTTCAAAGAGGCAACCTTTGAAAACGGACCATTTTTTACGTTTCTGAAGCATGTCGTAAGGGGGGGTGGTTATCTCTTTCGTCAAAAATCGAGTGTTTTCGCTTGAACAATAAAGGCCCACAAATGTTATTTAGTTCACTTCCCGTGGAGGAGAAACACTTTTTAAGGCCGCAGAGTGAGTAAATTGGCCATTTTCATTCACTTTTACCCATTCCTCAAATCTCGTGTTTAAGGCCCCTGGAAGCATGAAAATCACTTTAAACATCTCATTTTATCTTTAAACGTGATTTTCCACGTACAAATGTGAATTGTAGTTCAAAGAGGCAACATTTGAAAACAGACAATTTTTTTAGTTTCTGAAGCATGTCGTAAGGGGGGGTGGTTATCTCTTTCATCAAAAATCGGACGTTTTTGATTGAACAATTAAGGCCTACAAATGTTATTTAATTCACTTTCTGGGGTGGAGAAAAACTTTTTAAGGCCTCAGAGTGAATAAATTGGCCATTTTCATTCACATTTACCCATTCCTCAAATCTTGTGTTTAGGGCCCCTGGAAGCTTGAAAATCACTTTAAACATCTAATTTTATCTCTAAAAGTGATTATCCACGTAGAAATGTGAATTGTAGTTCAAAGAGGCAACATTTGAAAACGGATCATTTTTTACGTTTCTGAAGCATGTCGTAAGGGGGGGTGGTTATCTCTTTCGTCAAAAATCGGGCATTTTTGCTTGAACAATAAAGGCCTACAAATGTTATTTAGTTCACTTCCCGTGGAGGAGAAACACTTTTTAAGGCCGCAGAGTGAGTAAATTGGCCATATTCATTCACTTTTACCCATTCCTCAAATCTTGTGTTTAAGGCCCCTGGAGCATGAAAATCACTTTAAACATCTCATTTTATCTTTAAAAGTGATTTTCCACGTACAAATGTGAATTGTAGTTCAAAGAGGCAACATTTGAAAACAGACCATTTTTTTAGTTTCTGAAGCATGTCGTAAGGGGGGGTGGTTATCTCTTTCATCAAAAATCGGACGTTTTTGATTGAACAATAATGGCCTCCAAATGTTATTTTATTCACTTCCCGTGGAGGAGAAACACTTTTTAAGGCCGCAGAGTGAGTAAATTGGCCATTTTCATTCACTTTTACCCATTCCTCAAATCTCGTGTTTAAGGCCCCTGGAAGCATGAAAATCACTTTAAACATCTCATTTTATCTTTAAAAGTGATTTTCCACGTACAAATGTGAATTGTAGTTCAAAGAGGCAACATTTGAAAACAGACCATTTTTTTAGTTTCTGAAGCATGTCGTAGGGGGGGTGGTTATCTCTTTCATCAAAAATCTGACGTTTTTAATTGAACAATAAAGGCCTACAAATGTTATTTAATTCACTTTCTGGGGTGGAGAAAAACTTTTTAAGGCCTCAGAGTGAATAAATTGGCCATTTTCATTCACTTTTACCCATTCCTCAAATCTTGTGTTTAGGGCCCCTGGAAGCTTGAAAATCACTTTAAACATCTCATTTTATCTTTAAAAGTGATTTACCACGTACAAATGTGAATTGTAGTTAAAAGAGGCAACATTTGAAAACGGACCATTTTTTACGTTTCTGAAGCATGTCGTAAGGGGGGGTGCTTATCTCTTTCGTCAAAAATCGGGCGTTTTCGCTTGAACAATAAAGGCCTACAAATGTTATTTAGTTCACTTCCCGTGGAGGAGAAACACTTTTTAAGGCCGCAGACTGAGTAAATTGGCCATATTCATTCACTTTTACCCATTCCTCAAATCTTGTGTTTAAGGCCCCTGGAAGCATGAAAATCACTTTAAACATCTCATTTTATCTTTAATAGTGATTTTCCACGTACAAATGTGAATTGTAGTTCAAAGAGGCAACATTTGAAAACGGACCATTTTTTACGTTTCTGAAGCATGTCGTAAGGGGGGGGTGGTTATCTCTTTCGTCAAAAATCGGGTGTTTTCGCTTGAACAATAAAGGCCTACAAATGTTATTTAGTTCACTTCCCGTGGAGGAGAAACACTTTTTAAGGCCGCAGAGTGAGTAAATTGGCCATTTTCATTCACTTTTACCCATTCCTCAAATCTCGTGTTTAAGGCCCCTGGAAGCATGAAAATCACTTTAAACATCTCATTTTATCTTTAAACGTGATTTTCCACGTACAAATGTGAATTGTAGTTCAAAGAGGCAACATTTGAAAACAGACCATTTTTTTAGTTTCTGAAGCATGTCGTAAGGGGGGGTGGTTATCTCTTTCATCAAAAATCGGACGTTTTTGATTGAACAATAAAGACCTCCAAATGGTATTTTATACACTTCCCGTGGAGGAGAAACACTTTTTAAGGACGCAGAGTGAGTAAATTGGCCATTTTCATTCACTTTTACCCATTCCTCAAATCTCGTGTTTAAGGCCCCTGGAAGCATGAAAATCACTTTAAACATCTCATTTTATCTTTAAAAGTGATTTTCCACGTACAAATGTGAATTGTAGTTCAAAGAGGCAACATTTGAAAACAGACCATTTTTTTAGTTTCTGAAGCATGTCGTAAGGGGGGGTGGTTATCTCTTTCATCAAAAATCGGACGTTTTTAATTGAACAATAAAGGCCTACAAATGTTATTTAATTCACTTTCTGGGGTGGAGAAAAACTTTTTAAGGCCTCAAAGTGAATAAATTGGCCATTTTCATTCACTTTTACCCATTCCTCAAATCTCGTGTTTAGGGCCCCTGGAAGCTTGAAAATCACTTTAAACATCTCATTTTATCTTTAAAAGTGATTTTCCACGTACAAATGTGAATTGTAGTTCAAAGAGGCAACATTTGAAAACGGACCATTTTTTACGTTTCTGAAGCTTGTCGTAAGGGGGGGTGGTTATCTCTTTCGTCAAAAATCAGGCGTTTTCGCTTGAACAATAAAGGCCTACAAATGTTATTTAGTTCACTTCCCGTGGAGGAGAAACACTTTTTAAGGCCGCAAACTGAGTAAATTGGCCATATTCATTCACTTTTACCCATTCCTCAAATCTTGTGTTTAAGGCCCCTGGAAGCATAAAAATCACTTTAAACATCTCATTTTATTTTTAATAGTGATTTTCCACGTACAAATGTGAATTGTAGTTCAAAGAGGCAACATTTGAAAACGGACCATTTTTTACGTTTCTGAAGCGTGTCGTAAGGGGGGGGTGGTTATCTCTTTCGTCAAAAATCGGGTGTTTTCGCTTGAACAATAAAGGCCTACAAATGTTATTTAGTTCACTTCCCGTGGAGGAGAAACACTTTTTAAGGCCGCAGAGTGAGTAAATTGGCCATTTTCATTCACTTTTACCCATTCCTCAAATCTCGTGTTTAAGGTCCCTGGAAGCATGAAAATGACTTTAAACATCTCATTTTATCTTTAAACGTGATTTTCCACGTACAAATGTGAATTGT
Organism: Triturus cristatus; assembly: GCF_964204655.1. Lineage (NCBI taxonomy): Eukaryota > Metazoa > Chordata > Amphibia > Caudata > Salamandridae > Triturus > Triturus cristatus. The sequence goes on along the minus strand of NC_140590.1, from coordinate 1,220,957,174 downwards.
AGTTCAAAGAGGCAACATTTGAAAACGGACCATTTTTTACGTTTCTGAAGCATGTCGTAAGGGGGGGTGGTTATCTCTTTCGTAAAAAATCGGGTGTTTTCGCTTGAACAATAAAGGCCTACAAATGTTATTTAGTTCACTTCCCGTTGAGGAGAAACACTTTTTAAGGCCGCAGAGTGAGTAAATTGGCCATATTCATTCACTTTTACCCATTCCTCAAATCTTGTGTTTAAGGCCCCTGGAAGCATGAAAATCACTTTAAACATCTCATTTTATCTTTAAAAGTGATTTTCCACGTACAAATGTGAATTGTAGTTCAAAGAGGCAACATTTGAAAACAGACCATTTTTTTAGTTTCTGAAGCATGTCGTAAGGGGGGGTGGTTATCTCTTTCATCAAAAATCGGACGTTTTTGATTGAACAATTAAGGCCTACAAATGTTATTTAATTCACTTTCTGGGGTGGAGAAAAACTTTTTAAGGCCTCAGAGTGAATAAATTGGCCATTTTCATTCACATTTACCCATTCCTCAAATCTTGTGTTTAGGGCCCCTGGAAGCTTGAAAATCACTTTAAACATCTAATTTTATCTCTAAAAGTGATTATCCACGTACAAATGTGAGTTGTCTTTTAAAGACGCAACATTTGAAAATGGACCATTTTTTTCGTTTCTGAAGCATGTTGTAAGGGGGGTGGTTATCTCTTTCACCAAGAAAAAGGCGTTTTTGATTGAACAATAAAGGCCTCCAAATGGTATTTTATTCACTTCCCGTTGAGGAGAAACACTTTTTAAGGCCGCAGAGTGAGTAAATTGGCCATTTTCATTCACTTTTACCCATTCCTCAAATCTCGTGTTTAAGGCCCCTGGAAGCATGAAAATCACTTTAAACATCTCATTTTATCTTTAAAAGTGATTTTCCACGTACAAATGTGAATTGTAGTTCAAAGAGGCAACATTTGAAAACAGACCATTTTTTTAGTTTCTGAAGCATGTCGTAAGGGGGGGTGGTTATCTCTTTCATCAAAAATCGGACGTTTTTGATTGAACAATAATGGCCTCCAAATGTTATTTTATTCACTTCCCGTGGAGGAGAAACACTTTTTAAGGCCGCAGAGTGAGTAAATTGGCCATTTTCATTCACTTTTACCCATTCCTCAAATCTCGTGTTTAAGGCCCCTGGAAGCATGAAAATCACTTTAAACATCTCATTTTATCTTTAAAAGTGATTTTCCACGTACAAATGTGAATTGTAGTTCAAAGAGGCAACATTTGAAAACAGACCATTTTTTTAGTTTCTGAAGCATGTCGTAGGGGGGGTGGTTATCTCTTTCATCAAAAATCTGACGTTTTTAATTGAACAATAAAGGCCTACAAATGTTATTTAATTCACTTTCTGGGGTGGAGAAAAACTTTTTAAGGCCTCAGAGTGAATAAATTGGCCATTTTCATTCACTTTTACCCATTCCTCAAATCTTGTGTTTAGGGCCCCTGGAAGCTTGAAAATCACTTTAAACATCTCATTTTATCTTTAAAAGTGATTTACCACGTACAAATGTGAATTGTAGTTAAAAGAGGCAACATTTGAAAACGGACCATTTTTTACGTTTCTGAAGCATGTCGTAAGGGGGGGTGCTTATCTCTTTCGTCAAAAATCGGGCGTTTTCGCTTGAACAATAAAGGCCTACAAATGTTATTTAGTTCACTTCCCGTGGAGGAGAAACACTTTTTAAGGCCGCAGACTGAGTAAATTGGCCATATTCATTCACTTTTACCCATTCCTCAAATCTTGTGTTTAAGGCCCCTGGAAGCATGAAAATCACTTTAAACATCTCATTTTATCTTTAATAGTGATTTTCCACGTACAAATGTGAATTGTAGTTCAAAGAGGCAACATTTGAAAACGGACCATTTTTTACGTTTCTGAAGCATGTCGTAAGGGGGGGTGGTTATCTCTTTCGTCAAAAATCGGGTGTTTTCGCTTGAACAATAAAGGCCTACAAATGTTATTTAGTTCACTTCCCGTGGAGGAGAAACACTTTTTAAGGCCGCAGAGTGAGTAAATTGGCCATATTCATTCACTTTTACCCATTCCTCAAATCTTGTGTATAAGGCCCCTGGAAGCATGAAAATCCCTTTAAACATCTCATTTTATCTTTAAAAGTGATTTTCCACGTACAAATGTGAATTGTAGTTCAAAGAGGCAACATTTGAAAACAGACCATTTTTTTAGTTTCTGAAGCATGTTGTAAGGGGGGGTGGTTATCTCTTTCATCAAAAATCGGACGTTTTTGATTAAACAATAAAGACCTCCAAATGTTATTTTATTCACTTCCCCTGGAGGAGAAACACTTTTTAAGGCCGCAGAGTGAGTAAATTGGCCATTTTCATTCACTTTTACCCATTCCTCAAATCTCGTGTTTAAGGCCCCTGGAAGCATGAAAATCACTTTAAACATCTCATTTTATCTTTAAAAGTGATTTTCCACGTACAAATGTGAATTGTAGTTCAAAGAGGCAACATTTGAAAACAGACCATTTTTTTAGTTTCTGAAGCATGTCGTAAGGGGGGGTGGTTATCTCTTTCATCAAAAATCGGACGTTTTTAATTGAACAATAAAGGCCTACAAATGTTATTTAATTCACTTTCTGGGGTGGAGAAAAACTTTTTAAGGCATCAGAGTGAATAAATTGGCCATTTTCATTCACTTTTACCCATTCCTCAAATCTTGTGTTTAGGGCCCCTGGAAGCTTGAAAATCACTTTAAACATCTCATTTTATCTTTAAAAGTGATTTTCCACGTACAAATGTGAATTGTAGTTCAAAGAGGCAACATTTGAAAATGGACCATTTTTTACGTTTCTGAAGCTTGTCGTATGGGGGGTGGTTATCTCTTTCGTCAAAAATAAGGCGTTTTCGCTTGAACAATAAAGGCCTACAAATGTTATTTAGTTCACTTCCCGTGGAGGAGAAACACTTTTTAAGGCCGCAAACTGAGTAAATTGGCCATATTCATTCACTTTTACCCATTCCTCAAATCTTGTGTTTAAGGCCCCTGGAAGCATAAAAATCACTTTAAACATCTCATTTTATTTTTAATAGTGATTTTCCACGTACAAATGTGAATTGTAGTTCAAAGAGGCAACATTTGAAAACGGACCATTTTTTACGTTTCTGAAGCATGTCGTAAGGGGGGGTGGTTATCTCTTTCGTCAAAAATCGGGTGTTTTCGCTTGAACAATAAAGGCCCACAAATGTTATTTAGTTCACTTCCCGTGGAGGAGAAACACTTTTTAAGGCCGCAGAGTGAGTAAATTGGCCATTTTCATTCACTTTTACCCATTCCTCAAATCTCGTGTTTAAGGCCCCTGGAAGCATGAAAATCACTTTAAACATCTCATTTTATCTTTAAACGTGATTTTCCACGTACAAATGTGAATTGTAGTTCAAAGAGGCAACATTTGAAAACGGACCATTTTTTACGTTTCTGAAGCATGTCGTAAGGGGGGGTGGTTATCTCTTTCGTCAAAAATCGGGCGTTTTCGCTTGAACAATAAAGGCCTACAAATGTTATTTAGTTCACTTCCCGTTGAGGAGAAACACTTTTTAAGGCCGCAGAGTGAGTAAATTGGCCATATTCATTCACTTTTACCCATTCCTCAAATCTTGTGTTTAAGGCCCCTGGAAGCATGAAAATCACTTTAAACATCTCATTTAATCTTTAAAAGTGGTTTTCCACGTACAAATGTGAATTGTAGTTCAAAGAGGCAACATTTGAAAACAGACCATTTTTTTAGTTTCTGAAGCATGTCGTAAGGGGGGGTGGTTATCTCTTTCATCAAAAATCGGACGTTTTTGATTGAACAATTAAGGCCTACAAATGTTATTTAATTCACTTTCTGGGGTGGAGAAAAACTTTTTAAGGCCTCAGAGTGAATAAATTGGCCATTTTCATTCACATTTACCCATTCCTCAAATCTTGTGTTTAGGGCCCTTGGAAGCTTGAAAATCACTTTAAACGTCTAATTTTATCTCTAAAAGTGATTATCCACGTAGAAATGTGAATTGTAGTTCAAAGAGGCAACATTTGAAAACGGATCATTTTTTACGTTTCTGAAGCATGTCGTAAGGGGGGGTGGTTATCTCTTAGGTCAAAAATCGGGCATTTTTGCTTGAACAATAAAGGCCTACAAATGTTATTTAGTTCACTTCCCGTGGAGGAGAAACACTTTTTAAGGCCGCAGAGTGAGTAAATTGGCCATATTCATTCACTTTTACCCATTCCTCAAATCTTGTGTTTAAGGCCCCTGGAAGCATGAAAATCACAATAAACATCTCATTTTATCTTTAAAAGTGATTTTCCACGTACAAATGTGAATTGTAGTTCAAAGAGGCAACATTTGAAAACAGACCATTTTTTTAGTTTCTGAAGCATGTCGTAGGGGGGGTGGTTATCTCTTTCATCAAAAATCTGACATTTTTAATTGAACAATAAAGGCCTACAAATGTTATTTAATTCACTTTCTGGGGTGGAGAAAAACTTTTTAAGGCCTCAGAGTGAATAAATTGGCCATTTTCATTCACTTTTACCCATTCCTCAAATCTTGTGTTTAGGGCCCCTGGAAGCTTGAAAATCACTTTAAACATCTCATTTTATCTTTAAAAGTGATTTACCACGTACAAATGTGAATTGTAGTTAAAAGAGGCAACATTTGAAAACGGACCATTTTTTACGTTTCTGAAGCATGTCGTAAGGGGGGGTGCTTATCTCTTTCGTCAAAAATCGGGCGTTTTCGCTTGAACAATAAAGGCCTACAAATGTTATTTAGTTCACTTCCCGTGGAGGAGAAACACTTTTTAAGGCCGCAGACTGAGTAAATTGGCCATATTCATTCACTTTTACCCATTCCTCAAATCTTGTGTTTAAGGCCCCTGGAAGCATGAAAATCACTTTAAACATCTCATTTTATCTTTAATAGTGATTTTCCACGTACAAATGTGAATTGTAGTTCAAAGAGGCAACATTTGAAAACGGACCATTTTTTACGTTTCTGAAGCATGTCGTAAGGGGGGGGTGGTTATCTCTTTCGTCAAAAATCGGGTGTTTTCGCTTGAACAATAAAGGCCTACAAATGTTATTTAGTTCACTTCCCGTGGAGGAGAAACACTTTTTAAGGCCGCAGAGTGAGTAAATTGGCCATATTCATTCACTTTTACCCATTCCTCAAATCTTGTGTATAAGGCCCCTGGAAGCATGAAAATCCCTTTAAACATCTCATTTTATCTTTAAAAGTGATTTTCCACGTACAAATGTGAATTGTAGTTCAAAGAGGCAACATTTGAAAACAGACCATTTTTTTAGTTTCTGAAGCATGTTGTAAGGGGGGGTGGTTATCTCTTTCATCAAAAATCGGACGTTTTTGATTAAACAATAAAGACCTCCAAATGTTATTTTATTCACTTCCCGTGGAGGAGAAACACTTTTTAAGGCCGCAGAGTGAGTAAATTGGCCATTTTCATTCACTTTTACCCATTCCTCAAATCTCGTGTTTAAGGCCCCTGGAAGCATGAAAATCACTTTAAACATCTCATTTTATCTTTAAAAGTGATTTTCCACGTACAAATGTGAATTGTAGTTCAAAGAGGCAACATTTGAAAACAGACCATTTTTTTAGTTTCTGAAGCATGTCGTAAGGGGGGGTGGTTATCTCTTTCATCAAAAATCGGACGTTTTTAATTGAACAATAAAGGCCTACAAATGTTATTTAATTCACTTTCTGGGGTGGAGAAAAACTTTTTAAGGCATCAGAGTGAATAAATTGGCCATTTTCATTCACTTTTACCCATTCCTCAAATCTTGTGTTTAGGGCCCCTGGAAGCTTGAAAATCACTTTAAACATCTCATTTTATCTTTAAAAGTGATTTTCCACGTACAAATGTGAATTGTAGTTCAAAGAGGCAACATTTGAAAATGGACCATTTTTTACGTTTCTGAAGCTTGTCGTATGGGGGGTGGTTATCTCTTTCGTCAAAAATAAGGCGTTTTCGCTTGAACAATAAAGGCCTACAAATGTTATTTAGTTCACTTCCCGTGGAGGAGAAACACTTTTTAAGGCCGCAAACTGAGTAAATTGGCCATATTCATTCACTTTTACCCATTCCTCAAATCTTGTGTTTAAGGCCCCTGGAAGCATAAAAATCACTTTAAACATCTCATTTTATTTTTAATAGTGATTTTCCACGTACAAATGTGAATTGTAGTTCAAAGAGGCAACCTTTGAAAACGGACCATTTTTTACGTTTCTGAAGCATGTCGTAAGGGGGGGTGGTTATCTCTTTCGTCAAAAATCGAGTGTTTTCGCTTGAACAATAAAGGCCCACAAATGTTATTTAGTTCACTTCCCGTGGAGGAGAAACACTTTTTAAGGCCGCAGAGTGAGTAAATTGGCCATTTTCATTCACTTTTACCCATTCCTCAAATCTCGTGTTTAAGGCCCCTGGAAGCATGAAAATCACTTTAAACATCTCATTTTATCTTTAAACGTGATTTTCCACGTACAAATGTGAATTGTAGTTCAAAGAGGCAACATTTGAAAACAGACAATTTTTTTAGTTTCTGAAGCATGTCGTAAGGGGGGGTGGTTATCTCTTTCATCAAAAATCGGACGTTTTTGATTGAACAATTAAGGCCTACAAATGTTATTTAATTCACTTTCTGGGGTGGAGAAAAACTTTTTAAGGCCTCAGAGTGAATAAATTGGCCATTTTCATTCACATTTACCCATTCCTCAAATCTTGTGTTTAGGGCCCCTGGAAGCTTGAAAATCACTTTAAACATCTAATTTTATCTCTAAAAGTGATTATCCACGTAGAAATGTGAATTGTAGTTCAAAGAGGCAACATTTGAAAACGGATCATTTTTTACGTTTCTGAAGCATGTCGTAAGGGGGGGTGGTTATCTCTTTCGTCAAAAATCGGGCATTTTTGCTTGAACAATAAAGGCCTACAAATGTTATTTAGTTCACTTCCCGTGGAGGAGAAACACTTTTTAAGGCCGCAGAGTGAGTAAATTGGCCATATTCATTCACTTTTACCCATTCCTCAAATCTTGTGTTTAAGGCCCCTGGAGCATGAAAATCACTTTAAACATCTCATTTTATCTTTAAAAGTGATTTTCCACGTACAAATGTGAATTGTAGTTCAAAGAGGCAACATTTGAAAACAGACCATTTTTTTAGTTTCTGAAGCATGTCGTAAGGGGGGGTGGTTATCTCTTTCATCAAAAATCGGACGTTTTTGATTGAACAATAATGGCCTCCAAATGTTATTTTATTCACTTCCCGTGGAGGAGAAACACTTTTTAAGGCCGCAGAGTGAGTAAATTGGCCATTTTCATTCACTTTTACCCATTCCTCAAATCTCGTGTTTAAGGCCCCTGGAAGCATGAAAATCACTTTAAACATCTCATTTTATCTTTAAAAGTGATTTTCCACGTACAAATGTGAATTGTAGTTCAAAGAGGCAACATTTGAAAACAGACCATTTTTTTAGTTTCTGAAGCATGTCGTAGGGGGGGTGGTTATCTCTTTCATCAAAAATCTGACGTTTTTAATTGAACAATAAAGGCCTACAAATGTTATTTAATTCACTTTCTGGGGTGGAGAAAAACTTTTTAAGGCCTCAGAGTGAATAAATTGGCCATTTTCATTCACTTTTACCCATTCCTCAAATCTTGTGTTTAGGGCCCCTGGAAGCTTGAAAATCACTTTAAACATCTCATTTTATCTTTAAAAGTGATTTACCACGTACAAATGTGAATTGTAGTTAAAAGAGGCAACATTTGAAAACGGACCATTTTTTACGTTTCTGAAGCATGTCGTAAGGGGGGGTGCTTATCTCTTTCGTCAAAAATCGGGCGTTTTCGCTTGAACAATAAAGGCCTACAAATGTTATTTAGTTCACTTCCCGTGGAGGAGAAACACTTTTTAAGGCCGCAGACTGAGTAAATTGGCCATATTCATTCACTTTTACCCATTCCTCAAATCTTGTGTTTAAGGCCCCTGGAAGCATGAAAATCACTTTAAACATCTCATTTTATCTTTAATAGTGATTTTCCACGTACAAATGTGAATTGTAGTTCAAAGAGGCAACATTTGAAAACGGACCATTTTTTACGTTTCTGAAGCATGTCGTAAGGGGGGGGTGGTTATCTCTTTCGTCAAAAATCGGGTGTTTTCGCTTGAACAATAAAGGCCTACAAATGTTATTTAGTTCACTTCCCGTGGAGGAGAAACACTTTTTAAGGCCGCAGAGTGAGTAAATTGGCCATATTCATTCACTTTTACCCATTCCTCAAATCTTGTGTATAAGGCCCCTGGAAGCATGAAAATCACTTTAAACATCTCATTTTATCTTTAAAAGTGATTTTCCACGTACAAATGTGAATTGTAGTTCAAAGAGGCAACATTTGAAAACAGACCATTTTTTTAGTTTCTGAAGCATGTCGTAAGGGGGGGGTGGTTATCTCTTTCATCAAAAATCGGACGTTTTTAATTGAACAATAAAGGCCTACAAATGTTATTTAATTCACTTTCTGGGGTGGAGAAAAACTTTTTAAGGCATCAGAGTGAATAAATTGGCCATTTTCATTCACTTTTACCCATTCCTCAAATCTTGTGTTTAGGGCCCCTGGAAGCTTGAAAATCACTTTAAACATCTCATTTTATCTTTAAAAGTGATTTTCCACGTACAAATGTGAATTGTAGTTCAAAGAGGCAACATTTGAAAATGGACCATTTTTTACGTTTCTGAAGCTTGTCGTATGGGGGGTGGTTATCTCTTTCGTCAAAAATAAGGCGTTTTCGCTTGAACAATAAAGGCCTACAAATGTTATTTAGTTCACTTCCCGTGGAGGAGAAACACTTTTTAAGGCCGCAAACTGAGTAAATTGGCCATATTCATTCACTTTTACCCATTCCTCAAATCTTGTGTTTAAGGCCCCTGGAAGCATAAAAATCACTTTAAACATCTCATTTTATTTTTAATAGTGATTTTCCACGTACAAATGTGAATTGTAGTTCAAAGAGGCAACATTTGAAAACGGACCATTTTTTACGTTTCTGAAGCATGTCGTAAGGGGGGGTGGTTATCTCTTTCGTCAAAAATCGAGTGTTTTCGCTTGAACAATAAAGGCCCACAAATGTTATTTAGTTCACTTCCCGTGGAGGAGAAACACTTTTTAAGGCCGCAGAGTGAGTAAATTGGCCATTTTCATTCACTTTTACCCATTCCTCAAATCTCGTGTTTAAGGCCCCTGGAAGCATGAAAATCACTTTAAACATCTCATTTTATCTTTAAACGTGATTTTCCACGTACAAATGTGAATTGTAGTTCAAAGAGGCAACATTTGAAAACGGACCATTTTTTACGTTTCTGAAGCATGTCGTAAGGGGGGGTGGTTATCTCTTTCGTCAAAAATCGGGCGTTTTCGCTTGAACAATAAAGGCCTACAAATGTTCTTTAGTTCACTTCCCGTTGAGGAGAAACACTTTTTAAGGCCGCAGAGTGAGTAAATTGGCCATAAACATTCACTTTTACCCATTCCTCAAATCTTGTGTTTAAGGCCCCTGGAAGCATGAAAATCACTTTAAACATCTCATTTAATCTTTAAAAGTGGTTTTCCACGTACAAATGTGAATTGTAGTTCAAAGAGGCAACATTTGAAAACAGACCATTTTTTTAGTTTCTGAAGCATGTCGTAAGGGGGGGTGGTTATCTCTTTCATCAAAAATCGGACGTTTTTGATTGAACAATTAAGGCCTACAAATGTTATTTAATTCACTTTCTGGGGTGGAGAAAAACTTTTTAAGGCCTCAGAGTGAATAAATTGGCCATTTTCATCCACATTTACCCATTCCTCAAATCTTGTGTTTAGGGCCCCTGGAAGCTTGAAAATCACTTTAAACATCTAATTTTATCTCTAAAAGTGATTATCCACGTACAAATGTGAGTTGTCTTTTAAAGACGCAACATTTGAAAATGGACCATTTTTTTCGTTTCTGAAGCATGTCGTAAGGGGGGTGGTTATCTCTTTCACTAAGTAAAAGGCGTTTTTGATTGAACAATAAAGGCCTCCAAATGGTATTTTATTCACTTCCCGTTGAGGAGAAACACTTTTTAAGGCCGCAGAGTGAGTAAATTGGCCATTTTCATTCACTTTTACCCATTCCTCAAATCTCGTGTTTAAGGCCCCTGGAAGCATGAAAATCACTTTAAACATCTCATTTTATCTTTAAAAGTGATTTTCCAAGTAGAAATGTGAATTGTAGTTCAAAGAGGCAACATTTGAAAACGGACCATTTTTTACGTTTCTGAAGCATGTCGTAAGGGGGGATGGTTATCTCTTTCGTCAAAAATCGGGCGTTTTTGCTTGAACAATAAAGGCCTACAAATATTATTTAGTTCACTTCCCGTGGAGGAGAAACACTTTTTAAGGCCGCAGAGTGAGTAAATTGGCCATATTCATTCACTTTTACCCATTCCTCAAATCTTGTGTTTAAGGCCCCTGGAAGCATGAAAATCACTTTAAACATCTCATTTTATCTTTAAAAGTGATTTTCCACGTACAAATGTGAATTGTAGTTCAAAGAGGCAACATTTGAAAACAGACCATTTTTTTAGTTTCTGAAGCATGTCGTAAGGGGGGGTGGTTATCTCTTTCATCAAAAATCGGACGTTTTTAATTGAACAATAAAGGCCTACAAATGTTATTTAATTCACTTTCTGGGGTGGAGAAAAAAATGTTAAGGCCTCAGAGTGAATAAATTGGCCATTTTCATTCACATTTACCCATACCTTAAGGCTTGTGTTTAGGGCCCCTGGAAGCTTGAAAATCACTTTAAACATCTAATTTTATCTCTAAAAGTGATTATCCACGTACAAATGTGAATTGTCGTTTAAAGACGCAACATTGGAAAATGGACCATTTTTTTCGTTTCTGAAGCATGTCGTAAGGGGGGGTGGTTATCTCTTTCACCAAAAAAAAGGCGTTTTTGATTGAACAATAAGGGCCTCCAAATGTTATTTTATTCACTTCCCGTGGAGGAGAAACACTTTTTAAGGCCGCAGAGTGAATAAATTGGCCATATTCATTCACTTTTACCCATTCCTCAAATCTTGTGTTTAAGGCCCCTGGAAGCATGAAAATCACTTTAAACATCTCATTTTATTTTTAATAGTGATTTTCCACGTACAAATGTGAATTGTAGTTCAAAGAGGCAACATTTGAAAACAGACCATTTTTGTAGTTTCTGAAGCATGTCGTAAGGGGGGGTGATTATCTCTTTCGTCAAAAATCGGGCGTTTTTGCTTGAACAATAAAGGCCTACAAATGTTATTAAGTTCACTTCCCGTGGAGGAGAAACACTTTTTAAGGCCGCAGAGTGAGTAAATTGGCCATTTTCATTCACTTTTACCCATTCCTCAAATCTCGTGTTTAAGGCCCCTGGAAGCATGAAAATCACCTTACACATCTCATTTTATCTTTAAAAGTGATTTTCCACGTACAAATGTGAATTGTAGTTCAAAGAGGCAACATTTGAAAACGGACCATTTTTTACGTTTCTGAAGCTTGTCGTAAGGGGGGGTGCTTATCTCTTTCGTCAAAAATCGGGCGTTTTCGCTTGAACAATAAAGGCCTACAAATGTTATTTAGTTCACTTCCCGTGGAGGAGAAACACTTTTTAAGGCCACAGACTGAGTAAATTGGCCATATTCATTCACTTTTACCCATTCCTCAAATCTTGTGTTTAAGGCCCCTGGAAGCATGAAAATCACTTTAAACATCTCATTTTATCTTAAAAGTGATTTTCCACGTACAAATGTGAATTGTAGTTCAAAGAGGCAACATTTGAAAACAGACCATTTTTTTAGTTTCTGAAGCATGTTGTAAGGGGGGGGTGGTTATCTCTTTCATCAAAAATCGGACGTTTTTGATTGAACAATAAAGACCTCCAAATGTTATTTTATTCACTTCCCGTGGAGGAGAAACACTTTTTAAGGCCGCAGAGTGAGTAAATTGGCCATTTTCATTCACTTTTACCCATTCCTCAAATCTCATGTTTAAGGCCCCTGGAAGCATGAAAATCACTTTAAACATCTCATTTTATCTTTAAAAGTGATTTTCCACGTACAAATGTGAATTGTAGTTCAAAGAGGCAACATTTGAAAACAGACCATTTTTTTAGTTTCTGAAGCATGTCGTAAGGGGGGGTGGTTATCTCTTTCATCAAAAATCGGACGTTTTTAATTGAACAATAAAGGCCTACAAATGTTATTTAATTCACTTTCTGGGGTGGAGAAAAACTTTTTAAGGCCTCAGAGTGAATAAATTGGCCATTTTCATTCACTTTTACCCATTCCTCAAATCTTGTGTTTAGGGCCCCTGGAAGCTTGAAAATCACTTTAAACATCTCATTTTATCTTTAAAAGTGATTTTCCACGTACAAATGTGAATTGTAGTTCAAAGAGGCAACATTTGAAAACGGACCATTTTTTACGTTTCTGAAGCTTGTCGTAAGGGGGGGTGGTTATCTCTTTCGTCAAAAATCAGGCGTTTTCGCTTGAACAATAAAGGCCTACAAATGTCATTTAGTTCACTTCCCGTGGAGGAGAAACACTTTTTAAGGCCGCAAACTGAGTAAATTGGCCATATTCATTCACTTTTACCCATTCCTCAAATCTTGTGTTTAAGGCCCCTGGAAGCATAAAAATCACTTTAAACATCTCATTTTATTTTTAATAGTGATTTTCCACGTACAAATGTGAATTGTAGTTCAAAGAGGCAACATTTGAAAACGGACCATTTTTTACGTTTCTGAAGCATGTCGTAAGGGGGGGTGGTTATCTCTTTCGTCAAAAATCGGGTGTTTTCGCTTGAACAATAAAGGCCTACAAATGTTATTTAGTTCACTTCCCGTGGAGGAGAAACACTTTTTAAGGCCGCAGAGTGAGTAAATTGGCCATTTTCATTCACTTTTACCCATTCCTCAAATCTCGTGTTTAAGGCCCCTGGAAGCATGAAAATCACTTTAAACATCTCATTTTATCTTTAAACGTGATTTTCCACGTACAAATGTGAATTGTAGTTCAAAGAGGCAACATTTGAAAACGGACCATTTTTTACGTTTCTGAAGCATGTCGTAAGGGGGGGTGGTTATCTCTTTCATCAAAAATTGGACGTTTTTAATTGAACAATAAAGGCCTACAAATGTTATTTAATTCACTTTCAGGGGTAGAGAAAAAAATTTTAAGGCCTCAGAGTGAATAAATTGGCCATTTTCATTCACATTTACCCATACCTTAAGGCTTGTGTTTAGGGCCCCTGGAAGCTTGAAAATCACTTTAAACATCTAATTTTATCTCTAAAAGTGATTATCCACGTACAAATGTGAATTGTCGTTTAAAGACGCAACATTGGAAAATGGACCATTTTTTTCGTTTCTGAAGCATGTCGTAAGGGGGGGGTGGTTATCTTTTTCACCAAAAAAAAGGCGTTTTTGATTGAACAATAAGGGCCTCCAAATGTTATTTTATTCACTTCCCGTGGAGGAGAAACACTTTTTAAGGCCGCAGACTGAGTAAATTGGCCATGATCATTCACTTTTACCCATTCCTCAAATCTTGTGTTTAAGGCCCCTGGAAGCATGAAAAGCACTTTAAACATCTCCTGTTATCTTTAAAAGTGATTTTCCACGTACAAATGTGAATTGTAGTTCAAAGAGGCAACATTTGAAAACAGACCATTTTTGTAGTTTCTGAAGCATGTCGTAAGGGGGGGTGATTATCTCTTTCGTCAAAAATCGGGCGTTTTTGCTTGAACAATAAAGGCCTACAAATGTTATTTAGTTCACTTCCCGTGGAGGAGAAACACTTTTTAAGGCCGCAGAGTGAGTAAATTGGCCATTTTCATTCACTTTTACCCATTCCTCAAATCTCGTGTTTAAGGCCCCTGGAAGCATGAAAATCACCTTACACATCTCATTTTATCTTTAAAAGTGATTTTCCACGTACAAATGTGAATTGTAGTTCAAAGAGGCAACATTTGAAAACGGACCATTTTTTACGTTTCTGAAGCTTGTCATAAGGGGGGGTGCTTATCTCTTTCGTCAAAAATCGGGCGTTTTCGCTTGAACAATAAAGGCCTACAAATGTTATTTAGTTCACTTCCCGTGGAGGAGAAACACTTTTTAAGGCCGCAGACTGAGTAAATTGGCCATATTCATTCACTTTTACCCATTCCTCAAATCCTGTGTTTAAGGCCCCTGGAAGCATGAAAATCACTTTAAACATCTCATTTTATCTTTAAAAGTGATTTTCCACGTACAAATGTGAATTGTAGTTCAAAGAGGCAACATTTGAAAACAGACCATTTTTTTAGTTTCTGAAGCATGTTGTAAGGGGGGGTGGTTATCTCTTTCATCAAAAATCGGACGTTTTTGATTGAACAATAAAGACCTCCAAATGTTATTTTATTCACTTCCCGTGGAGGAGAAACACTTTTTAAGGCCGCAGAGTGAGTAAATTGGCCATTTTCATTCACTTTTACCCATTCCTCAAATCTCGTGTTTAAGGCCCCTGGAAGCATGAAAATCACTTTAAACATCTCATTTTATCTTTAAAAGTGATTTTCCACGTACAAATGTGAATTGTAGTTCAAAGAGGCAACATTTGAAAACAGACCATTTTTTTAGTTTCTGAAGCATGTCGTAAGGGGGGGGTGGTTATCTCTTTCATCAAAAATCGGACGTTTTTAATTGAACAATAAAGGCCTACAAATGTTATTTAATTCACTTTCTGGGGTGGAGAAAAACTTTTTAAGGCCTCAGAGTGAATAAATTGGCCATTTTCATTCACTTTTACCCATTCCTCAAATCTTGTGTTTAGGGCCCCTGGAAGCTTGAAAATCACTTTAAACATCTCATTTTATCTTTAAAAGTGATTTTCCACGTACAAATGTGAATTGTAGTTCAAAGAGGCAACATTTGAAAACGGACCATTTTTTACGTTTCTGAAGCTTGTCGTAAGGGGGGGTGGTTATCTCTTTCGTCAAAAATCAGGCGTTTTCGCTTGAACAATAAAGGCCTACAAATGTTATTTAGTTCACTTCCCGTGGAGGAGAAACACTTTTTAAGGCCGCAAACTGAGTAAATTGGCCATATTCATTCACTTTTACCCATTCCTCAAATCTTGTGTTTAAGGCCCCTGGAAGCATAAAAATCACTTTAAACATCTCATTTTATTTTTAATAGTGATTTTCCACGTACAAATGTGAATTGTAGTTCAAAGAGGCAACATTTGAAAACGGACCATTTTTTACATTTCTGAAGCATGTCGTAAGGGGGGGTGGTTATCTCTTTCGTCAAAAATCGGGTGTTTTCGCTTGAACAATAAAGGCCTACAAATGTTATTTAGTTCACTTCCCGTGGAGGAGAAACACTTTTTAAGGCCGCAGAGTGAGTAAATTGGCCATTTTCATTCACTTTTACCCATTCCTCAAATCTCGTGTTTAAGGCCCCTGGAAGCATGAAAATCACTTTAAACATCTCATTTTATCTTTAAACGTGATTTTCCACGTACAAATGTGAATTGTAGTTCAAAGAGGCAACATTTGAAAACGGACAATTTTTTACGTTTCTGAAGCATGTCGTAAGGGGGGGTGGTTATCTCTTTCGTAAAAAATCGGGCGTTTTCGCTTGAACAATAAAGGCCTACAAATGTTATTTAGTTCACTTCCCGTTGAGGAGAAACACTTTTTAAGGCCGCAGAGTGAGTAAATTGGCCATATTCATTCACTTTTACCCATTCCTCAAATCTTGTGTTTAAGGCCCCTGGAAGCATGAAAATCACTTTAAAACATCTCATTTTATCTTTAAAAGTGATTTTCCACGTACAAATGTGAATTGTAGTTCAAAGAGGCAACATTTGAAAACAGACCATTTTTTTAGTTTCTGAAGCATGTCGTAAGGGGGGGTGGTTATCTGTTTCATCAAAAATCGGACTTTTTTGATTGAACAATAATGGCCTCCAAATGTTATTTTATTCACTTCCCGTGGAGGAGAAACACTTTTTAAGGCCACAGAGTGAGTAAATTGGCCATTTTCATTCACTTTTACCCATTCCTCAAATCTCGTGTTTAAGGCCCCTGGAAGCTTGAAAATCACTTTAAACATCTAATTTTATCTCTAAAAGTGATTATCCACGTACGAATGTGAGTTGTCTTTTAAAGACGCAACATTTGAAAATGGACCATTTTTTTCGTTTCTGAAGCATGTCGTAAGGGGGGTGGTTATCTCTTTCACCAAGAAAAAGGCGTTTTTGATTGAACAATAAAGGCCTCCAAATGGTATTTTATTCACTTCCCGTTGAGGAGAAACACTTTTTAAGGCCGCAGAGTGAGTAAATTGGCCATTTTCATTCACTTTTACCCATTCCTCAAATCTCGTGTTTAAGGCCCCTGGAAGCATGAAAATCACTTTAAACATCTCATTTTATCTTTAAAAGTGATTTTCCAAGTAGGAATGTGAATTGTAGTTCAAAGAGGCAACATTTGAAAACGGACCATTTTTTACGTTTCTGAAGCATGTCGTAAGGGGGGGTGGTTATCTCTTTCGTCAAAAATCGGGCGTTTTTGCTTGAACAATAAAGGCCTACAAATGTTATTTAGTTCACTTCCCGTGGAGGAGAAACACATTTTAAGGCCGCAGAGTGAGTACATTGGCAATTTTCATTCACATTTACCCATACCTTAAGGCTTGTGTTTAGGGCCCCTGGAAGCTTGAAAATCACTTTAAACATCTAATTTTATCTCTAAAAGTGATTATCCACGTACAAATGTGAATTGTCGTTTAAAGACGCAACATTGGAAAATGGACCATTTTTTTCGTTTCTGAAGCATGTCGTAAGGGGGGGTGGTTATCTCTTTCATCAAAAATCGGACGTTTTTAATTGAACAATAAAGGCCTACAAATGTTATTTAATTCACTTTCTGGGGTGGAGAAAAACTTTTTAAGGCCTCAGAGTGAATAAATTGGCCATTTTCATTCACTTTTACCCATTCCTCAAATCTCGTGTTTAAGGACCCTGGAAGCATGAAAATCACTTTAAACATCTCATTTTATCTTTAAAAGTGATTTTCCACGTACAAATGTGAATTGTAGTTCAAAGAGGCAACATTTGAAAACGGACCATTTTTTACGTTTCTGAAGCATGTCGTAAGGGGGGGTGATTATCTCTTTCGTCAAAAATCGGGCGTTTTTGCTTGAACAATAAAGGCCTACAAATGTTATTTAGTTCACTTCCCGTGGAGGAGAAACACTTTTTAAGGCCGCAGAGTGAGTAAATTGGCCATTTTCATTCACGTACAAATGTGAATTGTAGTTCAAAGAGGCAACATTTGAAAATGGACCATTTTTTCCTTTCTGAAGCATGTCGTAAGGGGGGGGTGGTTATCTCTTGCACCAAAAAAAACGCGTTTTTGATTGAACAATAAAGGCCTCCAAATGTTATTTTATTCACTTCCCGTGGAGGAGAAACACTTTTTAAGGCCGCAGACTGAGTAAATTGGCCATATTCATTCACTTTTACCCATTCCTCAAATCTTGTGTTTAAGGCCCCTGGAAGCATGAAAATCACTTTAAACATCTCCTGTTATCTTTAAAAGTGATTTCCACGTACAAGTGTGAATTGTAGTTCAAAGAGACAACATTTGAAAACAGACCATTTTTTTAGTTTCTGAAGCATGTCGTAAGGGGGGTTGGTTATCTCTTTCATCAAAAATCGGACGTTTTTGATTGAACAATAATGGCCTCCAAATGTTATTTAATTCACTTTCTGGGGTGGAGAAAAAAATTTTAAGGCATCAGAGTGAATAAATTGGCCATTTTCATTCACATTTACCCATACCTCAAGGCTTGTGTTTAGGGCCCCTGGAAGCTTGAAAATCACTTTAAATATCTAATTTTATCTCTAAAAGTGATTATCCACGTACAAATGTGAATTGTCGTTTAAAGACGCAACATTGGAAAATGGACCATTTTTTTCGTTTCTGAGGCATGTCGTAAGGGGGGGTGGTTATCTCTTTCACCAAAAAAAAGGCGTTTTTGATTGAACAATAAGGGCCTCCGAATGATATTTTATTCACTTCCCGTGGAGGAGAAACACTTTTTAAGGCCGCAGACTGAGTAAATTGGCCATATTCATTCACTTTTACCCATTCCTCAAATCTTGTGTTTAAGGCCCCTGGAAGCATGAAAATCACTTTAAACATCTCCTGTTATCTTTAAAAGTGATTTTCCACGTACAAATGTGAATTGTAGTTCAAAGAGGCAACATTTGAAAACAGACCATTTTTGTAGTTTCTGAAGCATGTCGTAAGGGGGGGTGGTTATCTCTTTCATCAAAAATCGGACGTTTTTAATTGAACAATAAAGGCCTACAAATGTTATTTAATTCACTTTCTGGGGTGGAGAAAACATTTTTAAGGCCTCAGAGTGAATAAATTGGCCATTTTCATTCACATTTACCCATTCCTTAAGGCTTGTGTTTAGGGCCCCTGGAAGCTTGAAAATCACTTTAAACATCTAATTTTATCTCTAAAAGTGATTATCCACATACAAATGTGAATTGTCGTTTAAAGACGCAACATTTGAAAATGGACCATTTTTTTCGTTTCTGAAGCATGTCGTAAGGGGGGTGGTTATCTCTTTCACCAAGAAAAAGGCGTTTTTTATTGAACAATAAAGGCCTCCAAATGGTATTTTATTCACTTCCCGTTGCGGAGAAACACTTTTTAAGGCCGCAGAGTGAGTAAATTGGCCATTTTCATTCACTTTTACCCATTCCTCAAATCTCGTGTTTAAGGCCCCTGGAAGCATGAAAATCACTTAAAACATCTCATTTTATCTTTAAACGTGATTTTCCACGTACAAATGTGAATTGTAGTTCAAAGAGGCAACATTTGAAAACGGACCATTTTTTACGTTTCTGAAGCATGTCGTAAGGGGGGGTGGTTATCTCTTTCGTCAAAAATCTGGCGTTTTCGCTTGAACAATAAAGGCCTACAAATGTTATTTAGTTCACTTCCCGTGGAGGAGAAACACTTTTTAAGGCCGCAGAGTGAGTAAATTGGCCATATTCATTCACTTTTACCCATTCCTCAAATCTCGTGTTTAAGGCCCCTGGAAGCATGAAAATCACTTTAAACATCTCATTTTATCTTTAAAAGTGATTTTCCACGTACAAATGTGAATTGTAGTTCAAAGAGGCAACATTTGAAAACAGACCTTTTTTTAGTTTCTGAAGCATGTCGTAAGGGGGGGTGGTTATCTCCTTCATCAAAAATCGGACGTTTTGAATTGAACAATAAAGGCCTACAAATGTTGTTTAATTCACTTTCTGGGGTGGAGAAAAACTTTTTAAGGCCTCAGAGTGAATAAATTGGCCATTTTCATTCACATTTACCCATTCCTCAAATCTTGTGTTTAGGGCCCCTGGAAGCTTGAAAATCACTTTAAACATCTCATTTTATCTTTAAAAGTGATTATCCACGTACAAATGTGAATTGTAGTTCAAAGAGGCAACATTTGAAAACAGACCATTTTTTTAGTTTCTGAAGCATGTCGTAAGGGGGGGTGGTTATCTCTTTCATCAAAAATCGGACGTTTTTTATTGAACAATAAAGGCCTACAAATGTTATTTAATTCACTTTCTGGGGTGGAGAAAAACGTTTTAAGGCCTCAGAGTAAATAAATTGGCCATTTTCATTCACATTTTCCCATTCCTCAAATCTTGTGTTTAAGGCCCCTGGAAGCATGAAAATCACTTTAAACATCTCATTTTATCTTTAATAGTGATTTTCCACGTACAAATGTGAATTGTAGTTCAAAGAGGCAACATTTGAAAACGGACCATTTTTTACGTTTCTGAAGCATGTCGTAAGAGGGGGTGGTTATCTCTTTCGTCAAAAATCGGGTGTTTTCGCTTGAACAATAAAGGCCTACAAATGTTATTTAGTTCACTTCCCGTGGAGGAGAAACACTTTTTAAGGCCGCAGAGTGAGTAAATTGGCCATATTCATTCACTTTTACCCATTCCTCAAATCTTGTGTTTAAGGCCCCTGGAAGCATGAAAATCACTTTAAACATCTCATTTTATCTTTAAAAGTGATTTTCCATGTACAAATGTGAATTGTAGTTCAAAGAGGCAACATTTGAAAACAGACCATTTTTTTAGTTTCTGAAGCATGTCGTAAGGGGGGGTGGTTATCTCTTTCATCAAAAATCGGACGTTTTTGATTGAACAATAAAGGCCTCCAAATGTTATTTTATTCACTTCCCGTGGAGGAGAAACACTTTTTAGGGCCGCAGAGTGAGTAAATTGGCCATTTTCATTCACTTTTACCCATTCCTCAAATCTCGTGTTTAAGGCCCCTGGAAGCATGAAAATCACTTTAAACATCTCATTTTATCTTTAAAAGTGATTTTCCACGTACAAATGTGAATTGTAGTTCAAAGAGGCAACATTTGAAAACAGACCATTCTTGTAGTTTCTGAAGCATGTCGTAAGGGGGGGTGATTATCTCTTTCGTCAAAAATCGGGCGTTTTTACTTGAACAATAAAGGCCTACAAATGTTATTTAGTTCACTTCCCGTGGAGGAGAAACACTTTTTAAGGCCGCAGAGTGAGTAAATTGGCCATTTTCATTCACTTTTACCCATTCCTCAAATCTCGTGTTTAAGGCCCCTGGAAGCATGAAAATCACCTAACACATCTCATTTTATCTTTAAAAGTGATTTTCCACGTACAAATGTGAATTGTAGTTCAAAGAGGCAACATTTGGTGGTCCTCGGGGGAGGAGCCAAGATGGCGACCGGAGCAGACGCTTGAGCGCCCGGCTCCGTCGGCCCGTGGCCTCGGACTACTATCCTGATGCCCATCCTCGCCGAGTCTCGAGGTGCAACGTGTGCGAAGACGCGCTGACCGCGCTGCCGTTTTCCCGGAGTCTCAGCCCGCCCGGATGCCCGAGTTCTGGGTGCTTTTGTCCTTTGCACTGAACCCCTGCGCCATTATGGCCTTTGCCGGCCCCCTGGAAGCTCCGCAGTTACCGGACCAGCTAGCGCTAACCTGAGCCCCGCGGTCCCGATCTCACCTCGCACCACGGATCGTTGCCGGATGAGTCCGGGGAGGGACGGCCGGACACCTTCTGCACCCTGTGCCTGACGGGCTGGAGCTGTGGGGTGGGCCCCTGTGCGGTGGGTCTCCTGCCCCGCTCTGAGGACCGCGCTGTGGGAGGCTGCTGACCCCCTTCACCTATTGCCTAGCCGGTGGCAAAGAGAACCTGCGAGTAGAGAAGCGACTGTCGGCCTTCCCTGTTGCGGTGTAGACCTCAGGGGAATTGACTCCTTGCCACGACCCCCCCCCCTGGCTATTGCAACGTACAGCGGCAAAACATGGCGTTGAGGGCCTGCTCGCGGCTGGGGGGTGATACTCCGGTCTCGCCCGCTGCCCACTTCGCCCTCCCTCTTCCGGACACCAGCTCCACAGTGCCGTCCCGGATTGCTGCCGGTGTGGGGGCCCAGCTTCCGCTGACATGCGGCTCCGTTCTGGCTGTCCTGCGGGACTTTCAACTACAGATGTGCGCTGGCCTGCAGGCGCTGAGTGAGCGGTTCGACCCCATACTGTCGGCTGCGGGTCGTGAGCGCTCTGTTTGTCATCCACAGGGCGTGGGTCTCCCGGTGCTTTTGTCCTCTTGCGGGGACGCAACGGCAGTGTATGATTGTGCTACACTGGTGCCTTCATCCGGCGTTCCCGGCACCCGGGGTCCACCGCTCTCCACCTCAACTGCGGATACTTTGTCCCCCTGGTCATGGCTGCCTGCTCCATTGTTGCCTGCCTCACCGCATCCGCAAGAGTATCCTGCTGAGCGACACCTAACGGCTCCGAGGAACCGTCCGCGGTGGCCTACTGCTTCTTTTTTGTGGAACTCCTGTACTTTACTTGCCAGGTTTGGATTTTATGTGGTGCAAAGAGGGACCTCAATAGATGGTCGGCGGCCATTTCGTGATCCTACTTCACCATCTTCTCACAAGCGGCCATCTTGTCTTTGTCTGCTCGGGACACGGGGCCTTCATGTAGGGGCGGGTTTAATCCCAAGCCCGCGATCGGGCCAGGGCTAGACTGACTTCTATCGCCATGGTTCATGGACGGGCTGGCCTGGGACTGGAACTGTATGTATGTTTTGTGCGCACTCGTCGCGACTTGTATTCCTTCGCTTAAATTGTGGTGACATGGTATCTTCGCATGCAGTTTTTTGGCGTAGTGGGCTCTCAGTGTGTTGAGGCCAGAACTGGCTGATGGTTTGGGGCGCTCTGGTGTCCCGTGGGCTCCTCCTCACCTTCTTTTCTGTTTTCTTAATTTCTTTACTCTATTCCTACTTTCTCTCTTGTCTATATTTCGGGTTTATTGGGCGACAGGCACTATGCTGGGGGGGGGGCAGGCCGTAGCCTCCGCATTGGTGTTGGGTGGGGGGATTATACTCTGTTCTTAATTAGTTCTATGGGCCTTTTTTCTTTTATGTCTCTGCGCTCTACTTGCTTCGATTCGGGGTCCGGGTGTGGGGTGGATCGAGTGGGGGCGGCTCTGGAGGGGTGCGTACTTGCTCATGTGACTATCCTGTTATATCTCTGCACCGCCTCACTGCTTGAGATCTTACTTCCATTGTTGTTTTTACTGATGTTGCTGCTCTCCCGTGTGGTGAAGCTATCTTGCGGACTCGAATCTCCTTTGTTCTTATCCTTCACTTACTTTTTTTCCCTGATAAAATTACCTTAAAAACCTAAAATTAACCTTCACCTCTCCTTCCCCGGGTGTCAAAGATATCTCCAGTATGTAACTTATAACTCGGTATTAATCTTGACCGTTGACGCACGGGGGCTGTAATGTGGGGATCAGTGCTTCACTGTATCGTGGCCGGCCTGACGGTTGTAGGCCCGTATTTGTTCTTTTAAGATGCACGAATAAAGGTTTTAAAAAAAAAAAAAAAAAAAAAAAAAAGAGGCAACATTTGAAAACGGACCATTTTTTACGTTTCTGAAGCTTGTCGTAAGGGGGGGTGCTTATCTCTTTCGTCAAAAATCGGGCGTTTTCGCTTGAACAATAAAGGCCTACAAATGTTATTTAGTTCACTTCCCGTAGAGGAGAAACACTTTTTAAGGCCGCAGACTGAGTAAATTGGCCATATTCATTCACTTTTACCCATTCCTCAAATCTTGTGTTTAAGGCCCCTGGAAGCATGAAAATCACTTTAAACATCTCATTTTATCTTTAAAAGTGATTTTCCACGTACAAATGTGAATTGTAGTTCAAAGAGGCAACATTTGAAAACAGACCATTTTTTTAGTTTCTGAAGCATGTTGTAAGGGGGGGTGGTTATCTCTTTCATCAAAAAT
The DNA here is from genome assembly GCF_964204655.1 of Triturus cristatus. Lineage (NCBI taxonomy): Eukaryota > Metazoa > Chordata > Amphibia > Caudata > Salamandridae > Triturus > Triturus cristatus. The sequence goes on along the minus strand of NC_140590.1, from coordinate 1,220,933,673 downwards.
CGGACGTTTTTGATTGAACAATAAAGACCTCCAAATGGTATTTTATTCACTTCCCGTGGAGGAGAAACACTTTTTAAGGCCGCAGAGTGAGTAAATTGGCCATTTTCATTCACTTTTACCCATTCCTCAAATCTCGTGTTTAAGGCCCCTGGAAGCATGAAAATCACTTTAAACATCTCATTTTATCTTTAAAAGTGATTTTCCACGTACAAATGTGAATTGTAGTTCAAAGAGGCAACATTTGAAAACAGACCATTTTTTTAGTTTCTGAAGCATGTCGTAAGGGGGGGTGGTTATCTCTTTCATCAAAAATCGGACGTTTTTAATTGAACAATAAAGGCCTACAAATGTTATTTAATTCACTTTCTGGGGTGGAGAAAAACTTTTTAAGGCCTCAGAGTGAATAAATTGGCCATTTTCATTCACTTTTACCCATTCCTCAAATCTCGTGTTTAGGGCCCCTGGAAGCTTGAAAATCACTTTAAACATCTCATTTTATCTTTAAAAGTGATTTTCCACGTACAAATGTGAATTGTAGTTCAAAGAGGCAACATTTGAAAACGGACCATTTTTTACGTTTCTGAAGCTTGTCGTAAGGGGGGGTGGTTATCTCTTTCGTCAAAAATCAGGCGTTTTCGCTTGAACAATAAAGGCCTACAAATGTTATTTAGTTCACTTCCCGTGGAGGAGAAACACTTTTTAAGGCCGCAAACTGAGTAAATTGGCCATATTCATTCACTTTTACCCATTCCTCAAATCTTGTGTTTAAGGCCCCTGGAAGCATAAAAATCACTTTAAACATCTCATTTTATTTTTAATAGTGATTTTCCACGTACAAATGTGAATTGTAGTTCAAAGAGGCAACATTTGAAAACGGACCATTTTTTACGTTTCTGAAGCATGTCGTAAGGGGGGGTGGTTATCTCTTTCGTAAAAAATCGGGTGTTTTCGCTTAAACAATAAAGGCCTACAAATGTTATTTAGTTCACTTCCCGTGGAGGAGAAACACTTTTTAAGGCCGCAGAGTGAGTAAATTGGCCATTTTCATTCACTTTTACCCATTCCTCAAATCTCGTGTTTAAGGCCCCTGGAAGCATGAAAATCACTTTAAACATCTCATTTTATCTTTAAACGTGATTTTCCACGTACAAATGTGAATTGTAGTTCAAAGAGGCAACATTTGAAAACAGACCATTTTTTTAGTTTCTGAAGCATGTCGTAAGGGGGGGTGGTTATCTCTTTCATCAAAAATCGGACGTTTTTGATTGAACAATAAAGACCTCCAAATGGTATTTTATACACTTCCCGTGGAGGAGAAACACTTTTTAAGGCCGCAGAGTGAGTAAATTGGCCATTTTCATTCACTTTTACCCATTCCTCAAATCTCGTGTTTAAGGCCCCTGGAAGCATGAAAATCACTTTAAACATCTCATTTTATCTTTAAAAGTGATTTTCCACGTACAAATGTGAATTGTAGTTCAAAGAGGCAACATTTGAAAACAGACCATTTTTTTAGTTTCTGAAGCATGTCGTAAGGGGGGGTGGTTATCTCTTTCATCAAAAATCGGACGTTTTTAATTGAACAATAAAGGCCTACAAATGTTATTTAATTCACTTTCTGGGGTGGAGAAAAACTTTTTAAGGCCTCAGAGTGAATAAATTGGCCATTTTCATTCACTTTTACCCATTCCTCAAATCTCGTGTTTAGGGCCCCTGGAAGCTTGAAAATCACTTTAAACATCTCATTTTATCTTTAAAAGTGATTTTCCACGTACAAATGTGAATTGTAGTTCAAAGAGGCAACATTTGAAAACGGACCATTTTTTACGTTTCTGAAGCTTGTCGTAAGGGGGGGTGGTTATCTCTTTCGTCAAAAATCAGGCGTTTTCGCTTAAACAATAAAGGCCTACAAATGTTATTTAGTTCACTTCCCGTGGAGGAGAAACACTTTTTAAGGCCGCAAACTGAGTAAATTGGCCATATTCATTCACTTTTACCCATTCCTCAAATCTTGTGTTTAAGGCCCCTGGAAGCATAAAAATCACTTTAAACATCTCATTTTATTTTTAATAGTGATTTTCCACGTACAAATGTGAATTGTAGTTCAAAGAGGCAACATTTGAAAACGGACCATTTTTTACGTTTCTGAAGCATGTCGTAAGGGGGGGTGGTTATCTCTTTCGTCAAAAATCGGGTGTTTTCGCTTGAACAATAAAGGCCTACAAATGTTATTTAGTTCACTTCCCGTGGAGGAGAAACACTTTTTAAGGCCGCAGAGTGAGTAAATTGGCCATTTTCATTCACTTTTACCCATTCCTCAAATCTCGTGTTTAAGGCCCCTGGAAGCATGAAAATCACTTTAAACATCTCATTTTATCTTTAAACGTGATTTTCCACGTACAAATGTGAATTGTAGTTCAAAGAGGCAACATTTGAAAACGGACCATTTTTTACGTTTCTGAAGCATGTCGTAAGGGGGGGGGGTTATCTCTTTCGTAAAAAATCGGGTGTTTTCGCTTGAACAATAAAGGCCTACAAATGTTATTTAGTTCACTTCCCGTTGAGGAGAAACACTTTTTAAGGCCGCAGAGTGAGTAAATTGGCCATATTCATTCACTTTTACCCATTCCTCAAATCTTGTGTTTAAGGCCCCTGGAAGCATGAAAATCACTTTAAACATCTCATTTTATCTTTAAAAGTGATTTTCCACGTACAAATGTGAATTGTAGTTCAAAGAGGCAACATTTGAAAACAGACCATTTTTTTAGTTTCTGAAGCATGTCGTAAGGGGGGGTGGTTATCTCTTTCATCAAAAATCGGACGTTTTTGATTGAACAATTAAGGCCTACAAATGTTATTTAATTCACTTTCTGGGGTGGAGAAAAACTTTTTAAGGCCTCAGAGTGAATAAATTGGCCATTTTCATTCACATTTACCCATTCCTCAAATCTTGTGTTTAGGGCCCCTGGAAGCTTGAAAATCACTTTAAACATCTAATTTTATCTCTAAAAGTGATTATCCACGTACAAATGTGAGTTGTCTTTTAAAGACGCAACATTTGAAAATGGACCATTTTTTTCGTTTCTGAAGCATGTTGTAAGGGGGGTGGTTATCTCTTTCACCAAGAAAAAGGCGTTTTTGATTGAACAATAAAGGCCTCCAAATGGTATTTTATTCACTTCCCGTTGAGGAGAAACACTTTTTAAGGCCGCAGAGTGAGTAAATTGGCCATTTTCATTCACTTTTACCCATTCCTCAAATCTCGTGTTTAAGGCCCCTGGAAGCATGAAAATCACTTTAAACATCTCATTTTATCTTTAAAAGTGATTTTCCACGTACAAATGTGAATTGTAGTTCAAAGAGGCAACATTTGAAAACAGACCATTTTTTTAGTTTCTGAAGCATGTCGTAAGGGGGGGTGGTTATCTCTTTCATCAAAAATCGGACGTTTTTGATTGAACAATAATGGCCTCCAAATGTTATTTTATTCACTTCCCGTGGAGGAGAAACACTTTTTAAGGCCGCAGAGTGAGTAAATTGGCCATTTTCATTCACTTTTACCCATTCCTCAAATCTCGTGTTTAAGGCCCCTGGAAGCATGAAAATCACTTTAAACATCTCATTTTATCTTTAAAAGTGATTTTCCACGTACAAATGTGAATTGTAGTTCAAAGAGGCAACATTTGAAAACAGACCATTTTTTTAGTTTCTGAAGCATGTCGTAGGGGGGGTGGTTATCTCTTTCATCAAAAATCTGACGTTTTTAATTGAACAATAAAGGCCTACAAATGTTATTTAATTCACTTTCTGGGGTGGAGAAAAACTTTTTAAGGCCTCAGAGTGAATAAATTGGCCATTTTCATTCACTTTTACCCATTCCTCAAATCTTGTGTTTAGGGCCCCTGGAAGCTTGAAAATCACTTTAAACATCTCATTTTATCTTTAAAAGTGATTTACCACGTACAAATGTGAATTGTAGTTAAAAGAGGCAACATTTGAAAACGGACCATTTTTTACGTTTCTGAAGCATGTCGTAAGGGGGGGTGCTTATCTCTTTCGTCAAAAATCGGGCGTTTTCGCTTGAACAATAAAGGCCTACAAATGTTATTTAGTTCACTTCCCGTGGAGGAGAAACACTTTTTAAGGCCGCAGACTGAGTAAATTGGCCATATTCATTCACTTTTACCCATTCCTCAAATCTTGTGTTTAAGGCCCCTGGAAGCATGAAAATCACTTTAAACATCTCATTTTATCTTTAATAGTGATTTTCCACGTACAAATGTGAATTGTAGTTCAAAGAGGCAACATTTGAAAACGGACCATTTTTTACGTTTCAGAAGCATGTCGTAAGGGGGGGTGGTTATCTCTTTCGTCAAAAATCGGGTGTTTTCGCTTGAACAATAAAGGCCTACAAATGTTATTTAGTTCACTTCCCGTGGAGGAGAAACACTTTTTAAGGCCGCAGAGTGAGTAAATTGGCCATATTCATTCACTTTTACCCATTCCTCAAATCTTGTGTATAAGGCCCCTGGAAGCATGAAAATCCCTTTAAACATCTCATTTTATCTTTAAAAGTGATTTTCCACGTACAAATGTGAATTGTAGTTCAAAGAGGCAACATTTGAAAACAGACCATTTTTTTAGTTTCTGAAGCATGTTGTAAGGGGGGGTGGTTATCTCTTTCATCAAAAATCGGACGTTTTTGATTAAACAATAAAGACCTCCAAATGTTATTTTATTCACTTCCCGTGGAGGAGAAACACTTTTTAAGGCCGCAGAGTGAGTAAATTGGCCATTTTCATTCACTTTTACCCATTCCTCAAATCTCGTGTTTAAGGCCCCTGGAAGCATGAAAATCACTTTAAACATCTCATTTTATCTTTAAAAGTGATTTTCCACGTACAAATGTGAATTGTAGTTCAAAGAGGCAACATTTGAAAACAGACCATTTTTTTAGTTTCTGAAGCATGTCGTAAGGGGGGGGTGGTTATCTCTTTCATCAAAAATCGGACGTTTTTAATTGAACAATAAAGGCCTACAAATGTTATTTAATTCACTTTCTGGGGTGGAGAAAAACTTTTTAAGGCATCAGAGTGAATAAATTGGCCATTTTCATTCACTTTTACCCATTCCTCAAATCTTGTGTTTAGGGCCCCTGGAAGCTTGAAAATCACTTTAAACATCTCATTTTATCTTTAAAAGTGATTTTCCACGTACAAATGTGAATTGTAGTTCAAAGAGGCAACATTTGAAAATGGACCATTTTTTACGTTTCTGAAGCTTGTCGTATGGGGGGTGGTTATCTCTTTCGTCAAAAATAAGGCGTTTTTGCTTGAACAATAAAGGCCTACAAATGTTATTTAGTTCACTTCCCGTGGAGGAGAAACACTTTTTAAGGCCGCAAACTGAGTAAATTGGCCATATTCATTCACTTTTACCCATTCCTCAAATCTTGTGTTTAAGGCCCCTGGAAGCATAAAAATCACTTTAAACATCTCATTTTATTTTTAATAGTGATTTTCCACGTACAAATGTGAATTGTAGTTCAAAGAGGCAACATTTGAAAACGGACCATTTTTTACGTTTCTGAAGCATGTCGTAAGGGGGGGTGGTTATCTCTTTCGTCAAAAATCGGGTGTTTTCGCTTGAACAATAAAGGCCCACAAATGTTATTTAGTTCACTTCCCGTGGAGGAGAAACACTTTTTAAGGCCGCAGAGTGAGTAAATTGGCCATTTTCATTCACTTTTACCCATTCCTCAAATCTCGTGTTTAAGGCCCCTGGAAGCATGAAAATCACTTTAAACATCTCATTTTATCTTTAAACGTGATTTTCCACGTACAAATGTGAATTGTAGTTCAAAGAGGCAACATTTGAAAACGGACCATTTTTTACGTTTCTGAAGCATGTCGTAAGGGGGGTGGTTATCTCTTTCGTCAAAAATCGGGCGTTTTCGCTTGAACAATAAAGGCCTACAAATGTTATTTAGTTCACTTCCCGTTGAGGAGAAACACTTTTTAAGGCCGCAGAGTGAGTAAATTGGCCATATTCATTCACTTTTACCCATTCCTCAAATCTTGTGTTTAAGGCCCCTGGAAGCATGAAAATCACTTTAAACATCTCATTTAATCTTTAAAAGTGGTTTTCCACGTACAAATGTGAATTGTAGTTCAAAGAGGCAACATTTGAAAACAGACCATTTTTTTAGTTTCTGAAGCATGTCGTAAGGGGGGGTGGTTATCTCTTTCATCAAAAATCGGACGTTTTTAATTGAACAATAAAGGCCTACAAATGTTATTTAATTCACTTTCTGGGGTGGAGAAAAAAATGTTAAGGCCTCAGAGTGAATAAATTGGCCATTTTCATTCACATTTACCCATACCTTAAGGCTTGTGTTTAGGGCCCCTGGAAGCTTGAAAATCACTTTAAACATCTAATTTTATCTCTAAAAGTGATTATCCACGTACAAATGTGAATTGTCGTTTAAAGACGCAACATTGGAAAATGGACCATTTTTTTCGTTTCTGAAGCATGTCGTAAGGGGGGGTGGTTATCTCTTTCACCAAAAAAAAGGCGTTTTTGATTGAACAATAAGGGCCTCCAAATGTTATTTTATTCACTTCCCGTGGAGGAGAAACACTTTTTAAGGCCGCAGACTGAGTAAATTGGCCATATTCATTCACTTTTACCCATTCCTCAAATCTTGTGTTTAAGGCCCCTGGAAGCATGAAAATCACTTTAAACATCTCATTTTATCTTTAAAAGTGATTTTCCACGTACAAATGTGAATTGTAGTTCAAAGAGGCAACATTTGAAAACAGACCATTTTTTTAGTTTCTGAAGCATGTCGTAAGGGGGGGTGGTTATCTCTTTCATCAAAAATCGGACTTTTTTGATTGAACAATAATGGCCTCCAAATGTTATTTTATTCACTTCCCGTGGAGGAGAAACACTTTTTAAGGCCACAGAGTGAGTAAATTGGCCATTTTCATTCACTTTTACCCATTCCTCAAATCTCGTGTTTAAGGCCCCTGGAAGCTTGAAAATCACTTTAAACATCTAATTTTATCTCTAAAAGTGATTATCCACGTACGAATGTGAGTTGTCTTTTAAAGACGCAACATTTGAAAATGGACCATTTTTTTCGTTTCTGAAGCATGTCGTAAGGGGGGTGGTTATCTCTTTCACCAAGAAAAAGGCGTTTTTGATTGAACAATAAAGGCCTCCAAATGGTATTTTATTCACTTCCCGTTGAGGAGAAACACTTTTTAAGGCCGCAGAGTGAGTAAATTGGCCATTTTCATTCACTTTTACCCATTCCTCAAATCTCGTGTTTAAGGCCCCTGGAAGCATGAAAATCACTTTAAACATCTCATTTTATCTTTAAAAGTGATTTTCCAAGTAGGAATGTGAATTGTAGTTCAAAGAGGCAACATTTGAAAACGGACCATTTTTTACGTTTCTGAAGCATGTCGTAAGGGGGGGTGGTTATCTCTTTCGTCAAAAATCGGGCGTTTTTGCTTGAACAATAAAGGCCTACAAATGTTATTTAGTTCACTTCCCGTGGAGGAGAAACACTTTTTAAGGCCGCAGAGTGAGTACATTGGCAATTTTCATTCACATTTACCCATACCTTAAGGCTTGTGTTTAGGGCCCCTGGAAGCTTGAAAATCACTTTAAACATCTAATTTTATCTCTAAAAGTGATTATCCACGTACAAATGTGAATTGTCGTTTAAAGACGCAACATTGGAAAATGGACCATTTTTTTCGTTTCTGAAGCATGTCGTAAGGGGGGGTGGTTATCTCTTTCATCAAAAATCGGACGTTTTTAATTGAACAATAAAGGCCTACAAATGTTATTTAATTCACTTTCTGGGGTGGAGAAAAACTTTTTAAGGCCTCAGAGTGAATAAATTGGCCATTTTCATTCACTTTTACCCATTCCTCAAATCTCGTGTTTAAGGACCCTGGAAGCATGAAAATCACTTTAAACATCTCATTTTATCTTTAAAAGTGATTTTCCACGTACAAATGTGAATTGTAGTTCAAAGAGGCAACATTTGAAAACGGACCATTTTTTACGTTTCTGAAGCATGTCGTAAGGGGGGGTGATTATCTCTTTCGTCAAAAATCGGGCGTTTTTGCTTGAACAATAAAGGCCTACAAATGTTATTTAGTTCACTTCCCGTGGAGGAGAAACACTTTTTAAGGCCGCAGAGTGAGTAAATTGGCCATTTTCATTCACGTACAAATGTGAATTGTAGTTCAAAGAGGCAACATTTGAAAATGGACAATTTTTTCCTTTCTGAAGCATGTCGTAAGGGGGGGGTGGTTATCTCTTGCACCAAAAAAAACGCGTTTTTGATTGAACAATAAAGGCCTCCAAATGTTATTTTATTCACTTCCCGTGGAGGAGAAACACTTTTTAAGGCCGCAGACTGAGTAAATTGGCCATATTCATTCACTTTTACCCATTCCTCAAATCTTGTGTTTAAGGCCCCTGGAAGCATGAAAATCACTTTAAACATCTCCTGTTATCTTTAAAAGTGATTTCCACGTACAAATGTGAATTGTAGTTCAAAGAGACAACATTTGAAAACAGACCATTTTTTTAGTTTCTGAAGCATGTCGTAAGGGGGGGTGGTTATCTCTTTCATCAAAAATCGGACGTTTTTGATTGAACAATAATGGCCTCCAAATGTTATTTAATTCACTTTCTGGGGTGGAGAAAAAAATTTTAAGGCATCAGAGTGAATAAATTGGCCATTTTCATTCACATTTACCCATACCTCAAGGCTTGTGTTTAGGGCCCCTGGAAGCTTGAAAATCACTTTAAATATCTAATTTTATCTCTAAAAGTGATTATCCACGTACAAATGTGAATTGTCGTTTAAAGACGCAACATTGGAAAATGGACCATTTTTTTCGTTTCTGAGGCATGTCGTAAGGGGGGGTGGTTATCTCTTTCACCAAAAAAAAGGCGTTTTTGATTGAACAATAAGGGCCTCCGAATGATATTTTATTCACTTCCCGTGGAGGAGAAACACTTTTTAAGGCCGCAGACTGAGTAAATTGGCCATATTCATTCACTTTTACCCATTCCTCAAATCTTGTGTTTAAGGCCCCTGGAAGCATGAAAATCACTTTAAACATCTCCTGTTATCTTTAAAAGTGATTTTCCACGTACAAATGTGAATTGTAGTTCAAAGAGGCAACATTTGAAAACAGACCATTTTTGTAGTTTCTGAAGCATGTCGTAAGGGGGGGTGGTTATCTCTTTCATCAAAAATCGGACGTTTTTAATTGAACAATAAAGGCCTACAAATGTTATTTAATTCACTTTCTGGGGTGGAGAAAACATTTTTAAGGCCTCAGAGTGAATAAATTGGCCATTTTCATTCACATTTACCCATTCCTTAAGGCTTGTGTTTAGGGCCCCTGGAAGCTTGAAAATCACTTTAAACATCTAATTTTATCTCTAAAAGTGATTATCCACATACAAATGTGAATTGTCGTTTAAAGACGCAACATTTGAAAATGGACCATTTTTTTCGTTTCTGAAGCATGTCGTAAGGGGGGTGGTTATCTCTTTCACCAAGAAAAAGGCGTTTTTTATTGAACAATAAAGGCCTCCAAATGGTATTTTATTCACTTCCCGTTGCGGAGAAACACTTTTTAAGGCCGCAGAGTGAGTAAATTGGCCATTTTCATTCACTTTTACCCATTCCTCAAATCTCGTGTTTAAGGCCCCTGGAAGCATGAAAATCACTTAAAACATCTCATTTTATCTTTAAACGTGATTTTCCACGTACAAATGTGAATTGTAGTTCAAAGAGGCAACATTTGAAAACGGACCATTTTTTACGTTTCTGAAGCATGTCGTAAGGGGGGGTGGTTATCTCTTTCGTCAAAAATCTGGCGTTTTCGCTTGAACAATAAAGGCCTACAAATGTTATTTAGTTCACTTCCCGTGGAGGAGAAACACTTTTTAAGGCCGCAGAGTGAGTAAATTGGCCATATTCATTCACTTTTACCCATTCCTCAAATCTCGTGTTTAAGGCCCCTGGAAGCATGAAAATCACTTTAAACATCTCATTTTATCTTTAAAAGTGATTTTCCACGTACAAATGTGAATTGTAGTTCAAAGAGGCAACATTTGAAAACAGACCTTTTTTTAGTTTCTGAAGCATGTCGTAAGGGGGGGTGGTTATCTCCTTCATCAAAAATCGGACGTTTTGAATTGAACAATAAAGGCCTACAAATGTTGTTTAATTCACTTTCTGGGGTGGAGAAAAACTTTTTAAGGCCTCAGAGTGAATAAATTGGCCATTTTCATTCACATTTACCCATTCCTCAAATCTTGTGTTTAGGGCCCCTGGAAGCTTGAAAATCACTTTAAACATCTCATTTTATCTTTAAAAGTGATTTTCCACGTACAAATGTGAATTGTAGTTCAAAGAGGCAACATTTGAAAACAGACCATTTTTTTAGTTTCTGAAGCATGTCGTAAGGGGGGGTGGTTATCTCTTTCATCAAAAATCGGACGTTTTTTATTGAACAATAAAGGCCTACAAATGTTATTTAATTCACTTTCTGGGGTGGAGAAAAACGTTTTAAGGCCTCAGAGTAAATAAATTGGCCATTTTCATTCACATTTTCCCATTCCTCAAATCTTGTGTTTAAGGCCCCTGGAAGCATGAAAATCACTTTAAACATCTCATTTTATCTTTAATAGTGATTTTCCACGTACAAATGTGAATTGTAGTTCAAAGAGGCAACATTTGAAAACGGACCATTTTTTACGTTTCTGAAGCATGTCGTAAGAGGGGGTGGTTATCTCTTTCGTCAAAAATCGGGTGTTTTCGCTTGAACAATAAAGGCCTACAAATGTTATTTAGTTCACTTCCCGTGGAGGAGAAACACTTTTTAAGGCCGCAGAGTGAGTAAATTGGCCATATTCATTCACTTTTACCCATTCCTCAAATCTTGTGTTTAAGGCCCCTGGAAGCATGAAAATCACTTTAAACATCTCATTTTATCTTTAAAAGTGATTTTCCATGTACAAATGTGAATTGTAGTTCAAAGAGGCAACATTTGAAAACAGACCATTTTTTTAGTTTCTGAAGCATGTCGTAAGGGGGGGTGGTTATCTCTTTCATCAAAAATCGGACGTTTTTGATTGAACAATAAAGGCCTCCAAATGTTATTTTATTCACTTCCCGTGGAGGAGAAACACTTTTTAGGGCCGCAGAGTGAGTAAATTGGCCATTTTCATTCACTTTTACCCATTCCTCAAATCTCGTGTTTAAGGCCCCTGGAAGCATGAAAATCACTTTAAACATCTCATTTTATCTTTAAAAGTGATTTTCCACGTACAAATGTGAATTGTAGTTCAAAGAGGCAACATTTGAAAACAGACCATTCTTGTAGTTTCTGAAGCATGTCGTAAGGGGGGGTGATTATCTCTTTCGTCAAAAATCGGGCGTTTTTACTTGAACAATAAAGGCCTACAAATGTTATTTAGTTCACTTCCCGTGGAGGAGAAACACTTTTTAAGGCCGCAGAGTGAGTAAATTGGCCATTTTCATTCACTTTTACCCATTCCTCAAATCTCGTGTTTAAGGCCCCTGGAAGCATGAAAATCACCTAACACATCTCATTTTATCTTTAAAAGTGATTTTCCACGTACAAATGTGAATTGTAGTTCAAAGAGGCAACATTTGGTGGTCCTCGGGGGAGGAGCCAAGATGGCGACCGGAGCAGACGCTTGAGCGCCCGGCTCCGTCGGCCCGTGGCCTCGGACTACTATCCTGATGCCCATCCTCGCCGAGTCTCGAGGTGCAACGTGTGCGAAGACGCGCTGACCGCGCTGCCGTTTTCCCGGAGTCTCAGCCCGCCCGGATGCCCGAGTTCTGGGTGCTTTTGTCCTTTGCACTGAACCCCTGCGCCATTATGGCCTTTGCCGGCCCCCTGGAAGCTCCGCAGTTACCGGACCAGCTAGCGCTAACCTGAGCCCCGCGGTCCCGATCTCACCTCGCACCACGGATCGTTGCCGGATGAGTCCGGGGAGGGACGGCCGGACACCTTCTGCACCCTGTGCCTGACGGGCTGGAGCTGTGGGGTGGGCCCCTGTGCGGCGGGTCTCCTGCCCCGCTCTGAGGACCGCGCTGTGGGAGGCTGCTGACCCCCTTCACCTATTGCCTAGCCGGTGGCAAAGAGAACCTGCGAGTAGAGAAGCGACTGTCGGCCTTCCCTGTTGCGGTGTAGACCTCAGGGGAATTGACTCCTTGCCACGACCCCCCCCCTGGCTATTGCAACGTACAGCGGCAAAACATGGCGTTGAGGGCCTGCTCGCGGCTGGGGGGTGATACTCCGGTCTCGCCCACTGCCCACTTCGCCCTCCCTCTTCCGGACACCAGCTCCACAGTGCCGTCCCGGATTGCTGCCGGTGTGGGGGCCCAGCTTCCGCTGACATGCGGCTCCGTTCTGGCTGTCCTGCGGGACTTTCAACTACAGATGTGCGCTGGCCTGCAGGCGCTGAGTGAGCGGTTCGACCCCATACTGTCGGCTGCGGGTCGTGAGCGCTCTGTTTGTCATCCACAGGGCGTGGGTCTCCCGGTGCTTTTGTCCTCTTGCGGGGACGCAACGGCAGTGTATGATTGTGCTACACTGGTGCCTTCATCCGGCGTTCCCGGCACCCGGGGTCCACCGCTCTCCACCTCAACTGCGGATACTTTGTCCCCCTGGTCATGGCTGCCTGCTCCATTGTTGCCTGCCTCACCGCATCCGCAAGAGTATCCTGCTGAGCGACACCTAACGGCTCCGAGGAACCGTCCGCGGTGGCCTACTGCTTCTTTTTTGTGGAACTCCTGTACTTTACTTGCCAGGTTTGGATTTTATGTGGTGCAAAGAGGGACCTCAATAGATGGTCGGCGGCCATTTCGTGATCCTACTTCACCATCTTCTCACAAGCGGCCATCTTGTCTTTGTCTGCTCGGGACACGGGGCCTTCATGTAGGGGCGGGTTTAATCCCAAGCCCGCGATCGGGCCAGGGCTAGACTGACTTCTATCGCCATGGTTCATGGACGGGCTGGCCTGGGACTGGAACTGTATGTATGTTTTGTGCGCACTCGTCGCGACTTGTATTCCTTCGCTTAAATTGTGGTGACATGGTATCTTCGCATGCAGTTTTTTGGCGTAGTGGGCTCTCAGTGTGTGGAGGCCAGAACTGGCTGATGGTTTGGGGCGCTCTGGTGTCCCGTGGGCTCCTCCTCACCTTCTTTTCTGTTTTCTTAATTTCTTTACTCTATTCCTACTTTCTCTCTTGTCTATATTTCGGGTTTATTGGGCGACAGGCACTATGCTGGGGGGGGGGCAGGCCGTAGCCTCCGCATTGGTGTTGGGTGGGGGGATTATACTCTGTTCTTAATTAGTTCTATGGGCCTTTTTTCTTTTATGTCTCTGCGCTCTACTTGCTTCGATTCGGGGTCCGGGTGTGGGGTGGATCGAGTGGGGGCGGCTCTGGAGGGGTGCGTACTTGCTCATGTGACTATCCTGTTATATCTCTGCACCGCCTCACTGCTTGAGATCTTACTTCCATTGTTGTTTTTACTGATGTTGCTGCTCTCCCGTGTGGTGAAGCTATCTTGCGGACTCGAATCTCCTTTGTTCTTATCCTTCACTTACTTTTTTTCCCTGATAAAATTACCTTAAAAACCTAAAATTAACCTTCACCTCTCCTTCCCCGGGTGTCAAAGATATCTCCAGTATGTAACTTATAACTCGGTATTAATCTTGACCGTTGACGCACGGGGGCTGTAATGTGGGGATCAGTGCTTCACTGTATCGTGGCCGGCCTGACGGTTGTAGGCCCGTATTTGTTCTTTTAAGATGCACGAATAAAGGTTTTAAAAAAAAAAAAAAAAGAGGCAACATTTGAAAACGGACCATTTTTTACGTTTCTGAAGCTTGTCGTAAGGGGGGGTGCTTATCTCTTTCGTCAAAAATCGGGCATTTTCGCTTGAACAATAAAGGCCTACAAATGTTATTTAGTTCACTTCCCGTGGAGGAGAAACACTTTTTAAGGCCGCAGACTGAGTAAATTGGCCATATTCATTCACTTTTACCCATTCCTCAAATCTTGTGTTTAAGGCCCCTGGAAGCATGAAAATCACTTTAAACATCTCATTTTATCTTTAAAAGTGATTTTCCACGTACAAATGTGAATTGTAGTTCAAAGAGGCAACATTTGAAAACAGACCATTTTTTTAGTTTCTGAAGCATGTCGTAAGGGGGGGTGGTTATCTCTTTCATCAAAAATCGGACTTTTTTGATTGAACAATAATGGCCTCCAAATGTTATTTTATTCACTTCCCGTGGAGGAGAAACACTTTTTAAGGCCACAGAGTGAGTAAATTGGCCATTTTCATTCACTTTTACCCATTCCTCAAATCTCGTGTTTAAGGCCCCTGGAAGCTTGAAAATCACTTTAAACATCTAATTTTATCTCTAAAAGTGATTATCCACGTACGAATGTGAGTTGTCTTTTAAAGACGCAACATTTGAAAATGGACCATTTTTTTCGTTTCTGAAGCATGTCGTAAGGGGGGTGGTTATCTCTTTCACCAAGAAAAAGGCGTTTTTGATTGAACAATAAAGGCCTCCAAATGGTATTTTATTCACTTCCCGTTGAGGAGAAACACTTTTTAAGGCCGCAGAGTGAGTAAATTGGCCATTTTCATTCACTTTTACCCATTCCTCAAATCTCGTGTTTAAGGCCCCTGGAAGCATGAAAATCACTTTAAACATCTCATTTTATCTTTAAAAGTGATTTTCCAAGTAGGAATGTGAATTGTAGTTCAAAGAGGCAACATTTGAAAACGGACCATTTTTTACGTTTCTGAAGCATGTCGTAAGGGGGGGTGGTTATCTCTTTCGTCAAAAATCGGGCGTTTTTGCTTGAACAATAAAGGCCTACAAATGTTATTTAGTTCACTTCCCGTGGAGGAGAAACACTTTTTAAGGCCGCAGAGTGAGTACATTGGCAATTTTCATTCACATTTACCCATACCTTAAGGCTTGTGTTTAGGGCCCCTGGAAGCTTGAAAATCACTTTAAACATCTAATTTTATCTCTAAAAGTGATTATCCACGTACAAATGTGAATTGTCGTTTAAAGACGCAACATTGGAAAATGGACCATTTTTTTCGTTTCTGAAGCATGTCGTAAGGGGGGGTGGTTATCTCTTTCATCAAAAATCGGACGTTTTTAATTGAACAATAAAGGCCTACAAATGTTATTTAATTCACTTTCTGGGGTGGAGAAAAACTTTTTAAGGCCTCAGAGTGAATAAATTGGCCATTTTCATTCACTTTTACCCATTCCTCAAATCTCGTGTTTAAGGACCCTGGAAGCATGAAAATCACTTTAAACATCTCATTTTATCTTTAAAAGTGATTTTCCACGTACAAATGTGAATTGTAGTTCAAAGAGGCAACATTTGAAAACGGACCATTTTTTACGTTTCTGAAGCATGTCGTAAGGGGGGGTGATTATCTCTTTCGTCAAAAATCGGGCGTTTTTGCTTGAACAATAAAGGCCTACAAATGTTATTTAGTTCACTTCCCGTGGAGGAGAAACACTTTTTAAGGCCGCAGAGTGAGTAAATTGGCCATTTTCATTCACGTACAAATGTGAATTGTAGTTCAAAGAGGCAACATTTGAAAATGGACAATTTTTTCCTTTCTGAAGCATGTCGTAAGGGGGGGGTGGTTATCTCTTGCACCAAAAAAAACGCGTTTTTGATTGAACAATAAAGGCCTCCAAATGTTATTTTATTCACTTCCCGTGGAGGAGAAACACTTTTTAAGGCCGCAGACTGAGTAAATTGGCCATATTCATTCACTTTTACCCATTCCTCAAATCTTGTGTTTAAGGCCCCTGGAAGCATGAAAATCACTTTAAACATCTCCTGTTATCTTTAAAAGTGATTTCCACGTACAAATGTGAATTGTAGTTCAAAGAGACAACATTTGAAAACAGACCATTTTTTTAGTTTCTGAAGCATGTCGTAAGGGGGGGTGGTTATCTCTTTCATCAAAAATCGGACGTTTTTGATTGAACAATAATGGCCTCCAAATGTTATTTAATTCACTTTCTGGGGTGGAGAAAAAAATTTTAAGGCATCAGAGTGAATAAATTGGCCATTTTCATTCACATTTACCCATACCTCAAGGCTTGTGTTTAGGGCCCC
Organism: Triturus cristatus; assembly: GCF_964204655.1. Lineage (NCBI taxonomy): Eukaryota > Metazoa > Chordata > Amphibia > Caudata > Salamandridae > Triturus > Triturus cristatus. Next base: position 1,220,917,418 of record NC_140590.1, on the reverse strand, counting down.
TGGAAGCTTGAAAATCACTTTAAATATCTAATTTTATCTCTAAAAGTGATTATCCACGTACAAATGTGAATTGTCGTTTAAAGACGCAACATTGGAAAATGGACCATTTTTTTCGTTTCTGAGGCATGTCGTAAGGGGGGGTGGTTATCTCTTTCACCAAAAAAAAGGCGTTTTTGATTGAACAATAAGGGCCTCCGAATGATATTTTATTCACTTCCCGTGGAGGAGAAACACTTTTTAAGGCCGCAGACTGAGTAAATTGGCCATATTCATTCACTTTTACCCATTCCTCAAATCTTGTGTTTAAGGCCCCTGGAAGCATGAAAATCACTTTAAACATCTCCTGTTATCTTTAAAAGTGATTTTCCACGTACAAATGTGAATTGTAGTTCAAAGAGGCAACATTTGAAAACAGACCATTTTTGTAGTTTCTGAAGCATGTCGTAAGGGGGGGTGGTTATCTCTTTCGTCAAAAATCGGACGTTTTTAATTGAACAATAAAGGCCTACAAATGTTATTTAATTCACTTTCTGGGGTGGAGAAAACATTTTTAAGGCCTCAGAGTGAATAAATTGGCCATTTTCATTCACATTTACCCATTCCTTAAGGCTTGTGTTTAGGGCCCCTGGAAGCTTGAAAATCACTGTAAACATCTAATTTTATCTCTAAAAGTGATTATCCACATACAAATGTGAATTGTCGTTTAAAGACGCAACATTTGAAAATGGACCATTTTTTTCGTTTCTGAAGCATGTCGTAAGGGGGGTGGTTATCTCTTTCACCAAGAAAAAGGCGTTTTTTATTGAACAATAAAGGCCTCCAAATGGTATTTTATTCACTTCCCGTTGCGGAGAAACACTTTTTAAGGCCGCAGAGTGAGTAAATTGGCCATTTTCATTCACTTTTACCCATTCCTCAAATCTCGTGTTTAAGGCCCCTGGAAGCATGAAAATCACTTAAAACATCTCATTTTATCTTTAAACGTGATTTTCCACGTACAAATGTGAATTGTAGTTCAAAGAGGCAACATTTGAAAACGGACCATTTTTTACGTTTCTGAAGCATGTCGTAAGGGGGGGTGGTTATCTCTTTCGTCAAAAATCTGGCGTTTTCGCTTGAACAATAAAGGCCTACAAATGTTATTTAGTTCACTTCCCGTGGAGGAGAAACACTTTTTAAGGCCGCAGAGTGAGTAAATTGGCCATATTCATTCACTTTTACCCATTCCTCAAATCTCGTGTTTAAGGCCCCTGGAAGCATGAAAATCACTTTAAACATCTCATTTTATCTTTAAAAGTGATTTTCCACGTACAAATGTGAATTGTAGTTCAAAGAGGCAACATTTGAAAACAGACCTTTTTTTAGTTTCTGAAGCATGTCGTAAGGGGGGGTGGTTATCTCCTTCATCAAAAATCGGACGTTTTGAATTGAACAATAAAGGCCTACAAATGTTGTTTAATTCACTTTCTGGGGTGGAGAAAAACTTTTTAAGGCCTCAGAGTGAATAAATTGGCCATTTTCATTCACATTTACCCATTCCTCAAATCTTGTGTTTAGGGCCCCTGGAAGCTTGAAAATCACTTTAAACATCTCATTTTATCTTTAAAAGTGATTTTCCACGTACAAATGTGAATTGTAGTTCAAAGAGGCAACATTTGAAAACAGACCATTTTTTTAGTTTCTGAAGCATGTCGTAAGGGGGGGTGGTTATCTCTTTCATCAAAAATCGGACGTTTTTTATTGAACAATAAAGGCCTACAAATGTTATTTAATTCACTTTCTGGGGTGGAGAAAAACGTTTTAAGGCCTCAGAGTAAATAAATTGGCCATTTTCATTCACATTTTCCCATTCCTCAAATCTTGTGTTTAAGGCCCCTGGAAGCATGAAAATCACTTTAAACATCTCATTTTATCTTTAATAGTGATTTTCCACGTACAAATGTGAATTGTAGTTCAAAGAGGCAACATTTGAAAACGGACCATTTTTTACGTTTCTGAAGCATGTCGTAAGAGGGGGTGGTTATCTCTTTCGTCAAAAATCGGGTGTTTTCGCTTGAACAATAAAGGCCTACAAATGTTATTTAGTTCACTTCCCGTGGAGGAGAAACACTTTTTAAGGCCGCAGAGTGAGTAAATTGGCCATATTCATTCACTTTTACCCATTCCTCAAATCTTGTGTTTAAGGCCCCTGGAAGCATGAAAATCACTTTAAACATCTCATTTTATCTTTAAAAGTGATTTTCCATGTACAAATGTGAATTGTAGTTCAAAGAGGCAACATTTGAAAACAGACCATTTTTTTAGTTTCTGAAGCATGTCGTAAGGGGGGGTGGTTATCTCTTTCATCAAAAATCGGACGTTTTTGATTGAACAATAAAGGCCTCCAAATGTTATTTTATTCACTTCCCGTGGAGGAGAAACACTTTTTAGGGCCGCAGAGTGAGTAAATTGGCCATTTTCATTCACTTTTACCCATTCCTCAAATCTCGTGTTTAAGGCCCCTGGAAGCATGAAAATCACTTTAAACATCTCATTTTATCTTTAAAAGTGATTTTCCACGTACAAATGTGAATTGTAGTTCAAAGAGGCAACATTTGAAAACAGACCATTCTTGTAGTTTCTGAAGCATGTCGTAAGGGGGGGTGATTATCTCTTTCGTCAAAAATCGGGCGTTTTTACTTGAACAATAAAGGCCTACAAATGTTATTTAGTTCACTTCCCGTGGAGGAGAAACACTTTTTAAGGCCGCAGAGTGAGTAAATTGGCCATTTTCATTCACTTTTACCCATTCCTCAAATCTCGTGTTTAAGGCCCCTGGAAGCATGAAAATCACCTAACACATCTCATTTTATCTTTAAAAGTGATTTTCCACGTACAAATGTGAATTGTAGTTCAAAGAGGCAACATTTGGTGGTCCTCGGGGGAGGAGCCAAGATGGCGACCAGAGCAGACGCTTGAGCGCCCGGCTCCGTCGGCCCGTGGCCTCGGACTACTATCCTGATGCCCATCCTCGCCGAGTCTCGAGGTGCAACGTGTGCGAAGACGCGCTGACCGCGCTGCCGTTTTCCCGGAGTCTCAGCCCGCCCGGATGCCCGAGTTCTGGGTGCTTTTGTCCTTTGCACTGAACCCCTGCGCCATTATGGCCTTTGCCGGCCCCCTGGAAGCTCCGCAGTTACCGGACCAGCTAGCGCTAACCTGAGCCCCGCGGTCCCGATCTCACCTCGCACCACGGATCGTTGCCGGATGAGTCCGGGGAGGGACGGCCGGACACCTTCTGCACCCTGTGCCTGACGGGCTGGAGCTGTGGGGTGGGCCCCTGTGCGGCGGGTCTCCTGCCCCGCTCTGAGGACCGCGCTGTGGGAGGCTGTTGACCCCCTTCACCTATTGCCTAGCCGGTGGCAAAGAGAACCTGCGAGTAGAGAAGCGACTGTCGGCCTTCCCTGTTGCGGTGTAGACCTCAGGGGAATTGACTCCTTGCCACGACCCCCCCCCTGGCTATTGCAACGTACAGCGGCAAAACATGGCGTTGAGGGCCTGCTCGCGGCTGGGGGGTGATACTCCGGTCTCGCCCGCTGCCCACTTCGCCCTCCCTCTTCCGGACACCAGCTCCACAGTGCCGTCCCGGATTGCTGCCAGTGTGGGGGCCCAGCTTCCGCTGACATGCGGCTCCGTTCTGGCTGTCCTGCGGGACTTTCAACTACAGATGTGCGCTGGCCTGCAGGCGCTGAGTGAGCGGTTCGACCCCATACTGTCGGCTGCGGGTCGTGAGCGCTCTGTTTGTCATCCACAGGGCGTGGGTCTCCCGGTGCTTTTGTCCTCTTGCGGGGACGCAACGGCAGTGTATGATTGTGCTACACTGGTGCCTTCATCCGGCGTTCCCGGCACCCGGGGTCCACCGCTCTCCACCTCAACTGCGGATACTTTGTCCCCCTGGTCATGGCTGCCTGCTCCATTGTTGCCTGCCTCACCGCATCCGCAAGAGTATCCTGCTGAGCGACACCTAACGGCTCCGAGGAACCGTCCGCGGTGGCCTACTGCTTCTTTTTTGTGGAACTCCTGTACTTTACTTGCCAGGTTTGGATTTTATGTGGTGCAAAGAGGGACCTCAATAGATGGTCGGCGGCCATTTCGTGATCCTACTTCACCATCTTCTCACAAGCGGCCATCTTGTCTTTGTCTGCTCGGGACACGGGGCCTTCATGTAGGGGCGGGTTTAATCCCAAGCCCGCGATCGGGCCAGGGCTAGACTGACTTCTATCGCCATGGTTCATGGACGGGCTGGCCTGGGACTGGAACTGTATGTATGTTTTGTGCGCACTCGTCGCGACTTGTATTCCTTCGCTTAAATTGTGGTGACATGGTATCTTCGCATGCAGTTTTTTGGCGTAGTGGGCTCTCAGTGTGTGGAGGCCAGAACTGGCTGATGGTTTGGGGCGCTCTGGTGTCCCGTGGGCTCCTCCTCACCTTCTTTTCTGTTTTCTTAATTTCTTTACTCTATTCCTACTTTCTCTCTTGTCTATATTTCGGGTTTATTGGGCGACAGGCACTATGCTGGGGGGGGGGGCAGGCCGTAGCCTCCGCATTGGTGTTGGGTGGGGGGATTATACTCTGTTCTTAATTAGTTCTATGGGCCTTTTTTCTTTTATGTCTCTGCGCTCTACTTGCTTCGATTCGGGGTCCGGGTGTGGGGTGGATCGAGTGGGGGCGGCTCTGGAGGGGTGCGTACTTGCTCATGTGACTATCCTGTTATATCTCTGCACCGCCTCACTGCTTGAGATCTTACTTCCATTGTTGTTTTTACTGATGTTGCTGCTCTCCCGTGTGGTGAAGCTATCTTGCGGACTCGAATCTCCTTTGTTCTTATCCTTCACTTACTTTTTTTCCCTGATAAAATTACCTTAAAAACCTAAAATTAACCTTCACCTCTCCTTCCCCGGGTGTCAAAGATATCTCCAGTATGTAACTTATAACTCGGTATTAATCTTGACCGTTGACGCACGGGGGCTGTAATGTGGGGATCAGTGCTTCACTGTATCGTGGCCGGCCTGACGGTTGTAGGCCCGTATTTGTTCTTTTAAGATGCACGAATAAAGGTTTTAAAAAAAAAAAAAAAAAAAAAAAAGAGGCAACATTTGAAAACGGACCATTTTTTACGTTTCTGAAGCTTGTCGTAAGGGGGGGTGCTTATCTCTTTCGTCAAAAATCGGGCGTTTTCGCTTGAACAATAAAGGCCTACAAATGTTATTTAGTTCACTTCCCGTGGAGGAGAAACACTTTTTAAGGCCGCAGACTGAGTAAATTGGCCATATTCATTCACTTTTACCCATTCCTCAAATCTTGTGTTTAAGGCCCCTGGAAGCATGAAAATCACTTTAAACATCTCATTTTATCTTTAAAAGTGATTTTCCACGTACAAATGTGAATTGTAGTTCAAAGAGGCAACATTTGAAAACAGACCATTTTTTTAGTTTCTGAAGCATGTTGTAAGGGGGGGTGGTTATCTCTTTCATCAAAAATCGGACGTTTTTGATTGAACAATAAAGACCTCCAAATGGTATTTTATTCACTTCCCGTGGAGGAGAAACACTTTTTAAGGCCGCAGAGTGAGTAAATTGGCCATTTTCATTCACTTTTACCCATTCCTCAAATCTCGTGTTTAAGGCCCCTGGAAGCATGAAAATCACTTTAAACATCTCATTTTATCTTTAAAAGTGATTTTCCACGTACAAATGTGAATTGTAGTTCAAAGAGGCAACATTTGAAAACAGACCATTTTTTTAGTTTCTGAAGCATGTCGTAAGGGGGGGTGGTTATCTCTTTCATCAAAAATCGGACGTTTTTAATTGAACAATAAAGGCCTACAAATGTTATTTAATTCACTTTCTGGGGTGGAGAAAAACTTTTTAAGGCCTCAGAGTGAATAAATTGGCCATTTTCATTCACTTTTACCCATTCCTCAAATCTCGTGTTTAGGGCCCCTGGAAGCTTGAAAATCACTTTAAACATCTCATTTTATCTTTAAAAGTGATTTTCCACGTACAAATGTGAATTGTAGTTCAAAGAGGCAACATTTGAAAACGGACCATTTTTTACGTTTCTGAAGCTTGTCGTAAGGGGGGGTGGTTATCTCTTTCGTCAAAAATCAGGCGTTTTCGCTTGAACAATAAAGGCCTACAAATGTAATTTTGTTCACTTCCCGTGGAGGAGAAACACTTTTTAAGGCCGCAAACTGAGTAAATTGGCCATATTCATTCACTTTTACCCATTCCTCAAATCTTGTGTTTAAGGCCCCTGGAAGCATAAAAATCACTTTAAACATCTCATTTTATTTTTAATAGTGATTTTCCACGTACAAATGTGAATTGTAGTTCAAAGAGGCAACATTTGAAAACGGACCATTTTTTACGTTTCTGAAGCATGTCGTAAGGGGGGGTGGTTATCTCTTTCGTAAAAAATCGGGTGTTTTCGCTTAAACAATAAAGGCCTACAAATGTTATTTAGTTCACTTCCCGTGGAGGAGAAACACTTTTTAAGGCCGCAGAGTGAGTAAATTGGCCATTTTCATTCACTTTTACCCATTCCTCAAATCTCGTGTTTAAGGCCCCTGGAAGCATGAAAATCACTTTAAACATCTCATTTTATCTTTAAACGTGATTTTCCACGTACAAATGTGAATTGTAGTTCAAAGAGGCAACATTTGAAAACAGACCATTTTTTTAGTTTCTGAAGCATGTCGTAAGGGGGGGTGGTTATCTCTTTCATCAAAAATCGGACGTTTTTGATTGAACAATAAAGACCTCCAAATGGTATTTTATACACTTCCCGTGGAGGAGAAACACTTTTTAAGGCCGCAGAGTGAGTAAATTGGCCATTTTCATTCACTTTTACCCATTCCTCAAATCTCGTGTTTAAGGCCCCTGGAAGCATGAAAATCACTTTAAACATCTCATTTTATCTTTAAAAGTGATTTTCCACGTACAAATGTGAATTGTAGTTCAAAGAGGCAACATTTGAAAACAGACCATTTTTTTAGTTTCTGAAGCATGTCGTAAGGGGGGGTGGTTATCTCTTTCATCAAAAATCGGACGTTTTTAATTGAACAATAAAGGCCTACAAATGTTATTTAATTCACTTTCTGGGGTGGAGAAAAACTTTTTAAGGCCTCAGAGTGAATAAATTGGCCATTTTCATTCACTTTTACCCATTCCTCAAATCTCGTGTTTAGGGCCCCTGGAAGCTTGAAAATCACTTTAAACATCTCATTTTATCTTTAAAAGTGATTTTCCACGTACAAATGTGAATTGTAGTTCAAAGAGGCAACATTTGAAAACGGACCATTTTTTACGTTTCTGAAGCTTGTCGTAAGGGGGGGTGGTTATCTCTTTCGTCAAAAATCAGGCGTTTTCGCTTGAACAATAAAGGCCTACAAATGTTATTTAGTTCACTTCCCGTGGAGGAGAAACACTTTTTAAGGCCGCAAACTGAGTAAATTGGCCATATTCATTCACTTTTACCCATTCCTCAAATCTTGTGTTTAAGGCCCCTGGAAGCATAAAAATCACTTTAAACATCTCATTTTATTTTTAATAGTGATTTTCCACGTACAAATGTGAATTGTAGTTCAAAGAGGCAACATTTGAAAACGGACCATTTTTTACGTTTCTGAAGCATGTCGTAAGGGGGGGTGGTTATCTCTTTCGTCAAAAATCGGGTGTTTTCGCTTGAACAATAAAGGCCTACAAGTGTTATTTAGTTCACTTCCCGTGGAGGAGAAACACTTTTTAAGGCCGCAGAGTGAGTAAATTGGCCATTTTCATTCACTTTTACCCATTCCTCAAATCTCGTGTTTAAGGCCCCTGGAAGCATGAAAATCACTTTAAACATCTCATTTTATCTTTAAACGTGATTTTCCACGTACAAATGTGAATTGTAGTTCAAAGAGGCAACATTTGAAAACGGACCATTTTTTACGTTTCTGAAGCATGTCGTAAGGGGGGGTGGTTATCTCTTTCGTAAAAAATCGGGTGTTTTCGCTTGAACAATAAAGGCCTACAAATGTTATTTAGTTCACTTCCCGTTGAGGAGAAACACTTTTTAAGGCCGCAGAGTGAGTAAATTGGCCATATTCATTCACTTTTACCCATTCCTCAAATCTTGTGTTTAAGGCCCCTGGAAGCATGAAAATCACTTTAAACATCTCATTTTATCTTTAAAAGTGATTTTCCACGTACAAATGTGAATTGTAGTTCAAAGAGGCAACATTTGAAAACAGACCATTTTTTTAGTTTCTGAAGCATGTCGTAAGGGGGGGTGGTTATCTCTTTCATCAAAAATCGGACGTTTTTGATTGAACAATAATGGCCTCCAAATGTTATTTTATTCACTTCCCGTGGAGGAGAAACACTTTTTAAGGCCGCAGAGTGAGTAAATTGGCCATTTTCATTCACTTTTACCCATTCCTCAAATCTCGTGTTTAAGGCCCCTGGAAGCATGAAAATCACTTTAAACATCTCATTTTATCTTTAAAAGTGATTTTCCACGTAAAAATGTGAATTGTAGTTCAAAGAGGCAACATTTGAAAACAGACCATTTTTTTAGTTTCTGAAGCATGTCGTAGGGGGGGTGGTTATCTCTTTCATCAAAAATCTGACGTTTTTAATTGAACAATAAAGGCCTACAAATGTTATTTAATTCACTTTCTGGGGTGGAGAAAAACTTTTTAAGGCCTCAGAGTGAATAAATTGGCCATTTTCATTCACTTTTACCCATTCCTCAAATCTTGTGTTTAGGGCCCCTGGAAGCTTGAAAATCACTTTAAACATCTCATTTTATCTTTAAAAGTGATTTACCACGTACAAATGTGAATTGTAGTTAAAAGAGGCAACATTTGAAAACGGACCATTTTTTACGTTTCTGAAGCATGTCGTAAGGGGGGGTGCTTATCTCTTTCGTCAAAAATCGGGCGTTTTCGCTTGAACAATAAAGGCCTACAAATGTTATTTAGTTCACTTCCCGTGGAGGAGAAACACTTTTTAAGGCCGCAGACTGAGTAAATTGGCCATATTCATTCACTTTTACCCATTCCTCAAATCTTGTGTTTAAGGCCCCTGGAAGCATGAAAATCACTTTAAACATCTCATTTTATCTTTAATAGTGATTTTCCACGTACAAATGTGAATTGTAGTTCAAAGAGGCAACATTTGAAAACGGACCATTTTTTACGTTTCTGAAGCATGTCGTAAGGGGGGGTGGTTATCTCTTTCGTCAAAAATCGGGTGTTTTCGCTTGAACAATAAAGGCCTACAAATGTTATTTAGTTCACTTCCCGTGGAGGAGAAACACTTTTTAAGGCCGCAGAGTGAGTAAATTGGCCATATTCATTCACTTTTACCCATTCCTCAAATCTTGTGTATAAGGCCCCTGGAAGCATGAAAATCCCTTTAAACATCTCATTTTATCTTTAAAAGTGATTTTCCACGTACAAATGTGAATTGTAGTTCAAAGAGGCAACATTTGAAAACAGACCATTTTTTTAGTTTCTGAAGCATGTTGTAAGGGGGGGTGGTTATCTCTTTCATCAAAAATCGGACGTTTTTGATTAAACAATAAAGACCTCCAAATGTTATTTTATTCACTTCCCGTGGAGGAGAAACACTTTTTAAGGCCGCAGAGTGAGTAAATTGGCCATTTTCATTCACTTTTACCCATTCCTCAAATCTCGTGTTTAAGGCCCCTGGAAGCATGAAAATCACTTTAAACATCTCATTTTATCTTTAAAAGTGATTTTCCACGTACAAATGTGAATTGTAGTTCAAAGAGGCAACATTTGAAAACAGACCATTTTTTTATTTTCTGAAGCATGTCGTAAGGGGGGGTGGTTATCTCTTTCATCAAAAATCGGACGTTTTTAATTGAACAATAAAGGCCTACAAATGTTATTTAATTCACTTTCTGGGGTGGAGAAAAACTTTTTAAGGCATCAGAGTGAATAAATTGGCCATTTTCATTCACTTTTACCCATTCCTCAAATCTTGTGTTTAGGGCCCCTGGAAGCTTGAAAATCACTTTAAACATCTCATTTTATCTTTAAAAGTGATTTTCCACGTACAAATGTGAATTGTAGTTCAAAGAGGCAACATTTGAAAATGGACCATTTTTTACGTTTCTGAAGCTTGTCGTATGGGGGGTGGTTATCTCTTTCGTCAAAAATAAGGCGTTTTCGCTTGAACAATAAAGGCCTACAAATGTTATTTAGTTCACTTCCCGTGGAGGAGAAACACTTTTTAAGGCCGCAAACTGAGTAAATTGGCCATATTCATTCACTTTTACCCATTCCTCAAATCTTGTGTTTAAGGCCCCTGGAAGCATAAAAATCACTTTAAACATCTCATTTTATTTTTAATAGTGATTTTCCACGTACAAATGTGAATTGTAGTTCAAAGAGGCAACATTTGAAAACGGACCATTTTTTACGTTTCTGAAGCATGTCGTAAGGGGGGGTGGTTATCTCTTTCGTCAAAAATCGGGTGTTTTCGCTTGAACAATAAAGGCCCACAAATGTTATTTAGTTCACTTCCCGTGGAGGAGAAACACTTTTTAAGGCCGCAGAGTGAGTAAATTGGCCATTTTCATTCACTTTTACCCATTCCTCAAATCTCGTGTTTAAGGCCCCTGGAAGCATGAAAATCACTTTAAACATCTCATTTTATCTTTAAACGTGATTTTCCACGTACAAATGTGAATTGTAGTTCAAAGAGGCAACATTTGAAAACGGACCATTTTTTACGTTTCTGAAGCATGTCGTAAGGGGGGGTGGTTATCTCTTTCGTCAAAAATCGGGCGTTTTCGCTTGAACAATAAAGGCCTACAAATGTTATTTAGTTCACTTCCCGTTGAGGAGAAACACTTTTTAAGGCCGCAGAGTGAGTAAATTGGCCATATTCATTCACTTTTACCCATTCCTCAAATCTTGTGTTTAAGGCCCCTGGAAGCATGAAAATCACTTTAAACATCTCATTTAATCTTTAAAAGTGGTTTTCCACGTACAAATGTGAATTGTAGTTCAAAGAGGCAACATTTGAAAACAGACCATTTTTTTAGTTTCTGAAGCATGTCGTAAGGGGGGGTGGTTATCTCTTTCATCAAAAATCGGACGTTTTTAATTGAACAATAAAGGCCTACAAATGTTATTTAATTCACTTTCTGGGGTGGAGAAAAATTTTTTAAGGCATCAGAGTGAATAAATTGGCCATTTTCATTCACATTTACCCATACCTCAAGGCTTGTGTTTAGGGCCCCTGGAAGCTTGAAAATCACTTTAAATATCTAATTTTATCTCTAAAAGTGATTATCCACGTACAAATGTGAATTGTCGTTTAAAGACGCAACATTGGAAAATGGACCATTGTTTTCGTTTCTGAGGCATGTCGTAAGGGGGGGTGGTTATCTCTTTCACCAAGAAAAAGGCGTTTTTTATTGAACAATAAAGGCCTCCAAATGGTATTTTATTCACTTCCCGTTGCGGAGAAACACTTTTTAAGGCCGCAGAGTGAGTAAATTGGCCATTTTCATTCACTTTTACCCATTCCTCAAATCTCGTGTTTAAGGCCCCTGGAAGCATGAAAATCACTTTAAACATCTCATTTTATCTTTAAACGTGATTTTCCACGTACAAATGTGAATTGTAGTTCAAAGAGGCAACATTTGAAAACGGACCATTTTTTACGTTTCTGAAGCATGTCGTAAGGGGGGGTGGTTATCTCTTTCGTCAAAAACCTGGCGTTTTCGCTTGAACAATAAAGGCCTACAAATGTTATTTAGTTCACTTCCCGTTGAGGAGAAACACTTTTTAAGGCCGCAGAGTGAGTAAATTGGCCATATTCATTCAGTTTTACCCATTCCTCAAATCTTGTGTTTAAGGCCCCTGGAAGCATGAAAATCACTTTAAACATCTCATTTAATCTTTAAAAGTGGTCTCCCACGTACAAATGTGAATTGTAGTTCAAAGAGGCAACATTTGAAAACAGACCATTTTCTTAGTTTCTGAAGCATGTCGTAAGGGGGGGTGGTTATCTCTTTCATCAAAAATCGGACGTTTTTGATTGAACAATTAAGGCCTACAAATGTTATTTAATTCACTTTCTGGGGTGGAGAAAAACTTTTTAAGGCCTCAGAGTGAATAAATTGGCCATTTTCATTCACATTTACCCATTCCTCAAATCTTGTGTTTAGGGCCCCTGGAAGCTTGAAAATCACATTAAACATCTAATTTTATCTCTAAAAGTGATTATCCACGTACAAATGTGAGTTGTCTTTTAAAGACGCAACATTTGAAAATGGACCATTTTTTTCGTTTCTGAAGCATGTCGTAAGGGGGGTGGTTATCTCTTTCACTAAGAAAAAGGCGTTTTTGATTGAACAATAAAGGCCTCCAAATGGTATTTTATTCACTTCCCGTTGAGGAGAAACACTTTTTAAGGCCGCAGAGTGAGTAAATTGGCCATTTTCATTCACTTTTACCCATTCCTCAAATCTCGTGTTTAAGGCCCCTGGAAGCATGAAAATCACTTTAAACATCTCATTTTATCTTTAAAAGTGATTTTCCAAGTAGAAATGTGAATTGTAGTTCAAAGAGGCAACATTTGAAAACGGACCATTTTTTACGTTTCTGAAGCATGTCGTAAGGGGGGATGGTTATCTCTTTCGTCAAAAATCGGGCGTTTTTGCTTGAACAATAAAGGCCTACAAATGTTATTTAGTTCACTTCCCGTGGAGGAGAAACACTTTTTAAGGCCGCAGAGTGAGTAAATTGGCCATATTCATTCACTTTTACCCATTCCTCAAATCTTGTGTTTAAGGCCCCTGGAAGCATGAAAATCACTTTAAACATCTCATTTTATCTTTAAAAGTGATTTTCCACGTACAAATGTGAATTGTAGTTCAAAGAGGCAACATTTGAAAACAGACCATTTTTTTAGTTTCTGAAGCATGTCGTAAGGGGGGGTGGTTATCTCTTTCATCAAAAATCGGATGTTTTTAATTGAACAATAAAGGCCTACAAATGTTATTTAATTCACTTTCTGGGGTGGAGAAAAAAATGTTAAGGCCTCAGAGTGAATAAATTGGCCATTTTCATTCACATTTACCCATACCTTAAGGCTTGTGTTTAGGGCCCCTGGAAGCTTGAAAATCACTTTAAACATCTAATTTTATCTCTAAAAGTGATTATCCACGTACAAATGTGAATTGTCGTTTAAAGACGCAACATTGGAAAATGGACCATTTTTTTCGTTTCTGAAGCATGTCGTAAGGGGGGGTGGTTATCTCTTTCACCAAAAAAAAGGCGTTTTTGATTGAACAATAAGGGCCTCCAAATGTTATTTTATTCACTTCCTGTGGAGGAGAAACACTTTTTAAGGCCGCAGACTGAGTAAATTGGCCATATTCATTCACTTTTACCCATTCCTCAAATCTTGTGTTTAAGGCCCCTGGAAGCATGAAAATCACTTTAAACATCTCATTTTATTTTTAATAGTGATTTTCCACGTACAAATGTGAATTGTAGTTCAAAGAGGCAACATTTGAAAACAGACCATTTTTGTAGTTTCTGAAGCATGTCGTAAGGGGGAGTGATTATCTCTTTCGTCAAAAATCGGGCGTTTTTGCTTGAACAATAAAGGCCTACAAATGTTATTTAGTTCACTTCCCGTGGAGGAGAAACACTTTTTAAGGCCGCAGAGTGAGTAAATTGGCCATATTCATTCACTTTTACCCATTCCTCAAATCTTGTGTTTAAGGCCCCTGGAAGCATGAAAATCACTTTAAACATCTCATTTTATCTTAAAAGTGATTTTCCACGTACAAATGTGAATTGTAGTTCAAAGAGGCAACATTTGAAAACAGACCATTTTTTTAGTTTCTGAAGCATGTCGTAAGGGGGGGTGGTTATCTCTTTCATCAAAAATCGGACTTTTTTAATTGAACAATAAAGGCCTACAAATGTTATTTAATTCACTTTCTGGGGTGGAGAAAAACTTTTTAAGGCCTCAGAGTGAATAAATTGGCCATTTTCATTCACTTTTACCCATTCCTCAAATCTTGTGTTTAGGGCCCCTGGAAGCTTGAAAATCACTTTAAACATCTCATTTTATCTTTAAAAGTGATTTTCCACGTACAAATGTGAATTGTAGTTCAAAGAGGCAACATTTGAAAACGGAACATTTTTTACGTTTCTGAAGCTTGTCGTAAGGGGGGGTGGTTATCTCTTTCGTCAAAAATCAGGCGTTTTCGCTTGAACAATAAAGGCCTACAAATGTCATTTAGTTCACTTCCCGTGGAGGAGAAACACTTTTTAAGGCCGCAAACTGAGTAAATTGGCCATATTCATTCACTTTTACCCATTCCTCAAATCTTGTGTTTAAGGCCCCTGGAAGCATAAAAATCACTTTAAACATCTCATTTTATTTTTAATAGTGATTTTCCACGTACAAATGTGAATTGTAGTTCAAAGAGGCAACATTTGAAAACGGACCATTTTTTACGTTTCTGAAGCATGTCGTAAGGGGGGGTGGTTATCTCTTTCGTCAAAAATCGGGTGTTTTCGCTTGAACAATAAAGGCCTACAAATGTTATTTAGTTCACTTCCCGTGGAGGAGAAACACTTTTTAAGGCCGCAGAGTGAGTAAATTGGCCATTTTCATTCACTTTTACCCATTCCTCAAATCTCGTGTTTAAGGCCCCTGGAAGCATGAAAATCACTTTAAACATCTCATTTTATCTTTAAACGTGATTTTCCACGTACAAATGTGAATTGTAGTTCAAAGAGGCAACATTTGAAAACGGACCATTTTTTACGTTTCTGAAGCATGTCGTAAGGGGGGGTGGTTATCTCTTTCATCAAAAATCGGACGTTTTTAATTGAACAATAAAGGCCTAAAAATGTTATTTAATTCACTTTCAGGGGTGGAGAAAAAATTTTTAAGGCCTCAGAGTGAATAAATTGGCCATTTTCATTCACATTTACCCATACCTTAAGGCTTGTGTTTAGGGCCCCTGGAAGCTTGAAAATCACTTTAAACATCTAAATTTATCTCTAAAAGTGATTATCCACGTACAAATGTGAATTGTAGTTCAAAGAGGCAACATTTGAAAACGGACCATTTTTTACGTTTCTGAAGCATGTCGTAAGGGGGGGTGGTTATCTCTTTCGTCAAAAATCGGGTGTTTTCGCTTGAACAATAAAGGCCTACAAATGTTATTTAGTTCACTTCCCGTGGAGGAGAAACACTTTTTAAGGCCGCAGAGTGAGTAAATTGGCCATTTTCATTCACTTTTACCCATTCCTCAAATCTCGTGTTTAAGGCCCCTGGAAGCATGAAAATCACCTTACACATCTCATTTTATCTTTAAAAGTGATTTTCCACGTACAAATGTGAATTGTAGTTCAAAGAGGCAACATTTGAAAATGGACCATTTTTTACGTTTCTGAAGCTTGTCATAAGGGGGGGTGCTTATCTCTTTCGTCAAAAATCGGGCGTTTTCGCTTGAACAATAAAGGCCTACAAATGGTATTTAGTTCACTTCCCGTGGAGGAGAAACACTTTTTAAGGCCGCAGACTGAGTAAATTGGCCATATTCATTCACTTTTACCCATTCCTCAAATCCTGTGTTTAAGGCCCCTGGAAGCATGAAAATCACTTTAAACATCTCATTTTATCTTTAAAAGTGATTTTCCACGTACAAATGTGAATTGTAGTTCAAAGAGGCAACATTTGAAAACAGACCATTTTTTTAGTTTCTGAAGCATGTTGTAAGGGGGGGTGGTTATCTCTTTCATCAAAAATCAGACGTTTTTGATTGAACAATAAAGACCTCCAAATGTTATTTTATTCACTTCCCGTGGAGGAGAAACACTTTTTAAGGCCGCAGAGTGAGTAAATTGGCCATTTTCATTCACTTTTACCCATTCCTCAAATCTCGTGTTTAAGGCCCCTGGAAGCATGAAAATCACTTTAAACATCTCATTTTATCTTTAAAAGTGATTTTCCACGTACAAATGTGAATTGTAGTTCAAAGAGGCAACATTTGAAAACAGACCATTTTTTTAGTTTCTGAAGCATGTCGTAAGGGGGGGGTGGTTATCTCTTTCATCAAAAATCGGACGTTTTTAATTGAACAATAAAGGCCTACAAATGTTATTTAATTCACTTTCTGGGGTGGAGAAAAACTTTTTAAGGCCTCAGAGTGAATAAATTGGCCATTTTCATTCACTTTTACCCATTCCTCAAATCTTGTGTTTAGGGCCCCTGGAAGCTTGAAAATCACTTTAAACATCTCATTTTATCTTTAAAAGTGATTTTCCACGTACAAATGTGAATTGTAGTTCAAAGAGGCAACATTTGAAAACGGACCATTTTTTACGTTTCTGAAGCTTGTCGTAAGGGGGGGTGGTTATCTCTTTCGTCAAAAATCAGGCGTTTTCGCTTGAACAATAAAGGCCTACAAATGTTATTTAGTTCACTTCCCGTGGAGGAGAAACACTTTTTAAGGCCGCAAACTGAGTAAATTGGCCATATTCATTCACTTTTACCCATTCCTCAAATCTTGTGTTTAAGGCCCCTGGAAGCATAAAAATCACTTTAAACATCTCATTTTATTTTTAATAGTGATTTTCCACGTACAAATGTGAATTGTAGTTCAAAGAGGCAACATTTGAAAACGGACCATTTTTTACGTTTCTGAAGCATGTCGTAAGGGGGGTGGTTATCTCTTTCATAAAAAATCGGGCGTTTTCGCTTGAACAATAAAGGCCTACAAATGTTATTTAGTTCACTTCCCGTTGAGGAGAAACACTTTTTAAGGCCGCAGAGTGAGTAAATTGGCCATATTCATTCACTTTTACCCATTCCTCAAATCTTGTGTTTAAGGCCCCTGGAAGCTTGAAAATCACTTTAAACATCTCATTTTATCTTTAAAAGTGATTTTCCACGTACAAATGTGAATTGTAGTTCAAAGAGGCAACATTTGAAAACAGACCATTTTCTTAGTTTCTGAAGCATGTCGTAAGGGGGGGGTGGTTATCTCTTTCATCAAAAATCGGACTTTTTTGATTGAACAATAATGGCCTCCAAATGTTATTTTATTCACTTCCCGTGGAGGAGAAACACCTTTTAAGGCCGCAGAGTGAGTAAATTGGCCATTTTCATTCACTTTTACCCATTCCTCAAATCTCGTGTTTAAGGCCCCTGGAAGCTTGAAAATCACTTTAAACATCTAATTTTATCTCTAAAAGTGATTATCCACGTACGAATGTGAGTTGTCTTTTAAAGACGCAACATTTGAAAATGGACCATTTTTTTCGTTTCTGAAGCATGTCGTAAGGGGGGTGGTTATCTCTTTCACCAAGAAAAAGGCGTTTTTGATTGAACAATAAAGGCCTCCAAATGGTATTTTATTCACTTCCCGTTGAGGAGAAACACTTTTTAAGGCCGCAGAGTGAGTAAATTGGCCATTTTCATTCACTTTTACCCATTCCTCAAATCTCGTGTTTAAGGCCCCTGGAAGCATGAAAATCACTTTAAACATCTCATTTTATCTTTAAAAGTGATTTTCCACGTACAAATGTGAATTGTAGTTCAAAGAGGCAACATTTGAAAACGGACCATTTTTTACGTTTCTGAAGCTTGTCGTAAGGGGGGGTGGTTATCTCTTTCGTCAAAAATCGGGCGTTTTCGCTTGAACAATAAAGGCCTACAAATGTTATTTAGTTCACTTCCCGTGGAGGAGAAACACTTTTTAAGGCCGCATAGTGAGTAAATTGGCCATATTCATTCACTTTTACCCATTCCTCAAATCTTGTGTTTAAGGCCCCTGGAAGCATGAAAATAACTATAAACATCTCATTTTATCTTTAAAAGTGATTTTCCACGTACAAATGTGAATTGTAGTTCAAAGAGGCAACATTTGAAAACAGACCATTTTTTTAGTTTCTGAAGCATGTCGTAAGGGGAGGTGGTTATTTCTTTCATCAAAAATCGGACGTTTTTGATTGAACAATAAAGGCCTCCAAATGTTATTTTATTCACTTCCCGTGGAGGAGAAACACTTTTTAAGGCCGCAGAGTGAGTAAATTGGCCATTTTGATTCACTTTTACCCATTCCTCAAATCTCGTGTTTAAGGCCCCTGGAAGCATGAAAATCACTTTAAACATCTCATTTTATCTTTAAAAGTGATTTTCCACATACAAATGTGAATTGTAGTTCAAAGAGGCAACATTTGAAAACAGACCATTTTTTTAGTTTCTGAAGCATGTCGTAAGGGGGGGTGGTTATCTCTTTCATCAAAAATCGGACGTTTTTAATTGAACAATAAAGGCCTACAAATGTTATTTAATTCACTTTCAGGGGTGGAGAAAAAATTTTTAAGGCCTCAGAGTGAATAAATTGGCCATTTTCATACACATTTACCCATACCTTAAGGCTTGTGTTTAGGGCCCCTGGAAGCTTGAAAATCACTTTAAACATCTAATTTTATCTCTAAAAGTGATTATCCACGTACAAATGTGAATTGTCGTTTAAAGACGCAACATTGGAAAATGGACCATTTTTTTCGTTTCTGAAGCATGTCGTAAGGGGGGGTGGTTATCTCTTTCACCAAAAAAAAGGCGTTTTTGATTGAACAATAAGGGCCTCCAAATGTTATTTTATTCACTTCCCGTGGAGGAGAAACACTTTTTAAGGCCGCAGACTGAGTAAATTGGCCATGATCATTCACTTTTACCCATTCCTCAAATCTTGTGTTTAAGGCCCCTGGAAGCATGAAAAGCACTTTAAACATCTCCTGTTATCTTTAAAAGTGATTTTCCACGTACAAATGTGAATTGTAGTTCAAAGAGGCAACATTTGAAAACAGACCATTTTTGTAGTTTCTGAAGCATGTCGTAAGGGGGGGTGATTATCTCTTTCGTCAAAAATCGGGCGTTTTTGCTTGAACAATAAAGGCCTACAAATGTTATTTAGTTCACTTCCCGTGGAGGAGAAACACTTTTTAAGGCCGCAGAGTGAGTAAATTGGCCATTTTCATTCACTTTTTCCCATTCCTCAAATCTCGTGTTTAAGGCCCCTGGAAGCATGAAAATCACCTTACACATCTCATTTTATCTTTAAAAGTGATTTTCCACGTACAAATGTGAATTGTAGTTCAAAGAGGCAACATTTGAAAACGGACCATTTTTTACGTTTCTGAAGCTTGTCATAAGGGGGGGTGCTTATCTCTTTCGTCAAAAATCGGGCGTTTTCGCTTGAACAATAAAGGCCTACAAATGTTATTTAGTTCACTTCCCGTGGAGGAGAAACACTTTTTAAGGCCGCAGACTGAGTAAATTGGCCATATTCATTCACTTTTACCCATTCCTCAAATCCTGTGTTTAAGGCCCCTGGAAGCATGAAAATCACTTTAAACATCTCATTTTATCTTTAAAAGTGATTTTCCACGTACAAATGTGAATTGTAGTTCAAAGAGGCAACATTTGAAAACAGACCATTTTTTTAGTTTCTGAAGCATGTTGTAAGGGGGGGTGGTTATCTCTTTCATCAAAAATCGGACGTTTTTGATTGAACAATAAAGACCTCCAAATGTTATTTTATTCACTTCCCGTGGAGGAGAAACACTTTTTAAGGCCGCAGAGTGAGTAAATTGGCCATTTTCATTCACTTTTACCCATTCCTCAAATCTCGTGTTTAAGGCCCCTGGAAGCATGAAAATCACTTTAAACATCTCATTTTATCTTTAAAAGTGATTTTCCACGTACAAATGTGAATTGTAGTTCAAAGAGGCAACATTTGAAAACAGACCATTTTTTTAGTTTCTGAAGCATGTCGTAAGGGGGGGGTGGTTATCTCTTTCATCAAAAATCGGACGTTTTTAATTGAACAATAAAGGCCTACAAATGTTATTTAATTCACTTTCTGGGGTGGAGAAAAACTTTTTAAGGCCTCAGAGTGAATAAATTGGCCATTTTCATTCACTTTTACCCATTCCTCAAATCTTGTGTTTAGGGCCCCTGGAAGCTTGAAAATCACTTTAAACATCTCATGTTATCTTTAAAAGTGATTTTCCACGTACAAATGTGAATTGTAGTTCAAAGAGGCAACATTTGAAAACAGACCATTTTTTTAGTTTCTGAAGCATGTCGTAAGGGGGGGGTGGTTATCTCTTTCATCAAAAATCGGACTTTTTTGATTGAACAATAATGGCCTCCAAATGTTATTTTATTCACTTCCCGTGGAGGAGAAACACTTTTTAAGGCCGCAAACTGAGTAAATTGGCCATATTCATTCACTTTTACCCATTCCTCAAATCTTGTGTTTAAGGCCCCTGGAAGCATAAAAATCACTTTAAACATCTCATTTTATTTTTAATAGTGATTTTCCACGTACAAATGTGAATTGTAGTTCAAAGAGGCAACATTTGAAAACGGACCATTTTTTACATTTCTGAAGCATGTCGTAAGGGGGGGTGGTTATCTCTTTCGTCAAAAATCAGGTGTTTTCGCTTGAACAATAAAGGCCTACAAATGTTATTTAGTTCACTTCCCGTGGAGGAGAAACACTTTTTAAGGCCGCAGAGTGAGTAAATTGGCCATTTTCATTCACTTTTACCCATTCCTCAAATCTCGTGTTTAAGGCCCCTGGAAGCATGAAAATCACTTTAAACATCTCATTTTATCTTTAAACGTGATTTTCCACGTACAAATGTGAATTGTAGTTCAAAGAGGCAACATTTGAAAACGGACCATTTTTTACGTTTCTGAAGCATGTCGTAAGGGGGGGTGGTTATCTCTTTCGTAAAAAATCGGGCGTTTTCGCTTGAACAATAAAGGCCTACAAATGTTATTTAGTTCACTTCCCGTTGAGGAGAAACACTTTTTAAGGCCGCAGAGTGAGTAAATTGGCCATATTCATTCACTTTTACCCATTCCTCAAATCTTGTGTTTAAGGCCCCTGGAAGCATGAAAATCACTTTAAACATCTCATTTTATCTTTAAAAGTGATTTTCCACGTACAAATGTGAATTGTAGTTCAAAGAGGCAACATTTGAAAACAGACCATTTTTTTAGTTTCTGAAGCATGTCGTAAGGGGGGGGTGGTTATCTCTTTCATCAAAAATCGGACTTTTTTGATTGAACAATAATGGCCTCCAAATGTTATTTTATTCACTTCCCGTGGAGGAGAAACACTTTTTAAGGCCGCAGAGTGAGTAAATTGGCCATTTTCATTCACTTTTACCCATTCCTCAAATCTCGTGTTTAAGGCCCCTGGAAGCTTGAAAATCACTTTAAACATCTAATTTTATCTCTAAAAGTGATTATCCACGTACGAATGTGAGTTGTCTTTTAAAGACGCAACATTTGAAAATGGACCATTTTTTTCGTTTCTGAAGCATGTCGTAAGGGGGGTGGTTATCTCTTTCACCAAGAAAAAGGCGTTTTTGATTGAACAATAAAGGCCTCCAAATGGTATTTTATTCACTTCCCGTTGAGGAGAAACACTTTTTAAGGCCGCAGAGTGAGTAAATTGGCCATTTTCATTCACTTTTACCCATTCCTCAAATCTCGTGTTTAAGGCCCCTGGAAGCATGAAAATCACTTTAAACATCTCATTTTATCTTTAAAAGTGATTTTCCAAGTAGGAATGTGAATTGTAGTTCAAAGAGGCAACATTTGAAAACGGACCATTTTTTACGTTTCTGAAGCATGTCGTAAGGGGGGGTGGTTATCTCTTTCGTCAAAAATCGGGCGTTTTTGCTTGAACAATATAGGCCTACAAATGTTATTTAGTTCACTTCCCGTGGAGGAGAAACACTTTTTAAGGCCGCAGAGTGAGTACATTGGCAATTTTCATTCACATTTACCCATACCTTAAGGCTTGTGTTTAGGGCCCCTGGAAGCTTGAAAATCACTTTAAACATCTAATTTTATCTCTAAAAGTGATTATCCACGTACAAATGTGAATTGTCGTTTAAAGACGCAACATTGGAAAATGGACCATTTTTTTCGTTTCTGAAGCATGTCGTAAGGGGGGGTGGTTATCTCTTTCATCAAAAATCGGACGTTTTTAATTGAACAATAAAGGCCTACAAATGTTATTTAATTCACTTTCTGGGGTGGAGAAAAACTTTTTAAGGCCTCAGAGTGAATAAATTGGCCATTTTCATTCACTTTTACCCATTCCTCAAATCTCGAGTTTAAGGACCCTGGAAGCATGAAAATCACTTCAAACATCTCATTTTATCTTTAAAAGTGATTTTCCACGTACAAATGTGAATTGTAGTTCAAAGAGGCAACATTTGAAAACGGACCATTTTTTACGTTTCTGAAGCATGTCGTAAGGGGGGGTGATTATCTCTTTCGTCAAAAATCGGGCGTTTTTGCTTGAACAATAAAGGCCTACAAATGTTATTTAGTTCACTTCCCGTGGAGGAGAAACACTTTTTAAGGCCGCAGAGTGAGTAAATTGGCCATTTTCATTCACGTACAAATGTGAATTGTAGTTCAAAGAGGCAACATTTGAAAATGGACCATTTTTTCCTTTCTGAAGCATGTCGTAAGGGGGGGGTGGTTATCTCTTGCACCAAAAAAAACGCGTTTTTGATTGAACAATAAGGGCCTCCGAATGATATTTTATTCACTTCCCGTGGAGGAGAAACACTTTTTAAGGCCGCAGACTGAGTAAATTGGCCATATTCATTCACTTTTACCCATTCCTCAAATCTTGTGTTTAAGGCCCCTGGAAGCATGAAAATCACTTTAAACATCTCCTGTTATCTTTAAAAGTGATTTTCCACGTACAAATGTGAATTGTAGTTCAAAGAGGCAACATTTGAAAACAGACCATTTTTGTAGTTTCTGAAGCATGTCGTAAGGGGGGGTGGTTATCTCTTTCATCAAAAATCGGACGTTTTTAATTGAACAATAAAGGCCTACAAATGTTATTTAATTCACTTTCTGGGGTGGAGAAAACATTTTTAAGGCCTCAGAGTGAATAAATTGGCCATTTTCATTCACATTTACCCATTCCTTAAGGCTTGTGTTTAGGGCCCCTGGAAGCTTGAAAATCACTTTAAACATCTAATTTTATCTCTAAAAGTGATTATCCACATACAAATGTGAATTGTCGTTTAAAGACGCAACATTTGAAAATGGACCATTTTTTTCGTTTCTGAAGCATGTCGTAAGGGGGGTGGTTATCTCTTTCACCAAGAAAAAGGCGTTTTTTATTGAACAATAAAGGCCTCCAAATGGTATTTTATTCACTTCCCGTTGCGGAGAAACACTTTTTAAGGCCGCAGAGTGAGTAAATTGGCCATTTTCATTCACTTTTACCCATTCCTCAAATCTCGTGTTTAAGGCCCCTGGAAGCATGAAAATCACTTTAAACATCTCATTTTATCTTTAAAAGTGATTTTCCAAGTAGAAATGTGAATTGTAGTTCAAAGAGGCAACATTTGAAAACAGACCATTTTTTTAGTTTCTGAAGCATGTCGTAAGGGGGGGTGGTTATCTCTTTCATCAAAAATCGGACGTTTTTAATTGAACAATAAAGGCCTACAAATGTTATTTAATTCACTTTCTGGGATGGAGAAATTTTTTTTAAGGCCTCAGAGTGAATAAATTGGCCATTTTCATTCACATTTACCCATACTTTAAGGCTTGTGTTTAGGGCCCCTGGAAGCTTGAAAATCACTTTAAACATCTAATTTTATCTCTAAAAGTGATTATCCACGTACAAATGTGAATTGTCGTTTAAAGACGCAACATTGGAAAATGGACCATTTTTTTCGTTTCTGAAGCATGTCGTAAGGGGGGGTGGTTATCTCTTTCACCAAAAAAAAGGCGTTTTTGATTGAACAATAAGGGCCTCCAAATGTTATTTTATTCACTTCCCGTGGAGGAGAAACACTTTTTAAGGCCGCAGACTGAGTAAATTGGCCATATTCATTCACTTTTACCCATTCCTCAAATCTCGTGTTTAAGGCCCCTGGAAGCATGAATCTCACTTTAAACATCTCATTTTATCTTTAAAAGTGATTTTCCACGTACAAATGTGAATTGTAGTTCAAAGAGGCAACATTTGAAAACAGACCATTTTTTTAGTTTCTGAAGCATGTCGTAAGGGGGGGTGGTTATCTCTTTCATCAAAAATCGGATGTTTTTAATTGAACAATAAAGGCCTACAAATGTTATTTAATTCACTTTCTGGGGTGGAGAAAAACTTTTTAAGGCCTCAGAGTGAATAAATTGGCCATATTCATTCACTTTTACCCATTCCTCAAATCTTGTGTTTAAGGCCCCTGGAAGCATGAAAATCACTTTAAACATCTCATTTTATCTTTAAAAGTGATTTTCCATCTGCAAATGTGAATTGTAGTTCAAAGAGGCAACATTTGAAAACAGACCATTTTTTTAGTTTCTGAAGCATGTTGTAAGGGGGGGTGGTTATCTCTTTCATCAAAAATCGGACGTTTTTGATTGAACAATAAAGGCCTCCAAATGTTATTTTATTCACTTCCCGTGGAGGAGAAACACTTTTTAAGGCCGCAGAGTGAATAAAATGGCCATTTTCATTCACTTTTACCCATTCCTCAAATCTTGTGTTTAGGGCCACTGGAAGCTTGAAAATCACTTTAAACATCTCATTTTATCTTTAAAAGTGATTTTCCACGTACAAATGTGAATTGTAGTTAAAAGAGGCAACATTTGAAAACGGACCATTTTTTACGTTTCTGAAGAATGTCGTAAGGGGGGGTGATTATCTCTTTCGTCAAAAATCGGACGTTTTTAATTGAACAATAAAGGCCTACAAATGTTATTTAATTCACTTTCTGGGGTGGAGAAAAACTTTTTAAGGCCTCAGAGTGAATAAATTGGCCATTTTCATTCACTTTTACCCATTCCTCAAATCTCGAGTTTAAGGACCCTGGAAGCATGAAAATCACTTCAAACATCTCATTTTATCTTTAAAAGTGATTTTCCACGTACAAATGTGAATTGTAGTTCAAAGAGGCAACATTTGAAAACGGACCATTTTTTACGTTTCTGAAGCATGTCGTAAGGGGGGGTGATTATCTCTTTCGTCAAAAATCGGGCGTTTTTGCTTGAACAATAAAGGCCTACAAATGTTATTTAGTTCACTTCCCGTGGAGGAGAAACACTTTTTAAGGCCGCAGAGTGAGTAAATTGGCCATTTTCATTCACGTACAAATGTGAATTGTAGTTCAAAGAGGCAACATTTGAAAATGGACCATTTTTTCCTTTCTGAAGCATGTCGTAAGGGGGGGGTGGTTATCTCTTGCACCAAAAAAAACGCGTTTTTGATTGAACAATAAGGGCCTCCGAATGATATTTTATTCACTTCCCGTGGAGGAGAAACACTTTTTAAGGCCGCAGACTGAGTAAATTGGCCATATTCATTCACTTTTACCCATTCCTCAAATCTTGTGTTTAAGGCCCCTGGAAGCATGAAAATCACTTTAAACATCTCCTGTTATCTTTAAAAGTGATTTTCCACGTACAAATGTGAATTGTAGTTCAAAGAGGCAACATTTGAAAACAGACCATTTTTGTAGTTTCTGAAGCATGTCGTAAGGGGGGGTGGTTATCTCTTTCATCAAAAATCGGACGTTTTTAATTGAACAATAAAGGCCTACAAATGTTATTTAATTCACTTTCTGGGGTGGAGAAAACATTTTTAAGGCCTCAGAGTGAATAAATTGGCCATTTTCATTCACATTTACCCATTCCTTAAGGCTTGTGTTTAGGGCCCCTGGAAGCTTGAAAATCACTTTAAACATCTAATTTTATCTCTAAAAGTGATTATCCACATACAAATGTGAATTGTCGTTTAAAGACGCAACATTTGAAAATGGACCATTTTTTTCGTTTCTGAAGCATGTCGTAAGGGGGGTGGTTATCTCTTTCACCAAGAAAAAGGCGTTTTTTATTGAACAATAAAGGCCTCCAAATGGTATTTTATTCACTTCCCGTTGCGGAGAAACACTTTTTAAGGCCGCAGAGTGAGTAAATTGGCCATTTTCATTCACTTTTACCCATTCCTCAAATCTCGTGTTTAAGGCCCCTGGAAGCATGAAAATCACTTTAAACATCTCATTTTATCTTTAAAAGTGATTTTCCAAGTAGAAATGTGAATTGTAGTTCAAAGAGGCAACATTTGAAAACAGACCATTTTTTTAGTTTCTGAAGCATGTCGTAAGGGGGGGTGGTTATCTCTTTCATCAAAAATCGGACGTTTTTAATTGAACAATAAAGGCCTACAAATGTTATTTAATTCACTTTCTGGGATGGAGAAATTTTTTTTAAGGCCTCAGAGTGAATAAATTGGCCATTTTCATTCACATTTACCCATACTTTAAGGCTTGTGTTTAGGGCCCCTGGAAGCTTGAAAATCACTTTAAACATCTAATTTTATCTCTAAAAGTGATTATCCACGTACAAATGTGAATTGTCGTTTAAAGACGCAACATTGGAAAATGGACCATTTTTTTCGTTTCTGAAGCATGTCGTAAGGGGGGGTGGTTATCTCTTTCACCAAAAAAAAGGCGTTTTTGATTGAACAATAAGGGCCTCCAAATGTTATTTTATTCACTTCCCGTGGAGGAGAAACACTTTTTAAGGCCGCAGACTGAGTAAATTGGCCATATTCATTCACTTTTACCCATTCCTCAAATCTCGTGTTTAAGGCCCCTGGAAGCATGAATCTCACTTTAAACATCTCATTTTATCTTTAAAAGTGATTTTCCACGTACAAATGTGAATTGTAGTTCAAAGAGGCAACATTTGAAAACAGACCATTTTTTTAGTTTCTGAAGCATGTCGTAAGGGGGGGTGGTTATCTCTTTCATCAAAAATCGGATGTTTTTAATTGAACAATAAAGGCCTACAAATGTTATTTAATTCACTTTCTGGGGTGGAGAAAAACTTTTTAAGGCCTCAGAGTGAATAAATTGGCCATATTCATTCACTTTTACCCATTCCTCAAATCTTGTGTTTAAGGCCCCTGGAAGCATGAAAATCACTTTAAACATCTCATTTTATCTTTAAAAGTGATTTTCCATCTGCAAATGTGAATTGTAGTTCAAAGAGGCAACATTTGAAAACAGACCATTTTTTTAGTTTCTGAAGCATGTTGTAAGGGGGGGTGGTTATCTCTTTCATCAAAAATCGGACGTTTTTGATTGAACAATAAAGGCCTCCAAATGTTATTTTATTCACTTCCCGTGGAGGAGAAACACTTTTTAAGGCCGCAGAGTGAATAAAATGGCCATTTTCATTCACTTTTACCCATTCCTCAAATCTTGTGTTTAGGGCCACTGGAAGCTTGAAAATCACTTTAAACATCTCATTTTATCTTTAAAAGTGATTTTCCACGTACAAATGTGAATTGTAGTTAAAAGAGGCAACATTTGAAAACGGACCATTTTTTACGTTTCTGAAGAATGTCGTAAGGGGGGGTGGTTATCTCTTTCGTCAAAAATCGGGCGTTTTCGCTTGAACAATAAAGGCCTACAAATGTTATTTAGTTCACTTCCCGTGGAGGAGAAACACTTTTTAAGGCCGCAGAGTGAGTAAATTGGCCATATTCATTCACTTTTACCCATTCCTCAAATCTTGTGTTTAAGGCCCCTGGAAGCATGAAAATAACTATAAACATCTCATTTTATCTTTAAAAGTGATTTTCCACGTACAAATGTGAATTGTAGTTCAAAGAGGCAACATTTGAAAACAGACCATTTTTTTAGTTTCTGAAGCATGTCGTAAGGGGAGGTGGTTATCTCTTTCATCAAAAATCGGACGTTTTTGATTGAACAATAAAGGCCTCCAAATGTTATTTTATTCACTTCCCGTGGAGGAGAAACACTTTTTAAGGCCGCAGAGTGAGTAAATTGGCCATTTTGATTCACTTTTACCCATTCCTCAAATCTCGTGTTTAAGGCCCCTGGAAGCATGAAAATCACTTTAAACATCTCATTTTATCTTTAAAAGTGATTTTCCACGTACAAATGTGAATTGTAGTTCAAAGAGGCAACATTTGAAAACAGACCATTTTTTTAGTTTCTGAAGCATGTCGTAAGGGGGGGTGGTTATCTCTTTCATCAAAAATCGGACGTTTTTAATTGAACAATAAAGGCCTACAAATGTTATTTAATTCACTTTCAGGGGTGGAGAAAAAAATTTTAAGGCCTCAGAGTGAATAAATTGGCCATTTTCATTCACATTTACCCATACCTTAAGGCTTGTGTTTAGGGCCCCTGGAAGCTTGAAAATCACTTTAAACATCTAATTTTATCTCTAAAAGTGATTATCCACGTACAAATGTGAATTGTCGTTTAAAGACGCAACATTGGAAAATGGACCATTTTTTTCGTTTCTGAAGCATGTCGTAAGGGGGGGTGGTTATCTCTTTCACCAAAAAAAAGGCATTTTTGATTGAACAATAAGGGCCTCCAAATGTTATTTTATTCACTTCCCGTTGAGGAGAAACACTTTTTAAGGCCGCAGACTGAGTAAATTGGCCATGATCATTCACTTTTACCCATTCCTCAAATCTTGTGTTTAAGGCCCCTGGAAGCATGAAAAGCACTTTAAACATCTCCTGTTATCTTTAAAAGTGATTTTCCACGTACAAATGTGAATTGTAGTTCAAAGAGGCAACATTTGAAAACAGACCATTTTTGTAGTTTCTGAAGCATGTCGTAAGGGGGGGTGATTATCTCTTTCGTCAAAAATCGGGCGTTTTTGCTTGAACAATAAAGGCCTACAAATGTTATTTAGTTTACTTCCCGTGGAGGAGAAACACTTTTTAAGGCCGCAGAGTGAGTAAATTGGCCATTTTCATTCACTTTTACCCATTCCTCAAATCTCGTGTTTAAGGCCCCTGGAAGCATGAAAATCACCTTACACATCTCATTTTATCTTTAAAAGTGATTTTCCACGTACAAATGTGAATTGTAGTTCAAAGAGGCAACATTTGAAAACGGACCATTTTTTACGTTTCTGAAGCTTGTCATAAGGGGGGGTGCTTATCTCTTTCGTCAAAAATCGGGCGTTTTCGCTTGAACAATAAAGGCCTACAAATGGTATTTAGTTCACTTCCCGTGGAGGAGAAACACTTTTTAAGGCCGCAGACTGAGTAAATTGGCCATATTCATTCACTTTTACCCATTCCTCAAATCCTGTGTTTAAGGCCCCTGGAAGCATGAAAATCACTTTAAACATCTCATTTTATCTTTAAAAGTGATTTTCCACGTACAAATGTGAATTGTAGTTCAAAGACGCAACATTTGAAAACAGACCATTTTTTTAGTTTCTGAAGCATGTTGTAAGGGGGGGTGGTTATCTCTTTCATCAAAAATCGGACGTTTTTGATTGAACAATAAAGACCTCCAAATGTTATTTTATTCACTTCCCGTGGAGGAGAAACACTTTTTAAGGCCGCAGAGTGAGTAAATTGGCCATTTTGATTCACTTTTACCCATTCCTCAAATCTCGTGTTTAAGGCCCCTGGAAGCATGAAAATCACTTTAAACATCTCATTTTATCTTTAAAAGTGATTTTCCACGTACAAATGTGAATTGTAGTTCAAAGAGGCAACA
Source organism: Triturus cristatus (assembly GCF_964204655.1). NCBI lineage: Eukaryota > Metazoa > Chordata > Amphibia > Caudata > Salamandridae > Triturus > Triturus cristatus. The sequence continues at coordinate 1,220,887,750 of NC_140590.1, read as the reverse complement.
TTTGAAAACAGACCATTTTTTTAGTTTCTGAAGCATGTCGTAAGGGGGGGGTGGTTATCTCTTTCATCAAAAATCGGACGTTTTTAATTGAACAATAAAGGCCTACAAATGTTATTTAATTCACTTTCTGGGGTGGAGAAAAACTTTTTAAGGCCTCAGAGTGAATAAATTGGCCATTTTCATTCACTTTTACCCATTCCTCAAATCTTGTGTTTAGGGCCCCTGGAAGCTTGAAAATCACTTTAAACATCTCATTTTATCTTTAAAAGTGATTTTCCACGTACAAATGTGAATTGTAGTTCAAAGAGGCAGCATTTGAAAACGGACCATTTTTTACGTTTCTGAAGCTTGTCGTAAGGGGGGGTGGTTATCTCTTTCGTCAAAAATCAGGCGTTTTCGCTTGAACAATAAAGGCCTACAAATGTTATTGAGTTCACTTCCCGTGGAGGAGAAACACTTTTTAAGGCCGCAAACTGAGTAAATTGGCCATATTCATTCACTTTTACCCATTCCTCAAATCTTGTGTTTAAGGCCCCTGGAAGCATAAAAATCACTTTAAACATCTCATTTTATTTTTAATAGTGATTTTCCACGTACAAATGTGAATTGTAGTTCAAAGAGGCAACATTTGAAAACGGACAATTTTTTACATTTCTGAAGCATGTCGTAAGGGGGGGTGGTTATCTCTTTCGTCAAAAATCAGGTGTTTTCGCTTGAACAATAAAGGCCTACAAATGTTATTTAGTTCACTTCCCGTGGAGGAGAGACACTTTTTAAGGCCGCAGAGTGAGTAAATTGGCCATTTTCATTCACTTTTACCCATTCCTCAAATCTCGTGTTTAAGGCCCCTGGAAGCATGAAAATCACTTTAAACATCTCATTTTATCTTTAAACGTGATTTTCCACGTACAAATGTGTATTGTAGTTCAAAGAGGCAACATTTGAAAACGGACCATTTTTTACGTTTCTGAAGCATGTCGTAAGGGGGGTGGTTATCTCTTTCGTAAAAAATCGGGCGTTTTCGCTTGAACAATAAAGGCCTACAAATGTTATTTAGTTCACTTCCCGTTGAGGAGAAACACTTTTTAAGGCCGCAGAGTGAGTAAATTGGCCATATTCATTCACTTTTACCCATTCCTCAAATCTTGTGTTTAAGGCCCCTGGAAGCATGAAAATCACTTTAAACATCTCATTTTATCTTTAAAAGTGATTTTCCACGTACAAATGTGAATTGTAGTTCAAAGAGGCAACATTTGAAAACAGACCATTTTTTTAGTTTCTGAAGCATGTCGTAAGGGGGGGGTGGTTATCTCTTTCATCAAAAATCGGACTTTTTTGATTGAACAATAATGGCCTCCAAATGTTATTTTATTCACTTCCCGTGGAGGAGAAACACTTTTTAAGGCCGCAGAGTGAGTAAATTGGCCATTTTGATTCACTTTTACCCATTCCTCAAATCTCGTGTTTAAGGCCCCTGGAAGCATGAAAATCACTTTAAACATCTCATTTTATCTTTAAAAGTGATTTTCCACATACAAATGTGAATTGTAGTTCAAAGAGGCAACATTTGAAAACAGACCATTTTTTTAGTTTCTGAAGCATGTCGTAAGGGGGGGTGGTTATCTCTTTCATCAAAAATCGGACGTTTTTAATTGAACAATAAAGGCCTACAAATGTTATTTAATTCACTTTCAGGGGTGGAGAAAAAAATTTTAAGGCCTCAGAGTGAATAAATTGGCCATTTTCATTCACATTTACCCATACCTTAAGGCTTGTGTTTAGGGCCCCTGGAAGCTTGAAAATCACTTTAAACATCTAATTTTATCTCTAAAAGTGATTATCCACGTACAAATGTGAATTGTCGTTTAAAGACGCAACATTGGAAAATGGACCATTTTTTTCGTTTCTGAAGCATGTCGTAAGGGGGGGTGGTTATCTCTTTCACCAAAAAAAAGGCGTTTTTGATTGAACAATAAGGGCCTCCAAATGTTATTTTATTCACTTCCCGTGGAGGAGAAACACTTTTTAAGGCCGCAGACTGAGTAAATTGGCCATGATCATTCACTTTTACCCATTCCTCAAATCTTGTGTTTAAGGCCCCTGGAAGCATGAAAAGCACTTTAAACATCTCCTGTTATCTTTAAAAGTGATTTTCCACGTACAAATGTGAATTGTAGTTCAAAGAGGCAACATTTGAAAACAGACCATTTTTGTAGTTTCTGAAGCATGTCGTAAGGGGGGGTGATTATCTCTTTCGTCAAAAATCGGGCGTTTTTGCTTGAACAATAAAGGCCTACAAATGTTATTTAGTTCACTTCCCGTGGAGGAGAAACACTTTTTAAGGCCGCAGAGTGAGTAAATTGGCCATTTTCATTCACTTTTACCCATTCCTCAAATCTCGTGTTTAAGGCCCCTGGAAGCATGAAAATCACCTTACACATCTCATTTTATCTTTAAAAGTGATTTTCCACGTACAAATGTGAATTGTAGTTCAAAGAGGCAACATTTGAAAACGGACCATTTTTTACGTTTCTGAAGCTTGTCATAAGGGGGGGTGCTTATCTCTTTCGTCAAAAATCGGGCGTTTTCGCTTGAACAATAAAGGCCTACAAATGTTATTTAGTTCACTTCCCGTGGAGGAGAAACACTTTTTAAGGCCGCAGACTGAGTAAATTGGCCATATTCATTCACTTTTACCCTTTCCTCAAATCCTGTGTTTAAGGCCCCTGGAAGCATGAAAATCACTTTAAACATCTCATTTTATCTTTAAAAGTGATTTTCCACGTACAAATGTGAATTGTAGTTCAAAGAGGCAACATTTGAAAACAGACCATTTTTTTAGTTTCTGAAGCATGTTGTAAGGGGGGGTGGTTATCTCTTTCATCAAAAATCGGACGTTTTTGATTGAACAATAAAGACCTCCAAATGTTATTTTATTCACTTCCCGTGGAGGAGAAACACTTTTTAAGGCCGCAGAGTGAGTAAATTGGCCATTTTCATTCACTTTTACCCATTCCTCAAATCTCGTGTTTAAGGCCCCTGGAAGCATCAAAATCACTTTAAACATCTCATTTTATCTTTAAAAGTGATTTTCCACATACAAATGTGAATTGTCGTTCAAAGAGGCAACATTTGAAAACAGACCATTTTTTTAGTTTCTGAAGCATGTCGTAAGGGGGGGGTGGTTATCTCTTTCATCAAAAATCGGACGTTTTTAATTGAACAATAAAGGCCTACAAATGTTATTTAATTCACTTTCTGGGGTGGAGAAAAACTTTTTCAGGCCTCAGAGTGAATAAATTGGCCATTTTCATTCACTTTTACCCATTCCTCAAATCTTGTGTTTAGGGCCCCTGGAAGCTTGAAAATCACTTTAAACATCTCATTTTATCTTTAAAAGTGATTTTCCACGTACAAATGTGAATTGTAGTTCAAAGAGGCAGCATTTGAAAACGGACCATTTTTTACGTTTCTGAAGCTTGTCGTAAGGGGGGGTGGTTATCTCTTTCGTCAAAAATCAGGCGTTTTCGCTTGAACAATAAAGGCCTACAAATGTTATTGAGTTCACTTCCCGTGGAGGAGAAACACTTTTTAAGGCCGCAAACTGAGTAAATTGGCCATATTCATTCACTTTTACCCATTCCTCAAATCTTGTGTTTAAGGCCCCTGGAAGCATAAAAATCACTTTAAACATCTCATTTTATTTTTAATAGTGATTTTCCACGTACAAATGTGAATTGTAGTTCAAAGAGGCAACATTTGAAAACGGACCATTTTTTACATTTCTGAAGCATGTCGTAAGGGGGGGTGGTTATCTCTTTCGTCAAAAATCAGGTGTTTTCGCTTGAACAATAAAGGCCTACAAATGTTATTTAGTTCACTTCCCGTGGAGGAGAAACACTTTTTAAGGCCGCAGAGTGAGTAAATTGGCCATTTTCATTCACTTTTACCCATTCCTCAAATCTCGTGTTTAAGGCCCCTGGAAGCATGAAAATCACTTTAAACATCTCATTTTATCTTTAAACGTGATTTTCCACGTACAAATGTGAATTGTAGTTCAAAGAGGCAACATTTGAAAACGGACCATTTTTTACGTTTCTGAAGCATGTCGTAAGGGGGGGTGGTTATCTCTTTCGTAAAAAATCGGGCGTTTTCGCTTGAACAATAAAGGCCTACAAATGTTATTTAGTTCACTTCCCGTTGAGGAGAAACACTTTTTAAGGCCGCAGAGTGAGTAAATTGGCCATATTCATTCACTTTTACCCATTCCTCAAATCTTGTGTTTAAGGCCCCTGGAAGCATGAAAATCACTTTAAACATCTCATTTTATCTTTAAAAGTGATTTTCCACGTACAAATGTGAATTGTAGTTCAAAGAGGCAACATTTGAAAACAGACCATTTTTTTAGTTTCTGAAGCATGTCGTAAGGGGGGGGTGGTTATCTCTTTCATCAAAAATCGGACTTTTTTGATTGAACAATAATGGCCTCCAAATGTTATTTTATTCACTTCCCGTGGAGGAGAAACACTTTTTAAGGCCGCAGAGTGAGTAAATTGGCCATTTTCATTCACTTTTACCCATTCCTCAAATCTCGTGTTTAAGGCCCCTGGAAGCTTGAAAATCACTTTAAACATCTAATTTTATCTCTAAAAGTGATTATCCACGTACGAATGTGAGTTGTCTTTTAAAGACGCAACATTTGAAAATGGACCATTTTTTTCGTTTCTGAAGCATGTCGTAAGGGGGGTGGTTATCTCTTTCACCAAGAAAAAGGCGTTTTTGATTGAACAATAAAGGCCTCCAAATGGTATTTTATTCACTTCCCGTTGAGGAGAAACACTTTTTAAGGCCGCAGAGTGAGTAAATTGGCCATTTTCATTCACTTTTACCCATTCCTCAAATCTCGTGTTTAAGGCCCCTGGAAGCATGAAAATCACTTTAAACATCTCATTTTATCTTTAAAAGTGATTTTCCAAGTAGGAATGTGAATTGTAGTTCAAAGAGGCAACATTTGAAAACGGACCATTTTTTACGTTTCTGAAGCATGTCGTAAGGGGGGGTGGTTATCTCTTTCGTCAAAAATCGGGCGTTTTTGCTTGAACAATATAGGCCTACAAATGTTATTTAGTTCACTTCCCGTGGAGGAGAAACACTTTTTAAGGCCGCAGAGTGAGTACATTGGCAATTTTCATTCACATTTACCCATACCTTAAGGCTTGTGTTTAGGGCCCCTGGAAGCTTGAAAATCACTTTAAACATCTAATTTTATCTCTAAAAGTGATTATCCACGTACAAATGTGAATTGTCGTTTAAAGACGCAACATTGGAAAATGGACCATTTTTTTCGTTTCTGAAGCATGTCGTAAGGGGGGGTGGTTATCTCTTTCATCAAAAATCGGACGTTTTTAATTGAACAATAAAGGCCTACAAATGTTATTTAGTTCACTTCCCGTGGAGGAGAAACACTTTTTAAGGCCGCAGACTGAGTAAATTGGCCATATTCATTCACTTTTACCCATTCCTCAAATCCTGTGTTTAAGGCCCCTGGAAGCATGAAAATCACTTTAAACATCTCATTTTATCTTTAAAAGTGATTTTCCACGTACAAATGTGAATTGTAGTTCAAAGAGGCAACATTTGAAAACAGACCATTTTTTTAGTTTCTGAAGCATGTTGTAAGGGGGGGTGGTTATCTCTTTCATCAAAAATCTGACGTTTTTGATTGAACAATAAAGACCTCCAAATGTTATTTTATTCACTTCCCGTGGAGGAGAAACACTTTTTAAGGCCGCAGAGTGAGTAAATTGGCCATTTTCATTCACTTTTACCCATTCCTCAAATCTCGTGTTTAAGGCCCCTGGAAGCATGAAAATCACTTTAAACATCTCATTTTATCTTTAAAAGTGATTTTCCACATACAAATGTGAATTGTAGTTCAAAGAGGCAACATTTGAAAACAGACCATTTTTTTAGTTTCTGAAGCATGTCGTAAGGGGGGGGTGGTTATCTCTTTCATCAAAAATCGGACGTTTTTAATTGAACAATAAAGGCCTACAAATGTTATTTAATTCACTTTCTGGGGTGGAGAAAAACTTTTTCAGGCCTCAGAGTGAATAAATTGGCCATTTTCATTCACTTTTACCCATTCCTCAAATCTTGTGTTTAGGGCCCCTGGAAGCTTGAAAATCACTTTAAACATCTCATTTTATCTTTAAAAGTGATTTTCCACGTACAAATGTGAATTGTAGTTCAAAGAGGCAGCATTTGAAAACGGACCATTTTTTACGTTTCTGAAGCTTGTCGTAAGGGGGGGTGGTTATCTCTTTCGTCAAAAATCAGGCGTTTTCGCTTGAACAATAAAGGCCTACAAATGTTATTGAGTTCACTTCCCGCGGAGGAGAAACACTTTTTAAGGCCGCAAACTGAGTAAATTGGCCATATTCATTCACTTTTACCCATTCCTCAAATCTTGTGTTTAAGGCCCCTGGAAGCATAAAAATCACTTTAAACATCTCATTTTATTTTTAATAGTGATTTTCCACGTACAAATGTGAATTGTAGTTCAAAGAGGCAACATTTGAAAACGGACCATTTTTTACATTTCTGAAGCATGTCGTAAGGGGGGGTGGTTATCTCTTTCGTCAAAAATCAGGTGTTTTCGCTTGAACAATAAAGGCCTACAAATGTTATTTAGTTCACTTCCCGTGGAGGAGAAACACTTTTTAAGGCCGCAGAGTGAGTAAATTGGCCATTTTCATTCACTTTTACCCATTCCTCAAATCTCGTGTTTAAGGCCCCTGGAAGCATGAAAATCACTTTAAACATCTCATTTTATCTTTAAACGTGATTTTCCACGTACAAATGTGAATTGTAGTTCAAAGAGGCAACATTTGAAAACGGACCATTTTTTACGTTTCTGAAGCATGTCGTAAGGGGGGGTGGTTATCTCTTTCGTAAAAAATCGGGCGTTTTCGCTTGAACAATAAAGGCCTACAAATGTTATTTAGTTCACTTCCCGTTGAGGAGAAACACTTTTTAAGGCCGCAGAGTGAGTAAATTGGCCATATTCATTCACTTTTACCCATTCCTCAAATCTTGTGTTTAAGGCCCCTGGAAGCATGAAAATCACTTTAAACATCTCATTTTATCTTTAAAAGTGATTTTCCACGTACAAATGTGAATTGTAGTTCAAAGAGGCAACATTTGAAAACAGACCATTTTTTTAGTTTCTGAAGCATGTCGTAAGGGGGGGGTGGTTATCTCTTTCATCAAAAATCGGACTTTTTTGATTGAACAATAATGGCCTCCAAATGTTATTTTATTCACTTCCCGTGGAGGAGAAACACTTTTTAAGGCCGCAGAGTGAGTAAATTGGCCATTTTCATTCACTTTTACCCATTCCTCAAATCTCGTGTTTAAGGCCCCTGGAAGCTTGAAAATCACTTTAAACATCTAATTTTATCTCTAAAAGTGATTATCCACGTACGAATGTGAGTTGTCTTTTAAAGACGCAACATTTGAAAATGGACCATTTTTTTCGTTTCTGAAGCATGTCGTAAGGGGGGTGGTTATCTCTTTCACCAAGAAAAAGGCGTTTTTGATTGAACAATAAAGGCCTCCAAATGGTATTTTATTCACTTCCCGTTGAGGAGAAACACTTTTTAAGGCCGCAGAGTGAGTAAATTGGCCATTTTCATTCACTTTTACCCATTCCTCAAATCTCGTGTTTAAGGCCCCTGGAAGCATGAAAATCACTTTAAACATCTCATTTTATCTTTAAAAGTGATTTTCCAAGTAGGAATGTGAATTGTAGTTCAAAGAGGCAACATTTGAAAACGGACCATTTTTTACGTTTCTGAAGCATGTCGTAAGGGGGGGTGGTTATCTCTTTCGTCAAAAATCGGGCGTTTTTGCTTGAACAATATAGGCCTACAAATGTTATTTAGTTCACTTCCCGTGGAGGAGAAACACTTTTTAAGGCCGCAGAGTGAGTACATTGGCAATTTTCATTCACATTTACCCATACCTTAAGGCTTGTGTTTAGGGCCCCTGGAAGCTTGAAAATCACTTTAAACATCTAATTTTATCTCTAAAAGTGATTATCCACGTACAAATGTGAATTGTCGTTTAAAGACGCAACATTGGAAAATGGACCATTTTTTTCGTTTCTGAAGCATGTCGTAAGGGGGGGTGGTTATCTCTTTCATCAAAAATCGGACGTTTTTAATTGAACAATAAAGGCCTACAAATGTTATTTAATTCACTTTCTGGGGTGGAGAAAAACTTTTTAAGGCCTCAGAGTGAATAAATTGGCCATTTTCATTCACTTTTACCCATTCCTCAAATCTCGAGTTTAAGGACCCTGGAAGCATGAAAATCACTTCAAACATCTCATTTTATCTTTAAAAGTGATTTTCCACGTACAAATGTGAATTGTAGTTCAAAGAGGCAACATTTGAAAACGGACCATTTTTTACGTTTCTGAAGCATGTCGTAAGGGGGGGTGATTATCTCTTTCGTCAAAAATCGGGCGTTTTTGCTTGAACAATAAAGGCCTACAAATGTTATTTAGTTCACTTCCCGTGGAGGAGAAACACTTTTTAAGGCCGCAGAGTGAGTAAATTGGCCATTTTCATTCACGTACAAATGTGAATTGTAGTTCAAAGAGGCAACATTTGAAAATGGACCATTTTTTCCTTTCTGAAGCATGTCGTAAGGGGGGGGTGGTTATCTCTTGCACCAAAAAAAACGCGTTTTTGATTGAACAATAAGGGCCTCCGAATGATATTTTATTCACTTCCCGTGGAGGAGAAACACTTTTTAAGGCCGCAGACTGAGTAAATTGGCCATATTCATTCACTTTTACCCATTCCTCAAATCTTGTGTTTAAGGCCCCTGGAAGCATGAAAATCACTTTAAACATCTCCTGTTATCTTTAAAAGTGATTTTCCACGTACAAATGTGAATTGTAGTTCAAAGAGGCAACATTTGAAAACAGACCATTTTTGTAGTTTCTGAAGCATGTCGTAAGGGGGGGTGGTTATCTCTTTCATCAAAAATCGGACGTTTTTAATTGAACAATAAAGGCCTACAAATGTTATTTAATTCACTTTCTGGGGTGGAGAAAACATTTTTAAGGCCTCAGAGTGAATAAATTGGCCATTTTCATTCACATTTACCCATTCCTTAAGGCTTGTGTTTAGGGCCCCTGGAAGCTTGAAAATCACTTTAAACATCTAATTTTATCTCTAAAAGTGATTATCCACATACAAATGTGAATTGTCGTTTAAAGACGCAACATTTGAAAATGGACCATTTTTTTCGTTTCTGAAGCATGTCGTAAGGGGGGTGGTTATCTCTTTCACCAAGAAAAAGGCGTTTTTTATTGAACAATAAAGGCCTCCAAATGGTATTTTATTCACTTCCCGTTGCGGAGAAACACTTTTTAAGGCCGCAGAGTGAGTAAATTGGCCATTTTCATTCACTTTTACCCATTCCTCAAATCTCGTGTTTAAGGCCCCTGGAAGCATGAAAATCACTTTAAACATCTCATTTTATCTTTAAAAGTGATTTTCCAAGTAGAAATGTGAATTGTAGTTCAAAGAGGCAACATTTGAAAACAGACCATTTTTTTAGTTTCTGAAGCATGTCGTAAGGGGGGGTGGTTATCTCTTTCATCAAAAATCGGACGTTTTTAATTGAACAATAAAGGCCTACAAATGTTATTTAATTCACTTTCTGGGGTGGAGAAATTTTTTTTAAGGCCTCAGAGTGAATAAATTGGCCATTTTCATTCACATTTACCCATACTTTAAGGCTTGTGTTTAGGGCCCCTGGAAGCTTGAAAATCACTTTAAACATCTAATTTTATCTCTAAAAGTGATTATCCACGTACAAATGTGAATTGTCGTTTAAAGACGCAACATTGGAAAATGGACCATTTTTTTCGTTTCTGAAGCATGTCGTAAGGGGGGGTGGTTATCTCTTTCACCAAAAAAAAGGCGTTTTTGATTGAACAATAAGGGCCTCCAAATGTTATTTTATTCACTTCCCGTGGAGGAGAAACACTTTTTAAGGCCGCAGACTGAGTAAATTGGCCATATTCATTCACTTTTACCCATTCCTCAAATCTCGTGTTTAAGGCCCCTGGAAGCATGAATCTCACTTTAAACATCTCATTTTATCTTTAAAAGTGATTTTCCACGTACAAATGTGAATTGTAGTTCAAAGAGGCAACATTTGAAAACAGACCATTTTTTTAGTTTCTGAAGCATGTCGTAAGGGGGGGTGGTTATCTCTTTCATCAAAAATCGGATGTTTTTAATTGAACAATAAAGGCCTACAAATGTTATTTAATTCACTTTCTGGGGTGGAGAAAAACTTTTTAAGGCCTCAGAGTGAATAAATTGGCCATATTCATTCACTTTTACCCATTCCTCAAATCTTGTGTTTAAGGCCCCTGGAAGCATGAAAATCACTTTAAACATCTCATTTTATCTTTAAAAGTGATTTTCCATCTGCAAATGTGAATTGTAGTTCAAAGAGGCAACATTTGAAAACAGACCATTTTTTTAGTTTCTGAAGCATGTTGTAAGGGGGGGTGGTTATCTCTTTCATCAAAAATCGGACGTTTTTGATTGAACAATAAAGGCCTCCAAATGTTATTTTATTCACTTCCCGTGGAGGAGAAACACTTTTTAAGGCCGCAGAGTGAATAAAATGGCCATTTTCATTCACTTTTACCCATTCCTCAAATCTTGTGTTTAGGGCCACTGGAAGCTTGAAAATCACTTTAAACATCTCATTTTATCTTTAAAAGTGATTTTCCACGTACAAATGTGAATTGTAGTTAAAAGAGGCAACATTTGATAACGGACCATTTTTTACGTTTCTGAAGCATGTCGTAAGGGGGGGTGGTTATCTCTTTCGTCAAAAATCGGGCGTTTTCGCTTGAACAATAAAGGCCTACAAATGTTATTTAGTTCACTTCCCGTGGAGGAGAAACACTTTTTAAGGCCGCAGAGTGAGTAAATTGGCCATATTCATTCACTTTTACCCATTCCTCAAATCTTGTGTTTAAGGCCCCTGGAAGCATGAAAATAACTATAAACATCTCATTTTATCTTTAAAAGTGATTTTCCACGTACAAATGTGAATTGTAGTTCAAAGAGGCAACATTTGAAAACAGACCATTTTTTTAGTTTCTGAAGCATGTCGTAAGGGGAGGTGGTTATCTCTTTCATCAAAAATCGGACGTTTTTGATTGAACAATAAAGGCCTCCAAATGTTATTTTATTCACTTCCCGTGGAGGAGAAACACTTTTTAAGGCCGCAGAGTGAGTAAATTGGCCATTTTGATTCACTTTTACCCATTCCTCAAATCTCGTGTTTAAGGCCCCTGGAAGCATGAAAATCACTTTAAACATCTCATTTTATCTTTAAAAGTGATTTTCCACGTACAAATGTGAATTGTAGTTCAAAGAGGCAACATTTGAAAACAGACCATTTTTTTAGTTTCTGAAGCATGTCGTAAGGGGGGGTGGTTATCTCTTTCATCAAAAATCGGACGTTTTTAATTGAACAATAAAGGCCTACAAATGTTATTTAATTCACTTTCAGGGGTGGAGAAAAAAATTTTAAGGCCTCAGAGTGAATAAATTGGCCATTTTCATTCACATTTACCCATACCTTAAGGCTTGTGTTTAGGGCCCCTGGAAGCTTGAAAATCACTTTAAACATCTAATTTTATCTCTAAAAGTGATTATCCACGTACAAATGTGAATTGTCGTTTAAAGACGCAACATTGGAAAATGGACCATTTTTTTCGTTTCTGAAGCATGTCGTAAGGGGGGGTGGTTATCTCTTTCACCAAAAAAAAGGCGTTTTTGATTGAACAATAAGGGCCTCCAAATGTTATTTTATTCACTTCCCGTGGAGGAGAAACACTTTTTAAGGCCGCAGACTGAGTAAATTGGCCATGATCATTCACTTTTACCCATTCCTCAAATCTTGTGTTTAAGGCCCCTGGAAGCATGAAAAGCACTTTAAACATCTCCTGTTATCTTTAAAAGTGATTTTCCACGTACAAATGTGAATTGTAGTTCAAAGAGGCAACATTTGAAAACAGACCATTTTTGTAGTTTCTGAAGCATGTCGTAAGGGGGGGTGATTATCTCTTTCGTCAAAAATCGGGCGTTTTTGCTTGAACAATAAAGGCCTACAAATGTTATTTAGTTTACTTCCCGTGGAGGAGAAACACTTTTTAAGGCCGCAGAGTGAGTAAATTGGCCATTTTCATTCACTTTTACCCATTCCTCAAATCTCGTGTTTAAGGCCCCTGGAAGCATGAAAATCACCTTACACATCTCATTTTATCTTTAAAAGTGATTTTCCACGTACAAATGTGAATTGTAGTTCAAAGAGGCAACATTTGAAAACGGACCATTTTTTACGTTTCTGAAGCTTGTCTTAAGGGGGGGTGCTTATCTCTTTCGTCAAAAATCGGGCGTTTTCGCTTGAACAATAAAGGCCTACAATTGTTATTTAGTTCACTTCCCGTGGAGGAGAAACACTTTTTAAGGCCGCAGACTGAGTAAATTGGCCATATTCATTCACTTTTACCCATTCCTCAAATCCTGTGTTTATGGCCCCTGGAAGCATGAAAATCACTTTAAACATCTCATTTTATCTTTAAAAGTGATTTTCCACGTACAAATGTGAATTGTAGTTCAAAGACGCAACATTTGAAAACAGACCATTTTTTTAGTTTCTGAAGCATGTTGTAAGGGGGGGTGGTTATCTCTTTCATCAAAAATCGGACGTTTTTGATTGAACAATAAAGACCTCCAAATGTTATTTAGTTCACTTCCCGTTGAGGAGAAACACTTTTTAAGGCCGCAGAGTGAGTAAATTGGCCATATTCATTCACTTTTACCCATTCCTCAAATCTTGTGTTTAAGGCCCCTGGAAGCATGAAAATCACTTTAAACATCTCATTTAATCTTTAAAAGTGGTTTTCCACGTACAAATGTGAATTGTAGTTCAAAGAGGCAACATTTGAAAACGGACAATTTTTTACATTTCTGAAGCATGTCGTAAGGGGGGGTGGTTATCTCTTTCGTCAAAAATCAGGTGTTTTCGCTTGAACAATAAAGGCCTACAAATGTTATTTAGTTCACTTCCCGTGGAGGAGAGACACTTTTTAAGGCCGCAGAGTGAGTAAATTGGCCATTTTCATTCACTTTTACCCATTCCTCAAATCTCGTGTTTAAGGCCCCTGGAAGCATGAAAATCACTTTAAACATCTCATTTTATCTTTAAACGTGATTTTCCACGTACAAATGTGAATTGTAGTTCAAAGAGGCAACATTTGAAAACGGACCATTTTTTACGTTTCTGAAGCATGTCGTAAGGGGGGTGGTTATCTCTTTCGTAAAAAATCGGGCGTTTTCGCTTGAACAATAAAGGCCTACAAATGTTATTTAGTTCACTTCCCGTTGAGGAGAAACACTTTTTAAGGCCGCAGAGTGAGTAAATTGGCCATATTCATTCACTTTTACCCATTCCTCAAATCTTGTGTTTAAGGCCCCTGGAAGCATGAAAATCACTTTAAACATCTCATTTTATCTTTAAAAGTGATTTTCCACGTACAAATGTGAATTGTAGTTCAAAGAGGCAACATTTGAAAACAGACCATTTTTTTAGTTTCTGAAGCATGTCGTAAGGGGGGGGTGGTTATCTCTTTCATCAAAAATCGGACTTTTTTGATTGAACAATAATGGCCTCCAAATGTTATTTTATTCACTTCCCGTGGAGGAGAAACACTTTTTAAGGCCGCAGAGTGAGTAAATTGGCCATTTTCATTCACTTTTACCCATTCCTCAAATCTCGTGTTTAAGGCCCCTGGAAGCTTGAAAATCACTTTAAACATCTAATTTTATCTCTAAAAGTGATTATCCACGTACGAATGTGAGTTGTCTTTTAAAGACGCAACATTTGAAAATGGACCATTTTTTTCGTTTCTGAAGCATGTCGTAAGGGGGGTGGTTATCTCTTTCACCAAGAAAAAGGCGTTTTTGATTGAACAATAAAGGCCTCCAAATGGTATTTTATTCACTTCCCGTTGAGGAGAAACACTTTTTAAGGCCGCAGAGTGAGTAAATTGGCCATTTTCATTCACTTTTACCCATTCCTCAAATCTCGTGTTTAAGGCCCCTGGAAGCATGAAAATCACTTTAAACATCTCATTTTATCTTTAAAAGTGATTTTCCAAGTAGGAATGTGAATTGTAGTTCAAAGAGGCAACATTTGAAAACAGACCATTTTTTACGTTTCTGAAGCATGTCGTAAGGGGGGGTGGTTATCTCTTTCGTCAAAAATCGGGCGTTTTTGCTTGAACAATATAGGCCTACAAATGTTATTTAGTTCACTTCCCGTGGAGGAGAAACACTTTTTAAGGCCGCAGAGTGAGTACATTGGCAATTTTCATTCACATTTACCCATACCTTAAGGCTTGTGTTTAGGGCCCCTGGAAGCTTGAAAATCACTTTAAACATCTAATTTTATCTCTAAAAGTGATTATCCACGTACAAATGTGAATTGTCGTTTAAAGACGCAACATTGGAAAATGGACCATTTTTTTCGTTTCTGAAGCATGTTGTAAGGGGGGGTGGTTATCTCTTTCATCAAAAATCGGACGTTTTTGATTGAACAATAAAGGCCTCCAAATGTTATTTTATTCACTTCCCGTGGAGGAGAAACACTTTTTAAGGCCGCAGAGTGAATAAAATGGCCATTTTCATTCACTTTTACCCATTCCTCAAATCTTGTGTTTAGGGCCACTGGAAGCTTGAAAATCACTTTAAACATCTCATTTTATCTTTAAAAGTGATTTTCCACGTACAAATGTGAATTGTAGTTAAAAGAGGCAACATTTGAAAACGGACCATTTTTTACGTTTCTGAAGAATGTCGTAAGGGGGGGTGGTTATCTCTTTCGTCAAAAATCGGGCGTTTTCGCTTGAACAATAAAGGCCTACAAATGTTATTTAGTTCACTTCCCGTGGAGGAGAAACACTTTTTAAGGCCGCAGAGTGAGTAAATTGGCCATATTCATTCACTTTTACCCATTCCTCAAATCTTGTGTTTAAGGCCCCTGGAAGCATGAAAATAACTATAAACATCTCATTTTATCTTTAAAAGTGATTTTCCACGTACAAATGTGAATTGTAGTTCAAAGAGGCAACATTTGAAAACAGACCATTTTTTTAGTTTCTGAAGCATGTCGTAAGGGGAGGTGGTTATCTCTTTCATCAAAAATCGGACGTTTTTGATTGAACAATAAAGGCCTCCAAATGTTATTTTATTCACTTCCCGTGGAGGAGAAACACTTTTTAAGGCCGCAGAGTGAGTAAATTGGCCATTTTGATTCACTTTTACCCATTCCTCAAATCTCGTGTTTAAGGCCCCTGGAAGCATGAAAATCACTTTAAACATCTCATTTTATCTTTAAAAGTGATTTTCCACGTACAAATGTGAATTGTAGTTCAAAGAGGCAACATTTGAAAACAGACCATTTTTTTAGTTTCTGAAGCATGTCGTAAGGGGGGGTGGTTATCTCTTTCATCAAAAATCGGACGTTTTTAATTGAACAATAAAGGCCTACAAATGTTATTTAATTCACTTTCAGGGGTGGAGAAAAAAATTTTAAGGCCTCAGAGTGAATAAATTGGCCATTTTCATTCACATTTACCCATACCTTAAGGCTTGTGTTTAGGGCCCCTGGAAGCTTGAAAATCACTTTAAACATCTAATTTTATCTCTAAAAGTGATTATCCACGTACAAATGTGAATTGTCGTTTAAAGACGCAACATTGGAAAATGGACCATTTTTTTCGTTTCTGAAGCATGTCGTAAGGGGGGGTGGTTATCTCTTTCACCAAAAAAAAGGCGTTTTTGATTGAACAATAAGGGCCTCCAAATGTTATTTTATTCACTTCCCGTGGAGGAGAAACACTTTTTAAGGCCGCAGACTGAGTAAATTGGCCATGATCATTCACTTTTACCCATTCCTCAAATCTTGTGTTTAAGGCCCCTGGAAGCATGAAAAGCACTTTAAACATCTCCTGTTATCTTTAAAAGTGATTTTCCACGTACAAATGTGAATTGTAGTTCAAAGAGGCAACATTTGAAAACAGACCATTTTTGTAGTTTCTGAAGCATGTCGTAAGGGGGGGTGATTATCTCTTTCGTCAAAAATCGGGCGTTTTTGCTTGAACAATAAAGGCCTACAAATGTTATTTAGTTTACTTCCCGTGGAGGAGAAACACTTTTTAAGGCCGCAGAGTGAGTAAATTGGCCATTTTCATTCACTTTTACCCATTCCTCAAATCTCGTGTTTAAGGCCCCTGGAAGCATGAAAATCACCTTACACATCTCATTTTATCTTTAAAAGTGATTTTCCACGTACAAATGTGAATTGTAGTTCAAAGAGGCAACATTTGAAAACGGACCATTTTTTACGTTTCTGAAGCTTGTCATAAGGGGGGGTGCTTATCTCTTTCGTCAAAAATCGGGCGTTTTCGCTTGAACAATAAAGGCCTACAAATGTTATTTAGTTCACTTCCCGTGGAGGAGAAACACTTTTTAAGGCCGCAGACTGAGTAAATTGGCCATATTCATTCACTTTTACCCATTCCTCAAATCCTGTGTTTAAGGCCCCTGGAAGCATGAAAATCACTTTAAACATCTCATTTTATCTTTAAAAGTGATTTTCCACGTACAAATGTGAATTGTAGTTCAAAGACGCAACATTTGAAAACAGACCATTTTTTTAGTTTCTGAAGCATGTTGTAAGGGGGGGTGGTTATCTCTTTCATCAAAAATCGGACGTTTTTGATTGAACAATAAAGACCTCCAAATGTTATTTTATTCACTTCCCGTGGAGGAGAAACACTTTTTAAGGCCGCAGAGTGAGTAAATTGGCCATTTTCATTCACTTTTACCCATTCCTCAAATCTCGTGTTTAAGGCCCCTGGAAGCATGAAAATCACTTTAAACATCTCATTTTATCTTTAAAAGTGATTTTCCACGTACAAATGTGAATTGTAGTTCAAAGAGGCAACATTTGAAAACAGACCATTTTTTTAGTTTCTGAAGCATGTCGTAAGGGGGGGGTGGTTATCTCTTTCATCAAAAATCGGACGTTTTTAATTGAACAATAAAGGCCTACAAATGTTATTTAATTCACTTTCTGGGGTGGAGAAAAACTTTTTAAGGCCTCAGAGTGAATAAATTGGCCATTTTCATTCACTTTTACCCATTCCTCAAATCTTGTGTTTAGGGCCCCTGGAAGCTTGAAAATCACTTTAAACATCTCATTTTATCTTTAAAAGTGATTTTCCACGTACAAATGTGAATTGTAGTTCAAAGAGGCAGCATTTGAAAACGGACCATTTTTTACGTTTCTGAAGCTTGTCGTAAGGGGGGGGTGGTTATCTCTTTCGTCAAAAATCAGGCGTTTTCGCTTGAACAATAAAGGCCTACAAATGTTATTGAGTTCACTTCCCGTGGAGGAGAAACACTTTTTAAGGCCGCAAACTGAGTAAATTGGCCATATTCATTCACTTTTACCCATTCCTCAAATCTTGTGTTTAAGGCCCCTGGAAGCATAAAAATCACTTTAAACATCTCATTTTATTTTTAATAGTGATTTTCCACGTACAAATGTGAATTGTAGTTCAAAGAGGCAACATTTGAAAACGGACAATTTTTTACATTTCTGAAGCATGTCGTAAGGGGGGGTGGTTATCTCTTTCGTCAAAAATCAGGTGTTTTCGCTTGAACAATAAAGGCCTACAAATGTTATTTAGTTCACTTCCCGTGGAGGAGAGACACTTTTTAAGGCCGCAGAGTGAGTAAATTGGCCATTTTCATTCACTTTTACCCATTCCTCAAATCTCGTGTTTAAGGCCCCTGGAAGCATGAAAATCACTTTAAACATCTCATTTTATCTTTAAACGTGATTTTCCACGTACAAATGTGAATTGTAGTTCAAAGAGGCAACATTTGAAAACGGACCATTTTTTACGTTTCTGAAGCATGTCGTAAGGGGGGTGGTTATCTCTTTCGTAAAAAATCGGGCGTTTTCGCTTGAACAATAAAGGCCTACAAATGTTATTTAGTTCACTTCCCGTTGAGGAGAAACACTTTTTAAGGCCGCAGAGTGAGTAAATTGGCCATATTCATTCACTTTTACCCATTCCTCAAATCTTGTGTTTAAGGCCCCTGGAAGCATGAAAATCACTTTAAACATCTCATTTTATCTTTAAAAGTGATTTTCCACGTACAAATGTGAATTGTAGTTCAAAGAGGCAACATTTGAAAACAGACCATTTTTTTAGTTTCTGAAGCATGTCGTAGGGGGGGTGGTTATCTCTTTCACCAAAAAAAAGGCGTTTTTGATTGAACAATAAGGGCCTCCAAATGTTATTTTATTCACTTCCCGTGGAGGAGAAACACTTTTTAAGGCCGCAGACTGAGTAAATTGGCCATGATCATTCACTTTTACCCATTCCTCAAATCTTGTGTTTAAGGCCCCTGGAAGCATGAAAAGCACTTTAAACATCTCCTGTTATCTTTAAAAGTGATTTTCCACGTACAAATGTGAATTGTAGTTCAAAGAGGCAACATTTGAAAACAGACCATTTTTGTAGTTTCTGAAGCATGTCGTAAGGGGGGGTGATTATCTCTTTCGTCAAAAATCGGGCGTTTTTGCTTGAACAATAAAGGCCTACAAATGTTATTTAGTTTACTTCCCGTGGAGGAGAAACACTTTTTAAGGCCGCAGAGTGAGTAAATTGGCCATTTTCATTCACTTTTACCCATTCCTCAAATCTCGTGTTTAAGGCCCCTGGAAGCATGAAAATCACCTTACACATCTCATTTTATCTTTAAAAGTGATTTTCCACGTACAAATGTGAATTGTAGTTCAAAGAGGCAACATTTGAAAACGGACCATTTTTTACGTTTCTGAAGCTTGTCATAAGGGGGGGTGCTTATCTCTTTCGTCAAAAATCGGGCGTTTTCGCTTGAACAATAAAGGCCTACAAATGTTATTTAGTTCACTTCCCGTGGAGGAGAAACACTTTTTAAGGCCGCAGACTGAGTAAATTGGCCATATTCATTCACTTTTACCCATTCCTCAAATCCTGTGTTTAAGGCCCCTGGAAGCATGAAAATCACTTTAAACATCTCATTTTATCTTTAAAAGTGATTTTCCACGTACAAATGTGAATTGTAGTTCAAAGACGCAACATTTGAAAACAGACCATTTTTTTAGTTTCTGAAGCATGTTGTAAGGGGGGGTGGTTATCTCTTTCATCAAAAATCGGACGTTTTTGATTGAACAATAAAGACCTCCAAATGTTATTTTATTCACTTCCCGTGGAGGAGAAACACTTTTTAAGGCCGCAGAGTGAGTAAATTGGCCATTTTCATTCACTTTTACCCATTCCTCAAATCTCGTGTTTAAGGCCCCTGGAAGCATGAAAATCACTTTAAACATCTCATTTTATCTTTAAAAGTGATTTTCCACGTACAAATGTGAATTGTAGTTCAAAGAGGCAACATTTGAAAACAGACCATTTTTTTAGTTTCTGAAGCATGTCGTAAGGGGGGGGTGGTTATCTCTTTCATCAAAAATCGGACGTTTTTAATTGAACAATAAAGGCCTACAAATGTTATTTAATTCACTTTCTGGGGTGGAGAAAAACTTTTTAAGGCCTCAGAGTGAATAAATTGGCCATTTTCATTCACTTTTACCCATTCCTCAAATCTTGTGTTTAGGGCCCCTGGAAGCTTGAAAATCACTTTAAACATCTCATTTTATCTTTAAAAGTGATTTTCCACGTACAAATGTGAATTGTAGTTCAAAGAGGCAGCATTTGAAAACGGACCATTTTTTACGTTTCTGAAGCTTGTCGTAAGGGGGGGGTGGTTATCTCTTTCGTCAAAAATCAGGCGTTTTCGCTTGAACAATAAAGGCCTACAAATGTTATTGAGTTCACTTCCCGTGGAGGAGAAACACTTTTTAAGGCCGCAAACTGAGTAAATTGGCCATATTCATTCACTTTTACCCATTCCTCAAATCTTGTGTTTAAGGCCCCTGGAAGCATAAAAATCACTTTAAACATCTCATTTTATTTTTAATAGTGATTTTCCACGTACAAATGTGAATTGTAGTTCAAAGAGGCAACATTTGAAAACGGACAATTTTTTACATTTCTGAAGCATGTCGTAAGGGGGGGTGGTTATCTCTTTCGTCAAAAATCAGATGTTTTCGCTTGAACAATAAAGGCCTACAAATGTTATTTAGTTCACTTCCCGTGGAGGAGAGACACTTTTTAAGGCCGCAGAGTGAGTAAATTGGCCATTTTCATTCACTTTTACCCATTCCTCAAATCTCGTGTTTAAGGCCCCTGGAAGCATGAAAATCACTTTAAACATCTCATTTTATCTTTAAACGTGATTTTCCACGTACAAATGTGAATTGTAGTTCAAAGAGGCAACATTTGAAAACGGACCATTTTTTACGTTTCTGAAGCATGTCGTAAGGGGGGTGGTTATCTCTTTCGTAAAAAATCGGGCGTTTTCGCTTGAACAATAAAGGCCTACAAATGTTATTTAGTTCACTTCCCGTTGAGGAGAAACACTTTTTAAGGCCGCAGAGTGAGTAAATTGGCCATATTCATTCACTTTTACCCATTCCTCAAATCTTGTGTTTAAGGCCCCTGGAAGCATGAAAATCACTTTAAACATCTCATTTTATCTTTAAAAGTGATTTTCCACGTACAAATGTGAATTGTAGTTCAAAGAGGCAACATTTGAAAACAGACCATTTTTTTAGTTTCTGAAGCATGTCGTAAGGGGGGGGTGGTTATCTCTTTCATCAAAAATCGGACTTTTTTGATTGAACAATAATGGCCTCCAAATGTTATTTTATTCACTTCCCGTGGAGGAGAAACACTTTTTAAGGCCGCAGAGTGAGTAAATTGGCCATTTTCATTCACTTTTACCCATTCCTCAAATCTCGTGTTTAAGGCCCCTGGAAGCTTGAAAATCACTTTAAACATCTAATTTTATCTCTAAAAGTGATTATCCACGTACGAATGTGAGTTGTCTTTTAAAGACGCAACATTTGAAAATGGACCATTTTTTTCGTTTCTGAAGCATGTCGTAAGGGGGGTGGTTATCTCTTTCACCAAGAAAAAGGCGTTTTTGATTGAACAATAAAGGCCTCCAAATGGTATTTTATTCACTTCCCGTTGAGGAGAAACACTTTTTAAGGCCGCAGAGTGAGTAAATTGGCCATATTCATTCACTTTTACCCATTCCTCAAATCTCGTGTTTAAGGCCCCTGGAAGCATGAATCTCACTTTAAACATCTCATTTTATCTTTAAAAGTGATTTTCCACGTACAAATGTGAATTGTAGTTCAAAGAGGCAACATTTGAAAACAGACCATTTTTTTAGTTTCTGAAGCATGTCGTAAGGGGGGGTGGTTATCTCTTTCATCAAAAATCGGATGTTTTTAATTGAACAATAAAGGCCTACAAATGTTATTTAATTCACTTTCTGGGGTGGAGAAAAACTTTTTAAGGCCTCAGAGTGAATAAATTGGCCATATTCATTCACTTTTACCCATTCCTCAAATCTTGTGTTTAAGGCCCCTGGAAGCATGAAAATCACTTTAAACATCTCATTTTATCTTTAAAAGTGATTTTCCATCTGCAAATGTGAATTGTAGTTCAAAGAGGCAACATTTGAAAACAGACCATTTTTTTAGTTTCTGAAGCATGTTGTAAGGGGGGGTGGTTATCTCTTTCATCAAAAATCGGACGTTTTTGATTGAACAATAAAGGCCTCCAAATGTTATTTTATTCACTTCCCGTGGAGGAGAAACACTTTTTAAGGCCGCAGAGTGAATAAAATGGCCATTTTCATTCACTTTTACCCATTCCTCAAATCTTGTGTTTAGGGCCACTGGAAGCTTGAAAATCACTTTAAACATCTCATTTTATCTTTAAAAGTGATTTTCCACGTACAAATGTGAATTGTAGTTAAAAGAGGCAACATTTGAAAACGGACCATTTTTTACGTTTCTGAAGAATGTCGTAAGGGGGGGTGGTTATCTCTTTCGTCAAAAATCGGGCGTTTTCGCTTGAACAATAAAGGCCTACAAATGTTATTTAGTTCACTTCCCGTGGAGGAGAAACACTTTTTAAGGCCGCAGAGTGAGTAAATTGGCCATATTCATTCACTTTTACCCATTCCTCAAATCTTGTGTTTAAGGCCCCTGGAAGCATGAAAATAACTATAAACATCTCATTTTATCTTTAAAAGTGATTTTCCACGTACAAATGTGAATTGTAGTTCAAAGAGGCAACATTTGAAAACAGACCATTTTTTTAGTTTCTGAAGCATGTCGTAAGGGGAGGTGGTTATCTCTTTCATCAAAAATCGGACGTTTTTGATTGAACAATAAAGGCCTCCAAATGTTATTTTATTCACTTCCCGTGGAGGAGAAACACTTTTTAAGGCCGCAGAGTGAGTAAATTGGCCATTTTGATTCACTTTTACCCATTCCTCAAATCTCGTGTTTAAGGCCCCTGGAAGCATGAAAATCACTTTAAACATCTCATTTTATCTTTAAAAGTGATTTTCCACGTACAAATGTGAATTGTAGTTCAAAGAGGCAACATTTGAAAACAGACCATTTTTTTAGTTTCTGAAGCATGTCGTAAGGGGGGGTGGTTATCTCTTTCATCAAAAATCGGACGTTTTTAATTGAACAATAAAGGCCTACAAATGTTATTTAATTCACTTTCAGGGGTGGAGAAAAAAATTTTAAGGCCTCAGAGTGAATAAATTGGCCATTTTCATTCACATTTACCCATACCTTAAGGCTTGTGTTTAGGGCCCCTGGAAGCTTGAAAATCACTTTAAACATCTAATTTTATCTCTAAAAGTGATTATCCACGTACAAATGTGAATTGTCGTTTAAAGACGCAACATTGGAAAATGGACCATTTTTTTCGTTTCTGAAGCATGTCGTAAGGGGGGGTGGTTATCTCTTTCACCAAAAAAAAGGCGTTTTTGATTGAACAATAAGGGCCTCCAAATGTTATTTTATTCACTTCCCGTGGAGGAGAAACACTTTTTAAGGCCGCAGACTGAGTAAATTGGCCATGATCATTCACTTTTACCCATTCCTCAAATCTTGTGTTTAAGGCCCCTGGAAGCATGAAAAGCACTTTAAACATCTCCTGTTATCTTTAAAAGTGATTTTCCACGTACAAATGTGAATTGTAGTTCAAAGAGGCAACATTTGAAAATAGACCATTTTTGTAGTTTCTGAAGCATGTCGTAAGGGGGGGTGATTATCTCTTTCGTCAAAAATCGGGCGTTTTTGCTTGAACAATAAAGGCCTACAAATGTTATTTAGTTTACTTCCCGTGGAGGAGAAACACTTTTTAAGGCCGCAGAGTGAGTAAATTGGCCATTTTCATTCACTTTTACCCATTCCTCAAATCTCGTGTTTAAGGCCCCTGGAAGCATGAAAATCACCTTACACATCTCATTTTATCTTTAAAAGTGATTTTCCACGTACAAATGTGAATTGTAGTTCAAAGAGGCAACATTTGAAAACGGACCATTTTTTACGTTTCTGAAGCTTGTCATAAGGGGGGGTGCTTATCTCTTTCGTCAAAAATCGGGCGTTTTCGCTTGAACAATAAAGGCCTACAAATGTTATTTAGTTCACTTCCCGTGGAGGAGAAACACTTTTTAAGGCCGCAGACTGAGTAAATTGGCCATATTCATTCACTTTTACCCATTCCTCAAATCCTGTGTTTAAGGCCCCTGGAAGCATGAAAATCACTTTAAACATCTCATTTTATCTTTAAAAGTGATTTTCCACGTACAAATGTGAATTGTAGTTCAAAGACGCAACATTTGAAAACAGACCATTTTTTTAGTTTCTGAAGCATGTTGTAAGGGGGGGTGGTTATCTCTTTCATCAAAAATCGGACGTTTTTGATTGAACAATAAAGACCTCCAAATGTTATTTTATTCACTTCCCGTGGAGGAGAAACACTTTTTAAGGCCGCAGAGTGAGTAAATTGGCCATTTTCATTCACTTTTACCCATTCCTCAAATCTCGTGTTTAAGGCCCCTGGAAGCATGAAAATCACTTTAAACATCTCATTTTATCTTTAAAAGTGATTTTCCACGTACAAATGTGAATTGTAGTTCAAAGAGGCAACATTTGAAAACAGACCATTTTTTTAGTTTCTGAAGCATGTCGTAAGGGGGGGGTGGTTATCTCTTTCATCAAAAATCGGACGTTTTTAATTGAACAATAAAGGCCTACAAATGTTATTTAATTCACTTTCTGGGGTGGAGAAAAACTTTTTAAGGCCTCAGAGTGAATAAATTGGCCATTTTCATTCACTTTTACCCATTCCTCAAATCTTGTGTTTAGGGCCCCTGGAAGCTTGAAAATCACTTTAAACATCTCATTTTATCTTTAAAAGTGATTTTCCACGTACAAATGTGAATTGTAGTTCAAAGAGGCAGCATTTGAAAACGGACCATTTTTTACGTTTCTGAAGCTTGTCGTAAGGGGGGGTGGTTATCTCTTTCGTCAAAAATCAGGCGTTTTCGCTTGAACAATAAAGGCCTACAAATGTTATTGAGTTCACTTCCCGTGGAGGAGAAACACTTTTTAAGGCCGCAAACTGAGTAAATTGGCCATATTCATTCACTTTTACCCATTCCTCAAATCTTGTGTTTAAGGCCCCTGGAAGCATAAAAATCACTTTAAACATCTCATTTTATTTTTAATAGTGATTTTCCACGTACAAATGTGAATTGTAGTTCAAAGAGGCAACATTTGAAAACGGACAATTTTTTACATTTCTGAAGCATGTCGTAAGGGGGGGTGGTTATCTCTTTCGTCAAAAATCAGGTGTTTTCGCTTGAACAATAAAGGCCTACAAATGTTATTTAGTTCACTTCCCGTGGAGGAGAGACACTTTTTAAGGCCGCAGAGTGAGTAAATTGGCCATTTTCATTCACTTTTACCCATTCCTCAAATCTCGTGTTTAAGGCCCCTGGAAGCATGAAAATCACTTTAAACATCTCATTTTATCTTTAAACGTGATTTTCCACGTACAAATGTGAATTGTAGTTCAAAGAGGCAACATTTGAAAACGGACCATTTTTTACGTTTCTGAAGCATGTCGTAAGGGGGGTGGTTATCTCTTTCGTAAAAAATCGGGCGTTTTCGCTTGAACAATAAAGGCCTACAAATGTTATTTAGTTCACTTCCCATTGGTGAGAAACACTTTTTAAGGCCGCAGAGTGAGTAAATTGGCCATATTCATTCACTTTTACCCATTCCTCAAATCTTGTGTTTAAGGCCCCTGGAAGCATGAAAATCACTTTAAACATCTCATTTTATCTTTAAAAGTGATTTTCCACGTACAAATGTGAATTGTAGTTCAAAGAGGCAACATTTGAAAACAGACCATTTTTTTAGTTTCTGAAGCATGTCGTAAGGGGGGGGTGGTTATCTCTTTCATCAAAAATCGGACTTTTTTGATTGAACAATAATGGCCTCCAAATGTTATTTTATTCACTTCCCGTGGAGGAGAAACACTTTTTAAGGCCGCAGAGTGAGTAAATTGGCCATTTTCATTCACTTTTACCCATTCCTCAAATCTCGTGTTTAAGGCCCCTGGAAGCTTGAAAATCACTTTAAACATCTAATTTTATCTCTAAAAGTGATTATCCACGTACGAATGTGAGTTGTCTTTTAAAGACGCAACATTTTAAAATGGACCATTTTTTTCGTTTCTGAAGCATGTCGTAAGGGGGGTGGTTATCTCTTTCACCAAGAAAAAGGCGTTTTTGATTGAACAATAAAGGCCTCCAAATGGTATTTTATTCACTTCCCGTTGAGGAGAAACACTTTTTAAGGCCGCAGAGTGAGTAAATTGGCCATTTTCATTCACTTTTACCCATTCCTCAAATCTCGTGTTTAAGGCCCCTGGAAGCATGAAAATCACTTTAAACATCTCATTTTATCTTTAAAAGTGATTTTCCAAGTAGGAATGTGAATTGTAGTTCAAAGAGGCAACATTTGAAAACGGACCATTTTTTACGTTTCTGAAGCATGTCGTAAGGGGGGGTGGTTATCTCTTTCGTCAAAAATCGGGCGTTTTTGCTTGAACAATATAGGCCTACAAATGTTATTTAGTTCACTTCCCGTGGAGGAGAAACACTTTTTAAGGCCGCAGAGTGAGTACATTGGCAATTTTCATTCACATTTACCCATACCTTAAGGCTTGTGTTTAGGGCCCCTGGAAGCTTGAAAATCACTTTAAACATCTAATTTTATCTCTAAAAGTGATTATCCACGTACAAATGTGAATTGTCGTTTAAAGACGCAACATTGGAAAATGGACCATTTTTTTCGTTTCTGAAGCATGTTGTAAGGGGGGGTGGTTATCTCTTTCATCAAAAATCGGACGTTTTTGATTGAACAATAAAGGCCTCCAAATGTTATTTTATTCACTTCCCGTGGAGGAGAAACACTTTTTAAGGCCGCAGAGTGAATAAAATGGCCATTTTCATTCACTTTTACCCATTCCTCAAATCTTGTGTTTAGGGCCACTGGAAGCTTGAAAATCACTTTAAACATCTCATTTTATCTTTAAAAGTGATTTTCCACGTACAAATGTGAATTGTAGTTAAAAGAGGCAACATTTGAAAACGGACCATTTTTTACGTTTCTGAAGAATGTCGTAAGGGGGGGTGGTTATCTCTTTCGTCAAAAATCGGGCGTTTTCGCTTGAACAATAAAGGCCTACAAATGTTATTTAGTTCACTTCCCGTGGAGGAGAAACACTTTTTAAGGCCGCAGAGTGAGTAAATTGGCCATATTCATTCACTTTTACCCATTCCTCAAATCTTGTGTTTAAGGCCCCTGGAAGCATGAAAATAACTATAAACATCTCATTTTATCTTTAAAAGTGATTTTCCACGTACAAATGTGAATTGTAGTTCAAAGAGGCAACATTTGAAAACAGACCATTTTTTTAGTTTCTGAAGCATGTCGTAAGGGGAGGTGGTTATCTCTTTCATCAAAAATCGGACGTTTTTGATTGAACAATAAAGGCCTCCAAATGTTATTTTATTCACTTCCCGTGGAGGAGAAACACTTTTTAAGGCCGCAGAGTGAGTAAATTGGCCATTTTGATTCACTTTTACCCATTCCTCAAATCTCGTGTTTAAGGCCCCTGGAAGCATGAAAATCACTTTAAACATCTCATTTTATCTTTAAAAGTGATTTTCCACGTACAAATGTGAATTGTAGTTCAAAGAGGCAACATTTGAAAACAGACCATTTTTTTAGTTTCTGAAGCATGTCGTAAGGGGGGGTGGTTATCTCTTTCATCAAAAATCGGACGTTTTTAATTGAACAATAAAGGCCTACAAATGTTATTTAATTCACTTTCAGGGGTGGAGAAAAAAATTTTAAGGCCTCAGAGTGAATAAATTGGCCATTTTCATTCACATTTACCCATACCTTAAGGCTTGTGTTTAGGGCCCCTGGAAGCTTGAAAATCACTTTAAACATCTAATTTTATCTCTAAAAGTGATTATCCACGTACAAATGTGAATTGTCGTTTAAAGACGCAACATTGGAAAATGGACCATTTTTTTCGTTTCTGAAGCATGTCGTAAGGGGGGGTGGTTATCTCTTTCACCAAAAAAAAGGCGTTTTTGATTGAACAATAAGGGCCTCCAAATGTTATTTTATTCACTTCCCGTGGAGGAGAAACACTTTTTAAGGCCGCAGACTGAGTAAATTGGCCATGATCATTCACTTTTACCCATTCCTCAAATCTTGTGTTTAAGGCCCCTGGAAGCATGAAAAGCACTTTAAACATCTCCTGTTATCTTTAAAAGTGATTTTCCACGTACAAATGTGAATTGTAGTTCAAAGAGGCAACATTTGAAAACAGACCATTTTTGTAGTTTCTGAAGCATGTCGTAAGGGGGGGTGATTATCTCTTTCGTCAAAAATCGGGCGTTTTTGCTTGAACAATAAAGGCCTACAAATGTTATTTAGTTTACTTCCCGTGGAGGAGAAACACTTTTTAAGGCCGCAGAGTGAGTAAATTGGTCATTTTCATTCACTTTTACCCATTCCTCAAATCTCGTGTTTAAGGCCCCTGGAAGCATGAAAATCACCTTACACATCTCATTTTATCTTTAAAAGTGATTTTCCACGTACAAATGTGAATTGTAGTTCAAAGAGGCAACATTTGAAAACGGACCATTTTTTACGTTTCTGAAGCTTGTCATAAGGGGGGGTGCTTATCTCTTTCGTCAAAAATCGGGCGTTTTCGCTTGAACAATAAAGGCCTACAAATGTTATTTAGTTCACTTCCCGTGGAGGAGAAACACTTTTTAAGGCCGCAGACTGAGTAAATTGGCCATATTCATTCACTTTTACCCATTCCTCAAATCCTGTGTTTAAGGCCCCTGGAAGCATGAAAATCACTTTAAACATCTCATTTTATCTTTAAAAGTGATTTTCCACGTACAAATGTGAATTGTAGTTCAAAGACGCAACATTTGAAAACAGACCATTTTTTTAGTTTCTGAAGCATGTTGTAAGGGGGGGTGGTTATCTCTTTCATCAAAAATCGGACGTTTTTGATTGAACAATAAAGACCTCCAAATGTTATTTTATTCACTTCCCGTGGAGGAGAAACACTTTTTAAGGCCGCAGAGTGAGTAAATTGGCCATTTTCATTCACTTTTACCCATTCCTCAAATCTCGTGTTTAAGGCCCCTGGAAGCATGAAAATCACTTTAAACATCTCATTTTATCTTTAAAAGTGATTTTCCACGTACAAATGTGAATTGTAGTTCAAAGAGGCAACATTTGAAAACAGACCATTTTTTTAGTTTCTGAAGCATGTCGTAAGGGGGGGGTGGTTATCTCTTTCATCAAAAATCGGACGTTTTTAATTGAACAATAAAGGCCTACAAATGTTATTTAATTCACTTTCTGGGGTGGAGAAAAACTTTTTAAGGCCTCAGAGTGAATAAATTGGCCATTTTCATTCACTTTTACCCATTCCTCAAATCTTGTGTTTAGGGCCCCTGGAAGCTTGAAAATCACTTTAAACATCTCATTTTATCTTTAAAAGTGATTTTCCACGTACAAATGTGAATTGTAGTTCAAAGAGGCAGCATTTGAAAACGGACCATTTTTTACGTTTCTGAAGCTTGTCGTAAGGGGGGGTGGTTATCTCTTTCGTCAAAAATCAGGCGTTTTCGCTTGAACAATAAAGGCCTACAAATGTTATTGAGTTCACTTCCCGTGGAGGAGAAACACTTTTTAAGGCCGCAAACTGAGTAAATTGGCCATATTCATTCACTTTTACCCATTCCTCAAATCTTGTGTTTAAGGCCCCTGGAAGCATAAAAATCACTTTAAACATCTCATTTTATTTTTAATAGTGATTTTCCACGTACAAATGTGAATTGTAGTTCAAAGAGGCAACATTTGAAAACGGACCATTTTTTACATTTCTGAAGCATGTCGTAAGGGGGGGTGGTTATCTCTTTCGTCAAAAATCAGGTGTTTTCGCTTGAACAATAAAGGCCTACAAATGTTATTTAGTTCACTTCCCGTGGAGGAGAGACACTTTTTAAGGCCGCAGAGTGAGTAAATTGGCCATTTTCATTCACTTTTACCCATTCCTCAAATCTCGTGTTTAAGGCCCCTGGAAGCTTGAAAATCACTTTAAACATCTAATTTTATCTCTAAAAGTGATTATCCACGTGCGAATGTGAGTTGTCTTTTAAAGACGCAACATTTGAAAATGGACCATTTTTTTCGTTTCTGAAGCATGTCGTAAGGGGGGTGGTTATCTCTTTCACCAAGAAAAAGGCGTTTTTGATTGAACAATAAAGGCCTCCAAATGGTATTTTATTCACTTCCCGTTGAGGAGAAACACTTTTTAAGGCCGCAGAGTGAGTAAATTGGCCATTTTCATTCACTTTTACCCATTCCTCAAATCTCGTGTTTAAGGCCCCTGGAAGCATGAAAATCACTTTAAACATCTCATTTTATCTTTAAAAGTGATTTTCCACGTACAAATGTGAATTGTAGTTCAAAGAGGCAACATTTGAAAACGGACCATTTTTTTAGTTTCTGAAGCATGTCATAAGGGGGGGGTGGTTATCTCTTTCATCAAAAATCGGACTTTTTTGATTGAACAATAATGGCCTCCAAATGTTATTTTATTCACTTCCCGTGGAGGAGAAACACTTTTTAAGGCCGCAGAGTGAGTAAATTGGCCATTTTCATTCACTTTTACCCATTCCTCAAATCTCGTGTTTAAGGCCCCTGGAAGCTTGAAAATCACTTTAAACATCTAATTTTATCTCTAAAAGTGATTATCCACGTGCGAATGCGAGTTGTCTTTTAAAGACGCAACATTTGAAAATGGACCATTTTTTTCGTTTCTGAAGCATGTCGTAAGGGGGGTGGTTATCTCTTTCACCAAGAAAAAGGCGTTTTTGATTGAACAATAAAGGCCTCCAAATGGTATTTTATTCACTTCCCGTTGAGGAGAAACACTTTTTAAGGCCGCAGAGTGAGTAAATTGGCCATTTTCATTCACTTTTACCCATTCCTCAAATCTCGTGTTTAAGGCCCCTGGAAGCATGAAAATCACTTTAAACATCTCATTTTATCTTTAAAAGTGATTTTCCAAGTAGGAATGTGAATTGTAGTTCAAAGAGGCAACATTTGAAAACGGACCATTTTTTACGTTTCTGAAGCATGTCGTAAGGGGGGGTGGTTATCTCTTTCGTCAAAAATCGGGCGTTTTTGCTTGAACAATATAGGCCTACAAATGTTATTTAGTTCACTTCCCGTGGAGGAGAAACACTTTTTAAGGCCGCAGAGTGAGTACATTGGCAATTTTCATTCACATTTACCCATACCTTAAGGCTTGTGTTTAGGGCCCCTGGAAGCTTGAAAATCACTTTAAACATCTAATTTTATCTCTAAAAGTGATTATCCACGTACAAATGTGAATTGTCGTTTAAAGACGCAACATTGGAAAATGGACCATTTTTTTCGTTTCTGAAGCATGTCGTAAGGGGGGGTGGTTATCTCTTTCATCAAAAATCGGACGTTTTTAATTGAACAATAAAGGCCTACAAATGTTATTTAATTCACTTTCTGGGGTGGAGAAAAACTTTTTAAGGCCTCAGAGTGAATAAATTGGCCATTTTCATTCACTTTTACCCATTCCTCAAATCTCGAGTTTAAGGACCCTGGAAGCATGAAAATCACTTCAAACATCTCATTTTATCTTTAAAAGTGATTTTCCACGTACAAATGTGAATTGTAGTTCAAAGAGGCAACATTTGAAAACGGACCATTTTTTACGTTTCTGAAGCATGTCGTAAGGGGGGGTGATTATCTCTTTCGTCAAAAATCGGGCGTTTTTGCTTGAACAATAAAGGCCTACAAATGTTATTTAGTTCACTTCCCGTGGAGGAGAAACACTTTTTAAGGCCGCAGAGTGAGTAAATTGGCCATTTTCATTCACGTACAAATGTGAATTGTAGTTCAAAGAGGCAACATTTGAAAATGGACCATTTTTTCCTTTCTGAAGCATGTCGTAAGGGGGGGGTGGTTATCTCTTGCACCAAAAAAAACGCGTTTTTGATTGAACAATAAGGGCCTCCGAATGATATTTTATTCACTTCCCGTGGAGGAGAAACACTTTTTAAGGCCGCAGACTGAGTAAATTGGCCATATTCATTCACTTTTACCCATTCCTCAAATCTTGTGTTTAAGGCCCCTGGAAGCATGAAAATCACTTTAAACATCTCCTGTTATCTTTAAAAGTGATTTTCCACGTACAAATGTGAATTGTAGTTCAAAGAGGCAACATTTGAAAACAGACCATTTTTGTAGTTTCTGAAGCATGTCGTAAGGGGGGGTGGTTATCTCTTTCATCAAAAATCGGACGTTTTTAATTGAACAATAAAGGCCTACAAATGTTATTTAATTCACTTTCTGGGGTGGAGAAAACATTTTTAAGGCCTCAGAGTGAATAAATTGGCCATTTTCATTCACATTTACCCATTCCTTAAGGCTTGTGTTTAGGGCCCCTGGAAGCTTGAAAATCACTTTAAACATCTAATTTTATCTCTAAAAGTGATTATCCACATACAAATGTGAATTGTCGTTTAAAGACGCAACATTTGAAAATGGACCATTTTTTTCGTTTCTGAAGCATGTCGTAAGGGGGGTGGTTATCTCTTTCACCAAGAAAAAGGCGTTTTTTATTGAACAATAAAGGCCTCCAAATGGTATTTTATTCACTTCCCGTTGCGGAGAAACACTTTTTAAGGCCGCAGAGTGAGTAAATTGGCCATTTTCATTCACTTTTACCCATTCCTCAAATCTCGTGTTTAAGGCCCCTGGAAGCATGAAAATCACTTTAAACATCTCATTTTATCTTTAAAAGTGATTTTCCAAGTAGAAATGTGAATTGTAGTTCAAAGAGGCAACATTTGAAAACAGACCATTTTTTTAGTTTCTGAAGCATGTCGTAAGGGGGGGTGGTTATCTCTTTCATCAAAAATCGGACGTTTTTAATTGAACAATAAAGGCCTACAAATGTTATTTAATTCACTTTCTGGGGTGGAGAAATTTTTTTTAAGGCCTCAGAGTGAATAAATTGGCCATTTTCATTCACATTTACCCATACTTTAAGGCTTGTGTTTAGGGCCCCTGGAAGCTTGAAAATCACTTTAAACATCTAATTTTATCTCTAAAAGTGATTATCCACGTACAAATGTGAATTGTCGTTTAAAGACGCAACATTGGAAAATGGACCATTTTTTTCGTTTCTGAAGCATGTCGTAAGGGGGGGTGGTTATCTCTTTCACCAAAAAAAAGGCGTTTTTGATTGAACAATAAGGGCCTCCAAATGTTATTTTATTCACTTCCCGTGGAGGAGAAACACTTTTTAAGGCCGCAGACTGAGTAAATTGGCCATATTCATTCACTTTTACCCATTCCTCAAATCTCGTGTTTAAGGCCCCTGGAAGCATGAATCTCACTTTAAACATCTCATTTTATCTTTAAAAGTGATTTTCCACGTACAAATGTGAATTGTAGTTCAAAGAGGCAACATTTGAAAACAGACCATTTTTTTAGTTTCTGAAGCATGTCGTAAGGGGGGGTGGTTATCTCTTTCATCAAAAATCGGATGTTTTTAATTGAACAATAAAGGCCTACAAATGTTATTTAATTCACTTTCTGGGGTGGAGAAAAACTTTTTAAGGCCTCAGAGTGAATAAATTGGCCATATTCATTCACTTTTACCCATTCCTCAAATCTTGTGTTTAAGGCCCCTGGAAGCATGAAAATCACTTTAAACATCTCATTTTATCTTTAAAAGTGATTTTCCATCTGCAAATGTGAATTGTAGTTCAAAGAGGCAACATTTGAAAACAGACCATTTTTTTAGTTTTCTGAAGCATGTTGTAAGGGGGGGTGGTTATCTCTTTCATCAAAAATCGGACGTTTTTGATTGAACAATAAAGGCCTCCAAATGTTATTTTATTCACTTCCCGTGGAGGAGAAACACTTTTTAAGGCCGCAGAGTGAATAAAATGGCCATTTTCATTCACTTTTACCCATTCCTCAAATCTTGTGTTTAGGGCCACTGGAAGCTTGAAAATCACTTTAAACATCTCATTTTATCTTTAAAAGTGATTTTCCACGTACAAATGTGAATTGTAGTTAAAAGAGGCAACATTTGAAAACGGACCATTTTTTACGTTTCTGAAGAATGTCGTAAGGGGGGGTGGTTATCTCTTTCGTCAAAAATCGGGTGTTTTCGCTTGAACAATAAAGGCCTACAAATGTTATTTAGTTCACTTCCCGTGGAGGAGAAACACTTTTTAAGGCCGCAGAGTGAGTAAATTGGCCATATTCATTCACTTTTACCCATTCCTCAAATCTTGTGTTTAAGGCCCCTGCAAGCATGAAAATCACTTTAAACATCTCATTTTATCTTTAAAAGTGATTTTCCACGTACAAATGTGAATTGTAGTTCAAAGAGGCAACATTTGAAAACAGACCATTTTTTAGTTTCTGAAGCATGTTGTAAGGGGGGTGGTTATCTCTTTCGTCAAAAATCGGGCGTTTTCGCTTGAACAATAAAGGCCTACAAATTTTATTTAGTTCACTTCCCGTGGAGGAGAAACACTTTTTAAGGCCGCAGAGGGAGTAAATTGGCCATATTCATTCACTTTTACCCATTCCTCAAATCTTGTGTTTAAGGCCCCTGGAAGCATGAAAATCACTTTAAACATCTCATTTTATCTTTAAAAGTGATTTACCACGTACAAATGTGAATTGTAGTTCAAAGAGGCAACATTTGAAAACAGACCATTTTTTTAGTTTCTGAAGCATGTCGTAAGGGGGGTTGGTTATCTCTTTCATCAAAAATCGGACGTTTTTGATTGAACAATAAAGGCCTACAAATGTTATTTAATTCACTTTCTGGGGTGGAGAAACACTTTTTAAGGCAGCAGACTGAGTAAATTGGCCATATTCATTCACTTTTACCCATTCCTCAAATCTTGTGTTTAATGCCCCTGGAAGCATGAAAATCACTTTAAACATCTCATTTTATCTTTAATAGTGATTTTCCACGTACAAATGTGAATTGTTGTTCAAAGAGGCAACATTTGAAAACGGACCATTTTTTACGTTTCTGAAGCATGTCGTAAGGGGGGGTGGTTATCTCTTTCATCAAAAATCGGGTGTTTTCGCTTGAACAATAAAGGCCTACAAATGTTATTTAGTTCACTTCCCGTGGAGGAGAGACACTTTTTAAGGCCGCAGAGTGAGTAAATTGGCCATATTCATTCACTTTTACCCATTCCTCAAATCTTGTGTTTAAGGCCCCTGGAAGCATGAAAATCACTTTAAACATCTCATTTTATCTTTAAAAGTGATTTTCCACGTACAAATGTGAATTGTAGTTCAAAGAGGCAACATTTGAAAACTGACCATTTTTTACGTTTCTGAAGCATGTCGTAAGGGGGGGTGGTTATCTCTTTCATCAAAAATCTGACGTTTTTGATTGAACAATAAAGGCCTCCAAATGTTATTTTATTCACTTTCTGGGGTGGAGAAAAACTTTTTAAGGCCTCAGAGTGAATAAATTGGCCATTTTCATTCACATTTACCCATTCCTCAAATCTTGTGTTTAGGGCCCCTGGAAGCTTGAAAATCAATTTAAACATCTCATTTTATCTTTAAAAGTGATTTTCCACGTACAAATGTGAATTGTAGTTCAAAGAGGCAACATTTAAAAACGGACCATTTTTTACGTTTCTGAAGCTTGTCGTAAGGGGGGGTGGTTATCTCTTTCGTCAAAAATCGGGCGTTTTCGCTTGAACAATAAAGGCCTACAAATGTTATTTAGTTCACTTCCCGTGGAGGAGAAACACTTTTTAAGGCCGCAGACTGAGTAAATTGGCCATATTCATTCACTTTTACCCATTCCTCAAATCTTGTGTTTAATGCCCCTGGAAGCATGAAAATCACTTTAAACATCTCATTTTATCTTTAATAGTGATTTTCCACGTACAAATGTGAATTGTAGTTCAAAGAGGCAACATTTGAAAACGGACCATTTTTTACGTTTCTGAAGCATGTCGTAAGGGCGGGTGGTTATCTCTTTCGTCAAAAATCGGGTGTTTTCGCTTGAACAATAAAGGCCTACAAATGTTATTTAGTTCACTTCCCGTGGAGGAGAAACACTTTTTAAGGCCGCAGAGTGAGTAAATTGGCCATATTCATTCACTTTTACCCATTCCTCAAATCTTGTGTTTAAGGCCCCTGGAAGCATGAAAATCACTTTAAACATCTCATTTTATCTTTAAAAGTGATTTTCCACGTACAAATGTGAATTGTAGTTCAAAGAGGCAACATTTGAAAACTGACCATTTTTTACGTTTCTGAAGCATGTCGTAAGGGGGGGTGGTTATCTCTTTCATCAAAAATCGGACGTTTTTAATTGAACAATAAAGGCCTACAAATGTTATTTAATTCACTTTCTGGGGTGGAGAAAAACTTTTTAAGGCCTCAGAGTGAATAAATTGGCCATTTTCATTCACATTTACCCATTCCTCAAATCTTGTGTTTAGGGCCCCTGGAAGCTTGAAAATCACTTTAAACATCTCATTTTATCTTTAAAAGTGATTTTCCACGTACAAATGTGAATTGTAGTTAAAAGAGGCAACATTTGAAAACGGACCATTTTTTACGTTTCTGAAGCTTGTCGTAAGGGGGGGTGGTTATCTCTTTCGTCAAAAATAGGGCGTTTTCGCTTGAACAATAAAGGCCTACAAATGTTATTTAGTTCACTTCCCGTGGAGGAGAAACACTTTTTAAGGCCGCAGACTGAGTAAATTGGCCATATTCATTCACTTTTACCCATTCCTCAAATCTTGTGTTTAAGGCCCCTGGAAGCATGAACATCACTTTAAACATCTCATTTTATCTTTAATAGTGATTTTCCATGTACAAATGTGAATTGTAGTTCAAAGAGGCAACATTTGAAAACGGACCATTTTTTACGTTTCTGAAGCATGTCGTAAGGGGGGGTGGTTATCTCTTTCGTCAAAAATCGGGTGTTTTCGCTTGAACAATAAAGGCCTACAAATGTTATTTAGTTCACTTCCCATGGAGGAGAAACACTTTTTAAGGCCGCAGAGTGAGTAAATTGGCCATATTCATTCACTTTTACCCATTCCTCACATCTTGTGTTTAAGGCCCCTGGAAGCATGAAAATCACTTTAAACATCTCATTTTATCTTTAAAAGTGATTTTCCACGTACAAATGTGAATTGTAGTTCAAAGAGGCAACATTTGAAAACGGACCATTTTTTACGTTTCTGAAGCATGTCGTAAGGGGGGTGGTTATCTCTTTCGTAAAAAATCGGGCGTTTTCGCTTGAACAATAAAGGCCTACAAATGTTATTTAGTTCACTTCCCGTTGAGGAGAAACACTTTTTAAGGCCGCAGAGTGAGTAAATTGGCCATATTCATTCACTTTTACCCATTCCTCAAATCTTGTGTTTAAGGCCCCTGGAAGCATGAAAATCACTTTAAACATCTCATTTTATCTTTAAAAGTGATTTTCCACGTACAAATGTGAATTGTAGTTCAAAGAGGCAACATTTGAAAACAGACCATTTTTTTAGTTTCTGAAGCATGTCGTAAGGGGGGGGTGGTTATCTCTTTCATCAAAAATCGGACTTTTTTGATTGAACAATAATGGCCTCCAAATGTTATTTTATTCACTTCCCGTGGAGGAGAAACACTTTTTAAGGCCGCAGAGTGAGTAAATTGGCCATTTTCATTCACTTTTACCCATTCCTCAAATCTCGTGTTTAAGGCCCCTGGAAGCTTGAAAATCACTTTAAACATCTAATTTTATCTCTAAAAGTGATTATCCACGTACGAATGTGAGTTGTCTTTTAAAGACGCAACATTTGAAAATGGACCATTTTTTTCGTTTCTGAAGCATGTCGTAAGGGGGGTGGTTATCTCTTTCACCAAGAAAAAGGCGTTTTTGATTGAACAATAAAGGCCTCCAAATGGTATTTTATTCACTTCCCGTTGAGGAGAAACACTTTTTAAGGCCGCAGAGTGAATAAATTGGCCATTTTCATTCACTTTTACCCATTCCTCAAATCTCGTGTTTAAGGCCCCTGGAAGCATGAAAATCACTTTAAACATCTCATTTTATCTTTAAAAGTGATTTTCCAAGTAGGAATGTGAATTGTAGTTCAAAGAGGCAACATTTGAAAACGGACCATTTTTTACGTTTCTGAAGCATGTCGTAAGGGGGGGTGGTTATCTCTTTCGTCAAAAATCGGGCGTTTTTGCTTGAACAATATAGGCCTACAAATGTTATTTAGTTCACTTCCCGTGGAGGAGAAACACTTTTTAAGGCCGCAGAGTGAGTACATTGGCAATTTTCATTCACATTTACCCATACCTTAAGGCTTGTGTTTAGGGCCCCTGGAAGCTTGAAAATCACTTTAAACATCTAATTTTATCTCTAAAAGTGATTATCCACGTACAAATGTGAATTGTCGTTTAAAGACGCAACATTGGAAAATGGACCATTTTTTTCGTTTCTGAAGCATGTCGTAAGGGGGGGTGGTTATCTC
Organism: Triturus cristatus; assembly: GCF_964204655.1. Lineage (NCBI taxonomy): Eukaryota > Metazoa > Chordata > Amphibia > Caudata > Salamandridae > Triturus > Triturus cristatus. The sequence continues at coordinate 1,220,849,378 of NC_140590.1, read as the reverse complement.
TTTCATCAAAAATCGGACGTTTTTAATTGAACAATAAAGGCCTACAAATGTTATTTAATTCACTTTCTGGGGTGGAGAAAAACTTTTTAAGGCCTCAGAGTGAATAAATTGGCCATTTTCATTCACTTTTACCCATTCCTCAAATCTCGAGTTTAAGGACCCTGGAAGCATGAAAATCACTTCAAACATCTCATTTTATCTTTAAAAGTGATTTTCCACGTACAAATGTGAATTGTAGTTCAAAGAGGCAACATTTGAAAACGGCCAATTTTTTTCGTTTCTGAAGCATGTCGTAAGGGGGGGTGATTATCTCTTTCGTCAAAAATCGGGCGTTTTTGCTTGAACAATAAAGGCCTACAAATGTTATTTAGTTCACTTCCCGTGGAGGAGAAACACTTTTTAAGGCCGCAGAGTGAGTAAATTGGCCATTTTCATTCACGTACAAATGTGAATTGTAGTTCAAAGAGGCAACATTTGAAAATGGACCATTTTTTCCTTTCTGAAGCATGTCGTAAGGGGGGGGTGGTTATCTCTTGCACCAAAAAAAACGCGTTTTTGATTGAACAATAAGGGCCTCCGAATGATATTTTATTCACTTCCCGTGGAGGAGAAACACTTTTTAAGGCCGCAGACTGAGTAAATTGGCCATATTCATTCACTTTTACCCATTCCTCAAATCTTGTGTTTAAGGCCCCTGGAAGCATGAAAATCACTTTAAACATCTCCTGTTATCTTTAAAAGTGATTTTCCACGTACAAATGTGAATTGTAGTTCAAAGAGGCAACATTTGAAAACAGACCATTTTTGTAGTTTCTGAAGCATGTCGTAAGGGGGGGTGGTTATCTCTTTCATCAAAAATCGGACGTTTTTAATTGAACAATAAAGGCCTACAAATGTTATTTAATTCACTTTCTGGGGTGGAGAAAACATTTTTAAGGCCTCAGAGTGAATAAATTGGCCATTTTCATTCACATTTACCCATTCCTTAAGGCTTGTGTTTAGGGCCCCTGGAAGCTTGAAAATCACTTTAAACATCTAATTTTATCTCTAAAAGTGATTATCCACATACAAATGTGAATTGTCGTTTAAAGACGCAACATTTGAAAATGGACCATTTTTTTCGTTTCTGAAGCATGTCGTAAGGGGGGTGGTTATCTCTTTCACCAAGAAAAAGGCGTTTTTTATTGAACAATAAAGGCCTCCAAATGGTATTTTATTCACTTCCCGTTGCGGAGAAACACTTTTTAAGGCCGCAGAGTGAGTAAATTGGCCATTTTCATTCACTTTTACCCATTCCTCAAATCTCGTGTTTAAGGCCCCTGGAAGCATGAAAATCACTTTAAACATCTCATTTTATCTTTAAAAGTGATTTTCCAAGTAGAAATGTGAATTGTAGTTCAAAGAGGCAACATTTGAAAACAGACCATTTTTTTAGTTTCTGAAGCATGTCGTAAGGGGGGGTGGTTATCTCTTTCATCAAAAATCGGACGTTTTTAATTGAACAATAAAGGCCTACAAATGTTATTTAATTCACTTTCTGGGGTGGAGAAATTTTTTTTAAGGCCTCAGAGTGAATAAATTGGCCATTTTCATTCACATTTACCCATACTTTAAGGCTTGTGTTTAGGGCCCCTGGAAGCTTGAAAATCACTTTAAACATCTAATTTTATCTCTAAAAGTGATTATCCACGTACAAATGTGAATTGTCGTTTAAAGACGCAACATTGGAAAATGGACCATTTTTTTCGTTTCTGAAGCATGTCGTAAGGGGGGGTGGTTATCTCTTTCACCAAAAAAAAGGCGTTTTTGATTGAACAATAAGGGCCTCCAAATGTTATTTTATTCACTTCCCGTGGAGGAGAAACACTTTTTAAGGCCGCAGACTGAGTAAATTGGCCATATTCATTCACTTTTACCCATTCCTCAAATCTCGTGTTTAAGGCCCCTGGAAGCATGAATCTCACTTTAAACATCTCATTTTATCTTTAAAAGTGATTTTCCATCTGCAAATGTGAATTGTAGTTCAAAGAGGCAACATTTGAAAACAGACCATTTTTTTAGTTTCTGAAGCATGTTGTAAGGGGGGGTGGTTATCTCTTTCATCAAAAATCGGACGTTTTTGATTGAACAATAAAGGCCTCCAAATGTTATTTTATTCACTTCCCGTGGAGGAGAAACACTTTTTAAGGCCGCAGAGTGAATAAAATGGCCATTTTCATTCACTTTTACCCATTCCTCAAATCTTGTGTTTAGGGCCACTGGAAGCTTGAAAATCACTTTAAACATCTCATTTTATCTTTAAAAGTGATTTTCCACGTACAAATGTGAATTGTAGTTAAAAGAGGCAACATTTGAAAACGGACCATTTTTTACGTTTCTGAAGAATGTCGTAAGGGGGGGTGGTTATCTCTTTCGTCAAAAATCGGGCGTTTTCGCTTGAACAATAAAGGCCTACAAATGTTATTTAGTTCACTTCCCGTGGAGGAGAAACACTTTTTAAGGCCGCAGAGTGAGTAAATTGGCCATATTCATTCACTTTTACCCATTCCTCAAATCTTGTGTTTAAGGCCCCTGGAAGCATGAAAATCACTTTAAACATCTCATTTTATCTTTAAAAGTGATTTTCCACGTACAAATGTGAATTGTAGTTCAAAGAGGCAACATTTGAAAACAGACCATTTTTTTAGTTTCTGAAGCATGTTGTAAGGGGGGTGGTTATCTCTTTCGTCAAAAATCGGGCGTTTTCGCTTGAACAATAAAGGCCTACAAATTTTATTTAGTTCACTTCCCGTGGAGGAGAAACACTTTTTAAGGCCGCAGAGGGAGTAAATTGGCCATATTCATTCACTTTTACCCATTCCTCAAATCTTGTGTTTAAGGCCCCTGGAAGCATGAAAATCACTTTAAACATCTCATTTTATCTTTAAAAGTGATTTACCACGTACAAATGTGAATTGTAGTTCAAAGAGGCAACATTTGAAAACAGACCATTTTTTTAGTTTCTGAAGCATGTCGTAAGGGGGGTTGGTTATCTCTTTCATCAAAAATCGGACGTTTTTGATTGAACAATAAAGGCCTACAAATGTTATTTAATTCACTTTCTGGGGTGGAGAAAAACTTTTTAAGGCCTCAGAGTGAATAAATTGGCCATTTTCATTCACATTTACCCATTCCTCAAATCTTGTGTTTAGGGCCCCTGGAAGCTTGAAAATCACTTTAAACATCTCATTTTATCTTTAAAAGTGATTTTCCACGTACAAATGTGAATTGTAGTTCAAAGAGGCAACATTTGAAAACGGACCATTTTTTATGTTTCTGAAGCTTGTCGTAAGGGGGGGTGGTTATCTCTTTCGTCAAAAATCGGGCGTTTTCGCTTGAAAAATAAAGGCCTACAAATGTTATTTAGTTCACTTCCCGTGGAGGAGAAACACTTTTTAAGGCCGCAGACTGAGTAAATTGGCCATATTCATTCACTTTTACCCATTCCTCAAATCTTGTGTTTAATGCCCCTGGAAGCATGAAAATCACTTTAAACATCTCATTTTATCTTTAATAGTGATTTTCCACGTACAAATGTGAATTGTTGTTCAAAGAGGCAACATTTGAAAACGGACCATTTTTTACGTTTCTGAAGCATGTCGTAAGGGGGGGTGGTTATCTCTTTCGTCAAAAATCGGGTGTTTTCGCTTGAACAATAAAGGCCTACAAATGTTATTTAGTTCACTTCCCGTGGAGGAGAGACACTTTTTAAGGCCGCAGAGTGAGTAAATTGGCCATATTCATTCACTTTTACCCATTCCTCAAATCTTGTGTTTAAGGCCCCTGGAAGCATGAAAATCACTTTAAACATCTCATTTTATCTTTAAAAGTGATTTTCCACGTACAAATGTGAATTGTAGTTCAAAGAGGCAACATTTGAAAACTGACCATTTTTTACGTTTCTGAAGCATGTCGTAAGGGGGGGTGGTTATCTCTTTCATCAAAAATCTGACGTTTTTGATTGAACAATAAAGGCCTCCAAATGTTATTTTATTCACTTTCTGGGGTGGAGAAAAACTTTTTAAGGCCTCAGAGTGAATAAATTGGCCATTTTCATTCACATTTACCCATTCCTCAAATCTTGTGTTTAGGGCCCCTGGAAGCTTGAAAATCAATTTAAACATCTCATTTTATCTTTAAAAGTGATTTTCCACGTACAAATGTGAATTGTAGTTCAAAGAGGCAACATTTAAAAACGGACCATTTTTTACGTTTCTGAAGCTTGTCGTAAGGGGGGGTGGTTATCTCTTTCGTCAAAAATCGGGCGTTTTCGCTTGAACAATAAAGGCCTACAAATGTTATTTAGTTCACTTCCCGTGGAGGAGAAACACTTTTTAAGGCCGCAGACTGAGTAAATTGGCCATATTCATTCACTTTTACCCATTCCTCAAATCTTGTGTTTAATGCCCCTGGAAGCATGAAAATCACTTTAAACATCTCATTTTATCTTTAATAGTGATTTTCCACGTACAAATGTGAATTGTAGTTCAAAGAGGCAACATTTGAAAACGGACCATTTTTTACGTTTCTGAAGCATGTCGTAAGGGCGGGTGGTTATCTCTTTCGTCAAAAATCGGGTGTTTTCGCTTGAACAATAAAGGCCTACAAATGTTATTTAGTTCACTTCCCGTGGAGGAGAAACACTTTTTAAGGCCGCAGAGTGAGTAAATTGGCCATATTCATTCACTTTTACCCATTCCTCAAATCTTGTGTTTAAGGCCCCTGGAAGCATGAAAATCACTTTAAACATCTCATTTTATCTTTAAAAGTGATTTTCCACGTACAAATGTGAATTGTAGTTCAAAGAGGCAACATTTGAAAACTGACCATTTTTTACGTTTCTGAAGCATGTCGTAAGGGGGGGTGGTTATCTCTTTCATCAAAAATCGGACGTTTTTGATTGAACAATAAAGGCCTCCAAATGTTATTTTATTCACTTCCCGTGGAGGAGAAACACTTTTTAAGGCGCAGAGTGAGTAAATTGGCCATTTTCATTCACTTTTACCCATTCCTCAAATCTCGTGTTTAAGGCCCCTGGAAGCATGAAAATCACTTTAAACATCTCATTTTATCTTTAAAAGTGATTTTCCCCGTACAAATGTGAATTGTAGTTCAAAGAGGCAACATTTGAAAACAGACCATTTTTTTAGTTTCTGAAGCATGTCGTAAGGGGGGGTGGTTATCTCTTTCATCAAAAATCAGACGTTTTTAATTGAACAATAAAGGCCTACAAATGTTATTTAATTCACTTTCTGGGGTGGAGAAAAACTTTTTAAGGCCTCAGAGTGAATAAATTGGCCATTTTCATTCACATTTACCCATTCCTCAAATCTTGTGTTTAGGGCCCCTGGAAGCTTGAAAATCACTTTAAACATCTCATTTTATCTTTAAAAGTGATTTTCCACGTACAAATGTGAATTGTAGTTAAAAGAGGCAACATTTGAAAACGGACCATTTTTTACGTTTCTGAAGCTTGTCGTAAGGGGGGGTGGTTATCTCTTTCGTCAAAAATAGGGCGTTTTCGCTTGAACAATAAAGGCCTACAAATGTTATTTAGTTCACTTCCCGTGGAGGAGAAACACTTTTTAAGGCCGCAGACTGAGTAAATTGGCCATATTCATTCACTTTTACCCATTCCTCAAATCTTGTGTTTAAGGCCCCTGGAAGCATGAACATCACTTTAAACATCTCATTTTATCTTTAATAGTGATTTTCCATGTACAAATGTGAATTGTAGTTCAAAGAGGCAACATTTGAAAACGGACCATTTTTTACGTTTCTGAAGCATGTCGTAAGGGGGGGTGGTTATCTCTTTCGTCAAAAATCGGGTGTTTTCGCTTGAACAATAAAGGCCTACAAATGTTATTTAGTTCACTTCCCATGGAGGAGAAACACTTTTTAAGGCCGCAGAGTGAGTAAATTGGCCATATTCATTCACTTTTACCCATTCCTCACATCTTGTGTTTAAGGCCCCTGGAAGCATGAAAATCACTTTAAACATCTCATTTTATCTTTAAAAGTGATTTTCCACGTACAAATGTGAATTGTAGTTCAAAGAGGCAACATTTGAAAACGGACCATTCTTTACGTTTCTGAAGCATGTGGTAAGGGGGGTGGTTATCTCTTTCGTCAAAAATCGGGCGTTTTTGCTTGAACAATAAAGGCCTACAAATGTTATTTAGTTCACTTCCCGTGGAGGAGAAACACTTTTTAAGGCCGCAGAGTGAGCAAATTGGCCATATTCATTCACTTTTACCCATTCCTCAAATCTTGTGTTTAAGGCCCCTGGAAGCATGAAAATCACTGTAAACATCTCATTTTATCTTTAAAAGTGATTTTCCACGTACAAATGTGAATTGTAGTTCAAAGAGGCAACATTTGAAAACAGACCATTTTTTTAGTTTCTGAAGCATGTCGTAAGGGGGGGTGGTTATCTCTTTCGTCAAAAATCGGGCGTTTTTGCTTGAACAATAAAGGCCTACAAATGTTATTTAGTTCACTTCCCGTGGAGGAGAAACACTTTTTAAGGCCGCAGAGTGAGTAAATTGGCCATATTCATTCACTTTTACCCATTCCTCAAATCTTGTGTTTAAGGCCCCTGGAAGCATGAAAATCACTTTAAACATCTCATTTTATCTTTAAAAGTGATTTTCCACGTACAAATGTGAATTGTAGTTCAAAGAGGCAACATTTGAAAACAGACCATTTTTTTAGTTTCTGAAGCATGTCGTAAGGGGGGTGGTTATCTCTTTCATCAAAAATCGGACGTTTTTGATTGAACAATAAAGGCCTACAAATGTTACTTAATTCACTTTCTGGGGTGGAGAAAAACTTTTTAAGGCCTCAGAGTGAATAAATTGGCCATATTCATTCACTTTTACCCATTCCTCAAATCTTGTGTTTAAGGCCCCTGGAAGCATGAAAATCACTTTAAACATCTCATTTTATCTTTAAAAGTGATTTTCCACGTACAAATGTGAATTGTAGTTCAAAGAGGCAACATTTGAAAACAGACCATTTTTTTAGTTTCTGAAGCATGTCGTAAGGGGGGTGGTTATCTCTTTCATCAAAAATCGGGCGTTTTTGCTTGAACAATAATGGCCTCCAAATGTTATTTTATTCACTTCCCGTGGAGGAGAAACACTTTTTAAGGCCGCAGAGTGAGTAAATTGGCCATTTTCATTCACTTTTACCCATTCCTCAAATCTCGTGTTTAAGGCCCCTGGAAGCTTGAAAATCACTTTAAACATCTAATTTTATCTCTAAAAGTGATTATCCACGTACGAATGTGAGTTGTCTTTTAAAGACGCAACATTTGAAAATGGACCATTTTTTTCGTTTCTGAAGCATGTCGTAAGGGGGGTGGTTATCTCTTTCACCAAGAAAAAGGCGTTTTTGATTGAACAATAAAGGCCTCCAAATGGTATTTTATTCACTTCCCGTTGAGGAGAAACACTTTTTAAGGCCGCAGAGTGAGTAAATTGGCCATTTTCATTCACTTTTACCCATTCCTCAAATCTCGTGTTTAAGGCCCCTGGAAGCATGAAAATCACTTTAAACATCTCATTTTATCTTTAAAAGTGATTTTCCAAGTAGGAATGTGAATTGTAGTTCAAAGAGGCAACATTTGAAAACGGACCATTTTTTACGTTTCTGAAGCATGTCGTAAGGGGGGGTGGTTATCTCTTTCGTCAAAAATCGGGCGTTTTTGCTTGAACAATATAGGCCTACAAATGTTATTTAGTTCACTTCCCGTGGAGGAGAAACACTTTTTAAGGCCGCAGAGTGAGTACATTGGCAATTTTCATTCACATTTACCCATACCTTAAGGCTTGTGTTTAGGGCCCCTGGAAGCTTGAAAATCACTTTAAACATCTAATTTTATCTCTAAAAGTGATTATCCACATACAAATGTGAATTGTCGTTTAAAGACGCAACATTGGAAAATGGACCATTTTTTTCGTTTCTGAAGCATGTCGTAAGGGGGGGTGGTTATCTCTTTCATCAAAAATCGGACGTTTTTAATTGAACAATAAAGGCCTACAAATGTTATTTAATTCACTTTCTGGGGTGGAGAAAAACTTTTTAAGGCCTCAGAGTGAATAAATTGGCCATTTTCATTCACTTTTACCCATTCCTCAAATCTCGAGTTTAAGGACCCTGGAAGCATGAAAATCACTTCAAACATCTCATTTTATCTTTAAAAGTGATTTTCCACGTACAAATGTGAATTGTAGTTCAAAGAGGCAACATTTGAAAACGGACCATTTTTTACATTTCTGAAGCATGTCGTAAGGGGGGGTGATTATCTCTTTCGTCAAAAATCGGGCGTTTTTGCTTGAACAATAAAGGCCTACAAATGTTATTTAGTTCACTTCCCGTGGAGGAGAAACACTTTTTAAGGCCGCAGAGTGAGTAAATTGGCCATTTTCATTCACGTACAAATGTGAATTGTAGTTCAAAGAGGCAACATTTGAAAATGGACCATTTTTTCCTTTCTGAAGCATGTCGTAAGGGGGGGTGGTTATCTCTTGCACCAAAAAAAACGCGTTTTTGATTGAACAATAAGGGCCTCCGAATGATATTTTATTCACTTCCCGTGGAGGAGAAACACTTTTTAAGGCCGCAGACTGAGTAAATTGGCCATATTCATTCACTTTTACCCATTCCTCAAATCTTGTGTTTAAGGCCCCTGGAAGCATGAAAATCACTTTAAACATCTCCTGTTATCTTTAAAAGTGATTTTCCACGTACAAATGTGAATTGTAGTTCAAAGAGGCAACATTTGAAAACAGACCATTTTTGTAGTTTCTGAAGCATGTCGTAAGGGGGGGTGGTTATCTCTTTCATCAAAAATCGGACGTTTTTAATTGAACAATAAAGGCCTACAAATGTTATTTAATTCACTTTCTGGGGTGGAGAAAACATTTTTAAGGCCTCAGAGTGAATAAATTGGCCATTTTCATTCACATTTACCCATTCCTTAAGGCTTGTGTTTAGGGCCCCTGGAAGCTTGAAAATCACTTTAAACATCTAATTTTATCTCTAAAAGTGATTATCCACATACAAATGTGAATTGTCGTTTAAAGACGCAACATTTGAAAATGGACCATTTTTTTCGTTTCTGAAGCATGTCGTAAGGGGGGTGGTTATCTCTTTCACCAAGAAAAAGGCGTTTTTTATTGAACAATAAAGGCCTCCAAATGGTATTTTATTCACTTCCCGTTGCGGAGAAACACTTTTTAAGGCCGCAGAGTGAGTAAATTGGCCATTTTCATTCACTTTTACCCATTCCTCAAATCTCGTGTTTAAGGCCCCTGGAAGCATGAAAATCACTTTAAACATCTCATTTTATCTTTAAAAGTGATTTTCCAAGTAGAAATGTGAATTGTAGTTCAAAGAGGCAACATTTGAAAACAGACCGTTTTTTTAGTTTCTGAAGCATGTCGTAAGGGGGGGTGGTTATCTCTTTCATCAAAAATCGGATGTTTTTAATTGAACAATAAAGGCCTACAAATGTTATTTAATTCACTTTCTGGGGTGGAGAAATTTTTTTTAAGGTCTCAGAGTGAATAAATTGGCCATTTTCATTCACATTTACCCATACTTTAAGGCTTGTGTTTAGGGCCCCTGGAAGCTTGAAAATCACTTTAAACATCTAATTTTATCTCTAAAAGTGATTATCCACGTACAAATGTGAATTGTCGTTTAAAGACGCAACATTGGAAAATGGACCATTTTTTTCGTTTCTGAAGCATGTCGTAAGGGGGGGTGGTTATCTCTTTCACCAAAAAAAAGGCGTTTTTGATTGAACAATAAGGGCCTCCAAATGTTATTTTATTCACTTCCCGTGGAGGAGAAACACTTTTTAAGGCCGCAGACTGAGTAAATTGGCCATATTCATTCACTTTTACCCATTCCTCAAATCTCGTGTTTAAGGCCCCTGGAAGCATGAATCTCACTTTAAACATCTCATTTTATCTTTAAAAGTGATTTTCCACGTACAAATGTGAATTGTAGTTCAAAGAGGCAACATTTGAAAACAGACCATTTTTTTAGTTTCTGAAGCATGTCGTAAGGGGGGGTGGTTATCTCTTTCATCAAAAATCGGATGTTTTTAATTGAACAATAAAGGCCTACAAATGTTATTTAATTCACTTTCTGGGGTGGAGAAAAACTTTTTAAGGCCTCAGAGTGAATAAATTGGCCATATTCATTCACTTTTACCCATTCCTCAAATCTTGTGTTTAAGGCCCCTGGAAGCATGAAAATCACTTTAAACATCTCATTTTATCTTTAAAAGTGATTTTCCATCTGCAAATGTGAATTGTAGTTCAAAGAGGCAACATTTGAAAACAGACCATTTTTTTAGTTTCTGAAGCATGTTGTAAGGGGGGGTGGTTATCTCTTTCATCAAAAATCGGACGTTTTTGATTGAACAATAAAGGCCTCCAAATGTTATTTTATTCACTTCCCGTGGAGGAGAAACACTTTTTAAGGCCGCAGAGTGAATAAAATGGCCATTTTCATTCACTTTTACCCATTCCTCAAATCTTGTGTTTAGGGCCACTGGAAGCTTGAAAATCACTTTAAACATCTCATTTTATCTTTAAAAGTGATTTTCCACGTACAAATGTGAATTGTAGTTAAAAGAGGCAACATTTGAAAACGGACCATTTTTTACGTTTCTGAAGAATGTCGTAAGGGGGGGTGGTTATCTCTTTCGTCAAAAATCGGGCGTTTTCGCTTGAACAATAAAGGCCTACAAATGTTATTTAGTTCACTTCCCGTGGAGGAGAAACACTTTTTAAGGCCGCAGAGTGAGTAAATTGGCCATATTCATTCACTTTTACCCATTCCTCAAATCTTGTGTTTAAGGCCCCTGGAAGCATGAAAATCACTTTAAACATCTCATTTTATCTTTAAAAGTGATTTTCCACGTACAAATGTGAATTGTAGTTCAAAGAGGCAACATTTGAAAACAGACCATTTTTTTAGTTTCTGAAGCATGTTGTAAGGGGGGTGGTTATCTCTTTCGTCAAAAATCGGGCGTTTTCGCTTGAACAATAAAGGCCTACAAATTTTATTTAGTTCACTTCCCGTGGAGGAGAAACACTTTTTAAGGCCGCAGAGGGAGTAAATTGGCCATATTCATTCACTTTTACCCATTCCTCAAATCTTGTGTTTAAGGCCCCTGGAAGCATGAAAATCACTTTAAACATCTCATTTTATCTTTAAAAGTGATTTACCACGTACAAATGTGAATTGTAGTTCAAAGAGGCAACATTTGAAAACAGACCATTTTTTTAGTTTCTGAAGCATGTCGTAAGGGGGGTTGGTTATCTCTTTCATCAAAAATCGGACGTTTTTGATTGAACAATAAAGGCCTACAAATGTTATTTAATTCACTTTCTGGGGTGGAGAAAAACTTTTTAAGGCCTCAGAGTGAATAAATTGGCCATTTTCATTCACATTTACCCATTCCTCAAATCTTGTGTTTAGGGCCCCTGGAAGCTTGAAAATCACTTTAAACATCTCATTTTATCTTTAAAAGTGATTTTCCACGTACAAATGTGAATTGTAGTTCAAAGAGGCAACATTTGAAAACGGACCATTTTTTATGTTTCTGAAGCTTGTCGTAAGGGGGGGTGGTTATCTCTTTCGTCAAAAATCGGGCGTTTTCGCTTGAAAAATAAAGGCCTACAAATGTTATTTAGTTCACTTCCCGTGGAGGAGAAACACTTTTTAAGGCCGCAGACTGAGTAAATTGGCCATATTCATTCACTTTTACCCATTCCTCAAATCTTGTGTTTAATGCCCCTGGAAGCATGAAAATCACTTTAAACATCTCATTTTATCTTTAATAGTGATTTTCCACGTACAAATGTGAATTGTTGTTCAAAGAGGCAACATTTGAAAACGGACCATTTTTTACGTTTCTGAAGCATGTCGTAAGGGGGGGTGGTTATCTCTTTCGTCAAAAATCGGGTGTTTTCGCTTGAACAATAAAGGCCTACAAATGTTATTTAGTTCACTTCCCGTGGAGGAGAGACACTTTTTAAGGCCGCAGAGTGAGTAAATTGGCCATATTCATTCACTTTTACCCATTCCTCAAATCTTGTGTTTAAGGCCCCTGGAAGCATGAAAATCACTTTAAACATCTCATTTTATCTTTAAAAGTGATTTTCCACGTACAAATGTGAATTGTAGTTCAAAGAGGCAACATTTGAAAACTGACCATTTTTTACGTTTCTGAAGCATGTCGTAAGGGGGGGTGGTTATCTCTTTCATCAAAAATCTGACGTTTTTGATTGAACAATAAAGGCCTCCAAATGTTATTTTATTCACTTTCTGGGGTGGAGAAAAACTTTTTAAGGCCTCAGAGTGAATAAATTGGCCATTTTCATTCACATTTACCCATTCCTCAAATCTTGTGTTTAGGGCCCCTGGAAGCTTGAAAATCAATTTAAACATCTCATTTTATCTTTAAAAGTGATTTTCCACGTACAAATGTGAATTGTAGTTCAAAGAGGCAACATTTAAAAACGGACCATTTTTTACGTTTCTGAAGCTTGTCGTTAGGGGGGGTGGTTATCTCTTTCGTCAAAAATCGGGCGTTTTCGCTTGAACAATAAAGGCCTACAAATGTTATTTAGTTCACTTCCCGTGGAGGAGAAACACTTTTTAAGGCCGCAGACTGAGTAAATTGGCCATATTCATTCACTTTTACCCATTCCTCAAATCTTGTGTTTAATGCCCCTGGAAGCATGAAAATCACTTTAAACATCTCATTTTATCTTTAATAGTGATTTTCCACGTACAAATGTGAATTGTAGTTCAAAGAGGCAACATTTGAAAACGGACCATTTTTTACGTTTCTGAAGCATGTCGTAAGGGGGGGTGGTTATCTCTTTCGTCAAAAATCGGGTGTTTTCGCTTGAACAATAAAGGCCTACAAATGTTATTTAGTTCACTTCCCGTGGAGGAGAACACTTTTTAAGGCCGCAGAGTGAGTAAATTGGCCATATTCATTCACTTTTACCCATTCCTCAAATCTTGTGTTTAAGGCCCCTGGAAGCATGAAAATCACTTTAAACATCTCATTTTATCTTTAAAAGTGATTTTCCACGTACAAATGTGAATTGTAGTTCAAAGAGGCAACATTTGAAAACTGACCATTTTTTACGTTTCTGAAGCATGTCGTAAGGGGGGGTGGTTATCTCTTTCATCAAAAATCGGACTTTTTTGATTGAACAATAAAGGCCTCCAAATGTTATTTTATTCACTTCCCGTGGAGGAGAAACACTTTTTAAGGCGCAGAGTGAGTAAATTGGCCATTTTCATTCACTTTTACCCATTCCTCAAATCTCGTGTTTAAGGCCCCTGGAAGCATGAAAATCACTTTAAACATCTCATTTTATCTTTAAAAGTGATTTTCCCCGTACAAATGTGAATTGTAGTTCAAAGAGGCAACATTTGAAAACGGACCATTTTTTACGTTTCTGAAGAATGTCGTAAGGGGGGGTGGTTATCTCTTTCGTCAAAAATCGGGCGTTTTCGCTTGAACAATAAAGGCCTACAAATTTTATTTAGTTCACTTCCCGTGGAGGAGAAACACTTTTTAAGGCCGCAGAGGGAGTAAATTGGCCATATTCATTCACTTTTACCCATTCCTCAAATCTTGTGTTTAAGGCCCCTGGAAGCATGAAAATCACTTTAAACATCTCATTTTATCTTTAAAAGTGATTTACCACGTACAAATGTGAATTGTAGTTCAAAGAGGCAACATTTGAAAACAGACCATTTTTTTAGTTTCTGAAGCATGTCGTAAGGGGGGTTGGTTATCTCTTTCATCAAAAATCGGACGTTTTTGATTGAACAATAAAGGCCTACAAATGTTATTTAATTCACTTTCTGGGGTGGAGAAAAACTTTTTAAGGCCTCAGAGTGAATAAATTGGCCATTTTCATTCACATTTACCCATTCCTCAAATCTTGTGTTTAGGGCCCCTGGAAGCTTGAAAATCACTTTAAACATCTCATTTTATCTTTAAAAGTGATTTTCCACGTACAAATGTGAATTGTAGTTCAAAGAGGCAACATTTGAAAACGGACCATTTTTTACGTTTCTGAAGCTTGTCGTAAGGGGGGGTGGTTATCTCTTTCGTCAAAAATCGGGCGTTTTCGCTTGAAAAATAAAGGCCTACAAATGTTATTTAGTTCACTTCCCGTGGAGGAGAAACACTTTTTAAGGCCGCAGACTGAGTAAATTGGCCATATTCATTCACTTTTACCCATTCCTCAAATCTTGTGTTTAATGCCCCTGGAAGCATGAAAATCACTTTAAACATCTCATTTTATCTTTAATAGTGATTTTCCACGTACAAATGTGAATTGTAGTTCAAAGAGGCAACATTTGAAAACGGACCATTTTTTACGTTTCTGAAGCATGTCGTAAGGGGGGGTGGTTATCTCTTTCGTCAAAAATCGGGTGTTTTCGCTTGAACAATAAAGGCCTACAAATGTTATTTAGTTCACTTCCCGTGGAGGAGAGACACTTTTTAAGGCCGCAGAGTGAGTAAATTGGCCATATTCATTCACTTTTACCCATTCCTCAAATCTTGTGTTTAAGGCCCCTGGAAGCATGAAAATCACTTTAAACATCTCATTTTATCTTTAAAAGTGATTTTCCACGTACAAATGTGAATTGTAGTTCAAAGAGGCAACATTTGAAAACTGACCATTTTTTACGTTTCTGAAGCATGTCGTAAGGGGGGGTGGTTATCTCTTTCATCAAAAATCTGACGTTTTTGATTGAACAATAAAGGCCTCCAAATGTTATTTTATTCACTTTCTGGGGTGGAGAAAAACTTTTTAAGGCCTCAGAGTGAATAAATTGGCCATTTTCATTCACATTTACCCATTCCTCAAATCTTGTGTTTAGGGCCCCTGGAAGCTTGAAAATCAATTTAAACATCTCATTTTATCTTTAAAAGTGATTTTCCACGTACAAATGTGAATTGTAGTTCAAAGAGGCAACATTTGAAAATGGACCATTTTTTACGTTTCTGAAGCTTGTCGTAAGGGGGGGTGGTTATCTCTTTCGTCAAAAATCGGGCGTTTTCGCTTGAACAATAAAGGCCTACAAATGTTATTTAGTTCACTTCCCGTGGAGGAGAAACACTTTTTAAGGCCGCAGACTGAGTAAATTGGCCATATTCATTCACTTTTACCCATTCCTCAAATCTTGTGTTTAATGCCCCTGGAAGCATGAAAATCACTTTAAACATCTCATTTTATCTTTAATAGTGATTTTCCACGTACAAATGTGAATTGTAGTTCAAAGAGGCAACATTTGAAAACGGACCATTTTTTACGTTTCTGAAGCATGTCGTAAGGGGGGGTGGTTATCTCTTTCGTCAAAAATCGGGTGTTTTCGCTTGAACAATAAAGGCCTACAAATGTTATTTAGTTCACTTCCCGTGGAGGAGAAACACTTTTTAAGGCCGCAGAGTGAGTAAATTGGCCATATTCATTCACTTTTACCCATTCCTCAAATCTTGTGTTTAAGGCCCCTGGAAGCATGAAAATCACTTTAAACATCTCATTTTATCTTTAAAAGTGATTTTCCACGTACAAATGTGAATTGTAGTTCAAAGAGGCAACATTTGAAAACTGACCATTTTTTACGTTTCTGAAGCATGTCGTAAGGGGGGGTGGTTATCTCTTTCATCAAAAATCGGACGTTTTTGATTGAACAATAAAGGCCTCCAAATGTTATTTTATTCACTTCCCGTGGAGGAGAAACACTTTTTAAGGCGCAGAGTGAGTAAATTGGCCATTTTCATTCACTTTTACCCATTCCTCAAATCTCGTGTTTAAGGCCCCTGGAAGCATGAAAATCACTTTAAACATCTCATTTTATCTTTAAAAGTGATTTTCCCCGTACAAATGTGAATTGTAGTTCAAAGAGGCAACATTTGAAAACAGACCATTTTTTTAGTTTCTGAAGCATGTCGTAAGGGGGGGTGGTTATCTCTTTCATCAAAAATCGGACGTTTTTAATTGAACAATAAAGGCCTACAAATGTTATTTAATTCACTTTCTGGGGTGGAGAAAAACTTTTTAAGGCCTCAGAGTGAATAAATTGGCCATTTTCATTCACATTTACCCATTCCTCAAATCTTGTGTTTAGGGCCCCTGGAAGCTTGAAAATCACTTTAAACATCTCATTTTATCTTTAAAAGTGATTTTCCACGTACAAATGTGAATTGTAGTTAAAAGAGGCAACATTTGAAAACGGACCATTTTTTACGTTTCTGAAGCTTGTCGTAAGGGGGGGTGGTTATCTCTTTCGTCAAAAATAGGGCGTTTTCGCTTGAACAATAAAGGCCTACAAATGTTATTTAGTTCACTTCCCGTGGAGGAGAAACACTTTTTAAGGCCGCAGACTGAGTAAATTGGCCATATTCATTCACTTTTACCCATTCCTCAAATCTTGTGTTTAAGGCCCCTGGAAGCATGAACATCACTTTAAACATCTCATTTTATCTTTAATAGTGATTTTCCATGTACAAATGTGAATTGTAGTTCAAAGAGGCAACATTTGAAAACGGACCATTTTTTACGTTTCTGAAGCATGTCGTAAGGGGGGGTGGTTATCTCTTTCGTCAAAAATCGGGTGTTTTCGCTTGAACAATAAAGGCCTACAAATGTTATTTAGTTCACTTCCCATGGAGGAGAAACACTTTTTAAGGCCGCAGAGTGAGTAAATTGGCCATATTCATTCACTTTTACCCATTCCTCACATCTTGTGTTTAAGGCCCCTGGAAGCATGAAAATCACTTTAAACATCTCATTTTATCTTTAAAAGTGATTTTCCACGTACAAATGTGAATTGTAGTTCAAAGAGGCAACATTTGAAAACGGACCATTTTTTACGTTTCTGAAGCATGTGGTAAGGGGGGTGGTTATCTCTTTCGTCAAAAATCGGGCGTTTTTGCTTGAACAATAAAGGCCTACAAATGTTATTTAGTTCACTTCCCGTGGAGGAGAAACACTTTTTAAGGCCGCAGAGTGAGTAAATTGGCCATATTCATTCACTTTTACCCATTCCTCAAATCTTGTGTTTAAGGCCCCTGGAAGCATGAAAATCACTTTAAACATCTCATTTTATCTTTAAAAGTGATTTTCCACGTACAAATGTGAATTGTAGTTCAAAGAGGCAACATTTGAAAACAGACCATTTTTTTAGTTTCTGAAGCATGTCGTAAGGGGGGTGGTTATCTCTTTCATCAAAAATCGGACGTTTTTGATTGAACAATAAAGGCCTACAAATGTTACTTAATTCACTTTCTGGGGTGGAGAAAAACTTTTTAAGGCCTCAGAGTGAATAAATTGGCCATTTTCATTCACATTTACCCATTCCTCAAATCTTGTGTTTAGGGCCCCTGGAAGCTTGAAAATCACTTTAAACATCTCATTTTATCTTTAAAAGTGATTTTCCACGTACAAATGTGAATTGTAGTTCAAAGAGGCAACATTTGAAAACGGACCATTTTTTACGTTTCTGAAGCTTGTCGTAAGGGGGGGTGGTTATCTCTTTCGTCAAAAATCGGGCATTTTCGCTTGAACAATAAAGGCCTACAAATGTTATTTAGTTCACTTCCCGTGGAGGAGAAACACTTTTTAAGGCCGCAGACTGAGTAAATTGGCCATATTCATTCACTGTTACCCATTCCTCAAATCTTGTGTTTAAAGCCCCTGGAAGCATGAAAATCACTTTAAACATCTCATTTTATCTTTTTTTTTTTTTTTTATTTTTTTTTTTTAAAACCTTTATTGACATTGCAACCAAAGACAAGTATGGGCCTACAACCCTCGGGGCCGGCCGCTAAGCAGTTAAAGTAACAGCAAGCAGATTTTAATCACATGCAGCACCTCGGGAAGCAGATTCTCCATGCTAGTATACTCTTGTCCACTGAACAGCCCAAGAGGGAAACCAGGATATAAAAGGTTTTCATTTTACAATAAGGGATAGAAGGATCAGGTGCCAATCAAGTTCTCAGCAGCGAAAAATGGCAGGCAGAATAGTGAACGTCAACAACAAACAGCAATCTATCAAGTCAATGGCGCTGAAACAGGAGGTTCAGGATGTGGAGGAATATCACGAGCCATTTGCGCCAGCAGTCCCCTGCCCTAGGACCCAGAAAACACCACGGAAATTGAGGCACAAATGAAAAACAATGATTGGCCACGAAGGAAACCTACCGTACTGACCCCAGAAAAGAAAGACAAAGAAGAATAGGAGAAGAAAAAGGAGGCCATAGAAACAAAGTAAAGGACTAAAGAAGCCCCTCCCCCAACCCCCCACCCTGCACCTCTGCAGATGACTACGGCCCCCCCCCGCAGTGTGCCTGTCGCCCCAGAACCAGACCCGAAATATAGAAGAAACAGAGAAAAAGGGGAAAGAGAGGAAACCCTCCCTAACAGAAAAGGGGAGAGAGTAGTACTAAACTGGAGGAGGGCCTTCAACCATGCCCCCGGCTTCTCCCTCCCGCACAATATATTCCTCCCCAACGCAAACAGTAAACAACAAAAATTCGACCATATCTAAGAGAAATGGGGAGCATTATTCACCGACTACACTATTAGTTACGTCGTGAAAGCACACAACCCCCCAAGCCCGCCCGCCTATTAAATGACAACCTCTGAAGGATCAGCCTTATCCTTGGCCACTCTTTGCGAATCCACCAATGCATACCCATCGACCCATTATCATGTCCAAAGTTACAAGGAAGAGGAGCGTCCAAAGAAGACCAGGAAGGGACACACACATGTGGGGAGGACATCTCGGAACACCAACACAGTCATCGTCATGGAAGATCACCTTTCCCAGTACTGCCCCAGGGCCTGCGCCGCACACGAAATCCAGGAAGGAGGAATCAGCCAGAGCAGGCGACCGTTGCGTGAAGATTGCCTGGGTCGCCGGAGGCCGCGCATGGGACAAAGTCACCACCTTCCGCTCAAGTCCAAAACCTCCGGAACAGACCGACCCCACAGCCAGCCGACCACACGCTGCCACAGTGTCCGAAGTTTCCATCTGTCCCTTATTCACAGAGGCGGTCAAGGTACTTTCCTCCTGTGTAAGGTGAGACAGAGCCTTGTGTACCTGGGGACAGGCAGACCGCAACTGTTCCGACGCTGACGCAATACCATCAAGCTTCCTCCCCAATACCCGGGCGCCGTGAACCAGGGTGGAATGAAGGGCTCCGAGAGCATCGAGAAGGTCACCGTACCCCAGCACAGCCCCTTGCGCTCGCTCCGCTACGCTCCTCTGCGCCACACACTCCCAATCTTGCTGTGACCCAGTGTACAGGATGATAGAGTCCATCCTATCAAGATGGCCGCAGGGCAGGGCCACCCCAGATGGGGACCGGGACTCAGGCACAAGCGCATCAAGTTCCATATCACTGCAAACAGGGGTCCGGAGGCAGGCAAAATGTGTATCCAGTGTGTGGTCACAGGTAACAGTCGGTCTCCCCCTGGGCCAGTGCCCGCGAAAACCGGGAGCAGCCCGCGCAAATCGGGATGAGCCACAGGCCGCGTCCGATCAGTTCACTGGCGAGGGCCCAGGCGATCGCCGAAAAACCTTGGAATCGTCACCCCGGGTATGCACCCGTTACGCTACACTCGGTGATAGGAGCGACCACAGCGAGATTCAGGCCAATATTCGCGCCGCTTCGGTATTCCGACTCCACCCGGTCACCAATGGCCGCTGTTGTTGAACTGCCGCCCGGCCATGTTGTCCACCCGAGGTCCCGGTTCCAGGGCTGCACAGGCCGCAAACTTCAAATGAACATTTCTCAGGCGGTACCGCCGCCAGAAACTTCAGGATCACACGATCGGTTGCCGCTCTCAATCACCAACACTGGCATGTAGCGCAGGCTGAGGATCTCATGCAGGATATCTGTGCGGGATGTGGAGGTTCACGGAGCCGGCGCTCCTCTGCGCCACACACTCCCAATCTTGCTGCGACCCAGTGTACAGGATGATAGAGTCCATCCTATCAAGATGGCCGCAGGGCAGGGCCACCCCAGATGGGGACCGGGACTCAGGCACAAGCGCATCAAGTTCCATGTCACTGCAAACAGGGGTCCGGAGGCAGGCAAAATGTGTATCCAGTGTGTGGTCACAGGTAACAGTCGTTCTCCCCCTGGGCCAGTGCCCGCGAAAACCGGGAGCAGCCCGCGCAAATCGGGACGAGCCACAGGCCGCGTCCGATCAGTTCACTGACGAGGGCCCAGGCGATCGCCGAAAAACCTTGGAATCGTCACCCCGGGTATGCACCCGTTACGCTACACTCGGTGATAGGAGCGACCACAGCGAGATTCAGGCCAATATTCGCGCCGCTTCGGTATTCCGACTCCACCCGGTCACCAATGGCCGCTGTTGTTGAACTGCCGCCCGGCCATGTTGTCCACCCGAGGTCCCGGTTCCAGGGCTGCACAGGCCGCAAACTTCAAATGAACATTTCTCAGGCGGTACCGCTGCCAGAAACTTCAGGATCACACGATCGGTTGCCGCTCTCAATCACCAACACGGGCATGTAGCGCAGGCTGAGGATCTCATGCAGGATATCTGTGCGGGATGTGGAGGTTCACGGAGCCGGGAGCCTACGCTGCCGTCCCGGTCGCCATCTTGGCTCCTCCCCCCTCATTTTATCTTTAATAGTGATTTTCCACGTACAAATGTGAATTGTAGTTCAAAGAGGCAACATTTGAAAACGGACCATTTTTTACGTTTCTGAAGCATGTCGTAAGGGGGGGTGGTTATCTCTTTCGTCAAAAATCGGGTGTTTTCGCTTGAACAATAAAGGCCTACAAATGTTATTTAGTTCACTTCCCGTGGAGGAGAAACACTTTTTAAGGCCGCAGACTGAGTAAATTGGCCATATTCATTCACTTTTACTCATTCCTCAAATCTTGTGTTTAAGGCCCCTGGAAGCATGAAAATCACTTTAAACATCTCATTTTATCTTTAAAAGTGATTTTCCACGTACAAATGTGAATTGTAGTTCAAAGAGGCAACATTTGAAAACGGACCATTTTTTACGTTTCTGAAGCATGTCTTAAGGGGGGGTGGTTATCTCTTTCATCAAAAATCGGACGTTTTTGATTGAACAATAAAGGCCTCCAAATGTTATTTTATTCACTTCCCGTGGAGGAGAAACACTTTTTAAGGCCGCAGAGTGAGTAAATTGGCCATTTTCATTCTCTTTTACCCATTCCTCAAATCTCGTGTTTAAGGCCCCTGGAAGCATGAAAATCACTTTAAACATCTCATTTTATCTTTAAAAGTGATTTTCCACGTACAAATGTGAATTGTAGTTCAAAGAGGCAACATTTGAAAACAGACCATTTTTTTAGTTTCTGAAGCATGTCGTAAGGGGGGGTGGTTATCTCTTTCATCAAAAATCTGACGTTTTTAATTGAACAATAAAGGCCTAAAAATGTTATTTAATTCACTTTCTGGGGTGGAGAAAAACTTTTTAAGGCCGCAGAGTGAGTAAATTGGCCATTTTCATTCACTTTTACCCATTCCTCAAATCTCGTGTTTAAGGCCCCTGGAAGCATGAAAATAACTTTAAACATCTCATTTTATCTTTAAAAGTGATTTTCCACGTACAAATGTGAATTGTAGTTCAAAGAGGCAACATTTGAAAATGGACCATTTTTTACGTTTCTGAAGCATGTCGTAAGGGGGGGTGGTTATCTCTTTCGTCAAAAATCGGGTGTTTTCGCTTGAACACTAAAGGCCTACAAATGTTATTTAGTTCACTTCCCGTGGAGGAGAAACACTTTTTAAGGCCGCAGAGTGAGTAAATTGGCAATTTTCATTCACTTTTACCCATTCCTCAAATCTCGTGTTTAAGGCCCCTGGAAGCATGAAAATCACTTTAAACATCTCATTTTATCTTTAAACGTGATTTTCCACGTACAAATGTGAATTGTAGTTCAAAGAGGCAACATTTGAAAACGGACAATTTTTTACGTTTCTGAAGCATGTCGTAAGGGGGGGTGGTTATCTCTTTCGTCAAAAATCGGGCGTTTTCGCTTGAACAATAAAGGCCTACAAATGTAATTTAGTTCACTTCCCGTTGAGGAGAAACACTTTTTAAGGCCGCAGAGTGAGTAAATTGGCCATATTCATTCACTTTTACCCATTCCTCAAATCTTGTGTTTAAGGCCCCTGGAAGCAAGAAAATCACTTTAAACATCTCATTTTATCTTTAAAAGTGATTTTCCACGTACAAATGTAAATTGTAGTTCAAAGAGGCAACATTTGAAAACAGACCATTTTTTTAGTTTCTGAAGCATGTCGTAAGGGGGGGTGGTTATCTCTTTCATCAAAAATCGGACATTTTTGATTGAACAATTAAGGCCTACAAATGTTATTTAATTCACTTTCTGGGGTGGAGAAAAACTGTTTAAGGCCTCAGAGTGAATAAATTGGCCATTTTCATTCACATTTACCCATTCCTCAAATCTTGTGTTTAGGGCCCCTGGAAGCTTGAAAATCACTTTAAACATCTAATTTTAATCTAAAAGTGATTATCCACGTACAAATGTGAATTGTCGTTTAAAGACGCAACATTTGAAAATGGACCATTTTTTTCGTTTCTGAAGCATGTCGTAAGGGGGGGTGGTTATCTCTTTCGTCAAAAATCGGGTGTTTTCGCTTGAACAATAAAGGCCTCCAAATGGTATTTTATTCACTTCCCGTGGAGGAGAAACACTTTTTAAGGCCGCAGAGTGAGTAAATTGGCCATTTTCATTCACTTTTACCCATTCCTCAAATCTCGTGTTTAAGGCCCCTGGAAGCATGAATCTCACTTTAAACATCTCATTTTATCTTTAAAAGTGATTTTCCACGTACAAATGTGAATTGTAGTTCAAAGAGGCAACATTTGAAAACAGACCATTTTTTTAGTTTCTGAAGCATGTCGTAAGGGGGGGTGGTTATCTCTTTCATCAAAAATCGGACGTTTTTAATTGAACAATAAAGGCCTACAAATGTTATTTAATTCACTTTCTGGGGTGGAGAAAAACTTTTTAAGGCCTCAGAGTGAATAAATTGGCCATTTCCATTCACATTTACCCATTCCTCAAATCTTGTGTTTAGGGCCCCTGGAAGCTTGAAAATCACTTTAAACATCTAATTTTATCTCTAAAAGTGATTATCCACACACAAATGTGAATTGTCGTTTAAAGACGCAACATTTGAAAATGGACCATTTTTTCTTTTCTGAAGCATGTCGTAAGGGGGGGTGGTTATCTCTTTCACCAAAAAAAAGGCGTTTTTGATTGAACAATAAAGGCCTCCAAATGTTATTTTATTCACTTCCCGTGGAGGAGAAACACTTTTTAAGGCCGCAGAGTGAGTAAATTGGCCATTTTCATTCACTTTTACCCATTCCTCAAATCTCGTGTTTAAGGACCCTGGAAGCATGAAAATCACTTTAAACATCTCCTGTTATCTTTAAAAGTGATTTTCCACGTACAAATGTGAATTGTAGTTCAAAGAGGCAACATTTGAAAACGGACCATTTTTTACGTTTCTGAAGCATGTCGTAAGGGGGGGTGATTATCTCTTTCGTCAAATATCGGGCGTTTTCGCTTGAACAATAAAGGCCTACAAATGTTATTTAGTTCACTTCCCGTGGAGGAGAAACACTTTTTAAGGCCGCAGACTGAGTAAATTGGCCATTTTCATTCACTTTTACCCATTCCTCAAATCTTGTGTTTAGGGCCCCTGGAAGCTTGAAAATCACTTTAAACATCTCATTTTATCTTTAAAAGTGATTTTCCACGTACAAATGTGAATTGTAGTTAAAAGAGGCAACATTTGAAAACGGACCATTTTTTACGTTTCTGAAGCATGTCGTAAGGGGGGGGTGGTTATCTCTTTCGTCAAAAATCGGGGGTTTTCGCTTGAACAATAAAGGCCTACAAAAGTTATTTAGTTCACTTCCCGTGGAGGAGAAACACTTTTTAAGGCCGCAGAGTGAGTAAATTGGCCATATTCATTCACTTTTACCCATTCCTCAAATCTTGTGTTTAAGGCCCCTGGAAGCATGAAAATCACTTTAAACATCTCATTTTATCTTTAAAAGTGATTTTCCACGTACAAATGTGAATTGTAGTTCAAAGAGGCAACATTTGAAAACAGACCATTTTTTTAGTTTCTGAAGCATTTTGTAAGGGGGGGTGGTTATCTCTTTCATCAAAAATCGGGCGTTTTCGCTTGAACAATAAAGGCCTACAAATTTTATTTAGTTCACTTCCCGTGGAGGAGAAACACTTTTTAAGGCCGCAGAGGGAGTAAATTGGCCATATTCATTCACTTTTACCCATTTCTCAAATCTTGTGTTTAAGGCCCCTGGAAGCATGAAAATCACTTTAAACATCTCATTTTACCTTTAAAAGTGATTTACCACGTACAAATGTGAATTGTAGTTCAAAGAGGCAACATTTGAAAACAGACCATTTTTTTAGTTTCTGAAGCATGTCGTAAGGGGGGTTGGTTATCTCTTTCATCAAAAATCGGACGTTTTTGATTGAACAATAAAGGCCTACAAATGTTATTTAATTCACTTTCTGGGGTGGAGAAAAACTTTTTAAGGCCTCAGAGTGAATAAATTGGCCATTTTCATTCACATTTACCCATTCCTCAAATCTTGTGTTTAGGGCCCCTGGAAGCTTGAAAATCACTTTAAACATCTCATTTTATCTTTAAAAGTGATTTTCCACGTACAAATGTGAATTGTAGTTCAAAGAGGCAACATTTGAAAACGGACCATTTTTTACGTTTCTGAAGCTTGTCGTAAGGGGGGGTGGTTATCTCTTTCATCAAAAATCGGACGTTTTTGATTGAACAATAAAGGCCTCCAAATGTTATTATATTCACTTCCCGTGGAGGAGAAACACTTTTTAAGGCCGCAGAGTGAATAAAATGGCCATTTTCATTCACTTTTACCCATTCCTCAAATCTTGTGTTTAGGGCCCCTGGAAGCTTGAAAATCACTTTAAACATCTCATTTTATCTTTAAAAGTGATTTTCCACGTACAAATGTGAATTGTAGTTAAAAGAGGCAACATTTGAAAACGGACCATTTTTTACGTTTCTGAAGCATGTCGTAAGGGGGGGTGGTTATCTCTTTCGTCAAAAATCGGGCGTTTTTGCTTGAACAATAAAGGCCTACAAATGTTATTTAGTTCACTTCCCGTGGAGGAGAAACACTTTTTAAGGCCGCAGAGTGAGTAAATTGGCCATATTCATTCACTTTTACCCATTCCTCAAATCTTGTGTTTAAGGCCCCTGGAAGCATGAAAATCACTTTAAACATCTCATTTTATCTTTAAAAGTGATTTTCCACGTACAAATGTGAATTGTAGTTCAAAGAGGCAACATTTGAAAACAGACCATTTTTTTAGTTTCTGAAGCATGTCGTAAGGGGGGTGGTTATCTCTTTCATCAAAAATCGGACGTTTTTGATTGAACAATAAAGGCCTACAAATGTTACTTAATTCACTTTCTGGGGTGGAGAAAAACTTTTTAAGGCCTCAGAGTGAATAAATTGGCCATTTTCATTCACATTTACCCATTCCTCAAATCTTGTGTTTAGGGCCCCTGGAAGCTTGAAAATCACTTTAAACATCTCATTTTATCTTTAAAAGTGATTTTCCACGTACAAATGTGAATTGTAGTTCAAAGAGGCAACATTTGAAAACGGACCATTTTTTACGTTTCTGAAGCTTGTCGTAAGGGGGGGTGGTTATCTCTTTCGTCAAAAATCGGGCATTTTCGCTTGAACAATAAAGGCCTACAAATGTTATTTAGTTCACTTCCCGTGGAGGAGAAACACTTTTTAAGGCCGCAGACTGAGTAAATTGGCCATATTCATTCACTGTTACCCATTCCTCAAATCTTGTGTTTAAAGCCCCTGGAAGCATGAAAATCACTTTAAACATCTCATTTTATCTTTTTTTTTTTTTTTTATTTTTTTTTTTTAAAACCTTTATTGACATTGCAACCAAAGACAAGTATGGGCCTACAACCCTCGGGGCCGGCCGCTAAGCAGTTAAAGTAACAGCAAGCAGATTTTAATCACATGCAGCACCTCGGGAAGCAGATTCTCCATGCTAGTATACTCTTGTCCACTGAACAGCCCAAGAGGGAAACCAGGATATAAAAGGTTTTCATTTTACAATAAGGGATAGAAGGATCAGGTGCCAATCAAGTTCTCAGCAGCGAAAAATGGCAGGCAGAATAGTGAACGTCAACAACAAACAGCAATCTATCAAGTCAATGGCGCTGAAACAGGAGGTTCAGGATGTGGAGGAATATCACGAGCCATTTGCGCCAGCAGTCCCCTGCCCTAGGACCCAGAAAACACCACGGAAATTGAGGCACAAATGAAAAACAATGATTGGCCACGAAGGAAACCTACCGTACTGACCCCAGAAAAGAAAGACAAAGAAGAATAGGAGAAGAAAAAGGAGGCCATAGAAACAAAGTAAAGGACTAAAGAAGCCCCTCCCCCAACCCCCCACCCTGCACCTCTGCAGATGACTACGGCCCCCCCCCGCAGTGTGCCTGTCGCCCCAGAACCAGACCCGAAATATAGAAGAAACAGAGAAAAAGGGGAAAGAGAGGAAACCCTCCCTAACAGAAAAGGGGAGAGAGTAGTACTAAACTGGAGGAGGGCCTTCAACCATGCCCCCGGCTTCTCCCTCCCGCACAATATATTCCTCCCCAACGCAAACAGTAAACAACAAAAATTCGACCATATCTAAGAGAAATGGGGAGCATTATTCACCGACTACACTATTAGTTACGTCGTGAAAGCACACAACCCCCCAAGCCCGCCCGCCTATTAAATGACAACCTCTGAAGGATCAGCCTTATCCTTGGCCACTCTTTGCGAATCCACCAATGCATACCCATCGACCCATTATCATGTCCAAAGTTACAAGGAAGAGGAGCGTCCAAAGAAGACCAGGAAGGGACACACACATGTGGGGAGGACATCTCGGAACACCAACACAGTCATCGTCATGGAAGATCACCTTTCCCAGTACTGCCCCAGGGCCTGCGCCGCACACGAAATCCAGGAAGGAGGAATCAGCCAGAGCAGGCGACCGTTGCGTGAAGATTGCCTGGGTCGCCGGAGGCCGCGCATGGGACAAAGTCACCACCTTCCGCTCAAGTCCAAAACCTCCGGAACAGACCGACCCCACAGCCAGCCGACCACACGCTGCCACAGTGTCCGAAGTTTCCATCTGTCCCTTATTCACAGAGGCGGTCACGGTACTTTCCTCCTGTGTAAGGTGAGACAGAGCCTTGTGTACCTGGGGACAGGCAGACCGCAACTGTTCCGACGCTGACGCAATACCATCAAGCTTCCTCCCCAATACCCGGGCGCCGTGAACCAGGGTGGAATGAAGGGCTCCGAGAGCATCGAGAAGGTCACCGTACCCCAGCACAGCCCCTTGCGCTCGCTCCGCTACGCTCCTCTGCGCCACACACTCCCAATCTTGCTGTGACCCAGTGTACAGGATGATAGAGTCCATCCTATCAAGATGGCCGCAGGGCAGGGCCACCCCAGATGGGGACCGGGACTCAGGCACAAGCGCATCAAGTTCCATATCACTGCAAACAGGGGTCCGGAGGCAGGCAAAATGTGTATCCAGTGTGTGGTCACAGGTAACAGTCGGTCTCCCCCTGGGCCAGTGCCCGCGAAAACCGGGAGCAGCCCGCGCAAATCGGGATGAGCCACAGGCCGCGTCCGATCAGTTCACTGGCGAGGGCCCAGGCGATCGCCGAAAAACCTTGGAATCGTCACCCCGGGTATGCACCCGTTACGCTACACTCGGTGATAGGAGCGACCACAGCGAGATTCAGGCCAATATTCGCGCCGCTTCGGTATTCCGACTCCACCCGGTCACCAATGGCCGCTGTTGTTGAACTGCCGCCCGGCCATGTTGTCCACCCGAGGTCCCGGTTCCAGGGCTGCACAGGCCGCAAACTTCAAATGAACATTTCTCAGGCGGTACCGCCGCCAGAAACTTCAGGATCACACGATCGGTTGCCGCTCTCAATCACCAACACTGGCATGTAGCGCAGGCTGAGGATCTCATGCAGGATATCTGTGCGGGATGTGGAGGTTCACGGAGCCGGCGCTCCTCTGCGCCACACACTCCCAATCTTGCTGCGACCCAGTGTACAGGATGATAGAGTCCATCCTATCAAGATGGCCGCAGGGCAGGGCCACCCCAGATGGGGACCGGGACTCAGGCACAAGCGCATCAAGTTCCATGTCACTGCAAACAGGGGTCCGGAGGCAGGCAAAATGTGTATCCAGTGTGTGGTCACAGGTAACAGTCGTTCTCCCCCTGGGCCAGTGCCCGCGAAAACCGGGAGCAGCCCGCGCAAATCGGGACGAGCCACAGGCCGCGTCCGATCAGTTCACTGACGAGGGCCCAGGCGATCGCCGAAAAACCTTGGAATCGTCACCCCGGGTATGCACCCGTTACGCTACACTCGGTGATAGGAGCGACCACAGCGAGATTCAGGCCAATATTCGCGCCGCTTCGGTATTCCGACTCCACCCGGTCACCAATGGCCGCTGTTGTTGAACTGCCGCCCGGCCATGTTGTCCACCCGAGGTCCCGGTTCCAGGGCTGCACAGGCCGCAAACTTCAAATGAACATTTCTCAGGCGGTACCGCTGCCAGAAACTTCAGGATCACACGATCGGTTGCCGCTCTCAATCACCAACACGGGCATGTAGCGCAGGCTGAGGATCTCATGCAGGATATCTGTGCGGGATGTGGAGGTTCACGGAGCCGGGAGCCTACGCTGCCGTCCCG
The DNA here is from genome assembly GCF_964204655.1 of Triturus cristatus. Classification (NCBI taxonomy): domain Eukaryota; kingdom Metazoa; phylum Chordata; class Amphibia; order Caudata; family Salamandridae; genus Triturus; species Triturus cristatus. Next base: position 1,220,820,407 of record NC_140590.1, on the reverse strand, counting down.
GTCGCCATCTTGGCTCCTCCCCCCTCATTTTATCTTTAATAGTGATTTTCCACGTACAAATGTGAATTGTAGTTCAAAGAGGCAACATTTGAAAACGGACCATTTTTTACGTTTCTGAAGCATGTCGTAAGGGGGGGTGGTTATCTCTTTCGTCAAAAATCGGGTGTTTTCGCTTGAACAATAAAGGCCTACAAATGTTATTTAGTTCACTTCCCGTGGAGGAGAAACACTTTTTAAGGCCGCAGACTGAGTAAATTGGCCATATTCATTCACTTTTACTCATTCCTCAAATCTTGTGTTTAAGGCCCCTGGAAGCATGAAAATCACTTTAAACATCTCATTTTATCTTTAAAAGTGATTTTCCACGTACAAATGTGAATTGTAGTTCAAAGAGGCAACATTTGAAAACGGACCATTTTTTACGTTTCTGAAGCATGTCTTAAGGGGGGGTGGTTATCTCTTTCATCAAAAATCGGACGTTTTTGATTGAACAATAAAGGCCTCCAAATGTTATTTTATTCACTTCCCGTGGAGGAGAAACACTTTTTAAGGCCGCAGAGTGAGTAAATTGGCCATTTTCATTCTCTTTTACCCATTCCTCAAATCTCGTGTTTAAGGCCCCTGGAAGCATGAAAATCACTTTAAACATCTCATTTTATCTTTAAAAGTGATTTTCCACGTACAAATGTGAATTGTAGTTCAAAGAGGCAACATTTGAAAACAGACCATTTTTTTAGTTTCTGAAGCATGTCGTAAGGGGGGGTGGTTATCTCTTTCATCAAAAATCTGACGTTTTTAATTGAACAATAAAGGCCTAAAAATGTTATTTAATTCACTTTCTGGGGTGGAGAAAAACTTTTTAAGGCCGCAGAGTGAGTAAATTGGCCATTTTCATTCACTTTTACCCATTCCTCAAATCTCGTGTTTAAGGCCCCTGGAAGCATGAAAATAACTTTAAACATCTCATTTTATCTTTAAAAGTGATTTTCCACGTACAAATGTGAATTGTAGTTCAAAGAGGCAACATTTGAAAATGGACCATTTTTTACGTTTCTGAAGCATGTCGTAAGGGGGGGTGGTTATCTCTTTCGTCAAAAATCGGGTGTTTTCGCTTGAACACTAAAGGCCTACAAATGTTATTTAGTTCACTTCCCGTGGAGGAGAAACACTTTTTAAGGCCGCAGAGTGAGTAAATTGGCAATTTTCATTCACTTTTACCCATTCCTCAAATCTCGTGTTTAAGGCCCCTGGAAGCATGAAAATCACTTTAAACATCTCATTTTATCTTTAAACGTGATTTTCCACGTACAAATGTGAATTGTAGTTCAAAGAGGCAACATTTGAAAACGGACAATTTTTTACGTTTCTGAAGCATGTCGTAAGGGGGGGTGGTTATCTCTTTCGTCAAAAATCGGGCGTTTTCGCTTGAACAATAAAGGCCTACAAATGTAATTTAGTTCACTTCCCGTTGAGGAGAAACACTTTTTAAGGCCGCAGAGTGAGTAAATTGGCCATATTCATTCACTTTTACCCATTCCTCAAATCTTGTGTTTAAGGCCCCTGGAAGCAAGAAAATCACTTTAAACATCTCATTTTATCTTTAAAAGTGATTTTCCACGTACAAATGTAAATTGTAGTTCAAAGAGGCAACATTTGAAAACAGACCATTTTTTTAGTTTCTGAAGCATGTCGTAAGGGGGGGTGGTTATCTCTTTCATCAAAAATCGGACATTTTTGATTGAACAATTAAGGCCTACAAATGTTATTTAATTCACTTTCTGGGGTGGAGAAAAACTGTTTAAGGCCTCAGAGTGAATAAATTGGCCATTTTCATTCACATTTACCCATTCCTCAAATCTTGTGTTTAGGGCCCCTGGAAGCTTGAAAATCACTTTAAACATCTAATTTTAATCTAAAAGTGATTATCCACGTACAAATGTGAATTGTCGTTTAAAGACGCAACATTTGAAAATGGACCATTTTTTTCGTTTCTGAAGCATGTCGTAAGGGGGGGTGGTTATCTCTTTCGTCAAAAATCGGGTGTTTTCGCTTGAACAATAAAGGCCTCCAAATGGTATTTTATTCACTTCCCGTGGAGGAGAAACACTTTTTAAGGCCGCAGAGTGAGTAAATTGGCCATTTTCATTCACTTTTACCCATTCCTCAAATCTCGTGTTTAAGGCCCCTGGAAGCATGAATCTCACTTTAAACATCTCATTTTATCTTTAAAAGTGATTTTCCACGTACAAATGTGAATTGTAGTTCAAAGAGGCAACATTTGAAAACAGACCATTTTTTTAGTTTCTGAAGCATGTCGTAAGGGGGGGTGGTTATCTCTTTCATCAAAAATCGGACGTTTTTAATTGAACAATAAAGGCCTACAAATGTTATTTAATTCACTTTCTGGGGTGGAGAAAAACTTTTTAAGGCCTCAGAGTGAATAAATTGGCCATTTCCATTCACATTTACCCATTCCTCAAATCTTGTGTTTAGGGCCCCTGGAAGCTTGAAAATCACTTTAAACATCTAATTTTATCTCTAAAAGTGATTATCCACACACAAATGTGAATTGTCGTTTAAAGACGCAACATTTGAAAATGGACCATTTTTTCGTTTCTGAAGCATGTCGTAAGGGGGGGTGGTTATCTCTTTCACCAAAAAAAAGGCGTTTTTGATTGAACAATAAAGGCCTCCAAATGTTATTTTATTCACTTCCCGTGGAGGAGAAACACTTTTTAAGGCCGCAGAGTGAGTAAATTGGCCATTTTCATTCACTTTTACCCATTCCTCAAATCTCGTGTTTAAGGACCCTGGAAGCATGAAAATCACTTTAAACATCTCCTGTTATCTTTAAAAGTGATTTTCCACGTACAAATGTGAATTGTAGTTCAAAGAGGCAACATTTGAAAACGGACCATTTTTTACGTTTCTGAAGCATGTCGTAAGGGGGGGTGATTATCTCTTTCGTCAAATATCGGGCGTTTTCGCTTGAACAATAAAGGCCTACAAATGTTATTTAGTTCACTTCCCGTGGAGGAGAAACACTTTTTAAGGCCGCAGACTGAGTAAATTGGCCATTTTCATTCACTTTTACCCATTCCTCAAATCTTGTGTTTAGGGCCCCTGGAAGCTTGAAAATCACTTTAAACATCTCATTTTATCTTTAAAAGTGATTTTCCACGTACAAATGTGAATTGTAGTTAAAAGAGGCAACATTTGAAAACGGACCATTTTTTACGTTTCTGAAGCATGTCGTAAGGGGGGGGTGGTTATCTCTTTCGTCAAAAATCGGGGGTTTTCGCTTGAACAATAAAGGCCTACAAAAGTTATTTAGTTCACTTCCCGTGGAGGAGAAACACTTTTTAAGGCCGCAGAGTGAGTAAATTGGCCATATTCATTCACTTTTACCCATTCCTCAAATCTTGTGTTTAAGGCCCCTGGAAGCATGAAAATCACTTTAAACATCTCATTTTATCTTTAAAAGTGATTTTCCACGTACAAATGTGAATTGTAGTTCAAAGAGGCAACATTTGAAAACAGACCATTTTTTTAGTTTCTGAAGCATTTTGTAAGGGGGGGTGGTTATCTCTTTCATCAAAAATCGGGCGTTTTCGCTTGAACAATAAAGGCCTACAAATTTTATTTAGTTCACTTCCCGTGGAGGAGAAACACTTTTTAAGGCCGCAGAGGGAGTAAATTGGCCATATTCATTCACTTTTACCCATTTCTCAAATCTTGTGTTTAAGGCCCCTGGAAGCATGAAAATCACTTTAAACATCTCATTTTACCTTTAAAAGTGATTTACCACGTACAAATGTGAATTGTAGTTCAAAGAGGCAACATTTGAAAACGGACCATTTTTTACGTTTCTGAAGCTTGTCGTAAGGGGGGGTGGTTATCTCTTTCATCAAAAATCGGACGTTTTTGATTGAACAATAAAGGCCTCCAAATGTTATTATATTCACTTCCCGTGGAGGAGAAACACTTTTTAAGGCCGCAGAGTGAATAAAATGGCCATTTTCATTCACTTTTACCCATTCCTCAAATCTTGTGTTTAGGGCCCCTGGAAGCTTGAAAATCACTTTAAACATCTCATTTTATCTTTAAAAGTGATTTTCCACGTACAAATGTGAATTGTAGTTAAAAGAGGCAACATTTGAAAACGGACCATTTTTTACGTTTCTGAAGCATGTCGTAAGGGGGGGTGGTTATCTCTTTCGTCAAAAATCGGGCGTTTTCGCTTAAACAATAAAGGCCTACAAATGTTATTTAGTTCACTTCCCGTGGAGGAGAAACACTTTTTAAGGCCACAGAGTGAGTAAATTGGCCATATTCATTCACTTTTACCCATTCCTCAAATCTTGTGTTTAAGGCCCCTGGAAGCATGAAAATCACTTTAAACATCTCATTTTATCTTTAAAAGTGATTTTCCACGTACAAATGTGAATTGTAGTTCAAAGAGGCAACATTTGAAAACAGACCATTTTTTTAGTTTCTGAAGCATGTTGTAAGGGGGGGTGGTTATCTCTTTCATCAAAAATCGGACGTTTTTGATTGAACAATAAAGGCCTCCAAATGTTATTTTATTCACTTCCCGTGGAGGAGAAACACTTTTTAAGGCCGCAGAGTGAGTAAATTGGCCATTTTCATTCACTTTTACCCATTCCTCAAATCTCGTGTTTAAGGCCCCTGGAAGCACGAAAATCACTTTAAACATCTCATTTTATCTTTAAAAGTGATTTTCCACGTACAAATGTGAATTGTAGTTCAAAAAGGCAACATTTGAAAACAGACCATTTTTTTGGTTTCTGAAGCATGTCGTAAGGGGGGGTGGTTATCTCTTTCATCAAAAATCGGACGTTTTTAATTGAACAATAAAGGCCTACAAATGTTATTTAATTCACTTTCTGGGGTGGAGAAAAACTTTTTAAGGCCTCAGAGTGAATAAATTGGCCATTTTCATTCACTTTTACCCATTCCTCAAATCTTGTGTTTAGGGCCCCTGGAAGCTTGAAAATCACTTTAAACATCTCATTTTATCTTTAAAAGTGATTTACCACGTACAAATGTCAATTGTAGTTAAAAGAGGCAACATTTGAAAACGGACCATTTTTTACGTTTCTGAAGCATGTCGTAAGGGGGGGTGATTATCTCTTTCGTCAAAAATCCGGCGTTTTTGCTTGAACAATAAAGGCCTACAAATGTTATTTAGTTCACTTCCCGTGGAGGAGAAACACTTTTTAAGGCCGCAGAGTGAGTAAATTGGCCATTTTCATTCACATTTACCCATTCCTCAAATCTTGTGTTTAGGGCCCCTGGAAGCTTGAAAATCACTTTAAACATCTAATTTTATCTCTAAAAGTGATTATCTACGTACAAATGTGAATTGTCGTTTAAAGACGCAACATTTGAAAATGGACCATTTTTTTCGTTTCTGAAGCATGTCGTGAGGGGGGTGGTTATCTCTTTCACCAAGAAAAAGGCGTTTTTGATTGAACAATAAAGGCCTCCAAATGGTATTTTATTCACTTCCCGTTGAGGAGAAACACTTTTTAAGGCCGCAGAGTGAGTAAATTGGCCATTTTCATTCACTTTTACCCATTCCTCAAATCTCGTGTTTAAGGCCCCTGGAAGCATGAAAATCACTTTAAACATCTCATTTTATCTTTAAAAGTGATTTTCCAAGTACAAATGTGAATTGTAGTTCAAAGAGGCAACATTTGAAAACGGACCATTTTTTACGTTTCTGAAGCATGTCGTAAGGGGGGGTGGTTATCTCTTTCGTCAAAAATCGGGCGTTTTTGCTTGAACAATAAAGGCTACAAATGTTATTTAGTTCACTTCCCGTGGAGGAGAAACACTTTTTAAGGCCGCAGAGTGAGTAAATTGGCCATATTCATTCACTTTTACCCATTCCTCAAATCTTGTGTTTAAGGCCCCTGGAAGCATGAAAATCACTTTAAACATCTCATTTTATCTTTAAAAGTGATTTTCCACGCACAAATGTGAATTGTAGTTCAAAGAGGCAACATTTGAAAATGGACCATTTTTTCCTTTCTGAAGCATGTCGTAAGGGGGGGTGGTTATCTCTTTCACCAAAAAAAACGCGTTTTTGATTGAACAATAAAGGCCTCCAAATGTTATTTTATTCACTTCCCGTGGAGGAGAAACACTTTTTAAGGCCGCAGACTGAGTAAATTGGCCATATTCATTCACTTTTACCCATTCCCCAAATCTTGTGTTTAAGGCCCCTGGAAGCATGAAAATCACTTTAAACGTCTCCTGTTATCTTTAAAAGTGATTTTCCACGTACAAATGTGAATTGTAGTTCAAAGAGGCAACATTTGAAAACAGACCATTTTTTTAGTTTCTGAAGCATGTCGTAAGGGGGGGTGGTTATCTTTTTCATCAAAAATCGGACGTTTTTGATTGAACAATAATGGCCTCCAAATGTTATTTTATTCACTTGCCGTGGAGGAGAAACACTTTTTAAGGCCGCAGAGTGAGTAAATTGGCCATTTTCATTCACTTTTACCCATTCCTCAAATCTCGTGTTTAAGGCCCCTGGAAGCATGAAAATCACTTTAAATATCTCATTTTATCTTTAAAAGTGATTTTCCACGTACAAATGTGAATTGTAGTTCAAAGAGGCAACATTTGAAAACGGACCATTTTTTACGTTTCTGAAGCATGTCGTAAGGGGGGGTGATTATCTCTTTCGTCAAAAATCGGGCGTTTTTGCTTGAACAATAAAGGCCTACAAATGTTATTTAGTTAACTTCCCGTGGAGGAGAAACACTTTTTAAGGCCGCAGAGTGAGTAAATTGGCCATATTCATTCACTTTTACCCATTCCTCAAATCTTGTGTTTAAGGCCCCTGGAAGCATGAAAATCACTTGAAACATCTAATTTTATCTTTAATAGTGATTTTCCAAGTAGAAATGTGAATTGTAGTTCAAAGAGGCAACATTTGAAAACGGACCATTTTTTACGTTTCTGAAGCATGTCGTAAGGGGGGGTGTTTATCTCTTTCGTCAAAAATCGGGTGTTTTCGCTTGAACAATAAAGGCCTACAAATGGTATTTAGTTCACTTCCCGTGGAGGAGAAACACTTTTTAAGGCCGCAGAGTGAGTAAATTGGCCATTTTCATTCACTTTTACCCATTCCTCAAATCTTGTGTTTAAGGCCCCTGGAAGCATGAAAATCACTTTAAACATCTCATTTTATCTTTATAAGTGATTTTCCACGTACAAATGTGAATTGTAGTTCAAAGAGGCAACATTTGAAAACAGACCATTTTTTTAGTTTCTGAAGCATGTTGTAAGGGGGGGTGGTTATCTCTTTCATCAAAAATCGGACGTTTTTGATTGAACAATAAAGGCCTCCAAATGTTATTTTATTCACTTCCCGTGGAGGAGAAACACTTTTTAAGGCCGCAGAGTGAATAAAATGGCCATTTTCATTCACTTTTACCCATTCCTCAAATCTTGTGTTTAGGGCCCCTGGAAGCTTGAAAATCACTTTAAACATTTCATTTTATCTTTAAAAGTGATTTTCCACGTACAAATGTGAATTTTAGTTAAAAGAGGCAACATTTGAAAACGGACCATTTTTTACGTTTCTGAAGCATGTCGTAAGGGGGGGTGGTTATCTCTTTCGTCAAAAATCGGGCGTTTTCGCTTAAACAATAAAGGCCTACAAATGTTATTTAGTTCACTTCCCGTGGAGGAGAAACACTTTTTAAGGCCGCAGAGTGAGTAAATTGGCCATATTCATTCACTTTTACCCATTCCTCAAATCTTGTGTTTAAGGCCCCTGGAAGCATGAAAATCACTTTAAACATCTCATTTTATCTTTAAAAGTGATTTTCCACGTACAAATGTGAATTGTAGTTCAAAGAGGCAACATTTGAAAACAGACCATTTTTTTAGTTTCTGAAGCATGTCGTAAGGGGGGGTGGTTATCTCTTTCATCAAAAATCGGACGTTTTTGATTGAACAATAAAGGCCTCCAAATGTTATTTTATTCACTTCCCGTGGAGGAGAAACACTTTTTAAGGCCGCAGAGTGAATAAAATGGCCATTTTCATTCACTTTTACCCATTCCTCAAATCTTGTGTTTAGGGCCCCTGGAAGCTTGAAAATCACTTTAAACATCTCATTTTATCTTTAAAAGTGATTTTCCACGTACAAATGTGAATTGTAGTTCAAAGAGGCAACATTTGAAAACGGACCATTTTTTACGTTTCTGAAGCATGTCGTAAGGGGGGGTGGTTATCTCTTTCGTCAAAAATCGGGCGTTTTCGCTTAAACAATAAAGGCCTACAAATGTTATTTAGTTCACTTCCCGTGGAGGAGAAACACTTTTTAAGGCCGCAGAGTGAGTAAATTGGCCATTTTCATTCACTTTTACCCATTCCCCAAATCTTGTGTTTAAGGCCCCTGGAAGCATGAAAATCACTTTAAACATCTCCTGTTATCTTTAAAAGTGATTTCCCACGTACAAATGTGAATTGTAGTTCAAAGAGGCAACATTTGAAAACAGACCATTTTTTTAGTTTTTGAAGCATGTCGTAAGGGGGGGTGGTTATCTCTTTGATCAAAAATCGGACGTTTTTGATTGAACAGTAATGGCCTCCAAATGTTATTTTATTCACTTCCCGTGGAGGAGAAACACTTTTTAAGGCCGCAGAGTGAGTAAATTGGCCATTTTCATTCACTTTTACCCATTCCTCAAATCTCGTGTTTAAGGCCCCTGGAAGCATGAAAATCACTTTAAATATCTCATTTTATCTTTAAAAGTGATTTTCCATGTACAAATGTGAATTGTAGTTCAAAGAGGCAACATTTGAAAACGGACCATTTTTTACGTTTCTGAAGCATGTTGTAAGGGGGGGTGGTTATCTCTTTCGTCAAAAATCTGGCGTTTTCGCTTGAACAATAAAGGCCTACAAATTTTATTTAGTTCACTTCCCGTGGAGGAGAAACACTTTTTAAGGCCGCAGACTGAGTAAATTGGCCATATTCATTCACTTTTACCCATTCCTCAAATCTTGTGTTTAAGGCCCCTGGAAGCATGAAAATCACTTTAAACATCTCATTTTATCTTTAATAGTGATTTTCCACGTACAAATGTGAATTGTAGTTCAAAGAGGCAACATTTGAAAACGGACCATTTTTTACGTTTCTGAAGCATGTCGTAAGGGGGGGTGGTTATCTCTTTCGTCAAAAATCGGGTAATTTCGCTTGAACAATAAAGGCCTACAAATGTTATTTAGTTCACTTCCCGTGGAGGAGAAACACTTTTTAAGGCCACAGAGTGAGTAAATTGGCCATTTTCATTCACTTTTACCCATTCCTCAAATCTTGTGTTTAAGGCCCCTGGAAGCATGAAAATCACTTTAAACATCTCATTTTATCTTTATAAGTGATTTTCCACGTACAAATGTGAATTGTAGTTCAAAGAGGCAACATTTGAAAACAGACCATTTTTTTAGTTTCTGAAGCATGTTGTAAGGGGGGGTGGTTATCTCTTTCATCAAAAATCGGACGTTTTTGATTGAACAATAAAGGCCTCCAAATGTTATTTTATTCACTTCCCGTGGAGGAGAAACACTTTTTAAGGCCGCAGAGTGAATAAAATGGCCATTTTCATTCACTTTTACCCATTCCTCAAATCTTGTGTTTAGGGTAGGCCTGGGCGGCTAATTCCGTTCCGCTCGCGGAATTTGCGGAATTTGCGTAATTTCGCGTTCCGCGGAGAACGCGAAATTGCTCAAAAGTCTGCTTTCCGCGATTTCGCGAAATTTTTGCTTGTTCGCGTTCTCAAAATGCATGTTCGCGAGATTTTTCTCCTCGAGCACGCAAACAGCAATTGCGAACAGGAAAAAAGCATCGCGAACAAGCAATTCCGCGTGTTCGCGGAATTTCCGCGTGTTCGCGGAGATTTTTTACCGTTTCGCGGAGATTTGCGTAACGCAATTACGCAAATTCCGCCCACCCCTAGTTTAGGGCCCCTGGAAGCTTGAAAATCACTTTAAACATCTCATTTTATCTTTAAAAGTGATTTTCCACGTACAAATGTGAATTGTAGTTAAAAGAGGCAACATTTGAAAACGGACCATTTTTTACGTTTCTGAAGCATGTCGTAAGGGGGGGTGGTTATCTCTTTCGTCAAAAATCGGGCGTTTTCGCTTAAACAATAAAGGCCTACAAATGTTATTTAGTTCACTTCCCGTGGAGGAGAAACACTTTTTAAGGCCGCTGAGTGAGTAAATTGGCCATATTCATTCACTTTTACCCATTCCTCAAATCTTGTGTTTAAGGCCCCTGGAAGCATGAAAATCACTTTAAACATCTCATTTTATCTTTAAAAGTGATTTTCCACGTACAAATGTGAATTGTAATTCAAAGAAGCAACATTTGAAAACAGACCATTGTTTTAGTTTCTGAAGAATGTTGTAAGGGGGGGTGGTTATCTCTTTCATCAAAAATCGGACGTTTTTGATTGAACAATAAAGGCCTCCAAATGTTATTTTATTCACTTCCCGTGGAGGAGAAACACTTTTTAAGGCCGCAGAGTGAGTAAATTGGCCATTTTCATTCACTTTTACCCATTCCTCAAATCTCGTGTTTAAGGCCCCTGGAAGCACGAAAATCACTTTAAACATCTCATTTTATCTTTAAAAGTGATTTTCCACGTACAAATGTGAATTGTAGTTCAAAGAGGCAACATTTGAAAACGGACCATTTTTTACGTTTCTGAAGCATGTCGTAAGGGGGGGTGGTTATCTCTTTCGTCAAAAATCGGGTGTTTTCGCTTGAACAATAAAGGCCTACAAATGTTATTTAGTTCACTTCCCGTGGAGGAGAAACACTTTTTAAGGCCGCAGAGTGAGTAAATTGGCCATTTTCATTCACTTTTACCCATTCCTCAAATCTCGTGTTTAAGGCCCCTGGAAGCATGAAAATCACTTTAAACATCTCATTTTATCTTTAAAAGTGATTTTCCAAGTACAAATGTGAATTGTAGTTCAAAGAGGCAACATTTGAAAACGGACCATTTTTTACGTTTCTGAAGCATGTCGTAAGGGGGGGTGGTTATCTCTTTCGTCAAAAATCGGGCGTTTTTGCTTGAACAATAAAGGCTACAAATGTTATTTAGTTCACTTCCCGTGGAGGAGAAACACTTTATAAGGCCGCAGAGTGAGTAAATTGGCCATATTCATTCACTTTTACCCATTCCTCAAATCTTGTGTTTAAGGCCCCTGGAAGCATGAAAATCACTTTAAACATCTCATTTTATCTTTAAAAGTGATTTTCCACGTACAAATGTGAATTGTAGTTCAAAGAGGCAACATTTGAAAACGGACCATTTTTTACGTTTCTGAAGCATGTCGTAAGGGGGGTGGTTATCTCTTTCGTCAAAAATCGGGCGTTTTCGCTTAAATAATAAAGGCCTACAAATGTTATTTAGTTCACTTCCCGTGGAGGAGAAACACTTTTTAAGGCCGCAGAGTGAGTAAATTGGCCATATTCATTCACTTTTACCCATTCCTCAAATCTTGTGTTTAAGGCCCCTGGATGCATGAAAATCACTTTAAACATCTCATTTTATCTTTAAAAGTGACTTTCCACGTACAAATGTGAATTGTAGTTCAAAGAGGCAACATTTGAAAACAGACCATTTTTTTAGTTTCTGAAGCATGTTGTAAGGGGGGGTGGTTATCTCTTTCATCAAAAATCTGACGTTTTTGATTGAACAATAAAGGCCTCCAAATGTTATTTTATTCACTTCCCGTGGAGGAGAAACACTTTTTAAGGCCGCAGAGTGAGTAAATTGGCCGTTTTCATTCACTTTTACCCATTCCTCAAATCTCGTGTTTAAGGCCCCTGGAAGCACGAAAATCACTTTAAACATCTCATTTTATCTTTAAAAGTGATTTTCCACGTACAAATGTGAATTGTAGTTCAAAGAGGCAACATTTGAAAACGGACCATTTTTTACGTTTCTGAAGCATGTCGTAAGGGGGGGTGGTTATCTCTTTCGTCAAAAATCGGGCGTTTTCGCTTAAACAATAAAGGCCTACAAATGTTATTTAGTTCACTTCCCGTGGAGGAGAAACACTTTTTAAGGCCACAGAGTGAGTAAATTGGCCATTTTCATTCACTTTTACCCATTCCTCAAATCTTGTGTTTAAGGCCCCTGGAAGCATGAAAATCACTTTAAACATCTCATTTTATCTTTATAAGTGATTTTCCACGTACAAATGTGAATTGTAGTTCAAAGAGGCAACATTTGAAAACAGACCATTTTTTTAGTTTCTGAAGCATGTTGTAAGGGGGGGTGGTTATCTCTTTCATCAAAAATCGGACGTTTTTGATTGAACAATAAAGGCCTCCAAATGTTATTTTATTCACTTCCCGTGGAGGAGAAACACTTTTTAAGGCCGCAGAGTGAATAAAATGGCCATTTTCATTCACTTTTACCCATTCCTCAAATCTTGTGTTTAGGGTAGGCCTGGGCGGCTAATTCCGTTCCGCTCGCGGAATTTGCGGAATTTGCGTAATTTCGCGTTCCGCGGAGAACGCGAAATTGCTCAAAAGTCTGCTTTCCGCGATTTCGCGAAATTTTTGCTTGTTCGCGTTCTCAAAATGCATGTTCGCGAGATTTTTCTCCTCGAGCACGCAAACAGCAATTGCGAACAGGAAAAAAGCATCGCGAACAAGCAATTCCGCGTGTTCGCGGAATTTCCGCGTGTTCGCGGAGATTTTTTACCGTTTCGCGGAGATTTGCGTAACGCAATTACGCAAATTCCGCCCACCCCTAGTTTAGGGCCCCTGGAAGCTTGAAAATCACTTTAAACATCTCATTTTATCTTTAAAAGTGATTTTCCACGTACAAATGTGAATTGTAGTTAAAAGAGGCAACATTTGAAAACGGACCATTTTTTACGTTTCTGAAGCATGTCGTAAGGGGGGGTGGTTATCTCTTTCGTCAAAAATCGGGCGTTTTCGCTTAAACAATAAAGGCCTACAAATGTTATTTAGTTCACTTCCCGTGGAGGAGAAACACTTTTTAAGGCCGCTGAGTGAGTAAATTGGCCATATTCATTCACTTTTACCCATTCCTCAAATCTTGTGTTTAAGGCCCCTGGAAGCATGAAAATCACTTTAAACATCTCATTTTATCTTTAAAAGTGATTTTCCACGTACAAATGTGAATTGTAATTCAAAGAAGCAACATTTGAAAACAGACCATTGTTTTAGTTTCTGAAGAATGTTGTAAGGGGGGGTGGTTATCTCTTTCATCAAAAATCGGACGTTTTTGATTGAACAATAAAGGCCTCCAAATGTTATTTTATTCACTTCCCGTGGAGGAGAAACACTTTTTAAGGCCGCAGAGTGAGTAAATTGGCCATTTTCATTCACTTTTACCCATTCCTCAAATCTCGTGTTTAAGGCCCCTGGAAGCACGAAAATCACTTTAAACATCTCATTTTATCTTTAAAAGTGATTTTCCACGTACAAATGTGAATTGTAGTTCAAAGAGGCAACATTTGAAAACGGACCATTTTTTACGTTTCTGAAGCATGTCGTAAGGGGGGGTGGTTATCTCTTTCGTCAAAAATCGGGTGTTTTCGCTTGAACAATAAAGGCCTACAAATGTTATTTAGTTCACTTCCCGTGGAGGAGAAACACTTTTTAAGGCCGCAGAGTGAGTAAATTGGCCATTTTCATTCACTTTTACCCATTCCTCAAATCTCGTGTTTAAGGCCCCTGGAAGCATGAAAATCACTTTAAACATCTCATTTTATCTTTAAAAGTGATTTTCCAAGTACAAATGTGAATTGTAGTTCAAAGAGGCAACATTTGAAAACGGACCATTTTTTACGTTTCTGAAGCATGTCGTAAGGGGGGGTGGTTATCTCTTTCGTCAAAAATCGGGCGTTTTTGCTTGAACAATAAAGGCTACAAATGTTATTTAGTTCACTTCCCGTGGAGGAGAAACACTTTATAAGGCCGCAGAGTGAGTAAATTGGCCATATTCATTCACTTTTACCCATTCCTCAAATCTTGTGTTTAAGGCCCCTGGAAGCATGAAAATCACTTTAAACATCTCATTTTATCTTTAAAAGTGATTTTCCACGTACAAATGTGAATTGTAGTTCAAAGAGGCAACATTTGAAAACGGACCATTTTTTACGTTTCTGAAGCATGTCGTAAGGGGGGTGGTTATCTCTTTCGTCAAAAATCGGGCGTTTTCGCTTAAATAATAAAGGCCTACAAATGTTATTTAGTTCACTTCCCGTGGAGGAGAAACACTTTTTAAGGCCGCAGAGTGAGTAAATTGGCCATATTCATTCACTTTTACCCATTCCTCAAATCTTGTGTTTAAGGCCCCTGGATGCATGAAAATCACTTTAAACATCTCATTTTATCTTTAAAAGTGATTTTCCACGTACAAATGTGAATTGTAGTTCAAAGAGGCAACATTTGAAAACAGACCATTTTTTTAGTTTCTGAAGCATGTTGTAAGGGGGGGTGGTTATCTCTTTCATCAAAAATCTGACGTTTTTGATTGAACAATAAAGGCCTCCAAATGTTATTTTATTCACTTCCCGTGGAGGAGAAACACTTTTTAAGGCCGCAGAGTGAGTAAATTGGCCGTTTTCATTCACTTTTACCCATTCCTCAAATCTCGTGTTTAAGGCCCCTGGAAGCACGAAAATCACTTTAAACATCTCATTTTATCTTTAAAAGTGATTTTCCACGTACAAATGTGAATTGTAGTTCAAAAAGGCAACATTTGAAAACAGACCATTTTTTTGGTTTCTGAAGCATGTCGTAAGGGGGGGTGGTTATCTCTTTCATCAAAAATCGGGCGTTTTCGCTTAAATAATAAAGGCCTACAAATGTTATTTAGTTCACTTCCCGTGGAGGAGAAACACTTTTTAAGGCCGCAGAGTGAGTAAATTGGCCATATTCATTCACTTTTACCCATTCCTCAAATCTTGTGTTTAAGGCCCCTGGATGCATGAAAATCACTTTAAATATCTCATTTTATCTTTAAAAGTGATTTTCCACGTACAAATGTGAATTGTAGTTCAAAGAGGCAACATTTGAAAACGGACCATTTTTTACGTTTCTGAAGCATGTCGTAAGGGGGGGTGATTATCTCTTTCGTCAAAAATCGGGCGTTTTTGCTTGAACAATAAAGGCCTACAAATGTTATTTAGTTCACTTCCCGTGGAGGAGAAACACTTTTTAAGGCCGCAGAGTGAGTAAATTGGCCATATTCATTCACTTTTACCCATTCCTCAAATCTTGTGTTTAAGGCCCCTGGAAGCATGAAAATCACTTTAAACATCTCATTTTATCTTTAATAGTGATTTTCCACGTACAAATGTGAATTGTAGTTCAAAGAGGCAACATTTGAAAACGGACCATTTTTTACGTTTCTGAAGCATGTCGTAAGGGGGGGTGGTTATCTCTTTCGTCAAAAATCGGGTAATTTTGCTTGAACAATAAAGGCCTACAAATGTTATTTAGTTCACTTCCCGTGGAGGAGAAACACTTTTTAAGGCCGCAGAGTGAGTAAATTGGCCATTTTCATTCACTTTTACCCATTCCTCAAATCTTGTGTTTAAGGCCCCTGGAAGCATGAAAATCACTTTAAACATCTCATTTTATCTTTATAAGTGATTTTCCACGTACAAATGTGAATTGTAGTTCAAAGAGGTAACATTTGAAAACAGACCATTTTTTTAGTTTCTGAAGCATGTTGTAAGGGGGGGTGGTTATCTCTTTCATCAAAAATCGGACGTTTTTGATTGAACAATAAAGGCCTCCAAATGTTATTTTATTCACTTCCCGTGGAGGAGAAACACTTTTTAAGGCCGCAGAGTGAATAAAATGGCCATTTTCATTCACTTTTACCCATTCCTCAAATCTTGTGTTTAGGGCCCCTGGAAGCTTAAAAATCACTTTAAACATCTCATTTTATCTTTAAAAGTGATTTTCCACGTACAAATGTGAATTGTAGTTAAAAGAGGCAACATTTGAAAACGGACCATTTTTTACGTTTCTGAAGCATGTCGTAAGGGGGGGTGGTTATCTCTTTCGTCAAAAATCGGGCGTTTTCGCTTAAACAATAAAGGCCTACAAATGTAATTTAGTTCACTTCCCGTGGAGGAGAAACACTTTTTAAGGCCGCAGAGTGAGTAAATTGGCCATATTCATTCACTTTTACCCATTCCTCAAATCTTGTGTTTAAGGCCCCTGGAAGCATGAAAATCACTTTAAACATCTCATTTTATCTTTAAAAGTGATTTTCCACGTACAAATGTGAATTGTAGTTCAAAGAGGCAACATTTGAAAACAGACCATTTTTTTAGTTTCTGAAGCATGTTGTAAGGGGGGGTGGTTATCTCTTTCATCAAAAATCGGACGTTTTTGATTGAACAATAAAGGCCTCCAAATGTTATTTTATTCACTTCCCGTGGAGGAGAAACACTTTTTAAGGCCGCAGAGTGAGTAAATTGGCCATTTTCATTCACTTTTACCCATTCCTCAAATCTCGTGTTTAAGGCCCCTGGAAGCACGAAAATCACTTTAAACATCTCATTTTATCTTTAAAAGTGATTTTCCACGTACAAATGTGAATTGTAGTTAAAAGAGGCAACATTTGAAAACGGACCATTTTTTACGTTTCTGAAGCATGTCGTAAGGGGGGGTGGTTATCTCTTTCGTCAAAAATCGGGTGTTTTCGCTTGAACAATAAAGGCCTACAAATGTTATTTAGTTCACTTCCCGTGGAGGAGAAACACTTTTTAAGGCCGCAGAGTGAGTAAATTGGCCATTTTCATTCACTTTTACCCATTCCTCAAATCTCGTGTTTAAGGCCCCTGGAAGCATGAAAATCACTTTAAACATCTCATTTTATCTTTAAAAGTGATTTTCCAAGTACAAATGTGAATTGTAGTTCAAAGAGGCAACATTTGAAAACGGACCATTTTTTACGTTTCTGAAGCATGTCGTAAGGGGGGGTGGTTATCTCTTTCGTCAAAAATCGGGCGTTTTTGCTTGAACAATAAAGGCTACAAATGTTATTTAGTTCACTTCCCGTGGAGGAGAAACACTTTTTAAGGCCGCAGAGTGAGTAAATTGGCCATATTCATTCACTTTTACCCATTCCTCAAATCTTGTGTTTAAGGCCCCTGGAAGCATGAAAATCACTTTAAACATCTCATTTTATCTTTAAAAGTGATTTTCCACGTACAAATGTGAATTGTAGTTCAAAGAGGCAACATTTGAAAACGGACCATTTTTTATGTTTCTGAAGCATGTCGTAAGGGGGGGTGGTTATCTCTTTCGTCAAAAATCGGGCGTTTTCGCTTAAATAATAAAGGCCTACAAATGTTATTTAGTTCACTTCCCGTGGAGGAGAAACACTTTTTAAGGCCGCAGAGTGAGTAAATTGGCCATATTCATTCACTTTTACCCATTCCTCAAATCTTGTGTTTAAGGCCCCTGGATGCATGAAAATCACTTTAAACATCTCATTTTATCTTTAAAAGTGATTTTCCACGTACAAATGTGAATTGTAGTTCAAAGAGGCAACATTTGAAAACAGACCATTTTTTTAGTTTCTGAAGCATGTTGTAAGGGGGGGTGGTTATCTCTTTCATCAAAAATCGGACGTTTTTGATTGAACAATAAAGGCCTCCAAATGTTATTTTATTCACTTCCCGTGGAGGAGAAACACTTTTTAAGGCCGCAGAGTGAGTAAATTGGCCGTTTTCATTCACTTTTACCCATTCCTCAAATCTCGTGTTTAAGGCCCCTGGAAGCACGAAAATCACTTTAAACATCTCATTTTATCTTTAAAAGTGATTTTCCACGTACAAATGTGAATTGTAGTTCAAAAAGGCAACATTTGAAAACAGACCATTTTTTTGGTTTCTGAAGCATGTCGTAAGGGGGGGTGGTTATCTCTTTCATCAAAAATCGGACGTTTTTAATTTAACAATAAAGGCCTACAAATGTTATTTAATTCACTTTCTGGGGTGGAGAAAAACTTTTTAAGGCCTCAGAGTGAATAAATTAGCCATTTTCATTCACTTTTACCCATTCCTCAAATCTTGTGTTTAGGGCCCCTGGAAGCTTGAAAATCACTTTAAACATCTCATTTTATCTTTAAAAGTGATTTACCACGTACAAATGTCAATTGTAGTTAAAAGAGGCAACATTTGAAAACGGACCATTTTTTACGTTTCTGAAGCATGTCGTTGTGGTAAATAAATTCTTCTTTACCTGACTGAATTTCATACTGGATCTCTAATCAAAATAGCTCAGAATAATAAGAGGCAGAATCCGTGGTATAAGAGGTTTCTGAATGGGCTTTATTCTAAAATGGCCGACTCGAGTCGCGGCCTTCAGGTTCCGTCACCAAAAAGGTTCAGGAAGTGAAGTACGATACTTTATTGACAGACATGCATTTTTATAGTAAGTACATTACAATGAAACAAATGTAGGAGGCGTAACGATTGATAAGAAAAGTGACATAGTAAATACGTAATCGAAACTAGGCGTAATAAGGAATAAAAAGAAACATAATTGGTTAGAGTTATCATACATAGGTGGATCTATAAGATAATACTTGGCATAGATGCGCGCGCAGCAGCATGACGTGTAATTGACGTGTAACTAGGAGGTGAAGGGGACTTGACATTAACTCTACATGTGGAGACGAAAAGTCTGGGGGGTCAAGTCAACCTAATCCCAAATCATATCTAACATCCTATGTTTAAAGAACTATGTTATCCACAAAGAAGGACTCTCGGACAGAATCTAGTCTGTACTGACTGTGTGCGTGCATAAACGTCTAAATGTCTATGTTAGATGCGAGAGGCAGAAAACTTTCCATGGCAACTGAGCCATGAATTACTTGCATGAGGACAGAGAGGCCAAGCCCCTCGCTCGGAAGCTAAAGGAAATGTTTACCTAAATCACTAGACAGGAATGCATCGGCTGAAGAGCAAAGTAGATAATTCGAAGGTGAAATACAGCTTCTTGGCAGGCAGGCGAAAACTGGCCGAGGCAGGCACCGTTAGCTGCACAGGAAATAGGACAAAGTTCATGGATACAGATGCGAGCTCAAGCTGACGCTTGTCAGAGACAGAGAGCAGGGAAAGGCTTTGAGGACAGAATCGGGCCTACTTCGTCTGAACTGTAAAAATGGAGTAACTTAGCCATATAAAGTCGGTGGCCTTTCCTATTTAGGAATCAAATATCCAGCCCATTAATGGCGGATCTGACAGAGAACATGTTGATGGTGGACGCACATGTGTTTGCGTCTTCGAAACTGGAACTGGAGGGAACATACATGTGTTTGTAACATGCATATAGAACCGTTGGGGTCCAAGATAGGGGACATAACTGATCAGGAAAATCCACTTTTCCACATTCCCTCCTTGTCCCCTACTTGCCCGTCAAGAAACATCAATCTTCATTAATCCATTGATTTGCTCATGGAGCATCATTTCTTCTTCTTTCTTCTTCCGGGATTTTGAACGAAAACCTTGATGTGGAATACACGATGTGGCACACAAACCACAAATCGCTGGTCCACATTGCAGGCATAGGCAGCAACTGAATAGTATAAGAAGGCCAATACCTAGGAAGGATAGAACTCTCCATCCCCAGGCTGATATCAGACTCCAAAACCACCCGGACCAAGTCCAAGTGCCTGGATCCTCGTGTATCTGGCTCACAATCTTATGAAGGCGGGTTATAGCTTTATATACAGATGGCGAATTTTTTGGTATGAATACGCAGCAGCTGGATCCGATGACCCTACAAGCTCCGCCCCTATCAGCCAAGATGACGTCAAGGACAAGCCGATTTTGAAGGACAACAATCCTCATCACTGATTGTTCCTCTGTCAGATTGCCTAGGGCGGCTATAGTCTCATTCACTACGGCTTCAAGAGTCTTAGTTAGTCTACGTATCAGTTTACTATTGGAAATTGTACCTATATATGGAAAAATACCTTTATTGAAATCTACATACTTGTCCCATGCCGTCTCAGTATAATCGACAACTGGGAGATCTCTTCGCTCTCTATTGTGTGCTAAATGAGTATTTCGATAATAATCAGGAGGAGCTAGGAAAACAGGTGGCAAAAGGAATGCTATGTAACAGGTACCATCCCAATCTAGAGGTAGACGCATATATGCCGTCTGACCACATATAAAGTAGAAATGGCGAGAAGCTCTAAATGAAGATTTGCCTTCATCACTATATTCTACAATAGTAACGCATTTGCTATGGCCCATGTGTATGGAACCAACTTTCCTTACACATAATTCACCCTTAACTGGAAATACTGACATGGTGGGCAAAATTAACTCAACTTCGGATTCGACATTCAGAATCATGAGATTAGGTGTAAAATTACCTAATCTGTATACTTCGTTTTCTAGATCCGTTCCTGTTCTACTAGGGTGACCCTCCTTGTCAGGGTGACAGACTTTGTATAACACTATATTCAAATTTCCCCATATCCAATGGTGTTGATAAACTGCTGTGTCTGAATCTATGGAATTCAATAAACTAAACCATGCTCCACAGGTGCCATTATATGTGAACGGATGTGGAAAGAAAGGCAAAACTCCTTTGTTGTTCTGATAGGGAGGGAGTCGACCACACACCCAACAATTAGTGGCATTACTAGTCTGATGAGAATGATGTAACATACTAATGAAAGTGTTATTACGCAGCGCAAGTCTATAGGACAACTCATGTGGGGGTAGGTCACTAAAAGAATGTTCATCAGTTATATTGAAAGCATGTTTAGAAACAGGATAATACATATGCAATAATATACTTGCAGTAACTATTATAAAACTCAAGAAAAACAAAATTAATAAAGTCACAATACAGTGGCTACGCAGTAATTTACAGTATGCATGTCGTTTCAATATAGTTCGGGACTGTACATGATTCAGACCTAAGGGATACATGTCGGGACAGATTCAACCGCTTCACCTTGGAGAGGACTTAAACAATCAAATCGTCCGACGGTTTGGGTCTGGACCTGAGTTTTAGTTTATATAGTTCGGTGCTACTGGCCTCAGCCAAAGGTAGCTTTGAGTCAATGGGGGAAGACACACGGGGAGGACTGTTTGTGTCAGGAGGAAGTCCATGAAATTTCTTGATATGGCTGGAGTGAACCCAGCCTTTTCTCCCTTCGATCTTCACGGCTGTTCTGGTTGTCAGCAGGACCAGCTTAGGAAGTTTCCACCTGGGCTCCAGTTGGGTTTTCCGATCAAAATTCCGGACGAGAACGTAGTCGCCGGGAATTACATCATGGGGTTTCACCTCAGTGTTGTCGGGAAAAGCTGCGACTACCTGTGAACGACAAGATTGTAGTGCAGACATCAAGGAAGCCAGGTAATCTGTCAGCATATTACAGTCAACATCAGTTATTTTACGTGGTATAGGCGTCCCCCACATATTCGGTGGTCTACCAAAGATCACCTCATAAGGGGATAGCCCTGTTCGAGAGTGTGCTACCATCCTCATGTAAAATAGTGCAACTGGTAAGGCTACTATCCAGTCCACACCTTTTTCCTGACATATTTTAGACAATCTAATTTTCAAAAGTTGATTATGTCGTTCCACGAGACCTGCTGCCTCGGGGTGTCGGACACAATGGAATTTCCACTCATATCCTAGCAAGAGTGAAACATGTTTCATTAATTCAGATGAGAAAGG
Source organism: Triturus cristatus (assembly GCF_964204655.1). NCBI lineage: Eukaryota > Metazoa > Chordata > Amphibia > Caudata > Salamandridae > Triturus > Triturus cristatus. The sequence goes on along the minus strand of NC_140590.1, from coordinate 1,220,798,627 downwards.
CTGACCGTTATCTGAATATACAACACGTGGTAAACCGTACCGTGGGAAGAATTCTCGAACTAGCTGCTTGGCAGTAGTTGGGGCAGTGTAATCTGATACTGGGTACGCCTCTGTCCAACGGGAGAGAGCACAGACAACTACGAGAACATATTTGAATCCTCGACATCGTTCCATCTGAATATAATCCATCTGGAGGACTTCAAAAGGATGGTCAGGAGGCTGAAATCCACCCTGCTCTACGGGGACACTCTTTCCTGGATTAAACTGACAACATATCATACAGGTGCGAACTTTTTGTTTAGCTGCTGCTCGTAAATGTTTGTTGAACCAAATGTGTTGAATGCTGTCTAACATAGCTTTCTCTCCTAAATGTGCTGGACTGTGAACTGTAGCTATAACTGCTTGGACCATGGAATCAGGGAGAAACCACACAGATTTCTCCTTCGTCATCCATCCTTGATCTGTCTGGACCCCTCCTAGTTCAGTCCACTTCTTTATTTCTTCTGCTGTGGCATGTGTCTGTATGTCAATTACATCAAGTGTGGGATCCTTAATCGTCATACACTGTGTTGGTGTCTGAACTATTGGCTTTGTCATGTCGGATGCACGAGTCTGAGCAGTCTGTTTAGCTGTTCTGTCAGCTAAATCATTGCCTTGAGAAATGATATCAGTAACCTTCGTGTGTGCTTTACATTTCATAATCGATATTGCAGTCGGTAAATGAATTGCGTCTAACAAAGCATGAATGAGGGACCCGTGCTGAATATGGGTTCCATGAGAAGTTAAATAACCCCTCTCTCGCCAAAGCACCCCGAAGTCATGTACAACTCCGAATGCATAACGTGAATCAGTATATATGTTGACTCTCTTGTCTGTGGCTTGAATACAGGCTTGTGTTAGAGCAATAAGCTCCGCTGCTTGGGCTGACAAAGTATCTATGCAGTTTGTTTCAATAACTTCAGTGTCTGTTGTGACTGCGTATGCGGCCACTAAATTTCCTGTACTTGTTCTCATACATGAACCATCTACATACAATGTCAGGTCTGGATCTAACAATGGAACGTCTGTTAAGTCTTGTCTGGGTTTAGTCTTTATCTCAATAACTTCAACACAATCATGAGCTAGTGGGTCTGCTCCAATTACGGGTAAAAGTGTAGCAGGATTCAATGTATTACAGCGTCTGATTTCTATATGTGGCTGAAACAATGTCAGTTCATAACCAGTAAGTCTTGCTATGGTCAAGTGTTGTGTTTGCGTTCGATTCACAAGAACCTCTACTGCATGTGGTACTTGTACTGTCAATGGATGTCCTAACACTATGGCATCACTTTGTCTGATTGCTAAAGCTGTCGCTGCCACTGATTTCAGGCACGCAGGCAAAGCCTGAGCTACAGGATCTAATGTACTGGAGAAATAAGCACAAGGTTTACATGATCCTGCTTGTTCCTGAGTGAGTACTGACAAGGCAGTACCCGCACGTTCTGTAACAAAGAGTGTAAAATGTTTGCTGTAACATGGTGTTGCTAGAACAGGTGCTTGACATAGAGCTTTCTTCAAGCTCTCAAAAGCTAGTGTGTGTTCCTGAGTCCAAGGGAGGACAGTCGACGTGGCTGCCTCCTGTGTTGTCAACTGAATGAGTGGTTTCGCTAGAAATGCATATTGGGGAATCCACTGCCTACAGTACGAAGTGAGGCCTATGAAAGCCCGTACTTCCTTTTGTGTCTTGGGTATTGGCATGTTTGCAATTAGCTGAATGCGGTCAGGTGTAAGCTGCCTTCCCTCCTTGGACAGCGAGTGACCAAGATAAATAACTCGCTGGACACAGAATTGCAGCTTAGAAGGAGACACCTTGTGCCCCTTGTCGGCTAGAAAATGTAAAACTGTCAGCGACGCTTTTTCACATTCGGGTTCGCTTCGTGCGGTGATCAGCAGATCATCGACGTATTGAAGCAGTGCAGTGTTGACTGGCATGTGTATACTGTCAAGTTCTCGTTTCAGTGCTTGGCTATAGATGCTGGGACTTTCTGTAAATCCTTGAGGAGCGCGTGTGAATTTAAAGCTTCGTCCATTCAAACTAAATCCGAACAAATATTGGCTTTCCGGATCTATTGGGACGCTGAAAAAGGCATTCTTGAGATCAATCAAAGTAAAGAATGTAGCTTGAGAATCAATAGCTGTCAGCAATGATGAGATATCGGGGACCACAGGGAATTGTGGCACAATGCACTTGTTTAATTCGCGCAGATCAATAACCAATCGATACACTGGCGGGGCCATAGGATCAGTTCGTTTAAGAATCGGAATTATCGGTGAATTACACACATTGGAGTCGGTTTCCACAACCACTCCTTGGGCAACTAGCTCGTCAATGATTTTCAGTAAAGCCGCTACAGCATCTGGTGGTAACTTGTATTGTCGCATTCGTGGTAGTACCACTCCTGCCTTTAGTGTGACTCGATATGGTGTAATGTTCATGCAACCAACATCAGTAGGGCCTTGCGCCCATAGATGCGCTGGTAAAGTCTGTAGTCGGGGATCCATGTCTCTGGATACATAATGACCTTTAAAATCACGTAAAAACAATCTTACTCCTTCCGGAGAACAACAAATAATAGCCCCTAGGGCTTTCAATGTCTTTATTCCTAACAAGTTTTCTGGACATGATTTGGTAAGCAATAAATCAGTAGTTCGTGTCAAGGGACCAATCGTAAGCGGAAGTGGCTGTGATACTTCATTAACAATAGGTTTTCCTGAAAAACCAAGGGAAACATTTTGAGAGCCTGAGAGGGGTGCCCCTGGAACTTCACTACGTTTTATGGTTGTTCGACTTGCCCCTGTATCGAGTAAAAATTTTCTGTCTTGACCTAATAATTCACTATGAACATAGGGTCCTTCTTGATCTACAGGAATCTCGATAAGGGGTAAGTCAACTTCCCTCTCTAGGCTGGTTCATGCATAACGTTGGTACTCAGGGTATTCATACTGTGCGTTCTGGTACAATTGTCGTGAAGTTATTTGTGTGGCAGCAGTAGGCAACGGTGGTGCAGCTGGCACAAACTGTATGGGCTGCTGTGAGGCTGGCATAGACTGTTGCTGAGCTGGCATGGCCTGTCCATGCTGCATAGCTCCTTGTTCATTCTGATCTTGTCTAACTAATCGTGGTCTCTCTTTTGCAATACCTGTGGCTATATTACGTTTCAGGACTTGACAATCGTGTACATAATGGCCTGGTTGTTTACAGTAATTGCATGTTCCTTTTACAAGAACTGCAGAATCTCCAGAATGTGTCACACCCTTTTTGTGACCATCCGCTGGTACTGTCTGAGAAACTAACATTTTCATTTTAGTATCCTTCATGCGTCTATGCTCGTGCTCTTGTTCATCCCTAATTCTATTGTGATGATACTGTAACATTTGTAGCATTTGTGACGGGGTGTTACTTTGCCAGGTACTCTCGAATTTCAATATTCTATTCTTCACTGGAGGCAATGCATTTTCCACCAATTTTGTCACAAATAAATGTGGATATGAGTCACTGCTTGCCTTTATACCACTGTTTATACCAAAACATTTTTCAAATCGTGCATAATAATCACTTGTGTCTTCATCTTGCTTTTGTTTGCAGGCTGTGATTGCACCCCAATCTTCCTTTTTCGTAGTTAATAAACGTGGCAGTACCTGTACTAGTAAACCTGGTAATGCTTTGACTTTATCCCCGAGTCCTGAACCTGCAGTTCGGGCTTTCTCTTCTGTTTCTAATGCTGTCCAATCTATCTTTTGGTCTCCCACTTCCCACTCTTTTTCTTTCAGTTTTTCATAAATGCCAGCAGGCATTAACACCTTTAATATCGTCATAATATCAGGATAGGTGTATTCTCCCATTAATAACATGTCTTTAATTTCTCGGTGGAAACCCGCTGGGTCTTTGTCATGACTTGGGACTACTTTCTTCATTTCTAACAATTCGATTTTTGTTATGGGTGTATATACAAATACACGGTGAAAATGATTGTCTTCGCCCTTTATTGGGTGCACTTCTCGCAAGGGATTCTGTCTATCCATGTAGTACGGGGTTCCTTCTTTGTTGGGGATCGAGAAAGGATCTGGACTTACAAAAAGAACGTACTGTTTACGTGACATTAGTATTTCTTTAATTAACTTGTTACTAGAACCTCTCCATCTATCCGCAAGTAGTTCTGTTAATATATCAGGTAAGGGACCAGGATCAGCATGTTGGCTTTTATATAATATAAGAAGTTGCTGAATCATATAGATCCCAGCTAGACGTTGTTCATCTGGACTGAGGTTCAAAAACGTGTGTGCGACTGTCACATCACCATATTTACCGGGACTGTCCATCCAATGAACAGCTGCCCTTGCTAATTCTTGTTCGTCCATAGAATCGAGGAGGTGGTAACCCCTTCGTTCCCGGAGTATTTTATCTGCGGCTTGAAACAAACGCTCGGGAGATTTCATATTTATTATAGTTGGACATATAGAGTGTATCGGATCAGAAAAACCTCTGGTATTATTACAGGACCTTCCTCTGCCCACATAGGCTATGGTGTCTGGCTGTCTTCCTGAGTCTCCTGATTCGGACTCCTCATCCTGCTCGAACTCGTCTGTTTCCAATCTTTCTGCATGTATGTGTTCTACTTCTTTCCTAATTTTTCGGCACATGGCTACTATACTTCCTTGTCTATCATGTTTTCCATCGGATATATTCTGACTCCATTTAGTAAGAGTTTGCATTATTTCCGGGTCTACCCCCGGTCGGTCCTGATTTCTGATTACACAATTTACAAAAAAACGTAACAATTCTCCCTGTATCTCTACTTTCTGATACTCCATAGCTCTGTTAATGCATTCAGGATCTTTTCCTGTTTGGACAAAATGATATATGCTATCTAAATGCATAGCCATTCCTGGTAGCCTCCCTAAAAACGTTGCAGCTCGTCTAACTCGTAACGATGCCAGGACCATTTCGTCCTCTTTACCGGGTACTGGATCATATCTACAATCTATCATAAGATCCTTAAGCATACGGGTATTTACAAGTTTGGGCGTACGTGTATGTACTGATTCTTGGAAAGAAAATTTACTCCCTCTGGGTGGCGTGAAATGAAGGCTAGTAGCACCTCCAGTAGCCCCCCCTGAGGTGTCGGACGTGAAAGGATTCGTTGAACGTGCTACAGCCACTATAGGTGTAGACACGGCTGTAGAATCAGTTGCGGGGACGGACGCGGAAGCAGATGTGCTTGCCGAAGCTTGTGTCGTTACTTGTGTCGGAGCTTGCTGTGGCACAGTGACAGATACCTGATCTTGACGTTGAACCCCCCCAGCAGACGGTCTATGCGGTGCGGGGTTAGCATATTCGGGAACTGTATCATCTAAATATGAGGAAAGAAAAATATCTTCTGCGGTTCTAGGATGTCCTTTAGGATGTACCTTTATTGGAAACAATGGGGGTGGCAAGTCTTTTGGTATGGCCGCAGTGGCTTGAGGCAATCCTTCGGCCAGAAGGGGATACATCCCTTTCATAAGGGCATTTCTTTGTCTTTCTGTTTGTTCTGCTTGTACTCGTGTACCTTCTTCAATCAACTGCTTCTCTCGAACCTTATTTGCACTTTCTTTACTTCTCTCTTCCTGTCTTAGCGCCTTTTCAGTGCGCCTATGTGATTCTTTACGCCATAATTCAATAGCGTCTTTCTGTGACTGTCTAGCTTTCCTCTTCCACAACTCTTCTTCTACTTTCATGATACAGTCTGCGTCCCAGGTCCCAGCTACGGGCCATCTCTGATTTTCTGGTAACTCTCTGGTGTAGTCCACCCATAGATCAAGGAATAATATGGCGTCCAAGCCATGTTTGTGATACATGAAGTGCCCTGGAGTGTCCCTAGGAGGAATAGGAACTGCCTCTTCAAGCACCCCTTTTCTAGTAGTGATCTGTCTTAACTTCGAAAAGAGCGGCATATTGACAACTAATCTGGTACTTACCCTTGAACACAACAGATTTGATACTTAAACTTGAACACACTTAGTACGAAAAACACAATAATGAACAAAACACAATAAAACAATCATTCATACCACAATATGCAGGACATTTTTAACACGCTAGAAATTAAACACTAAACATTTAAAAGATGACCAACAATGATGACAGTCTGCATAACTAATCACCAAGCAGAATTCTTGACAATAACTAGATACTTCGGAATACTTGATATACGGCTAAAACGTACATATACACTGCTAAACAGTGCAGACCGGATTTGTGTACCCAAATCCGTCTTGACCGGCACAACCTATGTGCACGTCAACACGCCTCCCCGGCGATGGTACTCACCGAGTAGCTCACAACGAAAGGCCTCGGAGAATGGACTGGACTCGATTTCGGACATCGGACCCTCTGGACATCGGGACTTCGAAAACCTGGTGGGCCTCTGTATACCTCGGATCTTGCTCTCTCAGCTAGGCTCTGGTCGGGATACTTCGCGCTTCTCACCGCCTCGTCTGGGTTGATCGCAGCCTCAGTCGCCCCCGCTTGACCGGAGGGAACTACAGGAAATCCTGCTGGTACGCGTTATGGTCCGTCCAGCTGTGGCAGGAGACCGGGCCTGCAACGCACCGCCGGCGCGTGAGATGAGAAAGTGTCCCTATTCGGGTGCCATTATGTGGTAAATAAATTCTTCTTTACCTGACTGAATTTCATACTGGATCTCTAATCAAAATAGCTCAGAATAATAAGAGGCAGAATCCGTGGTATAAGAGGTTTCTGAATGGGCTTTATTCTAAAATGGCCGACTCGAGTCGCGGCCTTCAGGTTCCGTCACCAAAAAGGTTCAGGAAGTGAAGTACGATACTTTATTGACAGACATGCATTTTTATAGTAAGTACATTACAATGAAACAAATGTAGGAGGCGTAACGATTGATAAGAAAAGTGACATAGTAAATACGTAATCGAAACTAGGCGTAATAAGGAATAAAAAGAAACATAATTGGTTAGAGTTATCATACATAGGTGGATCTATAAGATAATACTTGGCATAGATGCGCGCGCAGCAGCATGACGTGTAATTGACGTGTAACTAGGAGGTGAAGGGGACTTGACATTAACTCTACATGTGGAGACGAAAAGTCTGGGGGGTCAAGTCAACCTAATCCCAAATCATATCTAACATCCTATGTTTAAAGAACTATGTTATCCACAAAGAAGGACTCTCGGACAGAATCTAGTCTGTACTGACTGTGTGCGTGCATAAACGTCTAAATGTCTATGTGAGATGCGAGAGGCAGAAAACTTTCCATGGCAACTGAGCCATGAATTACTTGCATGAGGACAGAGAGGCCAAGCCCCTCGCTCGGAAGCTAAAGGAAATGTTTACCTAAATCACTAGACAGGAATGCATCGGCTGAAGAGCAAAGTAGATAATTCGAAGGTGAAATACAGCTTCTTGGCAGGCAGGCGAAAACTGGCCGAGGCAGGCACCGTTAGCTGCACAGGAAATAGGACAAAGTTCATGGATACAGATGCGAGCTCAAGCTGACGCTTGTCAGAGACAGAGAGCAGGGAAAGGCTTTGTGGACAGAATCGGGCCTACTTCGTCTGAACTGTAAAAATGGAGTAACTTAGCCATATAAAGTCGGTGGCCTTTCCTATTTAGGAATCAAATATCCAGCCCATTAATGGCGGATCTGACAGAGAACATGTTGATGGTGGACGCACATGTGTTTGCGTCTTCGAAACTGGAACTGGAGGGAACATACATGTGTTTGTAACATGCATATAGAACCGTTGGGGTCCAAGATAGGGGACATAACTGATCAGGAAAATCCACTTTTCCACATCGTAAGGGGGGGTGATTATCTCTTTCGTCAAAAATCCGGCGTTTTTGCTTGAACAATAAAGGCCTACAAATGTTATTTAGTTCACTTCCCGTGGAGGAGAAACACTTTTTAAGGCCGCAGAGTGAGTAAATTGGCCATTTTCATTCACATTTACCCATTCCTCAAATCTTGTGTTTAGGGCCCCTGGAAGCTTGAAAATCACTTTAAACATCTAATTTTATCTCTAAAAGTGATTATCCACGTACAAATGTGAATTGTCGTTTAAAGACGCAACATTTGAAAATGGACCATTTTTTTCGTTTCTGAAGCATGTCGTGAGGGGGGTGGTTATCTCTTTCACCAAGAAAAAGGTGTTTTTGATTGAACAATAAAGGCCTCCAAATGGTATTTTATTCACTTCCCGTTGAGGAGAAACACTTTTTAAGGCCGCAGAGTGAGTAAATTGGCCATTTTCATTCACTTTTACCCATTCCTCAAATCTCGTGTTTAAGGCCCCTGGAAGCATGAAAATCACTTTAAACATCTCATTTTATCTTTAAAAGTGATTTTCCAAGTACAAATGTGAATTGTAGTTCAAAGAGGCAACATTTGAAAACGGACCATTTTTTACGTTTCTGAAGCATGTCGTAAGGGGGGGTGGTTATCTCTTTCGTCAAAAATCGGGCGTTTTTGCTTGAACAATAAAGGCTACAAATGTTATTTAGTTCACTTCCCGTGGAGGAGAAACACTTTTTAAGGCCGCAGAGTGAGTAAATTGGCCATATTCATTCACTTTTACCCATTCCTCAAATCTTGTGTTTAAGGCCCCTGGAAGCATGAAAATCACTTTAAACATCTCATTTTATCTTTAAAAGTGATTTTCCACGCACAAATGTGAATTGTAGTTCAAAGAGGCAACATTTGAAAATGGACCATTTTTTCCTTTCTGAAGCATGTCGTAAGGGGGGGTGGTTATCTCTTTCACCAAAAAAAACGCGTTTTTGATTGAACAATAAAGGCCTCCAAATGTTATTTTATTCACTTCCCGTGGAGGAGAAACACTTTTTAAGGCCGCAGACTGAGTAAATTGGCCATATTCATTCACTTTTACCCATTCCCCAAATCTTGTGTTTAAGGCCCCTGGAAGCATGAAAATCACTTTAAACATCTCCTGTTATCTTTAAAAGTGATTTTCCACGTACAAATGTGAATTGTAGTTCAAAGAGGCAACATTTGAAAACAGACCATTTTTTTAGTTTCTGAAGCATGTCGTAAGGGGGGGTGGTTATCTCTTTCATCAAAAATCGGACGTTTTTGATTGAACAATAATGGCCTCCAAATGTTATTTTATTCACTTCCCGTGGAGGAGAAACACTTTTTAAGGCCGCAGAGTGAGTAAATTGGCCATTTTCATTCACTTTTACCCATTCCTCAAATCTCGTGTTTAAGGCCCCTGGAAGCATGAAAATCACTTTAAATATCTCATTTTATCTTTAAAAGTGATTTTCCACGTACAAATGTGAATTGTAGTTCAAAGAGGCAACATTTGAAAACGGACCATTTTTTACGTTTCTGAAGCATGTCGTAAGGGGGGGTGATTATCTCTTTCGTCAAAAATCGGGCGTTTTTGCTTGAACAATAAAGGCCTACAAATGTTATTTAGTTCACTTCCCGTGGAGGAGAAACACTTTTTAAGGCCGCAGAGTGAGTAAATTGGCCATATTCATTCACTTTTACCCATTCCTCAAATCTTGTGTTTAAGGCCCCTGGAAGCATGAAAATCACTTTAAACATCTCATTTTATCTTTAATAGTGATTTTCCAAGTACAAATGTGAATTGTAGTTCAAAGAGGCAACATTTGAAAACGGACCATTTTTTACGTTTCTGAAGCATGTCGTAAGGGGGGGTGGTTATCTCTTTCGTCAAAAATCGGGTGTTTTCGCTTGAACAATAAAGGCCTCCAAATGTTATTTTATTCACTTCCCGTGGAGGAGAAACACTTTTTAAGGCCGCAGAGTGAGTAAATTGGCCATTTTCATTCACTTTTACCCATTCCTCAAATCTCGTGTTTAAGGCCCCTGGAAGCACGAAAATCACTTTAAACATCTCATTTTATCTTTAAAAGTGATTTTCCACGTACAAATGTGAATTGTAGTTCAAAGAGGCAACATTTGAAAACGGACCATTTTTTACGTTTCTGAAGCATGTCGTAAGGGGGGGTGGTTATCTCTTTCGTCAAAAATCGGGTGTTTTCGCTTGAACAATAAAGGCCTACAAATGTTATTTAGTTCACTTCCCGTGGAGGAGAAACACTTTTTAAGGCCGCAGAGTGAGTAAATTGGCCATTTTCATTCACTTTTACCCATTCCTCAAATCTCGTGTTTAAGGCCCCTGGAAGCATGAAAATCACTTTAAACATCTCATTTTATCTTTAAAAGTGATTTTCCACGTACAAATGTGAATTGTAGTTCAAAGAGGCAACATTTGAAAACGGACCATTTTTTACGTTTCTGAAGCATGTCGTAAGGGGAGGTGGTTATCTCTTTCATCAGAAATCGGACGTTTTTGATTGAACAATAAAGGCCTCCAAATGTTATTTTATTCACTTCCCGTGGAGGAGAAACACTTTTTAAGGCTGCAGAGTGAGTAAATTGGCCATTTTCATTCACTTTTACCCATTCCTCAAATCTCGTGTTTAAGGCCCCTGGAAGCATGAAAATCACTTTAAACATCTCATTTTATCTTTAAAAGTGATTTTCCACGTACAAATGTGAATTGTAGTTCAAAGAGGCAACATTTGAAAATGGACCATTTTTTCCTTTCTGAAGCATGTCGTAAGGGGAGGTGGTTATCTCTTTCACCAAAAAAAACGCGTTTTTGATTGAACAATAAAGGCCTCCAAATGTTATTTTATTCACTTCCCGTGGAGGAGAAACACTTTTTAAGGCCGCAGACTGAGTAAATTGGCCATATTCATTCACTTTTACCCATTCCCCAAATCTTGTGTTTAAGGCCCCTGGAAGCATGAAAATCACTTTAAACATCTCCTGTTATCTTTAAAAGTGATTTTCCACGTACAAATGTGAATTGTAGTTCAAAGAGGCAACATTTGAAAACAGACCATTTTTTTAGTTTCTGAAGCATGTCGTAAGGGGGGGTGGTTATCTCTTTCATCAAAAATCGGACGTTTTTGATTGAACAATAATGGCCTCCAAATGTTATTTTATTCACTTCCCGTGGAGGAGAAACACTTTTTAAGGCCGCAGAGTGAGTAAATTGGCCATTTTCATTCACTTTTACCCATTCCTCAAATCTCGTGTTTAAGGCCCCTGGAAGCATGAAAATCACTTTAAATATCTCATTTTATCTTTAAAAGTGATTTTCCACGTACAAATGTGAATTGTAGTTCAAAGAGGTAACATTTGAAAACGGACCATTTTTTACGTTTCTGAAGCATGTCGTAAGGGGGGGTGATTATCTCTTTCGTCAAAAATCGGGCGTTTTTGCTTGAACAATAAAGGCCTACAAATGTTATTTAGTTCACTTCCTGTGGAGGAGAAACACTTTTTAAGGCCGCAGAGTGAATAAAATGGCCATTTTCATTCACTTTTACCCATTCCTCAAATCTTGTGTTTAGGGCCCCTGGAAGCTTGAAAATCACTTTAAACATCTCATTTTATCTTTAAAAGTGATTTTCCACGTACAAATGTGAATTGTAGTTAAAAGAGGCAACATTTGAAAACGGACCATTTTTTTCGTTTCTGAAGCTTGTCGTAAGGGGGGGTTATCTCTTTCGTCAAAAATCGGGCGTTTTCGCTTAAACAATAAAGGCCTACAAATGTTATTTAGTTCACTTCCCGTGGAGGAGAAACACTTTTTCAGGCCGCAGAGTGAGTAAATTGGCCATATTCATTCACTTTTACCAATTCCTCAAATCTTGTGTTTAAGGCCCCTGGAAGCATGAAAATCACTTTAAACATCTCATTTTATCTTTAAAAGTGATTTTCCACGTACAAATGTGAATTGTAGTTCAAAGAGGCAACATTTGAAAACGGACCATTTTTTACGTTTCTGAAGCATGTCGTAAGGGGGGGTGGTTATCTCTTTCGTCAAAAATCGGGTGTTTTCGCTTGAACAATAAAGGCCTACAAATGTTATTTAGTTCACTTCCCGTGGAGGAGAAACACTTTTTAAGGCCGCAGAGTGAGTAAATTGGCCATTTTCATTCACTTTTACCCATTCCTCAAATCTCGTGTTTAAGGCCCCTGGAAGCATGAAAATCACTTTAAACATCTCATTTTATCTTTAAAAGTGATTTTCCAAGTACAAATGTGAATTGTAGTTCAAAGAGGCAACCTTTGAAAACGGACCATTTTTTACGTTTCTGAAGCATGTCGTAAGGGGGGGTGGTTATCTCTTTCGTCAAAAATCGGGCGTTTTTGCTTGAACAATAAAGGCTACAAATGTTATTTAGTTCACTTCCCGTGGAGGAGAAACACTTTTTAAGGCCGCAGAGTGAGTAAATTGGCCATATTCATTCACTTTTACCCATTCCTCAAATCTTGTGTTTAAGGCCCCTGGAAGCATGAAAATCACTTTAAACATCTCATTTTATCTTTAAAAGTGATTTTCCACGTACAAATGTGAATTGTAGTTCAAGGAGGCAACATTTGAAAACGGACCATTTTTTACGTTTCTGAAGCATGTCGTAAGGGGGGGTGGTTATCTCTTTCATCAAAAATCGGACGTTTTTGATTGAACAATAAAGGCCTCCAAATGTTATTTTATTCACTTCCCGTGGAGGAGAAACACTTTTTAAGGCTGCAGAGTGAGTAAATTGGCCATTTTCATTCACTTTTACCCATTCCTCAAATCTCGTGTTTAAGGCCCCTGGAAGCATGAAAATCACTTTAAACATCTCATTTTATCTTTAAAAGTGATTTTCCACGTACAAATGTGAATTGTAGTTCAAAGAGGCAACATTTGAAAATGGACCATTTTTTTCGTTTCTGAAGCATGTCGTAAGGGGGGGTGGTTATCTCTTTCATCAAAAATAGGACGTTTTTAATTGAACAATAAAGGCCTACAAATGTTATTTAATTCACTTTCTGGGGTGGAGAAAAACTTTTTAAGGCCTCAGAGTGAATAAATTGGCCATTTCCATTCACATTTACCCATTCCTCAAATCTTGTGTTTAGGGCCCCTGGAAGCTTGAAAATCACTTTAAACATCTAATTTTATCTCTAAAAGTGATTATCCACATACAAATGTGAATTGTCGTTTAAAGACGCAACATTTGAAAATGGACCATTTTTTTCGTTTCTGAAGCATGTCGTAAGGGGGGGTGGTTATCTCTTTCACCAAAAAAAAGGCGTTTTTGATTGAACAATAAAGGCCTCCAAATGTTATTTTATTCACTTCCCGTGGAGGAGAAACACTTTTTAAGGCCGCAGAGTGAGTAAATTGGCCATTTTCATTCACTTTTACCCATTCCTCAAATCTCGTGTTTAAGGACCCTGGAAGCATGAAAATCACTTTAAACATCTCATTTTATCTTTAAAAGTGATTTTCCACGTACAAATGTGAATTGTAGTTCAAAGAGGCAACATTTGAAAATGGACCATTTTTTCCTTTCTGAAGCATGTCGTAAGGGGGGGTGGTTATCTCTTTCACCAAAAAAAACGCGTTTTTGATTGAACAATAAAGGCCTCCAAATGTTATTTTATTCACTTCCCGTGGAGGAGAAACACTTTTTAAGGCCGCAGACTGAGTAAATTGGCCATATTCATTCACTTTTACCCATTCCCCAAATCTTGTGTTTAAGGCCCCTGGAAGCATGAAAATCACTTTAAACATCTCATTTTATCTTTAAAAGTGATTTTCCACGTACAAATGTGAATTGTAGTTCAAGGAGGCAACATTTGAAAACGGACCATTTTTTACGTTTCTGAAGCATGTCGTAAGGGGGGGTGGTTATCTCTTTCATCAAAAATCGGACGTTTTTGATTGAACAATAAAGGCCTCCAAATGTTATTTTATTCACTTCCCGTGGAGGAGAAACACTTTTTAAGGCTGCAGAGTGAGTAAATTGGCCATTTTCATTCACTTTTACCCATTCCTCAAATCTCGTGTTTAAGGCCCCTGGAAGCATGAAAATCACTTTAAACATCTCATTTTATCTTTAAAAGTGATTTTCCACGTACAAATGTGAATTGTAGTTCAAAGAGGCAACATTTGAAAATGGACCATTTTTTTCGTTTCTGAAGCATGTCGTAAGGGGGGGTGGTTATCTCTTTCATCAAAAATAGGACGTTTTTAATTGAACAATAAAGGCCTACAAATGTTATTTAATTCACTTTCTGGGGTGGAGAAAAACTTTTTAAGGCCTCAGAGTGAATAAATTGGCCATTTCCATTCACATTTACCCATTCCTCAAATCTTGTGTTTAGGGCCCCTGGAAGCTTGAAAATCACTTTAAACATCTAATTTTATCTCTAAAAGTGATTATCCACATACAAATGTGAATTGTCGTTTAAAGACGCAACATTTGAAAATGGACCATTTTTTTCGTTTCTGAAGCATGTCGTAAGGGGGGGTGGTTATCTCTTTCACCAAAAAAAAGGCGTTTTTGATTGAACAATAAAGGCCTCCAAATGTTATTTTATTCACTTCCCGTGGAGGAGAAACACTTTTTAAGGCCGCAGAGTGAGTAAATTGGCCATTTTCATTCACTTTTACCCATTCCTCAAATCTCGTGTTTAAGGACCCTGGAAGCATGAAAATCACTTTAAACATCTCATTTTATCTTTAAAAGTGATTTTCCACGTACAAATGTGAATTGTAGTTCAAAGAGGCAACATTTGAAAATGGACCATTTTTTCCTTTCTGAAGCATGTCGTAAGGGGGGGTGGTTATCTCTTTCACCAAAAAAAACGCGTTTTTGATTGAACAATAAAGGCCTCCAAATGTTATTTTATTCACTTCCCGTGGAGGAGAAACACTTTTTAAGGCCGCAGACTGAGTAAATTGGCCATATTCATTCACTTTTACCCATTCCCCAAATCTTGTGTTTAAGGCCCCTGGAAGCATGAAAATCACTTTAAACATCTCCTGTTATCTTTAAAAGTGATTTTCCACGTACAAATGTGAATTGTAGTTCAAAGAGGCAACATTTGAAAACAGACCTTTTTTTAGTTTCTGAAGCATGTCGTAAGGGGGGGTGATTATCTCTTTCGTCAAAAATCGGGCGTTTTTGCTTGAACAATAAAGGCCTACAAATGTTATTTAGTTCACTTCCCGTGGAGGAGAAACACTTTTTAAGGCCGCAGAGTGAGTAAATTGGCCATATTCATTCACTTTTACCCATTCCTCAAATCTTGTGTTTAAGGCCCCTGGAAGCATGAAAATCACTTTAAACATCTCATTTTATCTTTAATAGTGATTTTCCACGTACAAATGTGAATTGTAGTTCAAAGAGGCAACATTTGAAAACGGACCATTTTTTACGTTTCTGAAGCATGTCGTAAGGGGGGGTGGTTATCTCTTTCGTCAAAAATCGGGTATTTTCGCTTGAACAATAAAGGCCTACAAATGTTATTTAGTTCACTTCCCGTGGAGGAGAAACACTTTTTAAGGCCGCAGAGTGAGTAAATTGGCCATTTTCATTCACTCTTACCCATTCCTCAAATCTTGTGTTTAAGGCCCCTGGAAGCATGAAAATCACTTTAAACATCTCATTTTATCTTTATAAGTGATTTTCCACGTACAAATGTGAATTGTAGTTCAAGGAGGCAACATTTGAAAACAGACCATTTTTTTAGTTTCTGAAGCATGTTGTAAGGGGGGGTGGTTATCTCTTTCATCAAAAATCGGACGTTTTTGATTGAACAATAAAGGCCTCCAAATGTTATTTTATTCACTTCCCGTGGAGGAGAAACACTTTTTAAGGCCGCAGAGTGAATAAAATGGCCATTTTCATTCACTTTTACCCATTCCTCAAATCTTGTGTTTAGGGCCCCTGGAAGCTTGAAAATCACTTTAAACATCTCATTTTATCTTTAAAAGTGATTTTCCACGTACAAATGTGAATTGTAGTTAAAAGAGGCAACATTTGAAAACGGACCATTTTTTACGTTTCTGAAGCATGTCGTAAGGGGGGGTGGTTATCTCTTTCGTCAAAAATCGGGCGTTTTCGCTTAAACAATAAAGGCCTACAAATGTTATTTAGTTCACTTCCCGTGGAGGAGAAACACTTTTTAAGGCCGCAGAGTGAGTAAATTGGCCATATTCATTCACTTTTACCCATTCCTCAAATCTTGTGTTTAAGGCCCCTGGAAGCATGAAAATCACTTTAAACATCTCATTTTATCTTTAAAAGTGATTTTCCACGTACAAATGTGAATTGTAGTTCAAAGAGGCAACATTTGAAAACAGACCATTTTTTTAGTTTCTGAAGCATGTTGTAAGGGGGGGTGGTTATCTCTTTCATCAAAAATCGGACGTTTTTGATTGAACAATAAAGGCCTCCAAATGTTATTTTATTCACTTCCCGTGGAGGAGAAACACTTTTTAAGGCCGCAGAGTGAGTAAATTGGCCATTTTCATTCACTTTTACCCATTCCTCAAATCTCGTGTTTAAGGCCCCTGGAAGCACGAAAATCACTTTAAACATCTCATTTTATCTTTAAAAGTGATTTTCCACGTACAAATGTGAATTGTAGTTCAAAGAGGCAACATTTGAAAACGGACCATTTTTTACGTTTCTGAAGCATGTCGTAAGGGGGGGTGGTTATCTCTTTCGTCAAAAATCGGGCGTTTTTGCTTGAACAATAAAGGCTACAAATGTTATTTAGTTCACTTCCCGTGGAGGAGAAACACTTTTTAAGGCCGCAGAGTGAGTAAATTGGCCATATTCATTCACTTTTACCCATTCCTCAAATCTTGTGTTTAAGGCCCCTGGAAGCATGAAAATCACTTTAAACATCTCATTTTATCTTTAAAAGTGATTTTCCACGTACAAATGTGAATTGTAGTTCAAAGAGGCAACATTTGAAAACGGACCATTTTTTACGTTTCTGAAGCATGTCGTAAGGGGGGGTGGTTATCTCTTTCATCAAAAATCGGACGTTTTTGATTGAACAATAAAGGCCTCCAAATGTTATTTTATTCACTTCCCGTGGAGGAGAAACACTTTTTAAGGCTGCAGAGTGAGTAAATTGGCCATTTTCATTCACTTTTACCCATTCCTCAAATCTCGTGTTTAAGGCCCCTGGAAGCATGAAAATCACTTTAAACATCTCATTTTATCTTTAAAAGTGATTTTCCACGTACAAATGTGAATTGTAGTTCAAAGAGGCAACATTTGAAAATGGACCATTTTTTTCGTTTCTGAAGCATGTCGTAAGGGGGGGTGGTTATCTCTTTCATCAAAAATCGGACGTTTTTAATTGAACAATAAAGGCCTACAAATGTTATTTAATTCACTTTCTGGGGTGGAGAAAAACTTTTTAAGGCCTCAGAGTGAATAAATTGGCCATTTCCATTCACATTTACCCATTCCTCAAATCTTGTGTTTAGGGCCCCTGGAAGCTTGAAAATCACTTTAAACATCTAATTTTATCTCTAAAAGTGATTATCCACATACAAATGTGAATTGTCGTTTAAAGACGCAACATTTGAAAATGGACCATTTTTTTCGTTTCTGAAGCATGTCGTAAGGGGGGGTGGTTATCTCTTTCACCAAAAAAAAGGCGTTTTTGATTGAACAATAAAGGCCTCCAAATGTTATTTTATTCACTTCCCGTGGAGGAGAAACACTTTTTAAGGCCGCAGAGTGAGTAAATTGGCCATTTTCATTCACTTTTACCCATTCCTCAAATCTCGTGTTTAAGGACCCTGGAAGCATGAAAATCACTTTAAACATCTCATTTTATCTTTAAAAGTGATTTTCCACGTACAAATGTGAATTGTAGTTCAAAGAGGCAACATTTGAAAATGGACCATTTTTTCCTTTCTGAAGCATGTCGTAAGGGGGGGTGGTTATCTCTTTCACCAAAAAAAACGCGTTTTTGATTGAACAATAAAGGCCTCCAAATGTTATTTTATTCACTTCCCGTGGAGGAGAAACACTTTTTAAGGCCGCAGACTGAGTAAATTGGCCATATTCATTCACTTTTACCCATTCCCCAAATCTTGTGTTTAAGGCCCCTGGAAGCATGAAAATCACTTTAAACATCTCCTGTTATCTTTAAAAGTGATTTTCCACGTACAAATGTGAATTGTAGTTCAAAGAGGCAACATTTGAAAACAGACCATTTTTTTAGTTTCTGAAGCATGTCGTAAGGGGGGGTGGTTATCTCTTTCATCAAAAATCGGACGTTTTTGATTGAACAATAATGGCCTCCAAATGTTATTTTATTCACTTCCCGTGGAGGAGAAACACTTTTTAAGGCCGCAGAGTGAGTAAATTGGCCATATTCATTCACTTTTACCCATTCCTCAAATCTTGTGTTTAAGGCCCCTGGAAGCATGAAAATCACTTTAAACATCTCATTTTATCTTTAATAGTGATTTTCCACGTACAAATGTGAATTGTAGTTCAAAGAGGCAACATTTGAAAACGGACCATTTTTTACGTTTCTGAAGCATGTCGTAAGGGGGGGTGGTTATCTCTTTCGTCAAAAATCGGGTATTTTCGCTTGAACAATAAAGGCCTACAAATGTTATTTAGTTCACTTCCCGTGGAGGAGAAACACTTTTTAAGGCCGCAGAGTGAGTAAATTGGCCATTTTCATTCACTTTTACCCATTCCTCAAATCTTGTGTTTAAGGCCCCTGGAAGCATGAAAATCACTTTAAACATCTCATTTTATCTTTATAAGTGATTTTCCACGTACAAATGTGAATTGTAGTTCAAGGAGGCAACATTTGAAAACAGACCATTTTTTTAGTTTCTGAAGCATGTTGTAAGGGGGGGTGGTTATCTCTTTCATCAAAAATCGGACGTTTTTGATTGAACAATAAAGGCCTCCAAATGTTATTTTATTCACTTCCCGTGGAGGAGAAACACTTTTTAAGGCCGCAGAGTGAATAAAATGGCCATTTTCATTCACTTTTACCCATTCCTCAAATCTTGTGTTTAGGGCCCCTGGAAGCTTGAAAATCACTTTAAACATCTCATTTTATCTTTAAAAGTGATTTTCCACGTACAAATGTGAATTGTAGTTAAAAGAGGCAACATTTGAAAACGGACCATTTTTTACGTTTCTGAAGCATGTCGTAAGGGGGGGTGGTTATCTCTTTCGTCAAAAATCGGGCGTTTTCGCTTAAACAATAAAGGCCTACAAATGTTATTTAGTTCACTTCCCGTGGAGGAGAAACACTTTTTAAGGCCGCAGAGTGAGTAAATTGGCCATATTCATTCACTTTTACCCATTCCTCAAATCTTGTGTTTAAGGCCCCTGGAAGCATGAAAATCACTTTAAACATCTCATTTTATCTTTAAAAGTGATTTTCCAAGTACAAATGTGAATTGTAGTTCAAAGAGGCAACATTTGAAAACAGACCATTTTTTTAGTTTCTGAAGCATGTTGTAAGGGGGGGTGGTTATCTCTTTCATCAAAAATCGGACGTTTTTGATTGAACAATAAAGGCCTCCAAATGTTATTTTATTCACTTCCCGTGGAGGAGAAACACTTTTTAAGGCCGCAGAGTGAGTAAATTGGCCATATTCATTCACTTTTACCCATTCCCCAAATCTTGTGGTTAAGGCCCCTGGAAGCATGAAAATCACTTTAAACATCTCCTGTTATCTTTAAAAGTGATTTTCCACGTACAAATGTGAATTGTAGTTCAAAGAGGCAACATTTGAAAACAGACCATTTTTTTAGTTTCTGAAGCATGTCGTAAGGGGGGGTGGTTATCTCTTTCATCAAAAATCGGACGTTTTTGATTGAACAATAATGGCCTCCAAATGTTATTTTATTCACTTCCCGTGGAGGAGAAACACTTTTTAAGGCCGCAGAGTGAGTAAATTGGCCATTTTCATTCACTTTTACCCATTTCTCAAATCTCGTGTTTAAGGCCCCTGGAAGCATGAAAATCACTTTAAATATCTCATTTTATCTTTAAAAGTGATTTTCCACGTACAAATGTGAATTGTAGTTCAAAGAGGCAACATTTGAAAACGGACCATTTTTTACGTTTCTGAAGCATGTCGTAAGGGGGGGTGATTATCTCTTTCGTCAAAAATCGGGCGTTTTTGCTTGAACAATAAAGGCCTACAAATGTTATTTAGTTCACTTCCCGTGGAGGAGAAACACTTTTTAAGGCCGCAGAGTGAGTAAATTGGTCATATTCATTCACTTTTACCCATTCCTCAAATCTTGTGTTTAAGGCCCCTGGAAGCATGAAAATCACTTTAAACATCTCATTTTATCTTTAATAGTGATTTTCCACGTACAAATGTGAATTGTAGTTCAAAGAGGCAACATTTGAAAACGGACCATTTTTTACGTTTCTGAAGCATGTCGTAAGGGGGGGTGGTTATCTCTTTCGTCAAAAATCGGGTATTTTCGCTTGAACAATAAAGGCCTACAAATGTTATTTAGTTCACTTCCCGTGGAGGAGAAACACTTTTTAAGGCCGCAGAGTGAGTAAATTGGCCATTTTCATTCACTTTTACCCATTCCTCAAATCTTGTGTTTAAGGCCCCTGGAAGCATGAAAATCACTTTAAACATCTCATTTTATCTTTATAAGTGATTTTCCACGTACAAATGTGAATTGTAGTTCAAGGAGGCAACATTTGAAAACAGACCATTTTTTTAGTTTCTGAAGCATGTTGTAAGGGGGGGTGGTTATCTCTTTCATCAAAAATCGGACGTTTTTGATTGAACAATAAAGGCCTCCAAATGTTATTTTATTCACTTCCCGTGGAGGAGAAACACTTTTTAAGGCCGCAGAGTGAATAAAATGGCCATTTTCATTCACTTTTACCCATTCCTCAAATCTTGTGTTTAGGGCCCCTGGAAGCTTGAAAATCACTTTAAACATCTCATTTTATCTTTAAAAGTGATTTTCCACGTACAAATGTGAATTGTAGTTAAAAGAGGCAACATTTGAAAACGGACCATTTTTTACGTTTCTGAAGCATGTCGTAAGGGGGGGTGGTTATCTCTTTCGTCAAAAATCGGGCGTTTTCGCTTAAACAATAAAGGCCTACAAATGTTATTTAGTTCACTTCCCGTGGAGGAGAAACACTTTTTAAGGCCGCAGAGTGAGTAAATTGGCCATATTCATTCACTTTTACCCATTCCTCAAATCTTGTGTTTAAGGCCCCTGGAAGCATGAAAATCACTTTAAACATCTCATTTTATCTTTAAAAGTGATTTTCCACGTACAAATGTGAATTGTAGTTCAAAGAGGCAACATTTGAAAACAGACCATTTTTTTAGTTTCTGAAGCATGTTGTAAGGGGGGGTGGTTATCTCTTTCATCAAAAATCGGACGTTTTTGATTGAACAATAAAGGCCTCCAAATGTTATTTTATTCACTTCCCGTGGAGGAGAAACACTTTTTAAGGCCGCAGAGTGAGTAAATTGGCCATTTTCATTCACTTTTACCCATTCCTCAAATCTCGTGTTTAAGGCCCCTGGAAGCACGAAAATCACTTTAAACATCTCATTTTATCTTTAAAAGTGATTTTCCACGTACAAATGTGAATTGTAGTTCAAAGAGGCAACATTTGAAAACGGACCATTTTTTACGTTTCTGAAGCATGTCGTAAGGGGGGGTGGTTATCTCTTTCGTCAAAAATCGGGTGTTTTCGCTTGAACAATAAAGGCCTACAAATGTTATTTAGTTCACTTCCCGTGGAGGAGAAACACTTTTTAAGGCCGCAGAGTGAGTAAATTGGCCATTTTCATTCACTTTTACCCATTCCTCAAATCTCGTGTTTAAGGCCCCTGGAAGCATGAAAATCACTTTAAACATCTCATTTTATCTTTAAAAGTGATTTTCCAAGTACAAATGTGAATTGTAGTTCAAAGAGGCAACATTTGAAAACGGACCATTTTTTACGTTTCTGAAGCATGTCGTAAGGGGGGGTGGTTATCTCTTTCGTCAAAAATCGGGCGTTTTTGCTTGAACAATAAAGGCTACAAATGTTATTTAGTTCACTTCCCGTGGAGGAGAAACACTTTTTAAGGCCGCAGAGTGAGTAAATTGGCCATATTCATTCACTTTTACCCATTCCTCAAATCTTGTGTTTAAGGCCCCTGGAAGCATGAAAATCACTTTAAACATCTCATTTTATCTTTAAAAGTGATTTTCCACGTACAAATGTGAATTGTAGTTCAAAGAGGCAACATTTGAAAACGGACCATTTTTTACGTTTCTGAAGCATGTCGTAAGGGGGGTGGTTATCTCTTTCGTCAAAAATCGGGCGTTTTCGCTTAAATAATAAAGGCCTACAAATGTTATTTAGTTCACTTCCCGTGGAGGAGAAACACTTTTTAAGGCCGCAGAGTGAGTAAATTGGCCATATTCATTCACTTTTACCCATTCCTCAAATCTTGTGTTTAAGGCCCCTGGATGCATGAAAATCACTTTAAACATCTCATTTTATCTTTAAAAGTGATTTTCCACGTACAAATGTGAATTGTAGTTCAAAGAGGCAACATTTGAAAACAGACCATTTTTTTAGTTTCTGAAGCATGTTGTAAGGGGGGGTGGTTAAAAAATCGGACGTTTTTGATTGAACAATAAAGGCCTCCAAATGTTATTTTATTCACTTCCCGTGGAGGAGAAACACTTTTTAAGGCCGCAGAGTGAGTAAATTGGCCGTTTTCATTCACTTTTACCCATTCCTCAAATCTCGTGTTTAAGGCCCCTGGAAGCACGAAAATCACTTTAAACATCTCATTTTATCTTTAAAAGTGATTTTCCACGTACAAATGTGAATTGTAGTTCAAAAAGGCAACATTTGAAAACAGACCATTTTTTTGGTTTCTGAAGCATGTCGTAAGGGGGGGTGGTTATCTCTTTCGTCAAAAATCGGGCGTTTTCGCTTAAACAATAAAGGCCTACAAATGTTATTTAGTTCACTTCCCGTGGAGGAGAAACACTTTTTAAGGCCGCAGAGTGAGTAAATTGGCCGTTTTCATTCACTTTTACCCATTCCTCAAATCTCGTGTTTAAGGCCCCTGGAAGCACGAAAATCACTTTAAACATCTCATTTTATCTTTAAAAGTGATTTTCCACGTACAAATGTGAATTGTAGTTCAAAAAGGCAACATTTGAAAACGGACCATTTTTACGTTTCTGAAGCATGTCATAAGGGGGGGTGGTTATCTCTTTCGTCAAAAATCGGGCGTTTTCGCTTGAACAATAAAGGCCTACAAATGTTATTTAGTTCACTTCCCGTGGAGGAGAAACACTTTTTAAGGCCGCAGAGTGAGTAAATTGGCCATATTCATTCACTTTTACCCATTCCTCAAATCTTGTGTTTAAGGCCCCTGGAAGCATGAAAATCACTTTAAACATCTCATTTTATCTTTAAAAGTGATTTTCCACGTACAAATGTGAATTGTAGTTCAAAGAGGCAACATTTGAAAACGGACCATTTTTTACGTTTCTGAAGCATGTCGTAAGGGGGGTGGTTATCTCTTTTATCAAAAATCGGGCGTTTTCGCTTAAATAATAAAGGCCTACAAATGTTGTTTAGTTCACTTCCCGTGGAGGAGAAACACTTTTTAAGGCCGCAGAGTGAGTAAATTGGCCATATTCATTCACTTTTACCCATTCCTCAAATCTTGTGTTTAAGGCCCCTGGATGCATGAAAATCACTTTAAATATCTCATTTTATCTTTAAAAGTGATTTTCCACGTACAAATGTGAATTGTAGTTAAAAGAGGCAACATTTGAAAACGGACCATTTTTTACGTTTCTGAAGCATGTCGTAAGGGGGGGTGGTTATCTCTTTCGTCAAAAATCGGGCGTTTTCACTTAAACAATAAAGGCCTACAAATGTTATTTAGTTCACTTCCCGTGGAGGAGAAACACTTTTTAAGGCCGCAGAGTGAGTAAATTGGCCATATTCATTCACTTTTACCCATTCCTCAAATCTTGTGTTTAAGGCCCCTGGAAGCATGAAAATCACTTTAAACATCTCATTTTATCTTTAAAAGTGATTTTCCAAGTACAAATGTGAATTGTAGTTCAAAGAGGCAACCTTTGAAAACGGACCATTTTTTACGTTTCTGAAGCATGTCGTAAGGGGGGGTGGTTATCTCTTTCGTCAAAAATCGGGCGTTTTTGCTTGAACAATAAAGGCTACAAATGTTATTTAGTTCACTTCCCGTGGAGGAGAAACACTTTTTAAGGCCGCAGAGTGAGTAAATTGGCCATATTCATTCACTTTTACCCATTCCTCAAATCTTGTGTTTAAGGCCCCTGGAAGCATGAAAATCACTTTAAACATCTCATTTTATCTTTAAAAGTGATTTTCCACGTACAAATGTGAATTGTAGTTCAAAGAGGCAACATTTGAAAACGGACCATTTTTTACGTTTCTGAAGCATGTCGTAAGGGGGGGTGGTTATCTCTTTCATCAAAAATCGGACGTTTTTGATTGAACAATAAAGGCCTCCAAATGTTATTTTATTCACTTCCCGTGGAGGAGAAACACTTTTTAAGGCCGCAGACTGAGTAAATTGGCCATATTCATTCACTTTTACCCATTCCCCAAATCTTGTGTTTAAGGCCCCTGGAAGCATGAAAATCACTTTAAACATCTCCTGTTATCTTTAAAAGTGATTTTCCACGTACAAATGTGAATTGTAGTTCAAAGAGGCAACATTTGAAAACAGACCATTTTTTTAGTTTCTGAAGCATGTCGTAAGGGGGGGTGGTTATCTCTTTCATCAAAAATCGGACGTTTTTGATTGAACAATAATGGCCTCCAAATGTTATTTTATTCACTTCCCGTGGAGGAGAAACACTTTTTAAGGCCGCAGAGTGAGTAAATTGGCCATTTTCATTCACTTTTACCCATTCCTCAAATCTCGTGTTTAAGGCCCCTGGAAGCATGAAAATCACTTTAAATATCTCATTTTATCTTTAAAAGTGATTTTCCACGTACAAATGTGAATTGTAGTTCAAAGAGGTAACATTTGAAAACGGACCATTTTTTACGTTTCTGAAGCATGTCGTAAGGGGGGGTGATTATCTCTTTCGTCAAAAATCGGGCGTTTTTGCTTGAACAATAAAGGCCTACAAATGTTATTTAGTTCACTTCCTGTGGAGGAGAAACACTTTTTAAGGCCGCAGAGTGAGTAAATTGGCCATATTCATTCACTTTTACCCATTCCTCAAATCTTGTGTTTAAGGCCCCTGGAAGCATGAAAATCACTTTAAACATCTCATTTTATCTTTAATAGTGATTTTCCACGTACAAATGTGAATTGTAGTTCAAAGAGGCAACATTTGAAAACGGACCATTTTTTACGTTTCTGAAGCATGTCGTAAGGGGGGGTGGTTATCTCTTTCGTCAAAAATCGGGTGTTTTCGCTTGAACAATAAAGGCCTACAAATGTTATTTAGTTCACTTCCCGTGGAGGAGAAACACTTTTTAAGGCCGCAGAGTGAGTAAATTGGCCATTTTCATTCACTTTTACCCATTCCTCAAATCTTGTGTTTAAGGCCCCTGGAAGCATGAAAATCACTTTAAACATCTCATTTTATCTTTATAAGTGATTTTCCACGTACAAATGTGAATTGTAGTTCAAAGAGGCAACATTTGAAAACAGACCATTTTTTTAGTTTCTGAAGCATGTTGTAAGGGGGGGTGGTTATCTCTTTCATCAAAAATCGGACGTTTTTGATTGAACAATAAAGGCCTCCAAATGTTATTTTATTCACTTCCCGTGGAGGAGAAACACTTTTTAAGGCCGCAGAGTGAGTAAATTGGCCATTTTCATTCACTTTTACCCATTCCTCAAATCTCGTGTTTAAGGCCCCTGGAAGCATGAAAATCACTTTAAATATCTCATTTTATCTTTAAAAGTGATTTTCCACGTACAAATGTGAATTGTAGTTCAAAGAGGTAACATTTGAAAACGGACCATTTTTTACGTTTCTGAAGCATGTCGTAAGGGGGGGTGATTATCTCTTTCGTCAAAAATCGGGCGTTTTTGCTTGAACAATAAAGGCCTACAAATGTTATTTAGTTCACTTCCTGTGGAGGAGAAACACTTTTTAAGGCCGCAGAGTGAGTAAATTGGCCATATTCATTCACTTTTACCCATTCCTCAAATCTTGTGTTTAAGGCCCCTGGAAGCATGAAAATCACTTTAAACATCTCATTTTATCTTTAATAGTGATTTTCCACGTACAAATGTGAATTGTAGTTCAAAGAGGCAACATTTGAAAACGGACCATTTTTTACGTTTCTGAAGCATGTCGTAAGGGGGGGTGGTTATCTCTTTCGTCAAAAATCGGGTGTTTTCGCTTGAACAATAAAGGCCTACAAATGTTATTTAGTTCACTTCCCGTGGAGGAGAAACACTTTTTAAGGCCGCAGAGTGAGTAAATTGGCCATTTTCATTCACTTTTACCCATTCCTCAAATCTTGTGTTTAAGGCCCCTGGAAGCATGAAAATCACTTTAAACATCTCATTTTATCTTTATAAGTGATTTTCCACGTACAAATGTGAATTGTAGTTCAAAGAGGCAACATTTGAAAACAGACCATTTTTTTAGTTTCTGAAGCATGTTGTAAGGGGGGGTGGTTATCTCTTTCATCAAAAATCGGACGTTTTTGATTGAACAATAAAGGCCTCCAAATGTTATTTTATTCACTTCCCGTGGAGGAGAAACACTTTTTAAGGCCGCAGAGTGAATAAAATGGCCATTTTCATTCACTTTTACCCATTCCTCAAATCTTGTGTTTAGGGCCCCTGGAAGCTTGAAAATCACTTTAAACATCTCATTTTATCTTTAAAAGTGATTTTCCACGTACAAATGTGAATTGTAGTTAAAAGAGGCAACATTTGAAAACGGACCATTTTTTTCGTTTC
This sequence comes from Triturus cristatus, assembly GCF_964204655.1. Taxonomy (NCBI): domain Eukaryota; kingdom Metazoa; phylum Chordata; class Amphibia; order Caudata; family Salamandridae; genus Triturus; species Triturus cristatus. Next base: position 1,220,771,720 of record NC_140590.1, on the reverse strand, counting down.
TGAAGCATGTCGTAAGGGGGGGTGGTTATCTCTTTCGTCAAAAATCGGGCGTTTTCGCTTAAACAATAAAGGCCTACAAATGTTATTTAGTTCACTTCCCGTGGAGGAGAAACACTTTTTCAGGCAGCAGAGTGAGTAAATTGGCCATATTCATTCACTTTTACCAATTCCCCAAATCTTGTGTTTAAGGCCCCTGGAAGCATGAAAATCACTTTAAACATCTCATTTTATCTTTAAAAGTGATTTTCCACGTACAAATGTGAATTGTAGTTCAAAGAGGCAACATTTGAAAACGGACCATTTTTTACGTTTCTGAAGCATGTCGTAAGGGGGGGTGGTTATCTCTTTCGTCAAAAATCGGGTGTTTTCGCTTGAACAATAAAGGCCTACAAATGTTATTTAGTTCACTTCCCGTGGAGGAGAAACACTTTTTAAGGCCGCAGAGTGAGTAAATTGGCCATTTTCATTCACTTTTACCCATTCCTCAAATCTCGTGTTTAAGGCCCCTGGAAGCATGAAAATCACTTTAAACATCTCATTTGATCTTTAAAAGTGATTTTCCAAGTACAAATGTGAATTGTAGTTCAAAGAGGCAACCTTTGAAAACGGACCATTTTTTACGTTTCTGAAGCATGTCGTAAGGGGGGTGGTTATCTCTTTCGTCAAAAATCGGGCGTTTTTGCTTGAACAATAAAGGCTACAAATGTTATTTAGTTCACTTCCCGTGGAGGAGATACACTTTTTAAGGCCGCAGAGTGAGTAAATTGGCCATATTCATTCACTTTTACCCATTCCTCAAATCTTGTGTTTAAGGCCCCTGGAAGCATGAAAATCACTTTAAACATCTCATTTTATCTTTAAAAGTGATTTTCCACGTACAAATGTGAATTGTAGTTCAAAGAGGCAACATTTGAAAACGGACCATTTTTTACGTTTCTGAAGCATGTCGTAAGGGGGGGTGGTTATCTCTTTCATCAAAAATCGGACGTTTTTGATTGAACAATAAAGGCCTCCAAATGTTATTTTATTCACTTCCCGTGGAGGAGAAACACTTTTTAAGGCTGCAGAGTGAGTAAATTGGCCATTTTCATTCACTTTTACCCATTCCTCAAATCTCGTGTTTAAGGCCCCTGGAAGCATGAAAATCACTTTAAACATCTCATTTTATCTTTAAAAGTGATTTTCCACGTACAAATGTGAATTGTAGTTCAAAGAGGCAACATTTGAAAATGGACCATTTTTTTCGTTTCTGAAGCATGTCGTAAGGGGGGGTGGTTATCTCTTTCATCAAAAATCGGACGTTTTTAATTGAACAATAAAGGCCTACAAATGTTATTTAATTCACTTTCTGGGGTGGAGAAAAACTTTTTAAGGCCTCAGAGTGAATAAATTGGCCATTTCCATTCACATTTACCCATTCCTCAAATCTTGTGTTTAGGGCCCCTGGAAGCTTGAAAATCACTTTAAACATCTAATTTTATCTCTAAAAGTGATTATCCACATACAAATGTGAATTGTCGTTTAAAGACGCAACATTTGAAAATGGACCATTTTTTTCGTTTCTGAAGCATGTCGTAAGGGGGGGTGGTTATCTCTTTCACCAAAAAAAAGGCGTTTTTGATTGAACAATAAAGGCCTCCAAATGTTATTTTATTCACTTCCCGTGGAGGAGAAACACTTTTTAAGGCCGCAGAGTGAGTAAATTGGCCATTTTCATTCACTTTTACCCATTCCTCAAATCTCGTGTTTAAGGACCCTGGAAGCATGAAAATCACTTTAAACATCTCATTTTATCTTTAAAAGTGGTTTTCCACGTACAAATGTGAATTGTAGTTCAAAGAGGCAACATTTGAAAATGGACCATTTTTTCCTTTCTGAAGCATGTCGTAAGGGGGGGTGGTTATCTCTTTCACCAAAAAAAACGCGTTTTTGATTGAACAATAAAGGCCTCCAAATGTTATTTTATTCACTTCCCGTGGAGGAGAAACACTTTTTAAGGCCGCAGACTGAGTAAATTGGCCATATTCATTCACTTTTACCCATTCCCCAAATCTTGTGTTTAAGGCCCCTGGAAGCATGAAAATCACTTTAAACATCTCCTGTTATCTTTAAAAGTGATTTTCCACGTACAAATGTGAATTGTAGTTCAAAGAGGCAACATTTGAAAACAGACCATTTTTTTAGTTTCTGAAGCATGTCGTAAGGGGGGGTGGTTATCTCTTTCATCAAAAATCAGACGTTTTTGATTGAACAATAATGGCCTCCAAATGTTATTTTATTCACTTCCCGTGGAGGAGAAACACTTTTTAAGGCCGCAGAGTGAGTAAATTGGCCATTTTCATTCACTTTTACCCATTTCTCAAATCTCGTGTTTAAGGCCCCTGGAAGCATGAAAATCACTTTAAATATCTCATTTTATCTTTAAAAGTGATTTTCCACGTACAAATGTGAATTGTAGTTCAAAGAGGCAACATTTGAAAACGGACCATTTTTTACGTTTCTGAAGCATGTCGTAAGGGGGGGTGATTATCTCTTTCGTCAAAAATCGGGCGTTTTTGCTTGAACAATAAAGGCCTACAAATGTTATTTAGTTCACTTCCCGTGGAGGAGAAACACTTTTTAAGGCCGCAGAGTGAGTAAATTGGCCATATTCATTCACTTTTACCCATTCCTCAAATCTTGTGTTTAAGGCCCCTGGAAGCATGAAAATCACTTTAAACATCTCATTTTATCTTTAATAGTGATTTTCCACGTACAAATGTGAATTGTAGTTCAAAGAGGCAACATTTGAAAACGGACCATTTTTTACGTTTCTGAAGCATGTCGTAAGGGGGGGTGGTTATCTCTTTCGTCAAAAATCGGGTATTTTCGCTTGAACAATAAAGGCCTACAAATGTTATTTAGTTCACTTCCCGTGGAGGAGAAACACTTTTTAAGGCCGCAGAGTGAGTAAATTGGCCATTTTCATTCACTTTTACCCATTCCTCAAATCTTGTGTTTAAGGCCCCTGGAAGCATGAAAATCACTTTAAACATCTCATTTTATCTTTATAAGTGATTTTCCACGTACAAATGTGAATTGTAGTTCAAGGAGGCAACATTTGAAAACAGACCATTTTTTTAGTTTCTGAAGCATGTTGTAAGGGGGGGTGGTTATCTCTTTCATCAAAAATCGGACGTTTTTGATTGAACAATAAAGGCCTCCAAATGTTATTTTATTCACTTCCCGTGGAGGAGAAACACTTTTTAAGGCCGCAGAGTGAATAAAATGGCCATTTTCATTCACTTTTACCCATTCCTCAAATCTTGTGTTTAGGGCCCCTGGAAGCTTGAAAATCACTTTAAACATCTCATTTTATCTTTAAAAGTGATTTTCCACGTACAAATGTGAATTGTAGTTAAAAGAGGCAACATTTGAAAACGGACCATTTTTTACGTTTCTGAAGCATGTCGTAAGGGGGGGTGGTTATCTCTTTCGTCAAAAATCGGGCGTTTTCGCTTAAACAATAAAGGCCTACAAATGTTATTTAGTTCACTTCCCGTGGAGGAGAAACACTTTTTAAGGCCGCAGAGTGAGTAAATTGGCCATATTCATTCACTTTTACCCATTCCTCAAATCTTGTGTTTAAGGCCCCTGGAAGCATGAAAATCACTTTAAACATCTCATTTTATCTTTAAAAGTGATTTTCCACGTACAAATGTGAATTGTAGTTCAAAGAGGCAACATTTGAAAACAGACCATTTTTTTAGTTTCTGAAGCATGTTGTAAGGGGGGGTGGTTATCTCTTTCATCAAAAATCGGACGTTTTTGATTGAACAATAAAGGCCTCCAAATGTTATTTTATTCACTTCCCGTGGAGGAGAAACACTTTTTAAGGCCGCAGAGTGAGTAAATTGGCCATTTTCATTCACTTTTACCCATTCCTCAAATCTCGTGTTTAAGGCCCCTGGAAGCACGAAAATCACTTTAAACATCTCATTTTATCTTTAAAAGTGATTTTCCACGTACAAATGTGAATTGTAGTTCAAAGAGGCAACATTTGAAAACGGACCATTTTTTACGTTTCTGAAGCATGTCGTAAGGGGGGGTGGTTATCTCTTTCGTCAAAAATCGGGTGTTTTCGCTTGAACAATAAAGGCCTACAAATGTTATTTAGTTCACTTCCCGTGGAGGAGAAACACTTTTTAAGGCCGCAGAGTGAGTAAATTGGCCATTTTCATTCACTTTTACCCATTCCTCAAATCTCGTGTTTAAGGCCCCTGGAAGCATGAAAATCACTTTAAACATCTCATTTTATCTTTAAAAGTGATTTTCCAAGTACAAATGTGAATTGTAGTTCAAAGAGGCAACATTTGAAAACGGACCATTTTTTACTTTTCTGAAGCATGTCGTAAGGGGGGGTGGTTATCTCTTTCGTCAAAAATCGGGCGTTTTTGCTTGAACAATAAAGGCTACAAATGTTATTTAGTTCACTTCCCGTGGAGGAGAAACACTTTTTAAGGCCGCAGAGTGAGTAAATTGGCCATATTCATTCACTTTTACCCATTCCTCAAATCTTGTGTTTAAGGCCCCTGGAAGCATGAAAATCACTTTAAACATCTCATTTTATCTTTAAAAGTGATTTTCCACGTACAAATGTGAATTGTAGTTCAAAGAGGCAACATTTGAAAACGGACCATTTTTTACGTTTCTGAAGCATGTCGTAAGGGGTGTGGTTATCTCTTTCATCAAAAATCGGGCGTTTTCGCTTAAATAATAAAGGCCTACAAATGTTGTTTAGTTCACTTCCCGTGGAGGAGAAACACTTTTTAAGGCCGCAGAGTGAGTAAATTGGCCATATTCATTCACTTTTACCCATTCCTCAAATCTTGTGTTTAAGGCCCCTGGATGCATGAAAATCACTTTAAATATCTCATTTTATCTTTAAAAGTGATTTTCCACGTACAAATGTGAATTGTAGTTAAAAGAGGCAACATTTGAAAACGGACCATTTTTTACGTTTCTGAAGCATGTCGTAAGGGGGGGTGGTTATCTCTTTCGTCAAAAATCGGGCGTTTTCGCTTAAACAATAAAGGCCTACAAATGTTATTTAGTTCACTTCCCGTGGAGGAGAAACACTTTTTAAGGCTGCAGAGTGAGTAAATTGGCCATATTCATTCACTTTTACCCATTCCTCAAATCTTGTGTTTAAGGCCCCTGGAAGCATGAAAATCACTTTAAACATCTCATTTTATCTTTAAAAGTGATTTTCAACGTACAAATGTGAATTGTAGTTCAAAGAGGTAACATTTGAAAACGGACCATTTTTTACGTTTCTCAAGCATGTCGTAAGGGGGGGTGGTTATCTCTTTCGTCAAAAATCGGGTGTTTTCGCTTGAACAATAAAGGCCTACAAATGTTATTTAGTTCACTTCCCGTGGAGGAGAAACACTTTTTAAGGCCGCAGAGTGAGTAAATTGGCCATTTTCATTCACTTTTACCCATTCCTCAAATCTCGTGTTTAAGGCCCCTGGAAGCATGAAAATCACTTTAAACATCTCATTTTATCTTTAAAAGTGATTTTCCAAGTACAAATGTGAATTGTAGTTCAAAGAGGCAACCTTTGAAAACGGACCATTTTTTACGTTTCTGAAGCATGTCGTAAGGGGGGGTGGTTATCTCTTTCGTCAAAAATCGGGCGTTTTTGCTTGAACAATAAAGGCTACAAATGTTATTTAGTTCACTTCCCGTGGAGGAGAAACACTTTTTAAGGCCGCAGAGTGAGTAAATTGGCCATATTCATTCACTTTTACCCATTCCTCAAATCTTGTGTTTAAGGCCCCTGGAAGCATGAAAATCACTTTAAACATCTCATTTTATCTTTAAAAGTGATTTTCCACGTACAAATGTGAATTGTAGTTCAAAGAGGCAACATTTGAAAACGGACCATTTTTTACGTTTCTGAAGCATGTCGTAAGGGGGGGTGGTTATCTCTTTCATCAAAAATCGGACGTTTTTGATTGAACAATAAAGGCCTCCAAATGTTATTTTATTCACTTCCCGTGGAGGAGAAACACTTTTTAAGGCTGCAGAGTGAGTAAATTGGCCATTTTCATTCACTTTTACCCATTCCTCAAATCTCGTGTTTAAGGCCCCTGGAAGCATGAAAATCACTTTAAACATCTCATTTTATCTTTAAAAGTGATTTTCCACGTACAAATGTGAATTGTAGTTCAAAGAGGCAACATTTGAAAACGGACCATTTTTTACGTTTCTGAAGCATGTCGTAAGGGGGGTGGTTATCTCTTTCGTCAAAAATCGGGCGTTTTCGCTTAAATAATAAAGGCCTACAAATGTTATTTAGTTCACTTCCCGTGGAGGAGAAACACTTTTTAAGGCCGCAGAGTGAGTAAATTGGCCATATTCATTCACTTTTACCCATTCCTCAAATCTTGTGTTTAAGGCCCCTGGATGCATGAAAATCACTTTAAACATCTCATTTTATCTTTAAAAGTGATTTTCCACATACAAATGTGAATTGTAGTTCAAAGAGGCAACATTTGAAAACAGACCATTTTTTTAGTTTCTGAAGCATGTTGTAAGGGGGGGTGGTTATCTCTTTCATCAAAAATCGGACGTTTTTGATTGAACAATAAAGGCCTCCAAATGTTATTTTATTCACTTCCCGTGGAGGAGAAACACTTTTTAAGGCCGCAGAGTGAATAAAATGGCCATTTTCATTCACTTTTACCCATTCCTCAAATCTTGTGTTTAGGGCCCCTGGAAGCTTAAAAATCACTTTAAACATCTCATTTTATCTTTAAAAGTGATTTTCCACGTACAAATGTGAATTGTAGTTAAAAGAGGCAACATTTGAAAACGGACCATTTTTTACGTTTCTGAAGCATGTCGTAAGGGGGGGTGGTTATCTCTTTCGTCAAAAATCGGGCGTTTTCGCTTAAACAATAAAGGCCTACAAATGTTATTTAGTTCACTTCCCGTGGAGGAGAAACACTTTTTAAGGCCGCAGAGTGAGTAAATTGGCCATTTTCATTCACTTTTACCCATTCCTCAAATCTCGTGTTTAAGGCCCCTGGAAGCATGAAAATCACTTTAAACATCTCATTTTATCTTTAAAAGTGATTTTCCAAGTACAAATGTGAATTGTAGTTCAAAGAGGCAACATTTGAAAACGGACCATTTTTTACGTTTCTGAAGCATGTCGTAAGGGGGGGTGGTTATCTCTTTCGTCAAAAATCGGGCGTTTTTGCTTGAACAATAAAGGCTACAAATGTTATTTAGTTCACTTCCCGTGGAGGAGAAACACTTTTTAAGGCCGCAGAGTGAGTAAATTGGCCATATTCATTCACTTTTACCCATTCCTCAAATCTTGTGTTTAAGGCCCCTGGAAGCATGAAAATCACTTTAAACATCTAATTTTATCTCTAAAAGTGATTATCCACGTACAAATGTGAATTGTCGTTTAAAGACGCAACATTTGAAAATGGACCATTTTTTTCGTTTCTGAAGCATGTCGTGAGGAGGGTGGTTATCTCTTTCACCAAGAAAAAGGCGTTTTTGATTGAACAATAAAGGCCTCCAAATGGTATTTTATTCACTTCCCGTTGAGGAGAAACACTTTTTAAGGCCGCAGAGTGAGTAAATTGGCCATTTTCATTCACTTTTACCCATTCCTCAAATCTCGTGTTTAAGGCCCCTGGAAGCATGAAAATCACTTTAAACATCTCATTTTATCTTTAAAAGTGATTTTCCAAGTACAAATGTGAATTGTAGTTCAAAGAGGCAACATTTGAAAACGGACCATTTTTTACGTTTCTGAAGCATGTCGTAAGGGGGGGTGGTTATCTCTTTCGTCAAAAATCGGGCGTTTTTGCTTGAACAATAAAGGCTACAAATGTTATTTAGTTCACTTCCCGTGGAGGAGAAACACTTTTTAAGGCCGCAGAGTGAGTAAATTGGCCATATTCATTCACTTTTACCCATTCCTCAAATCTTGTGTTTAAGGCCCCTGGAAGCATGAAAATCACTTTAAACATCTCATTTTATCTTTAAAAGTGATTTTCCACGCACAAATGTGAATTGTAGTTCAAAGAGGCAACATTTGAAAATGGACCATTTTTTCCTTTCTGAAGCATGTCGTAAGGGGGGGTGGTTATCTCTTTCACCAAAAAAAACGCGTTTTTGATTGAACAATAAAGGCCTCCAAATGTTATTTTATTCACTTCCCGTGGAGGAGAAACACTTTTTAAGGCCGCAGACTGAGTAAATTGGCCATATTCATTCACTTTTACCCATTCCCCAAATCTTGTGTTTAAGGCCCCTGGAAGCATGAAAATCACTTTAAACATCTCCTGTTATCTTTAAAAGTGATTTTCCACGTACAAATGTGAATTGTAGTTCAAAGAGGCAACATTTGAAAACAGACCATTTTTTTAGTTTCTGAAGCATGTCGTAAGGGGGGGTGGTTATCTCTTTCATCAAAAATCGGACGTTTTTGATTGAACAATAATGGCCTCCAAATGTTATTTTATTCACTTCCCGTGGAGGAGAAACACTTTTTAAGGCCGCAGAGTGAGTAAATTGGCCATTTTCATTCACTTTTACCCATTCCTCAAATCTCGTGTTTAAGGCCCCTGGAAGCATGAAAATCACTTTAAATATCTCATTTTATCTTTAAAAGTGATTTTCCACGTACAAATGTGAATTGTAGTTCAAAGAGGCAACATTTGAAAACGGACCATTTTTTACGTTTCTGAAGCATGTCGTACGGGGGGGTGATTATCTCTTTCGTCAAAAATCGGGCGTTTTTGCTTGAACAATAAAGGCCTACAAATGTTATTTAGTTCACTTCCCGTGGAGGAGAAACACTTTTTAAGGCCGCAGAGTGAGTAAATTGGCCATATTCATTCACTTTTACCCATTCCTCAAATCTTGTGTTTAAGGCCCCTGGAAGCATGAAAATCACTTTAAACATCTCATTTTATCTTTATAAGTGATTTTCCACGTACAAATGTGAATTGTAGTTCAAAAAGGCAACATTTGAAAACAGACCATTTTTTTGGTTTCTGAAGCATGTCGTAAGGGGGGGTGGTTATCTCTTTCATCAAAAATCCGGCGTTTTTGCTTGAACAATAAAGGCCTACAAATGTTATTTAATTCACTTTCTGGGGTGGAGAAAAACTTTTTAAGGCCTCAGAGTGAATAAATTGGCCATTTTCATTCACTTTTACCCATTCCTCAAATCTTGTGTTTAGGGCCCCTGGAAGCTTGAAAATCACTTTAAACATCTCATTTTATCTTTAAAAGTGATTTACCACGTACAAATGTCAATTGTAGTTAAAAGAGGCAACATTTGAAAACGGACCATTTTTTACGTTTCTGAAGCATGTCGTAAGGGGGGGTGATTATCTCTTTCGTCAAAAATCCGGCGTTTTTGCTTGAACAATAAAGGCCTACAAATGTTATTTAGTTCACTTCCCGTGGAGGAGAAACACTTTTTAAGGCCGCAGAGTGAGTAAATTGGCCATTTTCATTCACATTTACCCATTCCTCAAATCTTGTGTTTAGGGCCCCTGGAAGCTTGAAAATCACTTTAAACATCTAATTTTATCTCTAAAAGTGATTATCCACGTACAAATGTGAATTGTCGTTTAAAGACGCAACATTTGAAAATGGACCATTTTTTTCGTTTCTGAAGCATGTCGTGAGGGGGGTGGTTATCTCTTTCACCAAGAAAAAGGCGTTTTTGATTGAACAATAAAGGCCTCCAAATGGTATTTTATTCACTTCCCGTTGAGGAGAAACACTTTTTAAGGCCGCAGAGTGAGTAAATTGGCCATTTTCATTCACTTTTACCCATTCCTCAAATCTCGTGTTTAAGGCCCCTGGAAGCATGAAAATCACTTTAAACATCTCATTTTATCTTTAAAAGTGCTTTTCCAAGTACAAATGTGAATTGTAGTTCAAAGAGGCAACATTTGAAAACGGACCATTTCTTACGTTTCTGAAGCATGTCGTAAGGGGGGGTGGTTATCTCTTTCGTCAAAAATCGGGCGTTTTTGCTTGAACAATAAAGGCTACAAATGTTATTTAGTTCACTTCCCGTGGAGGAGAAACACTTTTTAAGGCCGCAGAGTGAGTAAATTGGCCATATTCATTCACTTTTACCCATTCCTCAAATCTTGTGTTTAAGGCCCCTGGAAGCATGAAAATCACTTTAAACATCTCATTTTATCTTTAAAAGTGATTTTCCACGTACAAATGTGAATTGTAGTTCAAAGAGGCAACATTTGAAAACGGACCATTTTTTACGTTTCTGAAGCATGTCGTAAGGGGGGGTGATTATCTCTTTCGTCAAAAATCGGGCGTTTTTGCTTGAACAATAAAGGCCTACAAATGTTAATTAGTTCACTTCCCGTGGAGGAGAAACACTTTTTAAGGCCGCAGAGTGAGTAAATTGGCCATATTCATTCACTTTTACCCATTCCTCAAATCTTGTGTTTAAGGCCCCTGGAAGCATGAAAATCACTTTAAACATCTCATTTTATCTTTAATAGTGATTTTCCAAGTACAAATGTGAATTGTAGTTCAAAGAGGCAACATTTGAAAACGGACCATTTTTTACGTTTCTGAAGCATGTCGTAAGGGGGGGTGGTTATCTCTTTCGTCAAAAATCGGGTGTTTTCGCTTGAACAATAAAGGCCTACAAATGTTATTTAGTTCACTTCCCGTGGAGGAGAAACACTTTTTAAGGCCGCAGAGTGAGTAAATTGGCCATTTTCATTCACTTTTACCCATTACTCAAATCTTGTGTTTAAGGCCCCTGGAAGCATGAAAATCACTTTAAACATCTCATTTTATCTTTATAAGTGATTTTCCACGTACAAATGTGAATTGTAGTTAAAAAAGGCAACATTTGAAAACAGACCATTTTTTTGGTTTCTGAAGCATGTCGTAAGGGGGGGTGGTTATCTCTTTCATCAAAAATCCGGCGTTTTTGCTTGAACAATAAAGGCCTACAAATGTTATTTAATTCACTTTCTGGGGTGGAGAAAAACTTTTTAAGGCCTCAGAGTGAATAAATTGGCCATTTTCATTCACTTTTACCCATTCCTCAAATCTTGTGTTTAGGGCCCCTGGAAGCTTGAAAATCACTTTAAACATCTCATTTTATCTTTAAAAGTGATTTACCACGTACAAATGTCAATTGTAGTTAAAAGAGGCAACATTTGAAAACGGACCATTTTTTACGTTTCTGAAGCATGTCGTAAGGGGGGGTGATTATCTCTTTCGTCAAAAATCCGGCGTTTTTGCTTGAACAATAAAGGCCTACAAATGTTATTTAGTTCACTTCCCGTGGAGGAGAAACACTTTTTAAGGCCGCAGAGTGAGTAAATTGGCCATTTTCATTCACTTTTACCCATTCCTCAAATCTCGTGTTTAAGGCCCCTGGAAGCATGAAAATCACCTTAAACATCTCATTTTATCTGTAAAAGTGATTTTCCACGTACAAATGTGAATTGTAGTTCAAAGAGGCAACATTTGAAAACGGACCATTTTTTACGTTTCTGAAGCTTGTCGTAAGGGGGGGTGCTTATCTCTTTCGTCAAAATCGGGCGTTTTCGCTTGAACAATAAAGGCCTACAAATGGTATTTAGTTCACTTCCCGTGGAGGAGAAACACTTTTTAAGGCCGCAGAGTGAGTAAATTGGCCATATTCATTCACTTTTACCCATTCCTCAAATCTTGTGTTTAAGGCCCCTGGAAGCATGAAAATCACTTTAAACATCTCATTTTATCTTTAATAGTGATTTTCCACGTACAAATGTGAATTGTAGTTCAAAGAGGCAACATTTGAAAACGGACCATTTTTTACGTTTCTGAAGCATGTCGTAAGGGGGGGTGGTTATCTCTTTCGTCAAAAATCGGGTGTTTTCGCTTGAACAATAAAGGCCTACAAATGTTATTTAGTTCACTTCCCGTGGAGGAGAAACACTTTTTAAGGCCGCAGAGTGAGTAAATTGGCCATTTTCATTCACATTTACCCATTCCTCAAATCTTGTGTTTAGGGCCCCTGGAAGCTTGAAAATCACTTTAAACATCTAATTTTATCTCTAAAAGTGATTATCCACGTACAAATGTGAATTGTCGTTTAAAGACGCAACATTTGAAAATGGACCATTTTTTTCGTTTCTGAAGCATGTCGTGAGGGGGGTGGTTATCTCTTTCACCAAGAAAAAGGCGTTTTTGATTGAACAATAAAGGCCTCCAAATGGTATTTTATTCACTTCCCGTTGAGGAGAAACACTTTTTAAGGCCGCAGAGTGAGTAAATTGGCCATTTTCATTCACTTTTACCCATTCCTCAAATCTCGTGTTTAAGGCCCCTGGAAGCATGAAAATCACTTTAAACATCTCATTTTATCTTTAAAAGTGATTTTCCAAGTACAAATGTGAATTGTAGTTCAAAGAGGCAACATTTGAAAACGGACCATTTTTTACGTTTCTGAAGCATGTCGTAAGGGGGGGTGGTTATCTCTTTCATCAAAAATCGGACGTTTTTAATTGAACAATAAAGGCCTACAAATGTTATTTAATTCACTTTCTGGGGTGGAGAAAAACTTTTTAAGGCCTCAGAGTGAATAAATTGGCCATTTCCATTCACATTTACCCATTCCTCAAATCTTGTGTTTAGGGCCCCTGGAAGCTTGAAAATCACTTTAAACATCTAATTTTATCTCTAAAAGTGATTATCCACATACAAATGTGAATTGTCGTTTAAAGACGCAACATTTGAAAATGGACCATTTTTTTCGTTTCTGAAGCATGTCGTAAGGGGGGGTGGTTATCTCTTTCACCAAAAAAAAGGCGTTTTTGATTGAACAATAAAGGCCTCCAAATGTTATTTTATTCACTTCCCGTGGAGGAGAAACACTTTTTAAGGCCGCAGAGTGAGTAAATTGGCCATATTCATTCACTTTTACCCATTCCTCAAATCTTGTGTTTAAGGCCCCTGGAAGCATGAAAATCACTTTAAACATCTCATTTTATCTTTAATAGTGATTTTCCACGTACAAATGTGAATTGTAGTTCAAAGAGGCAACATTTGAAAACGGACCATTTTTTACGTTTCTGAAGCATGTCGTAAGGGGGGGTGGTTATCTCTTTCGTCAAAAATCGGGTGTTTTCGCTTGAACAATAAAGGCCTACAAATGTTATTTAGTTCACTTCCCGTGGAGGAGAAACACTTTTTAAGGCCGCAGAGTGAGTAAATTGGCCATTTTCATTCACTTTTACCCATTACTCAAATCTTGTGTTTAAGGCCCCTGGAAGCATGAAAATCACTTTAAACATCTCATTTTATCTTTATAAGTGATTTTCCACGTACAAATGTGAATTGTAGTTCAAAAAGGCAACATTTGAAAACAGACCATTTTTTTGGTTTCTGAAGCATGTCGTAAGGGGGGGTGGTTATCTCTTTCATCAAAAATCCGGCGTTTTTGCTTGAACAATAAAGGCCTACAAATGTTATTTAATTCACTTTCTGGGGTGGAGAAAAACTTTTTAAGGCCTCAGAGTGAATAAATTGGCCATTTTCATTCACTTTTACCCATTCCTCAAATCTTGTGTTTAGGGCCCCTGGAAGCTTGAAAATCACTTTAAACATCTCATTTTATCTTTAAAAGTGATTTACCACGTACAAATGTCAATTGTAGTTAAAAGAGGCAACATTTGAAAACGGACCATTTTTTACGTTTCTGAAGCATGTCGTAAGGGGGGGTGATTATCTCTTTCGTCAAAAATCCGGCGTTTTTGCTTGAACAATAAAGGCCTACAAATGTTATTTAGTTCACTTCCCGTGGAGGAGAAACACTTTTTAAGGCCGCAGAGTGAGTAAATTGGCCATTTTCATTCACTTTTACCCATTCCTCAAATCTCGTGTTTAAGGCCCCTGGAAGCATGAAAATCACCTTAAACATCTCATTTTATCTGTAAAAGTGATTTTCCACGTACAAATGTGAATTGTAGTTCAAAGAGGCAACATTTGAAAACGGACCATTTTTTACGTTTCTGAAGCTTGTCGTAAGGGGGGGTGCTTATCTCTTTCGTCAAAATCGGGCGTTTTCGCTTGAACAATAAAGGCCTACAAATGGTATTTAGTTCACTTCCCGTGGAGGAGAAACACTTTTTAAGGCCGCAGAGTGAGTAAATTGGCCATATTCATTCACTTTTACCCATTCCTCAAATCTTGTGTTTAAGGCCCCTGGAAGCATGAAAATCACTTTAAACATCTCATTTTATCTTTAATAGTGATTTTCCACGTACAAATGTGAATTGTAGTTCAAAGAGGCAACATTTGAAAACGGACCATTTTTTACGTTTCTGAAGCATGTCGTAAGGGGGGGTGGTTATCTCTTTCGTCAAAAATCGGGTGTTTTCGCTTGAACAATAAAGGCCTACAAATGTTATTTAGTTCACTTCCCGTGGAGGAGAAACACTTTTTAAGGCCGCAGAGTGAGTAAATTGGCCATTTTCATTCACTTTTACCCATTCCTCAAATCTTGTGTTTAAGGCCCCTGGAAGCATGAAAATCACTTTAAACATCTCATTTTATCTTTATAAGTGATTTTCCACGTACAAATGTGAATTGAAGTTCAAAGAGGCAACATTTGAAAACAGACCATTTTTTTAGTTTCTGAAGCATGTTGTAAGGGGGGGTGGTTATCTCTTTCATCAAAAATCGGACGTTTTTGATTGAACAATAAAGGCCTCCAAATGTTATTTTATTAACTTCCCGTGGAGAAGAAACACTTTTTAAGGCCGCAGAGTGAATAAAATGGCCATTTTCATTCACTTTTACCCATTCCTCAAATCTTGTGTTTAGGGCCCCTGGAAGCTTGAAAATCACTTTAAACATCTCATTTTATCTTTAAAAGTGATTTTCCACGTACAAATGTGAATTGTAGTTAAAAGAGGCAACATTTGAAAACGGACCATTTTTTACGTTTCTGAAGCATGTCGTAAGGGGGGGTGGTTATCTCTTTCGTCAAAAATCGGGCGTTTTCGCTTAAACAATAAAGGCCTACAAATGTTATTTAGTTCACTTCCCGTGGAGAAGAAACACTTTTTAAGGCCGCAGAGTGAGTAAATTGGCCATTTTCATTCACTTTTACCCATTCCTCAAATCTTGTGTTTAAGGCCCCTGGAAGCATGAAAATCACTTTAAACATCTCATTTTATCTTTATAAGTGATTTTCCACGTACAAATGTGAATTGTAGTTCAAAGAGGCAACATTTGAAAACAGACCATTTTTTTAGTTTCTGAAGCATGTTGTAAGGGGGGGTGGTTATCTCTTTCATCAAAAATCGGACGTTTTTGATTGAACAATAAAGGCCTCCAAATGTTATTTTATTCACTTCCCGTGGAGGAGAAACACTTTTTAAGGCCGCAGAGTGAATAAAATGGCCATTTTCACTCACTTTTACCCATTCCTCAAATCTTGTGTTTAGGGCCCCTGGAAGCTTGAAAATCACTTTAAACATCTCATTTTATCTTTAAAAGTGATTTTCCACGTACAAATGTGAATTGTAGTTAAAAGAGGCAACATTTGAAAACGGACCATTTTTTACGTTTCTGAAGCATGTCGTAAGGGGGGGTGGTTATCTCTTTCGTCAAAAATCGGGCGTTTTCGCTTAAACAATAAAGGCCTACAAATGTTATTTAGTTCACTTCCCGTGGAGAAGAAACACTTTTTAAGGCCGCAGAGTGAGTAAATTGGCCATATTCATTCACTTTTACCCATTCCTCAAATCTTGTGTTTAAGGCCCCTGGAAGCATGAAAATCACTTTAAACATCTCATTTTATCTTTAAAAGTGATTTTCCACGTACAAATGTGAATTGTAGTTCAAAGAGGCAACATTTGAAAACAGACCATTTTTTTAGTTTCTGAAGCATGTTGTAAGGGGGGGTGGTTATCTCTTTCATCAAAAATCGGACGTTTTTGATTGAACAATAAAGGCCTCCAAATGTTATTTTATTCACTTCCCGTGGAGGAGAAACACTTTTTAAGGCCGCAGAGTGAGTAAATTGGCCATATTCATTCACTTTTACCCATTCCTCAAATCTTGTGTTTAAGGCCCCTGGAAGCATGAAAATCACTTTAAACATCTCATTTTATCTTTAATAGTGATTTTCCACGTACAAATGTGAATTGTAGTTCAAAGAGGCAACATTTGAAAACGGACCATTTTTTACGTTTCTGAAGCATGTCGTAAGGGGGGGTGGTTATCTCTTTCGTCAAAAATCGGGTGTTTTTAGCTTGAACAATAAACGCCTACAAATGTTATTTAGTTCACTTCCCGTGGAGGAGAAACACTTTTTAAGGCCGCAGAGTGAGTAAATTGGCCATTTTTATTCACTTTTACCCATTCCTCAAATCTTGTGTTTAAGGCCCCTGGAAGCATGAAAATCACTTTCAACATCTCATTTTATCTTTATAAGTGATTTTCCACGTACAAATGTGAATTGTAGTTCAAAGAGGCAACATTTGAAAACAGACCATTTTTTTAGTTTCTGAAGCATGTTGTAAGGGGGGGTGGTTATCTCTTTCATCAAAAATCGGACGTTTTTGATTGAACAATAAAGGCCTCCAAATGTTATTTTATTCACTTCCCGTGGAGGAGAAACACTTTTTAAGGCCGCAGAGTGAATAAAATGGCCATTTTCATTCACTTTTACCCATTCCTCAAATCTTGTGTTTAGGGCCCCTGGAAGCTTGAAAATCACTTTAAACATCTCATTTTATCTTTAAAAGTGATTTTCCACGTACAAATGTGAATTGTAGTTAAAAGAGGCAACATTTGAAAACGGACCATTTTTTACGTTTCTGAAGCATGTCGTAAGGGGGGGTGGTTATCTCTTTCGTCAAAAATCGGGCGTTTTCGCTTAAACAATAAAGGCCTACAAATGTTATTTAGTTCACTTCCCGTGGAGGAGAAACACTTTTTAAGGCCGCAGAGTGAGTAAATTGGCCATATTCATTCACTTTTACCCATTCCTCAAATCTTGTGTTTAGGGCCCCTGGAAGCTTAAAAATCACTTTAAACATCTCATTTTATCTTTAAAGGTGATTTTCCACGTACAAATGTGAATTGTAGTTAAAAGAGGCAACATTTGAAAACGGACCATTTTTTACGTTTCTGAAGCATGTCGTAAGGGGGGGTGGTTATCTCTTTCGTCAAAAATCGGGCGTTTTCGCTTAAACAATAAAGGCCTACAAATGTTATTTAGTTCACTTCCCGTGGAGGAGAAACACTTTTTAAGGCCGCAGAGTGAGTAAATTGGCCATTTTCATTCACTTTTACCCATTCCTCAAATCTCGTGTTTAAGGCCCCTGGAAGCATGAAAATCACTTTAAACATCTCATTTTATCTTTAAAAGTGATTTTCCAAGTACAAATGTGAATTGTAGTTCAAAGAGGCAACATTTGAAAACGGACCATTTTTTACGTTTCTGAAGCATGTCGTAAGGGGGGGTGGTTATCTCTTTCGTCAAAAATCGGGCGTTTTTGCTTGAACAATAAAGGCTACAAATGTTATTTAGTTCACTTCCCGTGGAGGAGAAACACTTTTTAAGGCCGCAGAGTGAGTAAATTGGCCATATTCATTCACTTTTACCCATTCCTCAAATCTTGTGTTTAAGGCCCCTGGAAGCATGAAAATCACTTTAAACATCTAATTTTATCTCTAAAAGGGATTATCCACGTACAAATGTGAATTGTCGTTTAAAGACGCAACATTTGAAAATGGACCATTTTTTTCGTTTCTGAAGCATGTCGTGAGGAGGGTGGTTATCTCTTTCACCAAGAAAAAGGCGTTTTTGATTGAACAATAAAGGCCTCCAAATGGTATTTTATTCACTTCCCGTTGAGGAGAAACACTTTTTAAGGCCGCAGAGTGAGTAAATTGGCCATTTTCATTCACTTTTACCCATTCCTCAAATCTCGTGTTTAAGGCCCCTGGAAGCATGAAAATCACTTTAAACATCTCATTTTATCTTTAAAAGTGATTTTCCAAGTACAAATGTGAATTGTAGTTCAAAGAGGCAACATTTGAAAACGGACCATTTTTTACGTTTCTGAAGCATGTCGTAAGGGGGGGTGGTTATCTCTTTCGTCAAAAATCGGGCGTTTTTGCTTGAACAATAAAGGCTACAAATGTTATTTAGTTCACTTCCCGTGGAGGAGAAACACTTTTTAAGGCCGCAGAGTGAGTAAATTGGCCATATTCATTCACTTTTACCCATTCCTCAAATCTTGTGTTTAAGGCCCCTGGAAGCATGAAAATCACTTTAAACATCTCATTTTATCTTTAAAAGTGATTTTCCACGCACAAATGTGAATTGTAGTTCAAAGAGGCAACATTTGAAAATGGACCATTTTTTCCTTTCTGAAGCATGTCGTAAGGGGGGGTGGTTATCTCTTTCACCAAAAAAAACGCGTTTTTGATTGAACAATAAAGGCCTCCAAATGTTATTTTATTCACTTCCCGTGGAGGAGAAACACTTTTTAAGGCCGCAGACTGAGTAAATTGGCCATATTCATTCACTTTTACCCATTCCCCAAATCTTGTGTTTAAGGCCCCTGGAAGCATGAAAATCACTTTAAACATCTCCTGTTATCTTTAAAAGTGATTTTCCACGTACAAATGTGAATTGTAGTTCAAAGAGGCAACATTTGAAAACAGACCATTTTTTTAGTTTCTGAAGCATGTCGTAAGGGGGGGTGGTTATCTCTTTCATCAAAAATCGGACGTTTTTGATTGAACAATAATGGCCTCCAAATGTTATTTTATTCACTTCCCGTGGAGGAGAAACACTTTTTAAGGCCGCAGAGTGAGTAAATTGGCCATTTTCATTCACTTTTACCCATTCCTCAAATCTCGTGTTTAAGGCCCCTGGAAGCATGAAAATCACTTTAAATATCTCATTTTATCTTTAAAAGTGATTTTCCACGTACAAATGTGAATTGTAGTTCAAAGAGGCAACATTTGAAAACGGACCATTTTTTACGTTTCTGAAGCATGTCGTACGGGGGGGTGATTATCTCTTTCGTCAAAAATCGGGCGTTTTTGCTTGAACAATAAAGGCCTACAAATGTTATTTAGTTCACTTCCCGTGGAGGAGAAACACTTTTTAAGGCCGCAGAGTGAGTAAATTGGCCATATTCATTCACTTTTACCCATTCCTCAAATCTTGTGTTTAAGGCCCCTGGAAGCATGAAAATCACTTTAAACATCTCATTTTATCTTTAATAGTGATTTTCCAAGTACAAATGTGAATTGTAGTTCAAAGAGGCAACATTTGAAAACGGACCATTTTTTCCGTTTCTGAAGCATGTCGTAAGGGGGGGTGGTTATCTCTTTCGTCAAAAATCGGGTGTTTTCGCTTGAACAATAAAGGCCTCCAAATGTTATTTTATTCACTTCCCGTGGAGGAGAAACACTTTTTAAGGCCGCAGAGTGAGTAAATTGGCCATTTTCATTCACTTTTACCCATTCCTCAAATCTCGTGTTTAAGGACCCTGGAAGCATGAAAATCACTTTAAACATCTCATTTTATCTTTAAAAGTGATTTTCCACGTACAAATGTGAATTGTAGTTCAAAGAGGCAACATTTGAAAACAGACCATTTTTTTAGTTTCTGAAGCATGTCGTAAGGGGGGGTGGTTATCTCTTTCATCAAAAATCGGACGTTTTTGATTGAACAATAATGGCCTCCAAATGGTATTTTATTCACTTCCCGTTGAGGAGAAACACTTTTTAAGGCCGCAGAGTGAGTAAATTGGCCATTTTCATTCACTTTTACCCATTCCTCAAATCTCGTGTTTAAGGCCCCTGGAAGCATGAAAATCACTTTAAACATCTCATTTTATCTTTAAAAGTGATTTTCCAAGTACAAATGTGAATTGTAGTTCAAAGAGGCAACATTTGAAAACGGACCATTTTTTACGTTTCTGAAGCATGTCGTAAGGGGGGGTGGTTATCTCTTTCGTCAAAAATCGGGCGTTTTTGCTTGAACAATAAAGGCTACAAATGTTATTTAGTTCACTTCCCGTGGAGGAGAAACACTTTTTAAGGCCGCAGAGTGAGTAAATTGGCCATATTCATTCACTTTTACCCATTCCTCAAATCTTGTGTTTAAGGCCCCTGGAAGCATGAAAATCACTTTAAACATCTCATTTTATCTTTAAAAGTGATTTTCCACGCACAAATGTGAATTGTAGTTCAAAGAGGCAACATTTGAAAATGGACCATTTTTTCCTTTCTGAAGCATGTCGTAAGGGGGGGTGGTTATCTCTTTCACCAAAAAAAACGCGTTTTTGATTGAACAATAAAGGCCTCCAAATGTTATTTTATTCACTTCCCGTGGAGGAGAAACACTTTTTAAGGCCGCAGACTGAGTAAATTGGCCATATTCATTCACTTTTACCCATTCCCCAAATCTTGTGTTTAAGGCCCCTGGAAGCATGAAAATCACTTTAAACATCTCCTGTTATCTTTAAAAGTGATTTTCCACGTACAAATGTGAATTGTAGTTCAAAGAGGCAACATTTGAAAACAGACCATTTTTTTAGTTTCTGAAGCATGTCGTAAGGGGGGGTGGTTATCTCTTTCATCAAAAATCGGACGTTTTTGATTGAACAATAATGGCCTCCAAATGTTATTTTATTCACTTCCCGTGGAGGAGAAACACTTTTTAAGGCCGCAGAGTGAGTAAATTGGCCATTTTCATTCACTTTTACCCATTCCTCAAATCTCGTGTTTAAGGCCCCTGGAAGCATGAAAATCACTTTAAATATCTCATTTTATCTTTAAAAGTGATTTTCCACGTACAAATGTGAATTGTAGTTCAAAGAGGCAACATTTGAAAACGGACCATTTTTTACGTTTCTGAAGCATGTCGTACGGGGGGGTGATTATCTCTTTCGTCAAAAATCGGGCGTTTTTGCTTGAACAATAAAGGCCTACAAATGTTATTTAGTTCACTTCCCGTGGAGGAGAAACACTTTTTAAGGCCGCAGAGTGAGTAAATTGGCCATATTCATTCACTTTTACCCATTCCTCAAATCTTGTGTTTAAGGCCCCTGGAAGCATGAAAATCACTTTAAACATCTCATTTTATCTTTAATAGTGATTTTCCAAGTACAAATGTGAATTGTAGTTCAAAGAGGCAACATTTGAAAACGGACCATTTTTTACGTTTCTGAAGCATGTCGTAAGGGGGGGTGGTTATCTCTTTCGTCAAAAATCGGGTGTTTTCGCTTGAACAATAAAGGCCTCCAAATGTTATTTTATTCACTTCCCGTGGAGGAGAAACACTTTTTAAGGCCGCAGAGTGAGTAAATTGGCCATTTTCATTCACTTTTACCCATTCCTCAAATCTCGTGTTTA
Source organism: Triturus cristatus (assembly GCF_964204655.1). Taxonomy (NCBI): domain Eukaryota; kingdom Metazoa; phylum Chordata; class Amphibia; order Caudata; family Salamandridae; genus Triturus; species Triturus cristatus. Next base: position 1,220,750,270 of record NC_140590.1, on the reverse strand, counting down.
AGGACCCTGGAAGCATGAAAATCACTTTAAACATCTCATTTTATCTTTAAAAGTGATTTTCCACGTACAAATGTGAATTGTAGTTCAAAGAGGCAACATTTGAAAACAGACCATTTTTTTAGTTTCTGAAGCATGTCGTAAGGGGGGGTGGTTATCTCTTTCATCAAAAATCGGACGTTTTTGATTGAACAATAATGGCCTCCAAATGTTATTTTATTCACTTCCCGTGGAGGAGAAACACTTTTTAAGGCCGCAGAGTGAGTAAATTGGCCATATTCATTCACTTTTACCCATTCCTCAAATCTTGTGTTTAAGGCCCCTGGAAGCATGAAAATCACTTTAAACATCTCATTTTATCTTTAATAGTGATTTTCCACGTACAAATGTGAATTGTAGTTCAAAGAGGCAACATTTGAAAACGGACCATTTTTTACGTTTCTGAAGCATGTCGTAAGGGGGGGTGGTTATCTCTTTCGTCAAAAATCGGGTGTTTTCGCTTGAACAATAAAGGCCTACAAATGTTATTTAGTTCACTTCCCGTGGAGGAGAAACACTTTTTAAGGCCGCAGAGTGAGTAAATTGGCCATTTTCATTCACTTTTACCCATTCCTCAAATCTTGTGTTTAAGGCCCCTGGAAGCATGAAAATCACTTTAAACATCTCATTTTATCTTTATAAGTGATTTTCCACGTACAAATGTGAATTGTAGTTCAAAGAGGCAACATTTGAAAACAGACCATTTTTTTAGTTTCTGAAGCATGTTGTAAGGGGGGGTGGTTATCTCTTTCATCAAAAATCGGACGTTTTTGATTGAACAATAAAGGCCTCCAAATGTTATTTTATTCACTTCCCGTGGAGGAGAAACACTTTTTAAGGCCGCAGAGTGAATAAAATGGCCATTTTCATTCACTTTTACCCATTCCTCAAATCTTGTGTTTAGGGCCCCTGGAAGCTTGAAAATCACTTTAAACATCTCATTTTATCTTTAAAAGTGATTTTCCACGTACAAATGTGAATTGTAGTTAAAAGAGGCAACATTTGAAAACGGACCATTTTTTACGTTTCTGAAGCATGTCGTAAGGGGGGGTGGTTATCTCTTTCGTCAAAAATCGGGCGTTTTCGCTTAAACAATAAAGGCCTACAAATGTTATTTAGTTCACTTCCCGTGGAGGAGAAACACTTTTTAAGGCCGCAGAGTGAGTAAATTGGCCATATTCATTCACTTTTACCCATTCCTCACATCTTGTGTTTAAGGCCCCTGGAAGCATGAAAATCACTTTAAACATCTCATTTTATCTTTAAAAGTGATTTTCCACGTACAAATGTGAATTGTAGTTCAAAGAGGCAACATTTGAAAACGGACCATTTTTTACGTTTCTGAAGCATGTCGTAAGGGGGGGTGGTTATCTCTTTCGTCAAAAATCGGGTGTTTTCGCTTCAACAATAAAGGCCTACAAATGTTATTTAGTTCACTTCCCGTGGAGGAGAAACACTTTTTAAGGCCGCAGAGTGAGTAAATTGGCCATTTTCATTCACTTTTACCCATTCCTCAAATCTCGTGTTTAAGGCCCCTGGAAGCATGAAAATCACTTTAAACATCTCATTTTATCTTTAAAAGTGATTTTCCAAGTACAAATGTGAATTGTGGTTCAAAGAGGCAACCTTTGAAAACGGACCATTTTTTACGTTTCTGAAGCATGTCGTAAGGGGGGGTGGTTATCTCTTTCGTCAAAAATCGGGCGTTTTTGCTTGAACAATAAAGGCTACAAATGTTATTTAGTTCACTTCCCGTGGAGGAGAAACACTTTTTAAGGCCGCAGAGTGAGTAAATTGGCCATATTCATTCACTTTTACCCATTCCTCAAATCTTGTGTTTAAGGCCCCTGGAAGCATGAAAATCACTTTAAACATCTCATTTTATCTTTAAAAGTGATTTTCCACGTACAAATGTGAATTGTAGTTCAAAGAGGCAACATTTGAAAACGGACCATTTTTTACGTTTCTGAAGCATGTCGTAAGGGGGGGTGGTTATCTCTTTCATCAAAAATCGGACGTTTTTGATTGAACAATAAAGGCCTCCAAATGTTATTTTATTCACTTCCCGTGGAGGAGAAACACTTTTTAAGGCTGCAGAGTGAGTAAATTGGCCATTTTCATTCACTTTTACCCATTCCTCAAATCTCGTGTTTAAGGCCCCTGGAAGCATGAAAATCACTTTAAACATCTCATTTTATCTTTAAAAGTGATTTTCCACGTACAAATGTGAATTGTAGTTCAAAGAGGCAACATTTGAAAATGGACCATTTTTTTCGTTTCTGAAGCATGTCGTAAGGGGGGGTGGTTATCTCTTTCATCAAAAATCGGACGTTTTTAATTGAACAATAAAGGCCTACAAATGTTATTTAATTCACTTTCTGGGGTGGAGAAAAACTTTTTAAGGCCTCAGAGTGAATAAATTGGCCATTTCCATTCACATTTACCCATTCCTCAAATCTTGTGTTTAGGGCCCCTGGAAGCTTGAAAATCACTTTAAACATCTAATTTTATCTCTAAAAGTGATTATCCACATACAAATGTGAATTGTCGATTAAAGACGCAACATTTGAAAATGGACCATTTTTTTCGTTTGTGAAGCATGTCGTAAGGGGGGGTGGTTATCTCTTTCACCAAAAATAAGGCGTTTTTGAGTGAACCATAAAGGCCTCCAAATGTTATTTTATTCACTTCCCGTGGAGGAGAAACACTTTTTAAGGCCGCAGAGTGAGTAAATTGGCCATTTTCATTCACTTTTACCCATTCCTCAAATCTCGTGTTTAAGGACCCTGGAAGCATGAAAATCACTTTAAACATCTCATTTTATCTTTAAAAGTGATTTTCCACGTACAAATGTGAATTGTAGTTCAAAGAGGCAACATTTGAAAATGGACCATTTTTCCCTTTCTGAAGCATGTCGTAAGGGGGGGTGGTTATCTCTTTCACCAAAAAAAACGCGTTTTTGATTGAACAATAAAGGCCTCCAAATGTTATTTTATTCACTTCCCGTGGAGGAGAAACACTTTTTAAGGCCGCAGACTGAGTAAATTGGCCATATTCATTCACTTTTACCCATTCCCCAAATCTTGTGTTTAAGGCCCCTGGAAGCATGAAAATCACTTTAAACATCTCCTGTTATCTTTAAAAGTGATTTTCCACGTACAAATGTGAATTGTAGTTCAAAGAGGCAACATTTGAAAACAGACAATTTTTTTAGTTTCTGAAGCATGTCGTAAGGGGGGGGTGGTTATCTCTTTCATCAAAAATCGGACGTTTTTGATTGAACAATAATGGCCTCCAAATGTTATTTTATTCACTTCCCGTGGAGGAGAAACACTTTTTAAGGCCGCAGAGTGAGTAAATTGGCCATTTTCATTCATTTTTACCCATTCCTCAAATCTCGTGTTTAAGGCCCCTGGAAGCATGAAAATCACTTTAAATATCTCATTTTATCTTTAAAAGTGATTTTCCACGTACAAATGTGAATTGTAGTTCAAAGAGGCAACATTTGAAAACGGACCATTTTTTACGTTTCTGAAGCATGTCGTAAGGGGGGGTGGTTATCTCTTTCGTCAAAAATCGGGTGTTTTCGCTTGAACAATAAAGGCCTACAAATGTTATTTAGTTCACTTCCCGTGGAGGAGAAACACTTTTTAAGGCCGCAGAGTGAGTAAATTGGCCATTTTCATTCACTTTTACCCATTCCTCAAATCTTGTGTTTAAGGCCCCTGGAAGCATGAAAATCACTTTAAACATCTCATTTTATCTTTATAAGTGATTTTCCACGTACAAATGTGAATTGTAGTTCAAAGAGGCAACATTTGAAAACAGACCATTTTTTTAGTTTCTGAAGCATGTTGTAAGGGGGGGTGGTTATCTCTTTCATCAAAAATCGGACGTTTTTGATTGAACAATAAAGGCCTCCAAATGTTATTTTATTCACTTCCCGTGGAGGAGAAACACTTTTTAAGGCCGCAGAGTGAATAAAATGGCCATTTTCATTCACTTTTACCCATTCCTCAAATCTTGTGTTTAGGGCCCCTGGAAGCTTGAAAATCACTTTAAACATCTCATTTTATCTTTAAAAGTGATTTTCCACGTACAAATGTGAATTGTAGTTAAAAGAGGCAACATTTGAAAACGGACCATTTTTTACGTTTCTGAAGCATGTCGTAAGGGGGGGTGGTTATCTCTTTCGTCAAAAATCGGGCGTTTTCGCTTAAACAATAAAGGCCTACAAATGTTATTTAGTTCACTTCCCGTGGAGGAGAAACACTTTTTAAGGCCGCAGAGTGAGTAAATTGGCCATATTCATTCACTTTTACCCATTCCTCAAGTCTTGTGTTTAAGGCCCCTGGAAGCATGAAAATCACTTTAAACATCTCATTTTATCTTTAAAAGTGATTTTCCACGTACAAATGTGAATTGTAGTTCAAAGAGGCAACATTTGAAAACGGACCATTTTTTACGTTTCTGAAGCATGTCGTAAGGGGGGGTGGTTATCTCTTTCGTCAAAAATCGGGTGTTTTCGCTTGAACAATAAAGGCCTACAAATGTTATTTAGTTCACTTCCCGTGGAGGAGAAACACTTTTTAAGGCCGCAGAGTGAGTAAATTGGCCATTTTCATTCACTTTTACCCATTCCTCAAATCTCGTGTTTAAGGCCCCTGGAAGCATGAAAATCACTTTAAACATCTCATTTTATCTTTAAAAGTGATTTTCCAAGTACAAATGTGAATTGTAGTTCAAAGAGGCAACCTTTGAAAACGGACCATTTTTTACGTTTCTGAAGCATGTCGTAAGGGGGGGTGGTTATCTCTTTCGTCAAAAATCGGGCGTTTTTGCTTGAACAATAAAGGCTACAAATGTTATTTAGTTCACTTCCCGTGGAGGAGAAACACTTTTTAAGGCCGCAGAGTGAGTAAATTGGCCATATTCATTCACTTTTACCCATTCCTCAAATCTTGTGTTTAAGGCCCCTGGAAGCATGAAAATCACTTTAAACATCTCATTTTATCTTTAAAAGTGATTTTCCACGTACAAATGTGAATTGTAGTTCAAAGAGGCAACATTTGAAAACGGACCATTTTTTACGTTTCTGAAGCATGTCGTAAGGGGGGGTGGTTATCTCTTTCATCAAAAATCGGACGTTTTTGATTGAACAATAAAGGCCTCCAAATGTTATTTTATTCACTTCCCGTGGAGGAGAAACACTTTTTAAGGCTGCAGAGTGAGTAAATTGGCCATTTTCATTCACTTTTACCCATTCCTCAAATCTCGTGTTTAAGGCCCCTGGAAGCATGAAAATCACTTTAAACATCTCATTTTATCTTTAAAAGTGATTTTCCACGTACAAATGTGAATTGTAGTTCAAAGAGGCAACATTTGAAAATGGACCATTTTTTTCGTTTCTGAAGCATGTCGTAAGGGGGGGTGGTTATCTCTTTCATCAAAAATCGGACGTTTTTAATTGAACAATAAAGGCCTACAAATGTTATTTAATTCACTTTCTGGGGTGGAGAAAAACTTTTTAAGGCCTCAGAGTGAATAAATTGGCCATTTCCATTCACATTTACCCATTCCTCAAATCTTGTGTTTAGGGCCCCTGGAAGCTTGAAAATCACTTTAAACATCTAATTTTATCTCTAAAAGTGATTATCCACATACAAATGTGAATTGTCGTTTAAAGACGCAACATTTGAAAATGGACCATTTTTTTCGTTTCTGAAGCATGTCGTAAGGGGGGGTGGTTATCTCTTTCACCAAAAAAAAGGCGTTTTTGATTGAACAATAAAGGCCTCCAAATGTTATTTTATTCACTTCCCGTGGAGGAGAAACACTTTTTAAGGCCGCAGAGTGAGTAAATTGGCCATTTTCATTCACTTTTACCCATTCCTCAAATCTCGTGTTTAAGGACCCTGGAAGCATGAAAATCACTTTAAACATCTCATTTTATCTTTAAAAGTGATTTTCCACGTACAAATGTGAATTGTAGTTCAAAGAGGCAACATTTGAAAATGGACCATTTTTTCCTTTCTGAAGCATGTCGTAAGGGGGGGTGGTTATCTCTTTCACCAAAAAAAACGCGTTTTTGATTGAACAATAAAGGCCTCCAAATGTTATTTTATTCACTTCCCGTGGAGGAGAAACACTTTTTAAGGCCGCAGACTGAGTAAATTGGCCATATTCATTCACTTTTACCCATTCCCCAAATCTTGTGTTTAAGGCCCCTGGAAGCATGAAAATCACTTTAAACATCTCCTGTTATCTTTAAAAGTGATTTTCCACGTACAAATGTGAATTGTAGTTCAAAGAGGCAACATTTGAAAACAGACCATTTTTTTAGTTTCTGAAGCATGTCGTAAGGGGGGGTGGTTATCTCTTTCATCAAAAATCGGACGTTTTTGATTGAACAATAATGGCCTCCAAATGTTATTTTATTCACTTCCCGTGGAGGAGAAACACTTTTTAAGGCCGCAGAGTGAGTAAATTGGCCATTTTCATTCACTTTTACCCATTCCTCAAATCTCGTGTTTAAGGCCCCTGGAAGCATGAAAATCACTTTAAATATCTCATTTTATCTTTAAAAGTGATTTTCCACGTACAAATGTGAATTGTAGTTCAAAGAGGCAACATTTGAAAACGGACCATTTTTTACGTTTCTGAAGCATGTCGTAAGGGGGGGTGATTATCTCTTTCGTCAAAAATCGGGCGTTTTTGCTTGAACAATAAAGGCCTACAAATGTTATTTAGTTCACTTCCCGTGGAGGAGAAACACTTTTTAAGGCCGCAGAGTGAGTAAATTGGCCACATTCATTCACTTTTACCCATTCCTCAAATCTTGTGTTTAAGGCCCCTGGAAGCATGAAAATCACTTTAAACATCTCATTTTATCTTTAATAGTGATTTTCCACGTACAAATGTGAATTGTAGTTCAAAGAGGCAACATTTGAAAACGGACCATTTTTTACGTTTCTGAAGCATGTCGTAAGGGGGGGTGGTTATCTCTTTCGTCAAAAATCAGGTGTTTTCGCTTGAACAATAAAGGCCTACAAATGTTATTTAGTTCACTTCCCGTGGAGGAGAAACACTTTTTAAGGCCGCAGAGTGAGTAAATAGGCCATTTTCATTCACTTTTACCGATTCCTCAAATCTTGTGTTTAAGGCCCCTGGAAGCATGAAAATCACTTTAAACATCTCATTTTATCTTTATAAGTGATTTTCCACGTACAAATGTGAATTGTAGTTCAAAGAGGTAACATTTGAAAACGGACCATTTTTTACGTTTCTGAAGCATGTCGTAAGGGGGGTGGTTATCTCTTTCGTCAAAAATCGGGCGTTTTCGCTTAAACAATAAAGGCCTACAAATGTTATTTAGTTCACTTCCCGTGGAGGAGAAACACTTTTTAAGGCCGCAGAGTGAGTAAATTGGCCATATTCATTCACTTTTACCCATTCCTCACATCTTGTGTTTAAGGCCCCTGGAAGCATGAAAATCACTTTAAACATCTCATTTTATCTTTAAAAGTGATTTTCCACGTACAAATGTGAATTGTAGTTCAAAGAGGCAACATTTGAAAACGGACCATTTTTTACGTTTCTGAAGCATGTCGTAAGGGGGGGTGGTTATCTCTTTCGTCAAAAATCGGGTGTTTTCGCTTCAACAATAAAGGCCTACAAATGTTATTTAGTTCACTTCCCGTGGAGGAGAAACACTTTTTAAGGCCGCAGAGTGAGTAAATTGGCCATTTTCATTCACTTTTACCCATTCCTCAAATCTCGTGTTTAAGGCCCCTGGAAGCATGAAAATCACTTTAAACATCTCATTTTATCTTTAAAAGTGATTTTCCAAGTACAAATGTGAATTGTGGTTCAAAGAGGCAACCTTTGAAAACGGACCATTTTTTACGTTTCTGAAGCATGTCGTAAGGGGGGGTGGTTATCTCTTTCGTCAAAAATCGGGCGTTTTTGCTTGAACAATAAAGGCTACAAATGTTATTTAGTTCACTTCCCGTGGAGGAGAAACACTTTTTAAGGCCGCAGAGTGAGTAAATTGGCCATATTCATTCACTTTTACCCATTCCTCAAATCTTGTGTTTAAGGCCCCTGGAAGCATGAAAATCACTTTAAACATCTCATTTTATCTTTAAAAGTGATTTTCCACGTACAAATGTGAATTGTAGTTCAAAGAGGCAACATTTGAAAACGGACCATTTTTTACGTTTCTGAAGCATGTCGTAAGGGGGGGTGGTTATCTCTTTCATCAAAAATCGGACGTTTTTGATTGAACAATAAAGGCCTCCAAATGTTATTTTATTCACTTCCCGTGGAGGAGAAACACTTTTTAAGGCTGCAGAGTGAGTAAATTGGCCATTTTCATTCACTTTTACCCATTCCTCAAATCTCGTGTTTAAGGCCCCTGGAAGCATGAAAATCACTTTAAACATCTCATTTTATCTTTAAAAGTGATTTTCCACGTACAAATGTGAATTGTAGTTCAAAGAGGCAACATTTGAAAATGGACCATTTTTTTCGTTTCTGAAGCATGTCGTAAGGGGGGGTGGTTATCTCTTTCATCAAAAATCGGACGTTTTTAATTGAACAATAAAGGCCTACAAATGTTATTTAATTCACTTTCTGGGGTGGAGAAAAACTTTTTAAGGCCTCAGAGTGAATAAATTGGCCATTTCCATTCACATTTACCCATTCCTCAAATCTTGTGTTTAGGGCCCCTGGAAGCTTGAAAATCACTTTAAACATCTAATTTTATCTCTAAAAGTGATTATCCACATACAAATGTGAATTGTCGATTAAAGACGCAACATTTGAAAATGGACCATTTTTTTCGTTTGTGAAGCATGTCGTAAGGGGGGGTGGTTATCTCTTTCACCAAAAATAAGGCGTTTTTGAGTGAACCATAAAGGCCTCCAAATGTTATTTTATTCACTTCCCGTGGAGGAGAAACACTTTTTAAGGCCGCAGAGTGAGTAAATTGGCCATTTTCATTCACTTTTACCCATTCCTCAAATCTCGTGTTTAAGGACCCTGGAAGCATGAAAATCACTTTAAACATCTCATTTTATCTTTAAAAGTGATTTTCCACGTACAAATGTGAATTGTAGTTCAAAGAGGCAACATTTGAAAATGGACCATTTTTCCCTTTCTGAAGCATGTCGTAAGGGGGGGTGGTTATCTCTTTCACCAAAAAAAACGCGTTTTTGATTGAACAATAAAGGCCTCCAAATGTTATTTTATTCACTTCCCGTGGAGGAGAAACACTTTTTAAGGCCGCAGACTGAGTAAATTGGCCATATTCATTCACTTTTACCCATTCCCCAAATCTTGTGTTTAAGGCCCCTGGAAGCATGAAAATCACTTTAAACATCTCCTGTTATCTTTAAAAGTGATTTTCCACGTACAAATGTGAATTGTAGTTCAAAGAGGCAACATTTGAAAACAGACAATTTTTTTAGTTTCTGAAGCATGTCGTAAGGGGGGGGTGGTTATCTCTTTCATCAAAAATCGGACGTTTTTGATTGAACAATAATGGCCTCCAAATGTTATTTTATTCACTTCCCGTGGAGGAGAAACACTTTTTAAGGCCGCAGAGTGAGTAAATTGGCCATTTTCATTCATTTTTACCCATTCCTCAAATCTCGTGTTTAAGGCCCCTGGAAGCATGAAAATCACTTTAAATATCTCATTTTATCTTTAAAAGTGATTTTCCACGTACAAATGTGAATTGTAGTTCAAAGAGGCAACATTTGAAAACGGACCATTTTTTACGTTTCTGAAGCATGTCGTAAGGGGGGGTGGTTATCTCTTTCGTCAAAAATCGGGTGTTTTCGCTTGAACAATAAAGGCCTACAAATGTTATTTAGTTCACTTCCCGTGGAGGAGAAACACTTTTTAAGGCCGCAGAGTGAGTAAATTGGCCATTTTCATTCACTTTTACCCATTCCTCAAATCTTGTGTTTAAGGCCCCTGGAAGCATGAAAATCACTTTAAACATCTCATTTTATCTTTATAAGTGATTTTCCACGTACAAATGTGAATTGTAGTTCAAAGAGGCAACATTTGAAAACAGACCATTTTTTTAGTTTCTGAAGCATGTTGTAAGGGGGGGTGGTTATCTCTTTCATCAAAAATCGGACGTTTTTGATTGAACAATAAAGGCCTCCAAATGTTATTTTATTCACTTCCCGTGGAGGAGAAACACTTTTTAAGGCCGCAGAGTGAATAAAATGGCCATTTTCATTCACTTTTACCCATTCCTCAAATCTTGTGTTTAGGGCCCCTGGAAGCTTGAAAATCACTTTAAACATCTCATTTTATCTTTAAAAGTGATTTTCCACGTACAAATGTGAATTGTAGTTAAAAGAGGCAACATTTGAAAACGGACCATTTTTTACGTTTCTGAAGCATGTCGTAAGGGGGGGTGGTTATCTCTTTCGTCAAAAATCGGGCGTTTTCGCTTAAACAATAAAGGCCTACAAATGTTATTTAGTTCACTTCCCGTGGAGGAGAAACACTTTTTAAGGCCGCAGAGTGAGTAAATTGGCCATATTCATTCACTTTTACCCATTCCTCAAGTCTTGTGTTTAAGGCCCCTGGAAGCATGAAAATCACTTTAAACATCTCATTTTATCTTTAAAAGTGATTTTCCACGTACAAATGTGAATTGTAGTTCAAAGAGGCAACATTTGAAAACGGACCATTTTTTACGTTTCTGAAGCATGTCGTAAGGGGGGGTGGTTATCTCTTTCGTCAAAAATCGGGTGTTTTCGCTTGAACAATAAAGGCCTACAAATGTTATTTAGTTCACTTCCCGTGGAGGAGAAACACTTTTTAAGGCCGCAGAGTGAGTAAATTGGCCATTTTCATTCACTTTTACCCATTCCTCAAATCTCGTGTTTAAGGCCCCTGGAAGCATGAAAATCACTTTAAACATCTCATTTTATCTTTAAAAGTGATTTTCCAAGTACAAATGTGAATTGTAGTTCAAAGAGGCAACCTTTGAAAACGGACCATTTTTTACGTTTCTGAAGCATGTCGTAAGGGGGGGTGGTTATCTCTTTCGTCAAAAATCGGGCGTTTTTGCTTGAACAATAAAGGCTACAAATGTTATTTAGTTCACTTCCCGTGGAGGAGAAACACTTTTTAAGGCCGCAGAGTGAGTAAATTGGCCATATTCATTCACTTTTACCCATTCCTCAAATCTTGTGTTTAAGGCCCCTGGAAGCATGAAAATCACTTTAAACATCTCCTGTTATCTTTAAAAGTGATTTTCCACGTACAAATGTGAATTGTAGTTCAAAGAGGCAACATTTGAAAACAGACAATTTTTTTAGTTTCTGAAGCATGTCGTAAGGGGGGGGTGGTTATCTCTTTCATCAAAAATCGGACGTTTTTGATTGAACAATAATGGCCTCCAAATGTTATTTTATTCACTTCCCGTGGAGGAGAAACACTTTTTAAGGCCGCAGAGTGAGTAAATTGGCCATTTTCATTCATTTTTACCCATTCCTCAAATCTCGTGTTTAAGGCCCCTGGAAGCATGAAAATCACTTTAAATATCTCATTTTATCTTTAAAAGTGATTTTCCACGTACAAATGTGAATTGTAGTTCAAAGAGGCAACATTTGAAAACGGACCATTTTTTACGTTTCTGAAGCATGTCGTAAGGGGGGGTGGTTATCTCTTTCGTCAAAAATCGGGTGTTTTCGCTTGAACAATAAAGGCCTACAAATGTTATTTAGTTCACTTCCCGTGGAGGAGAAACACTTTTTAAGGCCGCAGAGTGAGTAAATTGGCCATTTTCATTCACTTTTACCCATTCCTCAAATCTTGTGTTTAAGGCCCCTGGAAGCATGAAAATCACTTTAAACATCTCATTTTATCTTTATAAGTGATTTTCCACGTACAAATGTGAATTGTAGTTCAAAGAGGCAACATTTGAAAACAGACCATTTTTTTAGTTTCTGAAGCATGTTGTAAGGGGGGGTGGTTATCTCTTTCATCAAAAATCGGACGTTTTTGATTGAACAATAAAGGCCTCCAAATGTTATTTTATTCACTTCCCGTGGAGGAGAAACACTTTTTAAGGCCGCAGAGTGAATAAAATGGCCATTTTCATTCACTTTTACCCATTCCTCAAATCTTGTGTTTAGGGCCCCTGGAAGCTTGAAAATCACTTTAAACATCTCATTTTATCTTTAAAAGTGATTTTCCACGTACAAATGTGAATTGTAGTTAAAAGAGGCAACATTTGAAAACGGACCATTTTTTACGTTTCTGAAGCATGTCGTAAGGGGGGGTGGTTATCTCTTTCGTCAAAAATCGGGCGTTTTCGCTTAAACAATAAAGGCCTACAAATGTTATTTAGTTCACTTCCCGTGGAGGAGAAACACTTTTTAAGGCCGCAGAGTGAGTAAATTGGCCATATTCATTCACTTTTACCCATTCCTCAAGTCTTGTGTTTAAGGCCCCTGGAAGCATGAAAATCACTTTAAACATCTCATTTTATCTTTAAAAGTGATTTTCCACGTACAAATGTGAATTGTAGTTCAAAGAGGCAACATTTGAAAACGGACCATTTTTTACGTTTCTGAAGCATGTCGTAAGGGGGGGTGGTTATCTCTTTCGTCAAAAATCGGGTGTTTTCGCTTGAACAATAAAGGCCTACAAATGTTATTTAGTTCACTTCCCGTGGAGGAGAAACACTTTTTAAGGCCGCAGAGTGAGTAAATTGGCCATTTTCATTCACTTTTACCCATTCCTCAAATCTCGTGTTTAAGGCCCCTGGAAGCATGAAAATCACTTTAAACATCTCATTTTATCTTTAAAAGTGATTTTCCAAGTACAAATGTGAATTGTAGTTCAAAGAGGCAACCTTTGAAAACGGACCATTTTTTACGTTTCTGAAGCATGTCGTAAGGGGGGGTGGTTATCTCTTTCGTCAAAAATCGGGCGTTTTTGCTTGAACAATAAAGGCTACAAATGTTATTTAGTTCACTTCCCGTGGAGGAGAAACACTTTTTAAGGCCGCAGAGTGAGTAAATTGGCCATATTCATTCACTTTTACCCATTCCTCAAATCTTGTGTTTAAGGCCCCTGGAAGCATGAAAATCACTTTAAACATCTCATTTTATCTTTAAAAGTGATTTTCCACGTACAAATGTGAATTGTAGTTCAAAGAGGCAACATTTGAAAACGGACCATTTTTTACGTTTCTGAAGCATGTCGTAAGGGGGGGTGGTTATCTCTTTCATCAAAAATCGGACGTTTTTGATTGAACAATAAAGGCCTCCAAATGTTATTTTATTCACTTCCCGTGGAGGAGAAACACTTTTTAAGGCTGCAGAGTGAGTAAATTGGCCATTTTCATTCACTTTTACCCATTCCTCAAATCTCGTGTTTAAGGCCCCTGGAAGCATGAAAATCACTTTAAACATCTCATTTTATCTTTAAAAGTGATTTTCCACGTACAAATGTGAATTGTAGTTCAAAGAGGCAACATTTGAAAATGGACCATTTTTTTCGTTTCTGAAGCATGTCGTAAGGGGGGGTGGTTATCTCTTTCATCAAAAATCGGACGTTTTTAATTGAACAATAAAGGCCTACAAATGTTATTTAATTCACTTTCTGGGGTGGAGAAAAACTTTTTAAGGCCTCAGAGTGAATAAATTGGCCATTTCCATTCACATTTACCCATTCCTCAAATCTTGTGTTTAGGGCCCCTGGAAGCTTGAAAATCACTTTAAACATCTAATTTTATCTCTAAAAGTGATTATCCACATACAAATGTGAATTGTCGTTTAAAGACGCAACATTTGAAAATGGACCATTTTTTTCGTTTCTGAAGCATGTCGTAAGGGGGGGTGGTTATCTCTTTCACCAAAAAAAAGGCGTTTTTGATTGAACAATAAAGGCCTCCAAATGTTATTTTATTCACTTCCCGTGGAGGAGAAACACTTTTTAAGGCCGCAGAGTGAGTAAATTGGCCATTTTCATTCACTTTTACCCATTCCTCAAATCTCGTGTTTAAGGACCCTGGAAGCATGAAAATCACTTTAAACATCTCATTTTATCTTTAAAAGTGATTTTCCACGTACAAATGTGAATTGTAGTTCAAAGAGGCAACATTTGAAAATGGACCATTTTTTCCTTTCTGAAGCATGTCGTAAGGGGGGGTGGTTATCTCTTTCACCAAAAAAAACGCGTTTTTGATTGAACAATAAAGGCCTCCAAATGTTATTTTATTCACTTCCCGTGGAGGAGAAACACTTTTTAAGGCCGCAGACTGAGTAAATTGGCCATATTCATTCACTTTTACCCATTCCCCAAATCTTGTGTTTAAGGCCCCTGGAAGCATGAAAATCACTTTAAACATCTCCTGTTATCTTTAAAAGTGATTTTCCACGTACAAATGTGAATTGTAGTTCAAAGAGGCAACATTTGAAAACAGACCATTTTTTTAGTTTCTGAAGCATGTCGTAAGGGGGGGTGGTTATCTCTTTCATCAAAAATCGGACGTTTTTGATTGAACAATAATGGCCTCCAAATGTTATTTTATTCACTTCCCGTGGAGGAGAAACACTTTTTAAGGCCGCAGAGTGAGTAAATTGGCCATTTTCATTCACTTTTACCCATTCCTCAAATCTCGTGTTTAAGGCCCCTGGAAGCATGAAAATCACTTTAAATATCTCATTTTATCTTTAAAAGTGATTTTCCACGTACAAATGTGAATTGTAGTTCAAAGAGGCAACATTTGAAAACGGACCATTTTTTACGTTTCTGAAGCATGTCGTAAGGGGGGGTGATTATCTCTTTCGTCAAAAATCGGGCGTTTTTGCTTGAACAATAAAGGCCTACAAATGTTATTTAGTTCACTTCCCGTGGAGGAGAAACACTTTTTAAGGCCGCAGAGTGAGTAAATTGGCCACATTCATTCACTTTTACCCATTCCTCAAATCTTGTGTTTAAGGCCCCTGGAAGCATGAAAATCACTTTAAACATCTCATTTTATCTTTAATAGTGATTTTCCACGTACAAATGTGAATTGTAGTTCAAAGAGGCAACATTTGAAAACGGACCATTTTTTACGTTTCTGAAGCATGTCGTAAGGGGGGGTGGTTATCTCTTTCGTCAAAAATCAGGTGTTTTCGCTTGAACAATAAAGGCCTACAAATGTTATTTAGTTCACTTCCCGTGGAGGAGAAACACTTTTTAAGGCCGCAGAGTGAGTAAATAGGCCATTTTCATTCACTTTTACCGATTCCTCAAATCTTGTGTTTAAGGCCCCTGGAAGCATGAAAATCACTTTAAACATCTCATTTTATCTTTATAAGTGATTTTCCACGTACAAATGTGAATTGTAGTTCAAAGAGGTAACATTTGAAAACGGACCATTTTTTACGTTTCTGAAGCATGTCGTAAGGGGGGTGGTTATCTCTTTCGTCAAAAATCGGGCGTTTTCGCTTAAACAATAAAGGCCTACAAATGTTATTTAGTTCACTTCCCGTGGAGGAGAAACACTTTTTAAGGCCGCAGAGTGAGTAAATTGGCCATATTCATTCACTTTTACCCATTCCTCAAATCTTGTGTTTAAGGCCCCTGGAAGCATGAAAATCACTTTAAACAT
Source organism: Triturus cristatus (assembly GCF_964204655.1). NCBI lineage: Eukaryota > Metazoa > Chordata > Amphibia > Caudata > Salamandridae > Triturus > Triturus cristatus. Next base: position 1,220,734,594 of record NC_140590.1, on the reverse strand, counting down.
CTCATTTTATCTTTAAAAGTGATTTTCCACGTACAAATGTGAATTGTAGTTCAAAGAGGCAACATTTGAAAACGGACCATTTTTTACGTTTCTGAAGCATGTCGTAAGGGGGGGTGGTTATCTCTTTCGTCAAAAATCGGGTGTTTTCGCTTGAACAATAAAGGCCTACAAATGTTATTTAGTTCACTTCCCGTGGAGGAGAAACACTTTTTAAGGCCGCAGAGTGAGTAAATTGGCCATTTTCATTCACTTTTACCCATTCCTCAAATCTCGTGTTTAAGGCCCCTGGAAGCATGAAAATCACTTTAAACATCTCATTTTATCTTTAAAAGTGATTTTCCAAGTACAAATGTGAATTGTAGTTCAAAGAGGCAACCTTTGAAAACGGACCATTTTTTACGTTTCTGAAGCATGTCGTAAGGGGGGGTGGTTATCTCTTTCGTCAAAAATCGGGCGTTTTTGCTTGAACAATAAAGGCTACAAATGTTATTTAGTTCACTTCCCGTGGAGGAGAAACACTTTTTAAGGCCGCAGAGTGAGTAAATTGGCCATATTCATTCACTTTTACCCATTCCTCAAATCTTGTGTTTAAGGCCCCTGGAAGCATGAAAATCACTTTAAACATCTCATTTTATCTTTAAAAGTGATTTTCCACGTACAAATGTGAATTGTAGTTCAAAGAGGCAACATTTGAAAATAGACCATTTTTTTAGTTTCTGAAGCATGTTGTAAGGGGGGGTGGTTATCTCTTTCATCAAAAATCGGACGTTTTTGATTGAACAATAAAGGCCTCCAAATGTTATTTTATTCACTTCCCGTGGAGGAGAAACACTTTTTAAGGCCGCAGAGTGAATAAAATGGCCATTTTCATTCACTTTTACCCATTCCTCAAATCTTGTGTTTAGGGCCCCTGGAAGCTTGAAAATCACTTTAAACATCTCATTTTATCTTTAAAAGTGATTTTCCACGTACAAATGTGAATTGTAGTTCAAAGAGGCAACATTTGAAAACAGACCATTTTTTTAGTTTCTGAAGCATGTCGTAAGGGGGGGTGGTTATCTCTTTCATCAAAAATCGGACGTTTTTAATTGAACAGTAAAGGCCTACAAATGTTATTTAATTCACTTTCTGGGCTGGAGTAAAACTTTTTAAGGCCTCAGAGTGAATAAATTGGCCATTTTCATTCACTTTTACCCATTCCTCAAATCTTGTGTTTAGGGCCCCTGGAAGCTTGACAATCACTTTAAACATCTCATTTTATCTTTAAAAGTGATTTTCCACGTACAAATGTGAATTGTAGTTAAAAGAGGCAACATTTGAACACGGACCATTTTTTACGTTTCTGAAGCATGTCGTAAGGGGGGGTGGTTATCCCTTTCGTCAAACATTGGGCGTTTTCGCTTGAACAATAAAGGCCTACAAATGTTATTTAGTTCACTTCCCGTGGAGGAAAAACACTTTTTAAGGCCGCAGAGTGAGTAAATTGGCCATATTCATTCACTTTTACCCATTCCTCAAATCTTGTGTTTAAGGCCCCTGGAAGCATGAAAATCACTTTAAACATCTCATTTTATCTTTAAAAGTGATTTTCCACGTACAAATGTGAATTGTAGTTCAAAGAGGCAACATTTGAAAACAGACCATTTTTTTAGTTTCTGAAGCATGTCGTAAGGGGGGGTGGTTATCTCTTTCATCAAAAATCGGATGTTTTTGATTGAACAATAAAGGCCTACAAATGTTATTTAATTCACTTTCTGGGGTGGAGAAAAACTTTTTAAGGCCTCAGAGTGAATAAATTGGCCATTTTCATTCACATTTACCCATTCCTCAAATCTTGTGTTTAGGGCCCCTGGAAGCTTGAAAATCACTTTAAACATCTCATTTTATCTTTAAAAGTGATTTACCACGTACAAATGTCAATTGTAGTTAAAAGAGGCAACATTTGAAAACGGACCATTTTTTACGTTTCTGAAGCATGTCGTAAGGGGGGGTGATTATCTCTTTCGTCAAAAATCCGGCGTTTTTGCTTGAACAATAAAGGCCTACAAATGTTATTTAGTTCACTTCCCGTGGAGGAGAAACACTTTTTAAGGCCGCAGAGTGAGTAAATTGGCCATTTTCATTCACATTTACCCATTCCTCAAATCTTGTGTTTAGGGCCCCTGGAAGCTTGAAAATCACTTTAAACATCTAATTTTATCTCTAAAAGTGATTATCCACGTACAAATGTGAATTGTCGTTTAAAGACGCAACATTTGAAAATGGACCATTTTTTTCGTTTCTGAAGCATGTCGTGAGGGGGGTGGTTATCTCTTTCACCAAGAAAAAGGCGTTTTTGATTGAACAATAAAGGCCTCCAAATGGTATTTTATTCACTTCCCGTTGAGGAGAAACACTTTTTAAGGCCGCAGAGTGAGTAAATTGGCCATTTTCATTCACTTTTACCCATTCCTCAAATCTCGTGTTTAAGGCCCCTGGAAGCATGAAAATCACTTTAAACATCTCATTTTATCTTTAAAAGTGATTTTCCAAGTACAAATGTGAATTGTAGTTCAAAGAGGCAACATTTGAAAACGGACCATTTTTTACGTTTCTGAAGCATGTCGTAAGGGGGGGTGGTTATCTCTTTCGTCAAAAATCGGGCGTTTTTGCTTGAACAATAAAGGCTACAAATGTTATTTAGTTCACTTCCCGTGGAGGAGAAACACTTTTTAAGGCCGCAGAGTGAGTAAATTGGCCATATTCATTCACTTTTACCCATTCCTCAAATCTTGTGTTTAAGGCCCCTGGAAGCATGAAAATCACTTTAAACATCTCATTTTATCTTTAAAAGTGATTTTCCACGTACAAATGTGAATTGTAGTTCAAAGAGGCAACATTTGAAAACGGACCATTTTTTACGTTTCTGAAGCATGTCGTAAGGGGGGGTGATTATCTCTTTCGTCAAAAATCGGGCGTTTTTGCTTGAACAATAAAGGCCTACAAATGTTAATTAGTTCACTTCCCGTGGAGGAGAAACACTTTTTAAGGCCGCAGAGTGAGTAAATTGGCCATATTCATTCACTTTTACCCATTCCTCAAATCTTGTGTTTAAGGCCCCTGGAAGCATGAAAATCACTTTAAACATCTCATTTTATCTTTAATAGTGATTTTCCAAGTACAAATGTGAATTGTAGTTCAAAGAGGCAACATTTGAAAACGGACCATTTTTTACGTTTCTGAAGCATGTCGTAAGGGGGGGTGGTTATCTCTTTCGTCAAAAATCGGGTGTTTTCGCTTGAACAATAAAGGCCTACAAATGTTATTTAGTTCACTTCCCGTGGAGGAGAAACACTTTTTAAGGCCGCAGAGTGAGTAAATTGGCCATTTTCATTCACTTTTACCCATTACTCAAATCTTGTGTTTAAGGCCCCTGGAAGCATGAAAATCACTTTAAACATCTCATTTTATCTTTATAAGTGATTTTCCACATACAAATGTGAATTGTAGTTCAAAAAGGCAACATTTGAAAACAGACCATTTTTTTGGTTTCTGAAGCATGTCGTAAGGGGGGGTGGTTATCTCTTTCATCAAAAATCCGGCGTTTTTGCTTGAACAATAAAGGCCTACAAATGTTATTTAATTCACTTTCTGGGGTGGAGAAAAACTTTTTAAGGCCTCAGAGTGAATAAATTGGCCATTTTCATTCACTTTTACCCATTCCTCAAATCTTGTGTTTAGGGCCCCTGGAAGCTTGAAAATCACTTTAAACATCTCATTTTATCTTTAAAAGTGATTTACCACGTACAAATGTCAATTGTAGTTAAAAGAGGCAACATTTGAAAACGGACCATTTTTTACGTTTCTGAAGCATGTCGTAAGGGGGGGTGATTATCTCTTTCGTCAAAAATCCGGCGTTTTTGCTTGAACAATAAAGGCCTACAAATGTTATTTAGTTCACTTCCCGTGGAGGAGAAACACTTTTTAAGGCCGCAGAGTGAGTAAATTGGCCATTTTCATTCACATTTACCCATTCCTCAAATCTTGTGTTTAGGGCCCCTGGAAGCTTGAAAATCACTTTAAACATCTAATTTTATCTCTAAAAGTGATTATCCACGTACAAATGTGAATTGTCGTTTAAAGACGCAACATTTGAAAATGGACCATTTTTTTCGTTTCTGAAGCATGTCGTGAGGGGGGTGGTTATCTCTTTCACCAAGAAAAAGGCGTTTTTGATTGAACAATAAAGGCCTCCAAATGGTATTTTATTCACTTCCCGTTGAGGAGAAACACTTTTTAAGGCCGCAGAGTGAGTAAATTGGCCATTTTCATTCACTTTTACCCATTCCTCAAATCTCGTGTTTAAGGCCCCTGGAAGCATGAAAATCACTTTAAACATCTCATTTTATCTTTAAAAGTGCTTTTCCAAGTACAAATGTGAATTGTAGTTCAAAGAGGCAACATTTGAAAACGGACCATTTCTTACGTTTCTGAAGCATGTCGTAAGGGGGGGTGGTTATCTCTTTCGTCAAAAATCGGGCGTTTTTGCTTGAACAATAAAGGCTACAAATGTTATTTAGTTCACTTCCCGTGGAGGAGAAACACTTTTTAAGGCCGCAGAGTGAGTAAATTGGCCATATTCATTCACTTTTACCCATTCCTCAAATCTTGTGTTTAAGGCCCCTGGAAGCATGAAAATCACTTTAAACATCTCATTTTATCTTTAAAAGTGATTTTCCACGTACAAATGTGAATTGTAGTTCAAAGAGGCAACATTTGAAAACGGACCATTTTTTACGTTTCTGAAGCATGTCGTAAGGGGGGGTGATTATCTCTTTCGTCAAAAATCGGGCGTTTTTGCTTGAACAATAAAGGCCTACAAATGTTAATTAGTTCACTTCCCGTGGAGGAGAAACACTTTTTAAGGCCGCAGAGTGAGTAAATTGGCCATATTCATTCACTTTTACCCATTCCTCAAATCTTGTGTTTAAGGCCCCTGGAAGCATGAAAATCACTTTAAACATCTCATTTTATCTTTAATAGTGATTTTCCAAGTACAAATGTGAATTGTAGTTCAAAGAGGCAACATTTGAAAACGGACCATTTTTTACGTTTCTGAAGCATGTCGTAAGGGGGGGTGGTTATCTCTTTCGTCAAAAATCGGGTGTTTTCGCTTGAACAATAAAGGCCTACAAATGTTATTTAGTTCACTTCCCGTGGAGGAGAAACACTTTTTAAGGCCGCAGAGTGAGTAAATTGGCCATTTTCATTCACTTTTACCCATTACTCAAATCTTGTGTTTAAGGCCCCTGGAAGCATGAAAATCACTTTAAACATCTCATTTTATCTTTATAAGTGATTTTCCACGTACAAATGTGAATTGTAGTTCAAAAAGGCAACATTTGAAAACAGACCATTTTTTTGGTTTCTGAAGCATGTCGTAAGGGGGGGTGGTTATCTCTTTCATCAAAAATCCGGCGTTTTTGCTTGAACAATAAAGGCCTACAAATGTTATTTAATTCACTTTCTGGGGTGGAGAAAAACTTTTTAAGGCCTCAGAGTGAATAAATTGGCCATTTTCATTCACTTTTACCCATTCCTCAAATCTTGTGTTTAGGGCCCCTGGAAGCTTGAAAATCACTTTAAACATCTCATTTTATCTTTAAAAGTGATTTACCACGTACAAATGTCAATTGTAGTTAAAAGAGGCAACATTTGAAAACGGACCATTTTTTACGTTTCTGAAGCATGTCGTAAGGGGGGGTGATTATCTCTTTCGTCAAAAATCCGGCGTTTTTGCTTGAACAATAAAGGCCTACAAATGTTATTTAGTTCACTTCCCGTGGAGGAGAAACACTTTTTAAGGCCGCAGAGTGAGTAAATTGGCCATTTTCATTCACTTTTACCCATTCCTCAAATCTCGTGTTTAAGGCCCCTGGAAGCATGAAAATCACCTTAAACATCTCATTTTATCTGTAAAAGTGATTTTCCACGTACAAATGTGAATTGTAGTTCAAAGAGGCAACATTTGAAAACGGACCATTTTTTACGTTTCTGAAGCTTGTCGTAAGGGGGGGTGCTTATCTCTTTCGTCAAAATCGGGCGTTTTCGCTTGAACAATAAAGGCCTACAAATGGTATTTAGTTCACTTCCCGTGGAGGAGAAACACTTTTTAAGGCCGCAGAGTGAGTAAATTGGCCATATTCATTCACTTTTACCCATTCCTCAAATCTTGTGTTTAAGGCCCCTGGAAGCATGAAAATCACTTTAAACATCTCATTTTATCTTTAATAGTGATTTTCCACGTACAAATGTGAATTGTAGTTCAAAGAGGCAACATTTGAAAACGGACCATTTTTTACGTTTCTGAAGCATGTCGTAAGGGGGGGTGGTTATCTCTTTCGTCAAAAATCGGGTGTTTTCGCTTGAACAATAAAGGCCTACAAATGTTATTTAGTTCACTTCCCGTGGAGGAGAAACACTTTTTAAGGCCGCAGAGTGAGTAAATTGGCCATTTTCATTCACTTTTACCCATTCCTCAAATCTTGTGTTTAAGGCCCCTGGAAGCATGAAAATCACTTTAAACATCTCATTTTATCTTTATAAGTGATTTTCCACGTACAAATGTGAATTGAAGTTCAAAGAGGCAACATTTGAAAACAGACCATTTTTTTAGTTTCTGAAGCATGTTGTAAGGGGGGGTGGTTATCTCTTTCATCAAAAATCGGACGTTTTTGATTGAACAATAAAGGCCTCCAAATGTTATTTTATTAACTTCCCGTGGAGAAGAAACACTTTTTAAGGCCGCAGAGTGAATAAAATGGCCATTTTCATTCACTTTTACCCATTCCTCAAATCTTGTGTTTAGGGCCCCTGGAAGCTTGAAAATCACTTTAAACATCTCATTTTATCTTTAAAAGTGATTTTCCACGTACAAATGTGAATTGTAGTTAAAAGAGGCAACATTTGAAAACGGACCATGTTTTACGTTTCTGAAGCATGTCGTAAGGGGGGGTGGTTATCTCTTTCGTCAAAAATCGGGCGTTTTCGCTTAAACAATAAAGGCCTACAAATGTTATTTAGTTCACTTCCCGTGGAGAAGAAACACTTTTTAAGGCCGCAGAGTGAGTAAATTGGCCATTTTCATTCACTTTTACCCATTCCTCAAATCTTGTGTTTAAGGCCCCTGGAAGCATGAAAATCACTTTAAACATCTCATTTTATCTTTATAAGTGATTTTCCACGTACAAATGTGAATTGTAGTTCAAAGAGGCAACATTTGAAAACAGACCATTTTTTTAGTTTCTGAAGCATGTTGTAAGGGGGGGTGGTTATCTCTTTCATCAAAAATCGGACGTTTTTGATTGAACAATAAAGGCCTCCAAATGTTATTTTATTCACTTCCCGTGGAGGAGAAACACTTTTTAAGGCCGCAGAGTGAATAAAATGGCCATTTTCACTCACTTTTACCCATTCCTCAAATCTTGTGTTTAGGGCCCCTGGAAGCTTGAAAATCACTTTAAACATCTCATTTTATCTTTAAAAGTGATTTTCCACGTACAAATGTGAATTGTAGTTAAAAGAGGCAACATTTGAAAACGGACCATTTTTTACGTTTCTGAAGCATGTCGTAAGGGGGGGTGGTTATCTCTTTCGTCAAAAATCGGGCGTTTTCGCTTAAACAATAAAGGCCTACAAATGTTATTTAGTTCACTTCCCGTGGAGAAGAAACACTTTTTAAGGCCGCAGAGTGAGTAAATTGGCCATATTCATTCACTTTTACCCATTCCTCAAATCTTGTGTTTAAGGCCCCCGGAAGCATGAAAATCACTTTAAACATCTCATTTTATCTTTAAAAGTGATTTTCCACGTACAAATGTGAATTGTAGTTCAAAGAGGCAACATTTGAAAACAGACCATTTTTTTAGTTTCTGAAGCATGTTGTAAGGGGGGGTGGTTATCTCTTTCATCAAAAATCGGACGTTTTTGATTGAACAATAAAGGCCTCCAAATGTTATTTTATTCACTTCCCGTGGAGGAGAAACACTTTTTAAGGCCGCAGAGTGAGTAAATTGGCCATATTCATTCACTTTTACCCATTCCTCAAATCTTGTGTTTAAGGCCCCTGGAAGCATGAAAATCACTTTAAACATCTCATTTTATCTTTAATAGTGATTTTCCACGTACAAATGTGAATTGTAGTTCAAAGAGGCAACATTTGAAAACGGACCATTTTTTACGTTTCTGAAGCATGTCGTAAGGGGGGGTGGTTATCTCTTTCGTCAAAAATCGGGTGTTTTTAGCTTGAACAATAAACGCCTACAAATGTTATTTAGTTCACTTCCCGTGGAGGAGAAACACTTTTTAAGGCCGCAGAGTGAGTAAATTGGCCATTTTTATTCACTTTTACCCATTCCTCAAATCTTGTGTTTAAGGCCCCTGGAAGCATGAAAATCACTTTCAACATCTCATTTTATCTTTATAAGTGATTTTCCACGTACAAATGTGAATTGTAGTTCAAAGAGGCAACATTTGAAAACAGACCATTTTTTTAGTTTCTGAAGCATGTTGTAAGGGGGGGTGGTTATCTCTTTCATCAAAAATCGGACGTTTTTGATTGAACAATAAAGGCCTCCAAATGTTATTTTATTCACTTCCCGTGGAGGAGAAACACTTTTTAAGGCCGCAGAGTGAATAAAATGGCCATTTTCATTCACTTTTACCCATTCCTCAAATCTTGTGTTTAGGGCCCCTGGAAGCTTGAAAATCACTTTAAACATCTCATTTTATCTTTAAAAGTGATTTTCCACGTACAAATGTGAATTGTAGTTAAAAGAGGCAACATTTGTAAACGGACCATTTTTTACGTTTCTGAAGCATGTCGTAAGGGGGGGTGGTTATCTCTTTCGTCAAAAATCGGGCGTTTTCGCTTAAACAATAAAGGCCTACAAATGTTATTTAGTTCACTTCCCGTGGAGAAGAAACACTTTTTAAGGCCGCAGAGTGAGTAAATTGGCCATATTCATTCACTTTTACCCATTCCTCAAATCTTGTGTTTAAGGCCCCTGGAAGCATGAAAATCACTTTAAACATCTCATTTTATCTTTAAAAGTGATTTTCCACGTACAAATGTGAATTGTAGTTCAAAGAGGCAACATTTGAAAACAGACCATTTTTTTAGTTTCTGAAGCATGTTGTAAGGGGGGGTGGTTATCTCTTTCATCAAAAATCGGACGTTTTTGATTGAACAATAAAGGCCTCCAAATGTTATTTTATTCACTTCCCGTGGAGGAGAAACACTTTTTAAAGCCGCAGAGTGAGTAAATTAGCCAATTTCATTCACTTTTACCCATTCCTCAAATCTTGTGTTTAAGGCCCCTGGAAGCATGAAAATCACTTTAAACATCTCATTTTATCTTTAATAGTGATTTTCCACGTACAAATGTGAATTGTAGTTCAAAGAGGCAACATTTGAAAACGGACCATTTTTTACGTTTCTGAAGCATGTCGTAAGGGGGGGTGGTTATCTCTTTCGTCAAAAATCGGGTGTTTTCGCTTGAACAATAAAGGCCTACAAATGTTATTTAGTTCACTTCCCGTGGAGGAGAAACACTTTTTAAGGCCGCAGAGTGAGTAAATTGGCCATTTTCATTCACTTTTACCCATTCCTCAAATCTTGTGTTTAAGGCCCCTGGAAGCATGAAAATCACTTTAAACATCTCATTTTATCTTTATAAGTGATTTTCCACGTACAAATGTGAATTGTAGTTCAAAGAGGCAACATTTGAAAACGGACCATTTTTTACGTTTCTGAAGCTTGTCGTAAGGGGGGGTGCTTATCTCTTTCGTCAAAATCGGGCGTTTTCGCTTGAACAATAAAGGCCTACAAATGTTATTTAGTTCACTTCCCGTGGAGGAGAAACACTTTTTAAGGCCGCAGACTGAGTAAATTGGCCATATTCATTCACTTTTACCCATTCCTCAAATCTTGTGTTTAAGGCCCCTGGAAGCATGAAAATCACTTTAAACATCTCATTTTATCTTTAATAGTGATTTTCCACGTACAAATGTGAATTGTAGTTCAAAGAGGCAACATTTGAAAACGTATCATTTTTTACGTTTCTGAAGCATGTCGTAAGGGGGGGTGGTTATCTCTTTCGTCAAAAATCGGGTGTTTTCGCTTGAACAATAAAGGCCTACAAATGTTATTTAGTTCACTTCCCGTGGAGGAGAAACACTTTTTAAGGCCGCAGAGTGAGTAAATTGGCCATATTCATTCACTTTTACCCATTCCTCAAATCTTGTGTTTAAGGCCCCTGGAAGCATGAAAATCACTTTAAACATCTCATTTTATCTTTAAAAGTGATTTTCCACGTACAAATGTGAATTGTGGTTCAAAGAGGCAACATTTGAAAACAGACCATTTTTATAGTTTCTGAAGCATGTCGTAAGGGGGGGTGGTTATCTCTTTCATCAAAAATCAGACGTTTTTAATTGAACAGTAAAGGCCTACAAATGTTATTTAATTCACTTTCTGGGGTGGAGTAAAACTTTTTAAGGCCTCAGAGTGAATAAATTGGCCATTTTCATTCACTTTTACCCATTCCTCAAATCTTGTGTTTAGGGCCCCTGGAAGCTTGACAATCACTTTAAACATCTCATTTTATCTTTAAAAGTGATTTTCCACGTACAAATGTGAATTGTAGTTAAAAGAGGCAACATTTGAAAACGGACCATTTTTTACGTTTCTGAAGCATGTCGTAAGGGGGGGTGGTTATCCCTTTCGTCAAAAATTGGGCGTTTTCGCTTGAACAATAAAGGCCTACAAATGTTATTTAGTTCACTTCCCGTGGAGGAAAAACACTTTTTAAGGCCGCAGAGTGAGTAAATTGGCCATATTCATTCACTTTTACCCATTCCTCAAATCTTGTGTTTCAGGCCCCTGGAAGCATGAAAATCACTTTAAACATCTCATTTTATCTTTAAAAGGGATTTTCCACATACAAATGTGAATTGTAGTTCAAAGAGGCAACATTTGAAAACAGACCATTTTTTTAGTTTCTGAAGCATGTCGTAAGGGGGGGTGGTTATCTCTTTCATCAAAAATCGGACGTTTTTGATTGAACAATAAAGGCCTACAAATGTTATTTAATTCACTTTCTGGGGTGGAGAAAAACTTTTTAAGGCCTCAGAGTGAATAAATTGGCCATTTTCATTCACATTTACCCATTCCTCAAATCTTGTGTTTAGGGCCCCTGGAAGCTTGAAAATCACTTTAAACATCTCATTTTATCTTTAAAAGTGATTTTCCACGTACAAATGTGAATTGTAGTTCAAAGAGGCAACATTTGAAAACGGACTATTTTTTACGTTTCTGAAGCTTGTCGTAAGGGGGGGTGGTTATCTCTTTCGTCAAAAATCGGACGTTTTCGCTTGAACAATAAAGGCCTACAAATGTTATTTAGTTCACTTCCCGTGGAGGAGAAACACTTTTTAAGGCCGCAGACTGAGTAAATTGGCCATATTCATTCACTTTTACCCATTCCTCAAATCTTGTGTTTAAGGCCCCTGGAAGCATGAAAATCACTTTAAACATCTCATTTTATTTTTAATAGTGATTTTCCACGTACAAATGTGAATTGTAGTTGAAAGAGGCAACATTTGAAAACGGACCATTTTTTACGTTTCTGAAGCATGTCGTAAGGGGGGGTGGTTATCTCTTTCGTCAAAAATCGCGTGTTTTCGCTTGAACAATAAAGGCCTACAAATGTTATTTAGTTCACTTCCCGTGGAGGAGAAACACTTTTTAAGGCCGCAGAGTGAGTAAATTGGCCATTTTCATTCACTTTTACCCATTCCTCAAATCTCGTGTTTAAGGCCCCTGGAAGCATGAAAATCACTTTAAACATCTCATTTTATCTTTAATAGTGATTTTCCACGTACAAATGTGAATTGTAGTTCAAAGAGGCAACATTTGAAAACGGACCATTTTTCACGTTTCTGAAGCATGTCGTAAGGGGGGGTGGTTATCTCTTTCGTCAAAAATCGGGTGTTTTCGCTTGAACAATAAAGGCCTACAAATGTTATTTAGTTCACTTCCCGTGGAGGAGAAACACTTTTTAAGGCCGCAGAGTGAGTAAATTGGCCATTTTCATTCACTTTTACCCATTCCTCAAATCTTGTGTTTAAGGCCCCTGGAAGCATGAAAATCACTTTAAACATCTCATTTTATCTTTATAAGTGATTTTCCACGTACAAATGTGAGTTGTAGTTCAAAGAGGCAACATTTGAAAACAGACCATTTTTTTAGTTTCTGAAGCATGTTGTAAGGGGGGGTGGTTATCTCTTTCATAAAAAATCGGACGTTTTTGATTGAACAATAAAGGCCTCCAAATGTTATTTTATTCACTTCCCGTGGAGGAGAAACACTTTTTAAGGCCGCAGAGTGAATAAAATGGCCATTTTCATTCACTTTTACCCATTCCTCAAATCTTGTGTTTAGGGCCCCTGGAAGCTTGAAAATCACTTTAAACATCTCATTTTATCTTTAAAAGTGATTTTCCACGTACAAATGTGAATTGTAGTTAAAAGAGGCAACATTTGAAAACGGACCATTTTTTACGTTTCTGAAGCATGTCGTAAGGGGGGGTGGTTATCTCTTTCGTCAAAAATCGGGCGTTTTCGCTTAAACAATAAAGGCCTACAAATTTTATTTAGTTCACTTCCCGTGGAGAAGAAACACTTTTTAAGGCCGCAGAGTGAGTAAATTGGCCATATTCATTCACTTTTACCCATTCCTCAAATCTTGTGTTTAAGGCCCCTGGAAGCATGAAAATCACTTTAAACATCTCATTTTATCTTTAAAAGTGATTTTCCACGTACAAATGTGAATTGTAGTTCAAAGAGGCAACATTTGAAAACAGACCATTTTTTTAGTTTCTGAAGCATGTTGTAAGGGGGGGTGGTTATCTCTTTCATCAAAAATCGGACGTTTTTGATTGAACAATAAAGGCCTCCAAATGTTATTTTATTCACTTCCCGTGGAGGAGAAACACTTTTTAAAGCCGCAGAGTGAGTAAATTGGCCAATTTCATTCACTTTTACCCATTCCTCAAATCTTGTGTTTAAGGCCCCTGGAAGCATGAAAATCACTTTAAACATCTCATTTTATCTTTAATAGTGATTTTCCACGTACAAATGTGAATTGTAGTTCAAAGAGGCAACATTTGAAAACGGACCATTTTTTACGTTTCTGAAGCATGTCGTAAGGGGGGGTGGTTATCTCTTTCGTCAAAAATCGGGTGTTTTCGCTTGAACAATAAAGGCCTACAAATGTTATTTAGTTCACTTCCCGTGGAGGAGAAACACTTTTTAAGGCCGCAGAGTGAGTAAATTGGCCATTTTCATTCACTTTTACCCATTCCTCAAATCTTGTGTTTAAGGCCCCTGGAAGCATGAAAATCCCTTTAAACATCTCATTTTATCTTTATAAGTGATTTTCCACGTACAAATGTGAATTGTAGTTCAAAGAGGCAACATTTGAAAACAGACCATTTTTTTTAGTTTCTGAAGCATGTTGTAAGGGGGGGTGGTTATCTCTTTCATCAAAAATCGGACGTTTTTGATTGAACAATAAAGGCCTCCAAATGTTATTTTATTCACTTCCCGTGGAGGAGAAACACTTTTTAAGGCCGCAGAGTGAATAAAATGGCCATTTTCATTCACTTTTACCCATTCCTCAAATCTTGTGTTTAGGGCCCCTGGAAGCTTGAAAATCACTTTAAACATCTCATTTTATCTTTAAAAGTGATTTACCACGTACAAATGTCAATTGTAGTTAAAAGAGGCAACATTTGAAAACGGACCATTTTTTACGTTTCTGAAGCATGTCGTAAGGGGGGGTGATTATCTCTTTCGTCAAAAATCCGGCGTTTTTGCTTGAACAATAAAGGCCTACAAATGTTATTTAGTTCACTTCCCGTGGAGGAGAAACACTTTTTAAGGCCGCAGAGTGAGTAAATTGGCCATTTTCATTCACTTTTACCCATTCCTCAAATCTCGTGTTTAAGGCCCCTGGAAGCATGAAAATCACCTTAAACATCTCATTTTATCTGTAAAAGTGATTTTCCACATACAAATGTGAATTGTAGTTCAAAGAGGCAACATTTGAAAACGGACCATTTTTTACGTTTCTGAAGCTTGTCGTAAGGGGGGGTGCTTATCTCTTTCGTCAAAATCGGGCGTTTTCGCTTGAACAATAAAGGCCTACAAATGTTATTTAGTTCACTTCCCGTGGAGGAGAAACACTTTTTAAGGCCGCAGACTGAGTAAATTGGCCATATTCATTCACTTTTACCCATTCCTCAAATCTTGTGTTTAAGGCCCCTGGAAGAATGAAAATCACTTTAAACATCTCATTTTATCTTTAATAGTGATTTTCCACGTACAAATGTGAATTGTAGTTCAAAGAGGCAACATTTGAAAAAGGATCATTTTTTACGTTTCTGAAGCATGTCGTAAGGGGGGGTGGTTATCTCTTTCGTCAAAAATCGGGTGTTTTCGCTTGAACAATAAAGGCCTACAAATGTTATTTAGTTCACTTCCCGTGGAGGAGAAACACTTTTTAAGGCCGCAGAGTGAGTAAATTGGCCATATTCATTCACTTTTACCCATTCCTCAAATCTTGTGTTTAAGGCCCCTGGAAGCATGAAAATCACTTTAAACATCTCATTTTATCTTTAAAAGTGATTTTCCACGTACAAATGTGAATTGTAGTTCAAAGAGGCAACATTTGAAAACAGACCATTTTTTTAGTTTCTGAAGCATGTTGTAAGGGGGGGTGGTTATCTCTTTCATCAAAAATCGGACGTTTTTGATTGAACAATAAAGGCCTCCAAATGTTATTTTATTCACTTCCCGTGGAGGAGAAACACTTTTTAAGGCCGCAGAGTGAATAAAATGGCCATTTTCATTCACTTTTACCCATTCCTCAAATCTTGTGTTTAGGGCCCCTGGAAGCTTGAAAATCACTTTAAACATCTCATTTTATCTTTAAAAGTGATTTTCCACGTACAAATGTGAATTGTAGTTAAAAGAGGCAACATTTGAAAACGGACCATTTTTTACGTTTCTGAAGCATGTCGTAAGGGGGGGTGGTTATCTCTTTCGTCAAAAATCGGGCGTTTTCGCTTAAACAATAAAGGCCTACAAATTTTATTTAGTTCACTTCCCGTGGAGAAGAAACACTTTTTAAGGCCGCAGAGTGAGTAAATTGGCCATATTCATTCACTTTTACCCATTCCTCAAATCTTGTGTTTAAGGCCCCTGGAAGCATGAAAATCACTTTAAACATCTCATTTTATCTTTAAAAGTGATTTTCCACGTACAAATGTGAATTGTAGTTCAAAGAGGCAACATTTGAAAACAGACCATTTTTTTAGTTTCTGAAGCATGTTGTAAGGGGGGGTGGTTATCTCTTTCATCAAAAATCGGACGTTTTTGATTGAACAATAAAGGCCTCCAAATGTTATTTTATTCACTTCCCGTGGAGGAGAAACACTTTTTAAAGCCGCAGAGTGAGTAAATTGGCCAATTTCATTCACTTTTACCCATTCCTCAAATCTTGTGTTTAAGGCCCCTGGAAGCATGAAAATCACTTTAAACATCTCATTTTATCTTTAATAGTGATTTTCCACGTACAAATGTGAATTGTAGTTCAAAGAGGCAACATTTGAAAACGGACCATTTTTTACGTTTCTGAAGCATGTCGTAAGGGGGGGTGGTTATCTCTTTCGTCAAAAATCGGGTGTTTTCGCTTGAACAATAAAGGCCTACAAATGTTATTTAGTTCACTTCCCGTGGAGGAGAAACACTTTTTAAGGCCGCAGAGTGAGTAAATTGGCCATTTTCATTCACTTTTACCCATTCCTCAAATCTTGTGTTTAAGGCCCCTGGAAGCATGAAAATCCCTTTAAACATCTCATTTTATCTTTATAAGTGATTTTCCACGTACAAATGTGAATTGTAGTTCAAAGAGGCAACATTTGAAAACAGACCATTTTTTTTAGTTTCTGAAGCATGTTGTAAGGGGGGGTGGTTATCTCTTTCATCAAAAATCGGACGTTTTTGATTGAACAATAAAGGCCTCCAAATGTTATTTTATTCACTTCCCGTGGAGGAGAAACACTTTTTAAGGCCGCAGAGTGAATAAAATGGCCATTTTCATTCACTTTTACCCATTCCTCAAATCTTGTGTTTAGGGCCCCTGGAAGCTTGAAAATCACTTTAAACATCTCATTTTATCTTTAAAAGTGATTTACCACGTACAAATGTCAATTGTAGTTAAAAGAGGCAACATTTGAAAACGGACCATTTTTTACGTTTCTGAAGCATGTCGTAAGGGGGGGTGATTATCTCTTTCGTCAAAAATCCGGCGTTTTTGCTTGAACAATAAAGGCCTACAAATGTTATTTAGTTCACTTCCCGTGGAGGAGAAACACTTTTTAAGGCCGCAGAGTGAGTAAATTGGCCATTTTCATTCACTTTTACCCATTCCTCAAATCTCGTGTTTAAGGCCCCTGGAAGCATGAAAATCACCTTAAACATCTCATTTTATCTGTAAAAGTGATTTTCCACATACAAATGTGAATTGTAGTTCAAAGAGGCAACATTTGAAAACGGACCATTTTTTACGTTTCTGAAGCTTGTCGTAAGGGGGGGTGCTTATCTCTTTCGTCAAAATCGGGCGTTTTCGCTTGAACAATAAAGGCCTACAAATGTTATTTAGTTCACTTCCCGTGGAGGAGAAACACTTTTTAAGGCCGCAGACTGAGTAAATTGGCCATATTCATTCACTTTTACCCATTCCTCAAATCTTGTGTTTAAGGCCCCTGGAAGAATGAAAATCACTTTAAACATCTCATTTTATCTTTAATAGTGATTTTCCACGTACAAATGTGAATTGTAGTTCAAAGAGGCAACATTTGAAAAAGGATCATTTTTTACGTTTCTGAAGCATGTCGTAAGGGGGGGTGGTTATCTCTTTCGTCAAAAATCGGGTGTTTTCGCTTGAACAATAAAGGCCTACAAATGTTATTTAGTTCACTTCCCGTGGAGGAGAAACACTTTTTAAGGCCGCAGAGTGAGTAAATTGGCCATATTCATTCACTTTTACCCATTCCTCAAATCTTGTGTTTAAGGCCCCTGGAAGCATGAAAATCACTTTAAACATCTCATTTTATCTTTAAAAGTGATTTTCCACGTACAAATGTGAATTGTAGTTCAAAGAGGCAACATTTGAAAACAGACCATTTTTTTAGTTTCTGAAGCATGTTGTAAGGGGGGGTGGTTATCTCTTTCATCAAAAATCGGACGTTTTTGATTGAACAATTAAGACCTCCAAATGTTATTTTATTCACTTCCCGTGGAGGAGAAACACTTTTTAAGGCCGCAGAGTGAGTAAATTGGCCATTTTCATTCACTTTTACCCATTCCTCAAATCTCGTGTTTAAGGCCCCTGGAAGCATGAAAATAACTTTAAACATCTCATTTTATCTTTAAAAGTGATTTTCCACGTACAAATGTGAATTGTAGTTCAAAGAGGCAACATTTGAAAACAGACCATTTTTTTAGTTTCTGAAGCATGTCGTAAGGGGGGGTGGTTATCTCTTTCATCAAAAATCGGACGTTTTTAATTGAACAGTAAAGGCCTACAAATGTTATTTAATTCACTTTCTGGGCTGGAGTAAAACTTTTTAAGGCCTCAGAGTGAATAAATTGGCCATTTTCATTCACTTTTACCCATTCCTCAAATCTTGTGTTTAGGGCCCCTGGAAGCTTGACAATCACTTTAAACATCTCATTTTATCTTTAAAAGTGATTTTCCACGTACAAATGTGAATTGTAGTTAAAAGAGGCAACATTTGAAAACGGACCATTTTTTACGTTTCTGAAGCATGTCGTAAGGGGGGGTGGTTATCCCTTTCGTCAAAAATTGGGCGTTTTCGCTTGAACAATAAAGGCCTACAAATGTTATTTAGTTCACTTCCCGTGGAGGAAAAACACTTTTTAAGGCCGCAGAGTGAGTAAATTGGCCATATTCATTCACTTTTACCCATTCCTCAAATCTTGTGTTTAAGGCCCCTGGAAGCATGAAAATCACTTTAAACATCTCATTTTATCTTTAAAAGGGATTTTCCACATACAAATGTGAATTGTAGTTCAAAGAGGCAACATTTGAAAACAGACCATTTTTTAAGTTTCTGAAGCATGTCGTAAGGGGGGGTGGTTATCTCTTTCATCAAAAATCGGACGTTTTTGATTGAACAATAAAGGCCTACAAATGTTATTTAATTCACTTTCTGGGGTGGAGAAAAACTTTTTAAGGCCTCAGAGTGAATAAATTGGCCATTTTCATTCACATTTACCCATTCCTCAAATCTTGTGTTTAGGGCCCCTGGAAGCTTGAAAATCACTTTAAACATCTCATTTTATCTTTAAAAGTGATTTTCCACGTACAAATGTGAATTGTAGTTCAAAGAGGCAACATTTGAAAACGGACTATTTTTTACGTTTCTGAAGCTTGTCGTAAGGGGGGGTGGTTATCTCTTTCGTCAAAAATCGGACGTTTTCGCTTGAACAATAAAGGCCTACAAATGTTATTTAGTTCACTTCCCGTGGAGGAGAAACACTTTTTAAGGCCGCAGACTGAGTAAATTGGCCATATTCATTCACTTTTACCCATTCCTCAAATCTTGTGTTTAAGGCCCCTGGAAGCATGAAAATCACTTTAAACATCTCATTTTATTTTTAATAGTGATTTTCCACGTACAAATGTGAATTGTAGTTGAAAGAGGCAACATTTGAAAACGGACCATTTTTTACGTTTCTGAAGCATGTCGTAAGGGGGGGTGGTTATCTCTTTCGTCAAAAATCGCGTGTTTTCGCTTGAACAATAAAGGCCTACAAATGTTATTTAGTTCACTTCCCGTGGAGGAGAAACACTTTTTAAGGCCGCAGAGTGAGTAAATTGGCCATTTTCATTCACTTTTACCCATTCCTCAAATCTCGTGTTTAAGGCCCCTGGAAGCATGAAAATCACTTTAAACATCTCATTTTATCTTTAATAGTGATTTTCCACGTACAAATGTGAATTGTAGTTCAAAGAGGCAACATTTGAAAACGGACCATTTTTCACGTTTCTGAAGCATGTCGTAAGGGGGGGTGGTTATCTCTTTCGTCAAAAATCGGGTGTTTTCGCTTGAACAATAAAGGCCTACAAATGTTATTTAGTTCACTTCCCGTGGAGGAGAAACACTTTTTAAGGCCGCAGAGTGAGTAAATTGGCCATTTTCATTCACTTTTACCCATTCCTCAAATCTTGTGTTTAAGGCCCCTGGAAGCATGAAAATCACTTTAAACATCTCATTTTATCTTTATAAGTGATTTTCCACGTACAAATGTGAGTTGTAGTTCAAAGAGGCAACATTTGAAAACAGACCATTTTTTTAGTTTCTGAAGCATGTTGTAAGGGGGGGTGGTTATCTCTTTCATCAAAAATCGGACGTTTTTGATTGAACAATAAAGGCCTCCAAATGTTATTTTATTCACTTCCCGTGGAGGAGAAACACTTTTTAAGGCCGCAGAGTGAATAAAATGGCCATTTTCATTCACTTTTACCCATTCCTCAAATCTTGTGTTTAGGGCCCCTGGAAGCTTGAAAATCACTTTAAACATCTCATTTTATCTTTAAAAGTGATTTTCCACGTACAAATGTGAATTGTAGTTAAAAGAGGCAACATTTGAAAACGGACCATTTTTTACGTTTCTGAAGCATGTCGTAAGGGGGGGTGGTTATCTCTTTCGTCAAAAATCGGGCGTTTTCGCTTAAACAATAAAGGCCTACAAATGTTATTTAGTTCACTTCCCGTGGAGAAGAAACACTTTTTAAGGCCGCAGAGTGAGTAAATTGGCCATATTCATTCACTTTTACCCATTCCTCAAATCTTGTGTTTAAGGCCCCTGGAAGCATGAAAATCACTTTAAACATCTCATTTTATCTTTAAAAGTGATTTTCCACGTACAAATGTGAATTGTAGTTCAAAGAGGCAACATTTGAAAACAGACCATTTTTTTAGTTTCTGAAGCATGTTGTAAGGGGGGGTGGTTATCTCTTTCATCAAAAATCGGACGTTTTTGATTGAACAATAAAGGCCTCCAAATGTTATTTTATTCACTTCCCGTGGAGGAGAAACACTTTTTAAAGCCGCAGAGTGAGTAAATTGGCCAATTTCATTCACTTTTACCCATTCCTCAAATCTTGTGTTTAAGGCCCCTGGAAGCATGAAAATCACTTTAAACATCTCATTTTATCTTTAATAGTGATTTTCCACGTACAAATGTGAATTGTAGTTCAAAGAGGCAACATTTGAAAACGGACCATTTTTTACGTTTCTGAAGCATGTCGTAAGGGGGGGTGGTTATCTCTTTCGTCAAAAATCGGGTGTTTTCGCTTGAACAATAAAGGCCTACAAATGTTATTTAGTTCACTTCCCGTGGAGGAGAAACACTTTTTAAGGCCGCAGAGTGAGTAAATTGGCCATTTTCATTCACTTTTACCCATTCCTCAAATCTTGTGTTTAAGGCCCCTGGAAGCATGAAAATCACTTTAAACATCTCATTTTATCTTTATAAGTGATTTTCCACGTACAAATGTGAATTGTAGTTCAAAGAGGCAACATTTGAAAACAGACCATTTTTTTTAGTTTCTGAAGCATGTTGTAAGGGGGGGTGGTTATCTCTTTCATCAAAAATCGGACGTTTTTGATTGAACAATAAAGGCCTCCAAATGTTATTTTATTCACTTCCCGTGGAGGAGAAACACTTTTTAAGGCCGCAGAGTGAATAAAATGGCCATTTTCATTCACTTTTACCCATTCCTCAAATCTTGTGTTTAGGGCCCCTGGAAGCTTGAAAATCACTTTAAACATCTCATTTTATCTTTAAAAGTGATTTACCACGTACAAATGTCAATTGTAGTTAAAAGAGGCAACATTTGAAAACGGACCATTTTTTACGTTTCTGAAGCATGTCGTAAGGGGGGGTGATTATCTCTTTCGTCAAAAATCCGGCGTTTTTGCTTGAACAATAAAGGCCTACAAATGTTATTTAGTTCACTTCCCGTGGAGGAGAAACACTTTTTAAGGCCGCAGAGTGAGTAAATTGGCCATTTTCATTCACTTTTACCCATTCCTCAAATCTCGTGTTTAAGGCCCCTGGAAGCATGAAAATCACCTTAAACATCTCATTTTATCTGTAAAAGTGATTTTCCACATACAAATGTGAATTGTAGTTCAAAGAGGCAACATTTGAAAACGGACCATTTTTTACGTTTCTGAAGCTTGTCGTAAGGGGGGGTGCTTATCTCTTTCGTCAAAATCGGGCGTTTTCGCTTGAACAATAAAGGCCTACAAATGTTATTTAGTTCACTTCCCGTGGAGGAGAAACACTTTTTAAGGCCGCAGACTGAGTAAATTGGCCATATTCATTCACTTTTACCCATTCCTCAAATCTTGTGTTTAAGGCCCCTGGAAGAATGAAAATCACTTTAAACATCTCATTTTATCTTTAATAGTGATTTTCCACGTACAAATGTGAATTGTAGTTCAAAGAGGCAACATTTGAAAAAGGATCATTTTTTACGTTTCTGAAGCATGTCGTAAGGGGGGGTGGTTATCTCTTTCGTCAAAAATCGGGTGTTTTCGCTTGAACAATAAAGGCCTACAAATGTTATTTAGTTCACTTCCCGTGGAGGAGAAACACTTTTTAAGGCCGCAGAGTGAGTAAATTGGCCATATTCATTCACTTTTACCCATTCCTCAAATCTTGTGTTTAAGGCCCCTGGAAGCATGAAAATCACTTTAAACATCTCATTTTATCTTTAAAAGTGATTTTCCACGTACAAATGTGAATTGTAGTTCAAAGAGGCAACATTTGAAAACAGACCATTTTTTTAGTTTCTGAAGCATGTTGTAAGGGGGGGTGGTTATCTCTTTCATCAAAAATCGGACGTTTTTGATTGAACAATTAAGACCTCCAAATGTTATTTTATTCACTTCCCGTGGAGGAGAAACACTTTTTAAGGCCGCAGAGTGAGTAAATTGGCCATTTTCATTCACTTTTACCCATTCCTCAAATCTCGTGTTTAAGGCCCCTGGAAGCATGAAAATAACTTTAAACATCTCATTTTATCTTTAAAAGTGATTTTCCACGTACAAATGTGAATTGTAGTTCAAAGAGGCAACATTTGAAAACAGACCATTTTTTTAGTTTCTGAAGCATGTCGTAAGGGGGGGTGGTTATCTCTTTCATCAAAAATCGGACGTTTTTAATTGAACAGTAAAGGCCTACAAATGTTATTTAATTCACTTTCTGGGCTGGAGTAAAACTTTTTAAGGCCTCAGAGTGAATAAATTGGCCATTTTCATTCACTTTTACCCATTCCTCAAATCTTGTGTTTAGGGCCCCTGGAAGCTTGACAATCACTTTAAACATCTCATTTTATCTTTAAAAGTGATTTTCCACGTACAAATGTGAATTGTAGTTAAAAGAGGCAACATTTGAAAACGGACCATTTTTTACGTTTCTGAAGCATGTCGTAAGGGGGGGTGGTTATCCCTTTCGTCAAAAATTGGGCGTTTTCGCTTGAACAATAAAGGCCTACAAATGTTATTTAGTTCACTTCCCGTGGAGGAAAAACACTTTTTAAGGCCGCAGAGTGAGTAAATTGGCCATATTCATTCACTTTTACCCATTCCTCAAATCTTGTGTTTAAGGCCCCTGGAAGCATGAAAATCACTTTAAACATCTCATTTTATCTTTAAAAGGGATTTTCCACATACAAATGTGAATTGTAGTTCAAAGAGGCAACATTTGAAAACAGACCATTTTTTTAGTTTCTGAAGCATGTCGTAAGGGGGGGTGGTTATCTCTTTCATCAAAAATCGGACGTTTTTGATTGAACAATAAAGGCCTACAAATGTTATTTAATTCACTTTCTGGGGTGGAGAAAAACTTTTTAAGGCCTCAGAGTGAATAAATTGGCCATTTTCATTCACATTTACCCATTCCTCAAATCTTGTGTTTAGGGCCCCTGGAAGCTTGAAAATCACTTTAAACATCTCATTTTATCTTTAAAAGTGATTTTCCACGTACAAATGTGAATTGTAGTTCAAAGAGGCAACATTTGAAAACGGACTATTTTTTACGTTTCTGAAGCTTGTCGTAAGGGGGGGTGGTTATCTCTTTCGTCAAAAATCGGACGTTTTCGCTTGAACAATAAAGGCCTACAAATGTTATTTAGTTCACTTCCCGTGGAGGAGAAACACTTTTTAAGGCCGCAGACTGAGTAAATTGGCCATATTCATTCACTTTTACCCATTCCTCAAATCTTGTGTTTAAGGCCCCTGGAAGCATGAAAATCACTTTAAACATCTCATTTTATTTTTAATAGTGATTTTCCACGTACAAATGTGAATTGTAGTTCAAAGAGGCAACATTTGAAAACGGACCATTTTTTACGTTTCTGAAGCATGTCGTAAGGGGGGGTGGTTATCTCTTTCGTCAAAAATCGCGTGTTTTCGCTTGAACAATAAAGGCCTACAAATGTTATTTAGTTCACTTCCCGTGGAGGAGAAACACTTTTTAAGGCCGCAGAGTGAGTAAATTGGCCATTTTCATTCACTTTTACCCATTCCTCAAATCTCGTGTTTAAGGCCCCTGGAAGCATGAAAATCACTTTAAACATCTCATTTTATCTTTAATAGTGATTTTCCACGTACAAATGTGAATTGTAGTTCAAAGAGGCAACATTTGAAAACGGACCATTTTTTACGTTTCTGAAACATGTCGTAAGGGGGGGTGGTTATCTCTTTCGTCAAAAATCGGGTGTTTTCGCTTGAACAATAAAGGCTACAAATGTTATTTAGTTCACTTCCCGTGGAGGAGAAACACTTTTTAAGGCCGCAGAGTGAGTAAATTGGCCATATTCATTCACTTTTACCCATTCCTCAAATCTTGTGTTTAAGGCCCCTGGAAGCATGAAAATCACTTTAAACATCTCATTTTATCTTTAATAGTGATTTTCCACGTACAAATGTGAATTGTAGTTCAAAGAGGCAACATTTGAAAACGGACCATTTTTTACGTTTCTGAAGCATGTCGTAAGGGGGGGTGGTTATCTCTTTCGTCAAAAATCGGGTGTTTTCGCTTGAACAATAAAGGCCTACAAATGTTATTTAGTTCACTTCCCGTGGAGGAGAAACACTTTTTAAGGCCGCAGAGTGAGTAAATTGGCCATTTTCATTCACTTTTA
Organism: Triturus cristatus; assembly: GCF_964204655.1. NCBI lineage: Eukaryota > Metazoa > Chordata > Amphibia > Caudata > Salamandridae > Triturus > Triturus cristatus. Next base: position 1,220,710,245 of record NC_140590.1, on the reverse strand, counting down.
CCCATTCCTCAAATCTTGTGTTTAAGGCCCCTGGAAGCATGAAAATCACTTTAAACATCTCATTTTATCTTTATAAGTGATTTTCCACGTACAAATGTGAATTGTAGTTCAAAGAGGCAACATTTGAAATTAGACCATTTTTTTAGTTTCTGAAGCATGTTGTAAGGGGGGGTGGTTATCTCTTTCATCAAAAATCGGACGTTTTTGATTGAACAATAAAGGCCTCCAAATGTTATTTTATTCACTTCCCGTGGAGGAGAAACACTTTTTAAGGCCGCAGAGTGAATAAAATGGCCATTTTCATTCACTTTTACCCATTCCTCAAATCTTGTGTTTAGGGCCCCTGGAAGCTTGAAAATCACTTTAAACATCTCATTTTATCTTTAAAAGTGATTTTCCACGTACAAATGTGAATTGTAGTTAAAAGAGGCAACATTTGAAAACGGACCATTTTTTACGTTTCTGAAGCATGTCGTAAGGGGGGTGGTTATCTCTTTCGTCAAAAATCGGGCGTTTTCGCTTAAACAATAAAGGCCTACAAATGTTATTTAGTTCACTTCCCGTGGAGAAGAAACACTTTTTAAGGCCGCAGAGTGAGTAAATTGGCCATATTCATTCACTTTTACCCATTCCTCAAATCTTGTGTTTAAGGCCCCTGGAAGCATGAAAATCACTTTAAACATCTCATTTTATCTTTAAAAGTGATTTTCCACGTACAAATGTGAATTGTAGTTCAAAGAGGCAACATTTGAAAACAGACCATTTTTTTAGTTTCTGAAGCATGTTGTAAGGGGGGGGTGGTTATCTCTTTCATCAAAAATCGGACGTTTTTGATTGAACAATAAAGGCCTCCAAATGTTATTTTATTCACTTCCCGTGGAGGAGAAACACTTTTTAAGGCCGCAGAGTGAGTAAATTGGCCATATTCATTCACTTTTACCCATTCCTCAAATCTTGTGTTTAAGGCCCCTGGAAGCATGAAAATCACTTTAAACATCTCATTTTATCTTTAATAGTGATTTTCCACGTACAAATGTGAATTGTAGTTCAAAGAGGCAACATTTGAAAACGGACCATTTTTTACGTTTCTGAAGCATGTTGTAAGGGGGGGGTGGTTATCTCTTTCATCAAAAATCGGACGTTTTTGATTGAACAATAAAGGCCTCCAAATGTTATTTTATTCACTTCCCGTGGAGGAGAAACACTTTGTAAGGCCGCAGAGTGAATAAAATGGCCATTTTCATTCACTTTTACCCATTCCTCAAATCTTGTGTTTAGGGCCCCTGGAAGCTTGAAAATCACTTTAAACATCTCATTTTATCTTTAAAAGTGATTTTCCACGTACAAATGTGAATTGTAGTTAAAAGAGGCAACATTTGAAAACGGACCATTTTTTACGTTTCTGAAGCATGTCGTAAGGGGGGGTGGTTATCTCTTTCGTCAAAAATCGGGCGTTTTCGCTTAAACAATAAAGGCCTACAAATGTTATTTAGTTCACTTCCCGTGGAGAAGAAACACTTTTTAAGGCCGCAGAGTGAGTAAATTGGCCATATTCATTCACTTTTACCCATTCCTCAAATCTTGTGTTTAAGGCCCCTGGAAGCATGAAAATCACTTTAAACATCTCATTTTATCTTTAAAAGTGATTTTCCACGTACAAATGTGAATTGTAGTTCAAAGAGGCAACATTTGAAAACAGACCATTTTTTTAGTTTCTGAAGCATGTTGTAAGGGGGGGTGGTTATCTCTTTCATCAAAAATCGGACGTTTTTGATTGAACAATAAAGGCCTCCAAATGTTATTTTATTCACTTCCCGTGGAGGAGAAACACTTTTTAAAGCCGCAGAGTGAGTAAATTGGCCAATTTCATTCACTTTTACCCATTCCTCAAATCTTGTGTTTAAGGCCCCTGGAAGCATGAAAATCACTTTAAACATCTCATTTTATCTTTAATAGTGATTTTCCACGTACAAATGTGAATTGTAGTTCAAAGAGGCAACATTTGAAAACGGACCATTTTTTACGTTTCTGAAGCATGTCGTAAGGGGGGGTGGTTATCTCTTTCGTCAAAAATCGGGTGTTTTCGCTTGAACAATAAAGGCCTACAAATGTTATTTAGTTCACTTCCCGTGGAGGAGAAACACTTTTTAAGGCCGCAGAGTGAGTAAATTGGCCATTTTCATTCACTTTTACCCATTCCTCAAATCTTGTGTTTAAGGCCCCTGGAAGCATGAAAATCACTTTAAACATCTCATTTTATCTTTATAAGTGATTTTCCACGTACAAATGTGAATTGTAGTTCAAAGAGGCAACATTTGAAAACAGACCATTTTTTTAGTTTCTGAAGCATGTTGTAAGGGGGGGTGGTTATCTCTTTCATCAAAAATCGGACGTTTTTGATTGAACAATAAAGGCCTCCAAATGTTATTTTATTCACTTCCCGTGGAGGAGAAACACTTTTTAAGGCCGCAGAGTGAATAAAATGGCCATTTTCATTCACTTTTACCCATTCCTCAAATCTTGTGTTTAGGGCCCCTGGAAGCTTGAAAATCACTTTAAACATCTCATTTTATCTTTAAAAGTGATTTACCACGTACAAATGTCAATTGTAGTTAAAAGAGGCAACATTTGAAAACGGACCATTTTTTACGTTTCTGAAGCATGTCGTAAGGGGGGGTGATTATCTCTTTCGTCAAAAATCCGGCGTTTTTGCTTGAACAATAAAGGCCTACAAATGTTATTTAGTTCACTTCCCGTGGAGGAGAAACACTTTTTAAGGCCGCAGAGTGAGTAAATTGGCCATTTTCATTCACTTTTACCCAATCCTCAAATCTCGTGTTTAAGGCCCCTGGAAGCATGAAAATCACCTTAAACATCTCATTTTATCTGTAAAAGTGATTTTCCACGTACAAATGTGAATTGTAGTTCAAAGAGGCAACATTTGTAAACGGACCATTTTTTACGTTTCTGAAGCTTGTCGTAAGGGGGGGTGCTTATCTCTTTCGTCAAAATCGGGCGTTTTCGCTTGAACAATAAAGGCCTACAAATGTTATTTAGTTCACTTCCCGTGGAGGAGAAACACTTTTTAAGGCCGCAGACTGAGTAAATTGGCCATATTCATTCACTTTTACCCATTCCTCAAATCTTGTGTTTAAGGCCCCTGGAAGAATGAAAATCACTTTAAACATCTCATTTTATCTTTAATAGTGATTTTCCACGTACAAATGTGAATTGTAGTTCAAAGAGGCAACATTTGAAAACGGATCATTTTTTACGTTTCTGAAGCATGTCGTAAGGGGGGGTGGTTATCTCTTTCGTCAAAAATCGGGTGTTTTCGCTTGAACAATAAAGGCCTACAAATGTTATTTAGTTCACTTCCCGTGGAGGAGAAACACTTTTTAAGGCCGCAGAGTGAGTAAATTGGCCATATTCATTCACTTTTACCCATTCCTCAAATCTTGTGTTTAAGGCCCCTGGAAGCATGAAAATCACTTTAAACATCTCATTTTATCTTTAAAAGTGATTTTCCACGTACAAATGTGAATTGTAGTTCAAAGAGGCAACATTTGAAAACAGACCATTTTTTTAGTTTCTGAAGCATGTTGTAAGGGGGGGTGGTTATCTCTTTCATCAAAAATCGGACGTTTTTAATTGAACAGTAAAGGCCTACAAATGTTATTTAATTCACTTTCTGGGGTGGAGTAAAACTTTTTAAGGCCTCAGAGTGAATAAATTGGCCATTTTCATTCACTTTTACCCATTCCTCAAATCTTGTGTTTAGGGCCCCTGGAAGCTTGACAATCACTTTAAACATCTCATTTTATCTTTAAAAGTGATTTTCCACGTACAAATGTGAATTTTAGTTAAAAGAGGCAACATTTGAAAACGGACCATTTTTTACGTTTCTGAAGCATGTCGTAAGGGGGGGTGGTTATCCCTTTCGTCAAAAATTGGGCGTTTTCGCTTGAACAATAAAGGCCTACAAATGTTATTTAGTTCACTTCCCGTGGAGGAAAAACACTTTTTAAGGCCGCAGAGTGAGTAAATTGGCCATATTCATTCACTTTTACCCATTCCTCAAATCTTGTGTTTAAGGCCCCTGGAAGCATGAAAATCACTTTAAACATCTCATTTTATCTTTAAAAGGGATTTTCCACATACAAATGTGAATTGTAGTTCAAAGAGGCAACATTTGAAAACAGACCATTTTTTTAGTTTCTGAAGCATGTCGTAAGGGGGGGTGGTTATCTCTTTCATCAAAAATCGGACGTTTTTGATTGAACAATAAAGGCCTACAAATGTTATTTAATTCACTTTCTGGGGTGGAGAAAAACTTTTTAAGGCCTCAGAGTGAATAAATTGGCCATTTTCATTCACATTTACCCATTCCTCAAATCTTGTGTTTAGGGCCCCTGGAAGCTTGAAAATCACTTTAAACATCTCATTTTATCTTTAAAAGTGATTTTCCACGTACAAATGTGAATTGTAGTTCAAAGAGGCAACATTTGAAAACGGACTATTTTTTACGTTTCTGAAGCTTGTCGTAAGGGGGGGTGGTTATCTCTTTCGTCAAAAATCGGACGTTTTCGCTTGAACAATAAAGGCCTACAAATGTTATTTAGTTCACTTCCCGTGGAGGAGAAACACTTTTTAAGGCCGCAGACTGAGTAAATTGGCCATATTCATTCACTTTTACCCATTCCTCAAATCTTGTGTTTAAGGCCCCTGGAAGCATGAAAATCACTTTAAACATCTCATTTTATTTTTAATAGTGATTTTCCACGTACAAATGTGAATTGTAGTTCAAAGAGGCAACATTTGAAAACGGACCATTTTTTACGTTTCTGAAGCATGTCGTAAGGGGGGGTGGTTATCTCTTTCGTCAAAAATCGCGTGTTTTCGCTTGAACAATAAAGGCCTACAAATGTTATTTAGTTCACTTCCCGTGGAGGAGAAACACTTTTTAAGGCCGCAGAGTGAGTAAATTGGCCATTTTCATTCACTTTTACCCATTCCTCAAATCTTGTGTTTAGGGCCCCTGGAAGCTTGAAAATCACTTTAAACATCTCATTTTATCTTTAAAAGTGATTTTCCACGTACAAATGTGAATTGTAGTTAAAAGAGGCAACATTTGAACACGGACCATTTTTTACGTTTCTGAAGCATGTCGTAAGGGGGGGTGGTTATCCCTTTCGTCAAAAATTGGGCGTTTTCGCTTGAACAATAAAGGCCTACAAATGTTATTTAGTTCACTTCCCGTGGAGGAAAAACACTTTTTAAGGCCGCAGAGTGAGTAAATTGGCCATATTCATTCACTTTTACCCATTCCTCAAATCTTGTGTTTAAGGCCCCTGGAAGCATGAAAATCACTTTAAACATCTCATTTTATCTTTAAAAGTGATTTTCCACGTACAAATGTGAATTGTAGTTCAAAGAGGCAACATTTGAAAACAGACCATTTTTTTTAGTTTCTGAAGCATGTCGTAAGGGGGGGTGGTTATCTCTTTCATCAAAAATCGGACGTTTTTGATTGAACAATAAAGGCCTACAAATGTTATTTAATTTACTTTCTGGGGTGGAGAAAAACTTTTTAAGGCCTCAGAGTGAATAAATTGGCCATTTTCATTCACATTTACCCATTCCTCAAATCTTGTGTTTAGGGCCCCTGGAAGCTTGAAAATCACTTTAAACATCTCATTTTATCTTTAAAAGTGATTTTCCACGTACAAATGTGAATTGTAGTTCAAAGAGGCAACATTTGAAAACGGACCATTTTTTACGTTTCTGAAGCTTGTCGTAAGGGGGGGTGGTTATCTCTTTCGTCAAAAATCGGGCGTTTTCGCTTGAACAATAAAGGCCTACAAATGTTATTTAGTTCACTTCCCGTGGAGGAGAAACACTTTTTAAGGCCGCAGAGTGAGTAAATTGGCCATTTTCATTCACTATTACCCATTCCTCAAATCTCGTGTTTAAGGCCCCTGGAAGCATGAAAATCACTTTAAACATCTCATTTTATCTTTAAAAGTGATTTTCCAAGTACAAATGTGAATTGTAGTTCAAAGAGGCAACATTTGAAAACGGACCATTTTTTACGTTTCTGAAGCATGTCGTAAGGGGGGGTGGTTATCTCTTTCGTCAAAAATCGGGCGTTTTTGCTTGAACAATAAAGGCTACAAATGTTATTTAGTTCACTTCCCGTGGAGGAGAAACACTTTTTAAGGCCGCAGAGTGAGTAAATTGGCCATATTCATTCACTTTTACCCATTCCTCAAATCTTGTGTTTAAGGCCCCTGGAAGCATGAAAGTCACTTTAAACATCTCATTTTATCTTTAAAAGTGATTTTCCACGTACAAATGTGAATTGTAGTTCAAAGAGGCAACATTTGAAAACGGACCATTTTTTACGTTTCTGAAGCATGTCGTAAGGGGGGGTGGTTATCTCTTTCATCAAAAATCGGACGTTTTTGATTGAACAATAAAGGCCTCCAAATGTTATTTTATTCACTTCCCGTGGAGGAGAAACACTTTTTAAGGCTGCAGAGTGAGTAAATTGGCCATTTTCATTCACTTTTACCCATTCCTCAAATCTCGTGTTTAAGGACCCTGGAAGCATGAAAATCACTTTAAACATCTCATTTTATCTTTAAAAGTGATTTTCCACGTACAAATGTGAATTGTAGTTCAAAGAGGCAACATTTGAAAATGGACCATTTTTTCCTTTCTGAAGCATGTCGTAAGGGGGGGTGGTTATCTCTTTCATCAAAAATCGGACGTTTTTGATTGAACAATAATGGCCTCCAAATGTTATTTTATTCACTTCCCGTGGAGGAGAAACACTTTTTAAGGCCGCAGAGTGAGTAAATTGGCCATTTTCATTCACTTTTACCCATTCCTCAAATCTCGTGTTTAAGGCCCCTGGAAGCATGAAAATCACTTTAAATATCTCATTTTATCTTTAAAAGTGATTTTCCACGTACAAATGTGAATTGTAGTTCAAAGAGGCAACATTTGAAAACGGACCATTTTTTACGTTTCTGAAGCATGTCGTAAGGGGGGGTGATTATCTCTTTCGTCAAAAATCGGGCGTTTTTGCTTGAACAATAAAGGCCTACAAATGTTATTTAGTTCACTTCCCGTGGAGGAGAAACACTTTTTAAGGCCGCAGAGTGAGTAAATTGGCCATATTCATTCACTTTTACCCATTCCTCAAATCTTGTGTTTAAGGCCCCTGGAAGCATGAAAATCACTTTAAACATCTCATTTTATCTTTAATAGTGATTTTCCACGTACAAATGTGAATTGTAGTTCAAAGAGGCAACATTTGAAAACGGACCATTTTTTACGTTTCTGAAGCATGTCGTAAGGGGGGGTGGTTATCTCTTTCGTCAAAAATCGTGTGTTTTCGCTTGAACAATAAAGGCCTACAAATGTTATTTAGTTCACTTCCCGTGGAGGAGAAACACTTTTTAAGGCCGCAGAGTGAGTAAATTGGCCATTTTCATTCACCTTTACCCATTCCTCAAATCTTGTGTTTAAGGCCCCTGGAAGCATGAAAATCACTTTAAACATCTCATTTTATCTTTATAAGTGATTTTCCACGTACAAATGTGAATTGTAGTTCAAAGAGGCAACATTTGAAAACAGACCATTTTTTTAGTTTCTGAAGCATGTTGTAAGGGGGGGTGGTTATCTCTTTCATCAAAAATCGGACGTTTTTGATTGAACAATAAAGGCCTCCAAATGTTATTTTATTCACTTCCCGTGGAGGAGAAACACTTTTTAAGGCCGCAGAGTGAATAAAATGGCCATTTTCATTCACTTTTACCCATTCCTCAAATCTCGTGTTTAAGGACCCTGGAAGCATGAAAATCACTTTAAACATCTCATTTTATCTTTAAAAGTGATTTTCCACGTACAAATGTGAATTGTAGTTAAAAGAGGCAACATTTGAAAACGGACCATTTTTTACGTTTCTGAAGCATGTCGTAAGGGGGGGTGGTTATCTCTTTCGTCAAAAATCGGGCGTTTTCGCTTAAACAATAAAGGCCTACAAATGTTATTTAGTTCACTTCCCGTGGAGGAGAAACACTTTTTAAGGCCGCAGAGTGAGTAAATTGGCCATATTCATTCACTTTTACCCATTCCTCAAATCTTGTGTTTAAGGCCCCTGGAAGCATGAAAATCACTTTAAACATCTCATTTTATCTTTAAAAGTGATTTTCCACGTACAAATGTGAATTGTAGTTCAAAGAGGCAACATTTGAAAACAGACCATTTTTTTAGTTTCTGAAGCATGTTGTAAGGGGGGGTGGTTATCTCTTTCATAAAAAATCGGACGTTTTTGATTGAACAATAAAGGCCTCCAAATGTTATTTTATTCACTTCCCGTGGAGGAGAAACACTTTTTAAGGCCGCAGAGTGAGTAAATTGGCCATTTTCATTCACTTTTACCCATTCCTCAAATCTCGTGTTTAAGGCCCCTGGAAGCACGAAAATCACTTTAAACATCTCATTTTATCTTTAAAAGTGATTTTCCACGTACAAATGTGAATTGTAGTTCAAAAAGGCAACATTTGAAAACAGACCATTTTTTTGGTTTCTGAAGCATGTCGTAAGGGGGGGTGGTTATCTCTTTCATCAAAAATCGGACGTTTTTAATTGAACAATAAAGGCCTACAAATGTTATTTAATTCACTTTCTGGGGTGGAGAAAAACTTTTTAAGGCCTCAGAGTGAATAAATTGGCCATTTTCATTCACTTTTACCCATTCCTCAAATCTTGTGTTTAGGGCCCCTGGAAGCTTGAAAATCACTTTAAACATCTCATTTTATCTTTAAAAGTGATTTACCACGTACAAATGTCAATTGTAGTTAAAAGAGGCAACATTTGAAAACGGACCATTTTTTACGTTTCTGAAGCATGTCGTAAGGGGGGGTGATTATCTCTTTCGTCAAAAATCCGGCGTTTTTGCTTGAACAATAAAGGCCTACAAATGTTATTTAGTTCACTTCCCGTGGAGGAGAAACACTTTTTAAGGCCGCAGAGTGAGTAAATTGGCCATTTTCATTCACTTTTACCCATTCCTCAAATCTCGTGTTTAAGGCCCCTGGAAGCATGAAAATCACCTTAAACATCTCATTTTATCTGTAAAAGTGATTTTCCACGTACAAATGTGAATTGTAGTTCAAAGAGGCAACATTTGAAAACGGACCATTTTTTACGTTTCTGAAGCTTGTCGTAAGGGGGGGTGCTTATCTCTTTCGTCAAAATCGGGCGTTGTCGCTTGAACAATAAAGGCCTACAAATGTTATTTAGTTCACTTCCCGTGGAGGAGAAACACTTTTTAAGGCCGCAGACTGAGTAAATTGGCCATATTCATTCACTTTTACCCATTCCTCAAATCTTGTGTTTAAGGCCCCTGGAAGCATGAAATCACTTTAAACATCTCATTTTATCTTTAATAGTGATTTTCCACGTACAAATGTGAATTGTAGTTCAAAGAGGCAACATTTGAAAACAGACCATTTTTTTAGTTTCTGAAGCATGTCGTAAGGGGGGGTGGTTATCTCTTTCGTCAAAAATCGGGTGTTTTCGCTTGAACAATAAAGGCCTACAAATGTTATTTAGTTCACTTCCCGTGGAGGAGAAACACTTTTTATGGCCGCAGAGTGAGTAAATTGGCCATATTCATTCACTTTTACCCATTCCTCAAATCTTGTGTTTAAGGCCCCTGGAAGCATGAAAATCACTTTAAACATCTCATTTTATCTTTAAAAGTGATTTTTCACGTACAAATGTGAATTGTAGTTCAAAGAGGCAACATTTGAAAACAGACCATTTTTTTAGTTTCTGAAGCATGTTGTTAGGGGGGGGTGGTTATCTCTTTCATCAAAAATCGGACGTTTTTGATTGAACAATAAAGACCTCCAAATGTTATTTTATTCACTTCCCGTGGAGGAGAAACACTTTTTAAGGCCGCAGAGTGAGTAAATTGGCCATTTTCATTCACTTTTACCCATTCCTCAAATCTCGTGTTTAAGGCCCCTGGAAGCATGAAAATCACTTTAAACATCTCATTTTATCTTTAATAGTGATTTTCCATGTACAAATGTGAATTGTAGTTCAAAGAGGCAACATTTGAAAACAGACCATTTTTTTAGTTTCTGAAGCATGTCGTAAGGGGGGGTGGTTATCTCTTTCGTCAAAATCGGGCGTTTTCGCTTGAACAATAAAGGCCTACAAATGTTATTTAGTTCACTTCCCGTGGAGGAGAAACACTTTTTAAGGCCGCAGACTGAGTAAATTGGCCATATTCATTCACTTTTACCCATTCCTCAAATCTTGTGTTTAAGGCCCCTGGAAGCATGAAAATCACTTTAAACATCTCATTTTATCTTTAATAGTGATTTTCCACGTACAAATGTGAATTGTAGTTCAAAGAGGCAACATTTGAAAACGGACCATTTTTTACGTTTCTGAAGCTTGTCGTAAGGGGGGGTGGTTATCTCTTTTGTCAAAAATCGGGCGTTTTCGCTTGAACAATAAAGGCCTACAAATGTTATTTAGTTCACTTCCCGTGGAGGAGAAACACTTTTTAAGGCCGCAGAGTGAGTAAATTGGCCATATTCATTCACTTTTACCCATTCCTCAAATCTTGTGTTTAAGGCCCCTGGAAGCATGAAAATCACTTTAAACATCTCATTTTATCTTTAAAAGTGATTTTCCACGTACAAATGTGAATTGTAGTTCAAAGAGGCAACATTTGAAAACAGACCATTTTTTTAGTTTCTGAAGCATGTTGTAAGGGGGGGTGGTTATCTCTTTCATAAAAAATCGGACGTTTTTGATTGAACAATAAAGACCTCCAAATGTTATTTTATTCACTTCCCGTGGAGGAGAAACACTTTTTAAGGCCGCAGAGTGAGTAAATTGGCCATTTTCATTCACTTTTACCCATTCCTCAAATCTCGTGTTTAAGGCCCCTGGAAGCATGAAAATCACTTTAAACATCTCATTTTATCTTTAAAAGTGATTTTCCACGTACAAATGTGAATTGTAGTTCAAAGAGGCAACATTTGAAAACAGACCATTTTTTTAGTTTCTGAAGCATGTCGTAAGGGGGGGTGGTTATCTCTTTCATCAAAAATCGGATGTTTTTAATTGAACAGTAAAGGCCTACAAATGTTATTTAATTCACTTTCTGGGGTGGAGTAAAACTTTTTAAGGCCTCAGAGTGAATAAATTGGCCATTTTCATTCACTTTTACCCATTCCTCAAATCTTGTGTTTAGGGACCCTGGAAGCTTGACAATCACTTTAAACATCTCATTTTATCTTTAAAAGTGATTTTCCACATACAAATGTGAATTGTAGTTAAAAGAGGCAACATTTGAAAACGGACCATTTTTTACGTTTCTGAAGCATGTCGTAAGGGGGGGTGGTTATCCCTTTCGTCAAAAATTGGGCGTTTTCGCTTGAACAATAAAGGCCTACAAATGTTATTTAGTTCACTTCCCGTGGAGGAAAAACACTTTTTAAGGCCGCAGAGTGAGTAAATTGGCCATATTCATTCACTTTTACCCATTCCTCAAATCTTGTGTTTAAGGCCCCTGGAAGCATGAAAATCACTTTAAACATCTCATTTTATCTTTAAAAGGGATTTTCCACATACAAATGTGAATTGTAGTTCAAAGAGGCAACATTTGAAAACAGACCATTTTTTTAGTTTCTGAAGCATGTCGTAAGGGGGGGTGGTTATCTCTTTCATCAAAAATCGGACGTTTTTGATTGAACAATAAAGGCCTACAAATGTTATTTAATTCACTTTCTGGGGTGGAGAAAAACTTTTTAAGGCCTCAGAGTGAATAAATTGGCCATTTTCATTCACATTTACCCATTCCTCAAATCTTGTGTTTAGGGCCCCTGGAAGCTTGAAAATCACTTTAAACATCTCATTTTATCTTTAAAAGTGATTTTCCACGTACAAATGTGAATTGTAGTTCAAAGAGGCAACATTTGAAAACGGACTATTTTTTACGTTTCTGAAGCTTGTCGTAAGGGGGGGTGGTTATCTCTTTCGTCAAAAATCGGACGTTTTCGCTTGAACAATAAAGGCCTACAAATGTTATTTAGTTCACTTCCCGTGGAGGAGAAACACTTTTTAAGGCCGCAGACTGAGTAAATTGGCCATATTCATTCACTTTTACCCATTCCTCAAATCTTGTGTTTAAGGCCCCTGGAAGCATGAAAATCACTTTAAACATCTCATTTTATTTTTAATAGTGATTTTCCACGTACAAATGTGAATTGTAGTTCAAAGAGGCAACATTTGAAAACGGACCATTTTTTACGTTTCTGAAGCATGTCGTAAGGGGGGGTGGTTATCTCTTTCGTCAAAAATCGCGTGTTTTCGCTTGAACAATAAAGGCCTACAAATGTTATTTAGTTCACTTCCCGTGGAGGAGAAACACTTTTTAAGGCCGCAGAGTGAGTAAATTGGCCATTTTCATTCACTTTTACCCATTCCTCAAATCTCGTGTTTAAGGCCCCTGGAAGCATGAAAATCACTTTAAACATCTCATTTTATCTTTAATAGTGATTTTCCACGTACAAATGTGAATTGTAGTTCAAAGAGGCAACATTTGAAAACGGACCATTTTTTACGTTTCTGAAGCATGTCGTAAGGGGGGGTGGTTATCTCTTTCGTCAAAAATCGGGTGTTTTCGCTTGAACAATAAAGGCCTACAAATGTTATTTAGTTCACTTCCCGTGGAGGAGAAACACTTTTTAAGGCCGCAGAGTGAGTAAATTGGCCATATTCATTCACTTTTACCCATTCCTCAAATCTTGTGTTTAAGGCCCCTGGAAGCATGAAAATCACTTTAAACATGTCATTTTATTTTTAATAGTGATTTTCCACGTACAAATGTGAATTGTAGTTCAAAGAGGCAACATTTGAAAACGGACCATTTTTTACGTTTCTGAAGCATGTCGTAAGGGGGGGTGATTATCTCTTTCGTCAAAAATCCGGCGTTTTTGCTTGAACAATAAAGGCCTACAAATGTTATTTAGTTCACTTCCCGTGGAGGAGAAACACTTTTTAAGGCCGCAGAGTGAGTAAATTGGCCATTTTCATTCACTTTTACCCATTCCTCAAATCTCGTGTTTAAGGCCCCTGGAAGCATGAAAATCACCTTAAACATCTCATTTTATCTGTAAAAGTGATTTTCCACGTACAAATGTGAATTGTAGTTCAAAGAGGCAACATTTGAAAACGGACCATTTTTTACGTTTCTGAAGCTTGTCGTAAGGGGGGGTGCTTATCTCTTTCGTCAAAATCGGGCGTTGTCGCTTGAACAATAAAGGCCTACAAATGTTATTTAGTTCACTTCCCGTGGAGGAGAAACACTTTTTAAGGCCGCAGACTGAGTAAATTGGCCATATTCATTCACTTTTACCCATTCCTCAAATCTTGTGTTTAAGGCCCCTGGAAGCATGAAATCACTTTAAACATCTCATTTTATCTTTAATAGTGATTTTCCACGTACAAATGTGAATTGTAGTTCAAAGAGGCAACATTTGAAAACAGACCATTTTTTTAGTTTCTGAAGCATGTCGTAAGGGGGGGTGGTTATCTCTTTCGTCAAAAATCGGGTGTTTTCGCTTGAACAATAAAGGCCTACAAATGTTATTTAGTTCACTTCCCGTGGAGGAGAAACACTTTTTATGGCCGCAGAGTGAGTAAATTGGCCATATTCATTCACTTTTACCCATTCCTCAAATCTTGTGTTTAAGGCCCCTGGAAGCATGAAAATCACTTTAAACATCTCATTTTATCTTTAAAAGTGATTTTTCACGTACAAATGTGAATTGTAGTTCAAAGAGGCAACATTTGAAAACAGACCATTTTTTTAGTTTCTGAAGCATGTTGTTAGGGGGGGGTGGTTATCTCTTTCATCAAAAATCGGACGTTTTTGATTGAACAATAAAGACCTCCAAATGTTATTTTATTCACTTCCCGTGGAGGAGAAACACTTTTTAAGGCCGCAGAGTGAGTAAATTGGCCATTTTCATTCACTTTTACCCATTCCTCAAATCTCGTGTTTAAGGCCCCTGGAAGCATGAAAATCACTTTAAACATCTCATTTTATCTTTAATAGTGATTTTCCATGTACAAATGTGAATTGTAGTTCAAAGAGGCAACATTTGAAAACAGACCATTTTTTTAGTTTCTGAAGCATGTCGTAAGGGGGGGTGGTTATCTCTTTCGTCAAAATCGGGCGTTTTCGCTTGAACAATAAAGGCCTACAAATGTTATTTAGTTCACTTCCCGTGGAGGAGAAACACTTTTTAAGGCCGCAGACTGAGTAAATTGGCCATATTCATTCACTTTTACCCATTCCTCAAATCTTGTGTTTAAGGCCCCTGGAAGCATGAAAATCACTTTAAACATCTCATTTTATCTTTAATAGTGATTTTCCACGTACAAATGTGAATTGTAGTTCAAAGAGGCAACATTTGAAAACGGACCATTTTTTACGTTTCTGAAGCTTGTCGTAAGGGGGGGTGGTTATCTCTTTTGTCAAAAATCGGGCGTTTTCGCTTGAACAATAAAGGCCTACAAATGTTATTTAGTTCACTTCCCGTGGAGGAGAAACACTTTTTAAGGCCGCAGAGTGAGTAAATTGGCCATATTCATTCACTTTTACCCATTCCTCAAATCTTGTGTTTAAGGCCCCTGGAAGCATGAAAATCACTTTAAACATCTCATTTTATCTTTAAAAGTGATTTTCCACGTACAAATGTGAATTGTAGTTCAAAGAGGCAACATTTGAAAACAGACCATTTTTTTAGTTTCTGAAGCATGTTGTAAGGGGGGGTGGTTATCTCTTTCATAAAAAATCGGACGTTTTTGATTGAACAATAAAGACCTCCAAATGTTATTTTATTCACTTCCCGTGGAGGAGAAACACTTTTTAAGGCCGCAGAGTGAGTAAATTGGCCATTTTCATTCACTTTTACCCATTCCTCAAATCTCGTGTTTAAGGCCCCTGGAAGCATGAAAATCACTTTAAACATCTCATTTTATCTTTAAAAGTGATTTTCCACGTACAAATGTGAATTGTAGTTCAAAGAGGCAACATTTGAAAACAGACCATTTTTTTAGTTTCTGAAGCATGTCGTAAGGGGGGGTGGTTATCTCTTTCATCAAAAATCGGATGTTTTTAATTGAACAGTAAAGGCCTACAAATGTTATTTAATTCACTTTCTGGGGTGGAGTAAAACTTTTTAAGGCCTCAGAGTGAATAAATTGGCCATTTTCATTCACTTTTACCCATTCCTCAAATCTTGTGTTTAGGGACCCTGGAAGCTTGACAATCACTTTAAACATCTCATTTTATCTTTAAAAGTGATTTTCCACATACAAATGTGAATTGTAGTTAAAAGAGGCAACATTTGAAAACGGACCATTTTTTACGTTTCTGAAGCATGTCGTAAGGGGGGGTGGTTATCCCTTTCGTCAAAAATTGGGCGTTTTCGCTTGAACAATAAAGGCCTACAAATGTTATTTAGTTCACTTCCCGTGGAGGAAAAACACTTTTTAAGGCCGCAGAGTGAGTAAATTGGCCATATTCATTCACTTTTACCCATTCCTCAAATCTTGTGTTTAAGGCCCCTGGAAGCATGAAAATCACTTTAAACATCTCATTTTATCTTTAAAAGGGATTTTCCACATACAAATGTGAATTGTAGTTCAAAGAGGCAACATTTGAAAACAGACCATTTTTTTAGTTTCTGAAGCATGTCGTAAGGGGGGGTGGTTATCTCTTTCATCAAAAATCGGACGTTTTTGATTGAACAATAAAGGCCTACAAATGTTATTTAATTCACTTTCTGGGGTGGAGAAAAACTTTTTAAGGCCTCAGAGTGAATAAATTGGCCATTTTCATTCACATTTACCCATTCCTCAAATCTTGTGTTTAGGGCCCCTGGAAGCTTGAAAATCACTTTAAACATCTCATTTTATCTTTAAAAGTGATTTTCCACGTACAAATGTGAATTGTAGTTCAAAGAGGCAACATTTGAAAACGGACTATTTTTTACGTTTCTGAAGCTTGTCGTAAGGGGGGGTGGTTATCTCTTTCGTCAAAAATCGGACGTTTTCGCTTGAACAATAAAGGCCTACAAATGTTATTTAGTTCACTTCCCGTGGAGGAGAAACACTTTTTAAGGCCGCAGACTGAGTAAATTGGCCATATTCATTCACTTTTACCCATTCCTCAAATCTTGTGTTTAAGGCCCCTGGAAGCATGAAAATCACTTTAAACATCTCATTTTATTTTTAATAGTGATTTTCCACGTACAAATGTGAATTGTAGTTCAAAGAGGCAACATTTGAAAACGGACCATTTTTTACGTTTCTGAAGCATGTCGTAAGGGGGGGTGGTTATCTCTTTCGTCAAAAATCGCGTGTTTTCGCTTGAACAATAAAGGCCTACAAATGTTATTTAGTTCACTTCCCGTGGAGGAGAAACACTTTTTAAGGCCGCAGAGTGAGTAAATTGGCCATTTTCATTCACTTTTACCCATTCCTCAAATCTCGTGTTTAAGGCCCCTGGAAGCATGAAAATCACTTTAAACATCTCATTTTATCTTTAATAGTGATTTTCCACGTACAAATGTGAATTGTAGTTCAAAGAGGCAACATTTGAAAACGGACCATTTTTTACGTTTCTGAAGCATGTCGTAAGGGGGGGTGGTTATCTCTTTCGTCAAAAATCGGGTGTTTTCGCTTGAACAATAAAGGCCTACAAATGTTATTTAGTTCACTTCCCGTGGAGGAGAAACACTTTTTAAGGCCGCAGAGTGAGTAAATTGGCCATATTCATTCACTTTTACCCATTCCTCAAATCTTGTGTTTAAGGCCCCTGGAAGCATGAAAATCACTTTAAACATGTCATTTTATTTTTAATAGTGATTTTCCACGTACAAATGTGAATTGTAGTTCAAAGAGGCAACATTTGAAAACGGACCATTTTTTACGTTTCTGAAGCATGTCGTAAGGGGGGGTGGTTATCTCTTTCGTCAAAAATCGCGTGTTTTCGCTTGAACAATAAAGGCCTACAAATGTTATTTAGTTCACTTCCCGTGGAGGAGAAACACTTTTTAAGGCCGCAGAGTGAGTAAATTGGCCATTTTCATTCACTTTTACCCATTCCTCAAATCTTGTGTTTAGGGCCCCTGGAAGCTTGAAAATCACTTTAAACATCTCATTTTATCTTTAAAAGTGATTTTCCACGTACAAATGTGAATTGTAGTTCAAAGAGGCAACATTTGAAAACAGACCATTTTTTTAGTTTCTGAAGCATGTCGTAAGGGGGGGTGGTTATCTCTTTCATCAAAAATCGGACGTTTTTAATTGAACAGTAAAGGCCTACAAATGTTATTTAATTCACTTTCTGGGCTGGAGTAAAACTTTTTAAGGCCTCAGAGTGAATAAATTGGCCATTTTCATTCACTTTTACCTATTCCTCAAATCTTGTGTTTAGGGCCCCTGGAAGCTTGACAATCACTTTAAACATCTCATTTTATCTTTAAAAGTGATTTTCCACGTACAAATGTGAATTGTAGTTAAAAGAGGCAACATTTGAACACGGACCATTTTTTACGTTTCTGAAGCATGTCGTAAGGGGGGGTGGTTATCCCTTTCGTCAAAAATTGGGCGTTTTCGCTTGAACAATAAAGGCCTACAAATGTTATTTAGTTCACTTCCCGTGGAGGAAAAACACTTTTTAAGGCCGCAGAGTGAGTAAATTGGCCATATTCATTCACTTTTACCCATTCCTCAAATCTTGTGTTTAAGGCCCCTGGAAGCATGAAAATCACTTTAAACATCTCATTTTATCTTTAAAAGTGATTTTCCACGTACAAATGTGAATTGTAGTTCAAAGAGGCAACATTTGAAAACAGACCATTTTTTTTAGTTTCTGAAGCATGTCGTAAGGGGGGGTGGTTATCTCTTTCATCAAAAATCGGACGTTTTTGATTGAACAATAAAGGCCTACAAATGTTATTTAATTCACTTTCTGGGGTGGAGAAAAACTTTTTAAGGCCTCAGAGTGAATAAATTGGCCATTTTCATTCACATTTACCCATTCCTCAAATCTTGTGTTTAGGGCCCCTGGAAGCTTGAAAATCACTTTAAACATCTCATTTTATCTTTAAAAGTGATTTTCCACGTACAAATGTGAATTGTAGTTCAAAGAGGCAACATTTGAAAACGGACCATTTTTTACGTTTCTGAAGCTTGTCGTAAGGGGGGGTGGTTATCTCTTTCGTCAAAAATCGGGCGTTTTCGCTTGAACAATAAAGGCCTACAAATGTTATTTAGTTCACTTCCCGTGGAGGAGAAACACTTTTTAAGGCCGCAGAGTGAGTAAATTGGCCATTTTCATTCACTATTACCCATTCCTCAAATCTCGTGTTTAAGGCCCCTGGAAGCATGAAAATCACTTTAAACATCTCATTTTATCTTTAAAGGTGATTTTCCAAGTACAAATGTGAATTGTAGTTCAAAGAGGCAACATTTGAAAACGGACCATTTTTTACGTTTCTGAAGCATGTCGTAAGGGGGGGTGGTTATCTCTTTCGTCAAAAATCGGGCGTTTTTGCTTGAACAATAAAGGCTACAAATGTTATTTAGTTCACTTCCCGTGGAGGAGAAACACTTTTTAAGGCCGCAGAGTGAGTAAATTGGCCATATTCATTCACTTTTACCCATTCCTCAAATCTTGTGTTTAAGGCCCCTGGAAGCATGAAAGTCACTTTAAACATCTCATTTTATCTTTAAAAGTGATTTTCCACGTACAAATGTGAATTGTAGTTCAAAGAGGCAACATTTGAAAACGGACCATTTTTTACGTTTCTGAAGCATGTCGTAAGGGGGGGTGGTTATCTCTTTCATCAAAAATCGGACGTTTTTGATTGAACAATAAAGGCCTCCAAATGTTATTTTATTCACTTCCCGTGGAGGAGAAACACTTTTTAAGGCTGCAGAGTGAGTAAATTGGCCATTTTCATTCACTTTTACCCATTCCTCAAATCTCGTGTTTAAGGACCCTGGAAGCATGAAAATCACTTTAAACATCTCATTTTATCTTTAAAAGTGATTTTCCACGTACAAATGTGAATTGTAGTTCAAAGAGGCAACATTTGAAAATGGACCATTTTTTCCTTTCTGAAGCATGTCGTAAGGGGGGGTGGTTATCTCTTTCACCAAAAAAAACGCGTTTTTGATTGAACAATAAAGGCCTCCAAATGTTATTTTATTCACTTCCCGTGGAGGAGAAACACTTTTTAAGGCCGCAGACTGAGTAAATTGGCCATATTCATTCACTTTTACCCATTCCCCAAATCTTGTGTTTAAGGCCCCTGGAAGCATGAAAATCACTTTAAACATCTCCTGTTATCTTTAAAAGTGATTTTCCACGTGCAAATGTGAATTGTAGTTCAAAGAGGCAACATTTGAAAACAGACCATTTTTTTAGTTTCTGAAGCATGTCGTAAGGGGGGGTGGTTATCTCTTTCATCAAAAATCGGACGTTTTTAATTGAACAATAAAGGCCTACAAATGTTATTTAATTCACTTTCTGGGGTGGAGAAAAACTTTTTAAGGCCTCAGAGTGAATAAATTGGCCATTTTCATTCACTTTTACCCATTCCTCAAATCTTGTGTTTAGGGCCCCTGGAAGCTTGAAAATCACTTTAAACATCTCATTTTATCTTTAAAAGTGATTTACCACGTACAAATGTCAATTGTAGTTAAAAGAGGCAACATTTGAAAACGGACCATTTTTTACGTTTCTGAAGCATGTCGTAAGGGGGGGTGATTATCTCTTTCGTCAAAAATCCGGCGTTTTTGCTTGAACAATAAAGGCCTACAAATGGTATTTAGTTCACTTCCCGTGGAGGAGAAACACTTTTTAAGGCCGCAGAGTGAGTAAATTGGCCATTTTCATTCACTTTTACCCATTCCTCAAATCTCGTGTTTAAGGCCCCTGGAAGCATGAAAATCACCTTAAACATCTCATTTTATCTGTAAAAGTGATTTTCCACGTACAAATGTGAATTGTAGTTCAAAGAGGCAACATTTGAAAACGGACCATTTTTTACGTTTCTGAAGCTTGTCGTAAGGGGGGGTGCTTATCTCTTTCGTCAAAATCGGGCGTTGTCGCTTGAACAATAAAGGCCTACAAATGTTATTTAGTTCACTTCCCGTGGAGGAGAAACACTTTTTAAGGCCGCAGACTGAGTAAATTGGCCATATTCATTCACTTTTACCCATTCCTCAAATCTTGTGTTTAAGGCCCCTGGAAGCATGAAATCACTTTAAACATCTCATTTTATCTTTAATAGTGATTTTCCACGTACAAATGTGAATTGTAGTTCAAAGAGGCAACATTTGAAAACAGACCATTTTTTTAGTTTCTGAAGCATGTCGTAAGGGGGGGTGGTTATCTCTTTCGTCAAAAATCGGGTGTTTTCGCTTGAACAATAAAGGCCTACAAATGTTATTTAGTTCACTTCCCGTGGAGGAGAAACACTTTTTAAGGCCGCAGAGTGAGTAAATTGGCCATATTCATTCACTTTTACCCATTCCTCAAATCTTGTGTTTAAGGCCCCTGGAAGCATGAAAATCACTTTAAACATCTCATTTTATCTTTAAAAGTGATTTTCCACGTACAAATGTGAATTGTAGTTCAAAGAGGCAACATTTGAAAACAGACCATTTTTTTAGTTTCTGAAGCATGTCGTAAGGGGGGGGTGGTTATCTCTTTCGTCAAAATCGGGCGTTTTCGCTTGAACAATAAAGGCCTACAAATGTTATTTAGTTCACTTCCCGTGGAGGAGAAACACTTTTTAAGGCCGCAGAGTGAGTAAATTGGCCATTTTCATTCACTTTTACCCATTCCTCAAATCTCGTGTTTAAGGCCCCTGGAAGCATGAAAATCACTTTAAACATCTCATTTTATCTTTAAAAGTGATTTTCCACGTACAAATGTGAATTGTAGTTCAAAGAGGCAACATTTGAAAACAGACCATTTTTTTAGTTTCTGAAGCATGTCGTAAGGGGGGGGTGGTTATCTCTTTCATCAAAAATCGGACGTTTTTAATTGAACAGTAAAGGCCTACAAATGTTATTTAATTCACTTTCTGGGGTGGAGTAAAACTTTTTAAGGCCTCAGAGTGAATAAATTGGCCATTTTCATTCACTTTTACCCATTCCTCAAATCTTGTGTTTAGGGACCCTGGAAGCTTGACAATCACTTTAAACATCTCATTTTATCTTTAAAAGTGATTTTCCACGTACAAATGTGAATTGTAGTTAAAAGAGGCAACATTTGAAAACGGACCATTTTTACGTTTCTGAAGCATGTCGTAAGGGGGGGTGGTTATCCCTTTCGTCAAAAATTGGGCGTTTTCGCTTGAACAATAAAGGCCTACAAATGTTATTTAGTTCACTTCCCGTGGAGGAAAAACACTTTTTAAGGCCGCAGAGTGAGTAAATTGGCCATATTCATTCACTTTTACCCATTCCTCAAATCTTGTGTTTAAGGCCCCTGGAAGCATGAAAATCACTTTAAACATCTCATTTTATCTTTAAAAGGGATTTTCCACATACAAATGTGAATTGTAGTTCAAAGAGGCAACATTTGAAAACAGACCATTTTTTTAGTTTCTGAAGCATGTCGTAAGGGGGGGTGGTTATCTCTTTCATCAAAAATCGGACGTTTTTGATTGAACAATAAAGGCCTACAAATGTTATTTAATTCACTTTCTGGGGTGGAGAAAAACTTTTTAAGGCCTCAGAGTGAATAAATTGGCCATTTTCATTCACATTTACCCATTCCTCAAATCTTGTGTTTAGGGCCCCTGGAAGCTTGAAAATCACTTTAAACATCTCATTTTATCTTTAAAAGTGATTTTCCACGTACAAATGTGAATTGTAGTTCAAAGAGGCAACATTTGAAAACGGACTATTTTTTACGTTTCTGAAGCTTGTCGTAAGGGGGGGTGGTTATCTCTTTCGTCAAAAATCGGACGTTTTCGCTTGAACAATAAAGGCCTACAAATGTTATTTAGTTCACTTCCCGTGGAGGAGAAACACTTTTTAAGGCCGCAGACTGAGTAAATTGGCCATATTCATTCACTTTTACCCATTCCTCAAATCTTGTGTTTAAGGCCCCTGGAAGCATGAAAATCACTTTAAACATCTCATTTTATTTTTAATAGTGATTTTCCACGTACAAATGTGAATTGTAGTTCAAAGAGGCAACATTTGAAAACGGACCATTTTTTACGTTTCTGAAGCATGTCGTAAGGGGGGGTGGTTATCTCTTTCGTCAAAAATTGCGTGTTTTCGCTTGAACAATAAAGGCCTACAAATGTTATTTAGTTCACTTCCCGTGGAGGAGAAACACTTTTTAAGGCCGCAGAGTGAGTAAATTGGCCATTTTCATTCACTTTTACCCATTCCTCAAATCTCGTGTTTAAGGCCCCTGGAAGCATGAAAATCACTTTAAACATCTCATTTTATCTTTAATAGTGATTTTCCACGTACAAATGTGAATTGTAGTTCAAAGAGGCAACATTTGAAAACGGACCATTTTTTACGTTTCTGAAGCATGTCGTAAGGGGGGGTGGTTATCTCTTTCGTCAAAAATCGGGTGTTTTCGCTTGAACAATAAAGGCCTACAAATGTTATTTAGTTCACTTCCCGTGGAGGAGAAACACTTTTTAAGGCCGCAGAGTGAGTAAATTGGCCATATTCATTCACTTTTACCCATTCCTCAAATCTTGTGTTTAAGGCCCCTGGAAGCATGAAAATCACTTTAAACATCTCATTTTATTTTTAATAGTGATTTTCCACGTACAAATGTGAATTGTAGTTCAAAGAGGCAACATTTGAAAACGGACCATTTTTTACGTTTCTGAAGCATGTCGTAAGGGGGGGTGGTTATCTCTTTCATCAAAAATCGGACGTTTTTAATTGAACAGTAAAGGCCTACAAATGTTATTTAATTCACTTTCTGGGCTGGAGTAAAACTTTTTAAGGCCTCAGAGTGAATAAATTGGCCATTTTCATTCACTTTTACCTATTCCTCAAATCTTGTGTTTAGGGCCCCTGGAAGCTTGACAATCACTTTAAACATCTCATTTTATCTTTAAAAGTGATTTTCCACGTACAAATGTGAATTGTAGTTAAAAGAGGCAACATTTGAACACGGACCATTTTTTACGTTTCTGAAGCATGTCGTAAGGGGGGGTGGTTATCCCTTTCGTCAAAAATTGGGCGTTTTCGCTTGAACAATAAAGGCCTACAAATGTTATTTAGTTCACTTCCCGTGGAGGAAAAACACTTTTTAAGGCCGCAGAGTGAGTAAATTGGCCATATTCATTCACTTTTACCCATTCCTCAAATCTTGTGTTTAAGGCCCCTGGAAGCATGAAAATCACTTTAAACATCTCATTTTATCTTTAAAAGTGATTTTCCACGTACAAATGTGAATTGTAGTTCAAAGAGGCAACATTTGAAAACAGACCATTTTTTTTAGTTTCTGAAGCATGTCGTAAGGGGGGGTGGTTATCTCTTTCATCAAAAATCGGACGTTTTTGATTGAACAATAAAGGCCTACAAATGTTATTTAATTCACTTTCTGGGGTGGAGAAAAACTTTTTAAGGCCTCAGAGTGAATAAATTGGCCATTTTCATTCACATTTACCCATTCCTCAAATCTTGTGTTTAGGGCCCCTGGAAGCTTGAAAATCACTTTAAACATCTCATTTTATCTTTAAAAGTGATTTTCCACGTACAAATGTGAATTGTAGTTCAAAGAGGCAACATTTGAAAACGGACCATTTTTTACGTTTCTGAAGCTTGTCGTAAGGGGGGGTGGTTATCTCTTTCGTCAAAAATCGGGCGTTTTCGCTTGAACAATAAAGGCCTACAAATGTTATTTAGTTCACTTCCCGTGGAGGAGAAACACTTTTTAAGGCCGCAGAGTGAGTAAATTGGCCATTTTCATTCACTATTACCCATTCCTCAAATCTCGTGTTTAAGGCCCCTGGAAGCATGAAAATCACTTTAAACATCTCATTTTATCTTTAAAAGTGATTTTCCAAGTACAAATGTGAATTGTAGTTCAAAGAGGCAACATTTGAAAACGGACCATTTTTTACGTTTCTGAAGCATGTCGTAAGGGGGGGTGGTTATCTCTTTCGTCAAAAATCGGGCGTTTTTGCTTGAACAATAAAGGCTACAAATGTTATTTAGTTCACTTCCCGTGGAGGAGAAACACTTTTTAAGGCCGCAGAGTGAGTAAATTGGCCATATTCATTCACTTTTACCCATTCCTCAAATCTTGTGTTTAAGGCCCCTGGAAGCATGAAAGTCACTTTAAACATCTCATTTTATCTTTAAAAGTGATTTTCCACGTACAAATGTGAATTGTAGTTCAAAGAGGCAACATTTGAAAACGGACCATTTTTTACGTTTCTGAAGCATGTCGTAAGGGGGGGTGGTTATCTCTTTCATCAAAAATCGGACGTTTTTGATTGAACAATAAAGGCCTCCAAATGTTATTTTATTCACTTCCCGTGGAGGAGAAACACTTTTTAAGGCTGCAGAGTGAGTAAATTGGCCATTTTCATTCACTTTTACCCATTCCTCAAATCTCGTGTTTAAGGACCCTGGAAGCATGAAAATCACTTTAAACATCTCATTTTATCTTTAAAAGTGATTTTCCACGTACAAATGTGAATTGTAGTTAAAAGAGGCAACATTTGAACACGGACCATTTTTTACGTTTCTGAAGCATGTCGTAAGGGGGGGTGGTTATCCCTTTCGTCAAAAATTGGGCGTTTTCGCTTGAACAATAAAGGCCTCCAAATGTTATTTTATTCACTTCCCGTGGAGGAGAAACACTTTTTAAGGCTGCAGAGTGAGTAAATTGGCCATTTTCATTCACTTTTACCCATTCCTCAAATCTTGTGTTTAGGGCCCCTGGAAGCTTGAAAATCACTTTAAACATCTCATTTTATCTTTAAAAGTGATTTACCACGTACAAATGTCAATTGTAGTTAAAAGAGGCAACATTTGAAAATGGACCATTTTTTACGTTTCTGAAGCATGTCATAAGGGGGGGTGATTATCTCTTTCGTCAAAAATCCGGCGTTTTTGCTTGAACAATAAAGGCCTACAAATGTTATTTAGTTCACTTCCCGTGGAGGAGAAACACTTTTTAAGGCCGCAGAGTGAGTAAATTGGCCATTTTCATTCACTTTTACCCATTCCTCAAATCTCGTGTTTAAGGCCCCTGGAAGCATGAAAATCACCTTAAACATCTCATTTTATTTGTAAAAGTGATTTTCCACGTACAAATGTGAATTGTAGTTCAAAGAGGCAACATTTGAAAACGGACCATTTTTTACGTTTCTGAAGCTTGTCGTAAGGGGGGGTGCTTATCTCTTTCGTCAAAATCGGGCGTTGTCGCTTGAACAATAAAGGCCTACAAATGTTATTTAGTTCACTTCCCGTGGAGGAGAAACACTTTTTAAGGCCGCAGACTGAGTAAATTGGCCATATTCATTCACTTTTACCCATTCCTCAAATCTTGTGTTTAAGGCCCCTGGAAGCATGAAATCACTTTAAACATCTCATTTTATCTTTAATAGTGATTTTCCACGTACAAATGTGAATTGTAGTTCAAAGAGGCAACATTTGAAAACAGACCATTTTTTTAGTTTCTGAAGCATGTCGTAAGGGGGGGTGGTTATCTCTTTCGTCAAAAATCGGGTGTTTTCGCTTGAACAATAAAGGCCTACAAATGTTATTTAGTTCACTTCCCGTGGAGGAGAAACACTTTTTAAGGCCGCAGAGTGAGTAAATTGGCCATATTCATTCACTTTTACCCATTCCTCAAATCTTGTGTTTAAGGCCCCTGGAAGCATGAAAATCACTTTAAACATCTCATTTTATCTTTAAAAGTGATTTTCCACGTACAAATGTGAATTGTAGTTCAAAGAGGCAACATTTGAAAACAGACCATTTTTTTAGTTTCTGAAGCATGTTGTTAGGGGGGGTGGTTATCTCTTTCATCAAAAATCGGACGTTTTTGATTGAACAATAAAGACCTCCAAATGTTATTTTATTCACTTCCCGTGGAGGAGAAACACTTTTTAAGGCCGCAGAGTGAGTAAATTGGCCATTTTCATTCACTTTTACCCATTCCTCAAATCTCGTGTTTAAGGCCCCTGGAAGCATGAAAATCACTTTAAACATCTCATTTTATCTTTAAAAGTGATTTTCCACGTACAAATGTGAATTGTAGTTAAAAGAGGCAACATTTGAAAACGGACCATTTTTACGTTTCTGAAGCATGTCGTAAGGGGGGGTGGTTATCCCTTTCGTCAAAAATTGGGCGTTTTCGCTTGAACAATAAAGGCCTACAAATGTTATTTAGTTCACTTCCCGTGGAGGAAAAACACTTTTTAAGGCCGCAGAGTGAGTAAATTGGCCATATTCATTCACTTTTACCCATTCCTCAAATCTTGTGTTTAAGGCCCCTGGAAGCATGAAAATCACTTTAAACATCTCATTTTATCTTTAAAAGGGATTTTCCACATACAAATGTGAATTGTAGTTCAAAGAGGCAACATTTGAAAACAGACCATTTTTTTAGTTTCTGAAGCATGTCGTAAGGGGGGGTGGTTATCTCTTTCATCAAAAATCGGACGTTTTTGATTGAACAATAAAGGCCTACAAATGTTATTTAATTCACTTTCTGGGGTGGAGAAAAACTTTTTAAGGCCTCAGAGTGAATAAATTGGCCATTTTCATTCACATTTACCCATTCATCAAATCTTGTGTTTAGGGCCCCTGGAAGCTTGAAAATCACTTTAAACATCTCATTTTATCTTTAAAAGTGATTTTCCACGTACGAATGTGAATTGTAGTTCAAAGAGGCAACATTTGAAAACGGACTATTTTTTACGTTTCTGAAGCTTGTCGTAAGGGGGGGTGGTTATCTCTTTCGTCAAAAATCGGACGTTTTCGCTTGAACAATAAAGGCCTACAAATGTTATTTAGTTCACTTCCCGTGGAGGAGAAAAACTTTTTAAGGCCGCAGACTGAGTAAATTGGCCATATTCATTCACTTTTACCCATTCCTCAAATCTTGTGTTTAAGGCCCCTGGAAGCATGAAAATCACTTTAAACATCTCCTGTTATCTTTAAAAGTGATTTTCCACGTGCAAATGTGAATTGTAGTTCAAAGAGGCAACATTTGAAAACAGACCATTTTTTTAGTTTCTGAAGCATGTCGTAAGGGGGGGTGGTTATCTCTTTCATCAAAAATCGGACGTTTTTAATTGAACAATAAAGGCCTACAAATGTTATTTAATTCACTTTCTGGGGTGGAGAAAAACTTTTTAAGGCCTCAGAGTGAATAAATTGGCCATTTTCATTCACTTTTACCCATTCCTCAAATCTTGTGTTTAGGGCCCCTGGAAGCTTGAAAATCACTTTAAACATCTCATTTTATCTTTAAAAGTGATTTACCACGTACAAATGTCAATTGTAGTTAAAAGAGGCAACATTTGAAAACGGACCATTTTTTACGTTTCTGAAGCATGTCATAAGGGGGGGTGATTATCTCTTTCGTCAAAAATCCGGCGTTTTTGCTTGAACAATAAAGGCCTACAAATGTTATTTAGTTCACTTCCCGTGGAGGAGAAACACTTTTTAAGGCCGCAGAGTGAGTAAATTGGCCATTTTCATTCACTTTTACCCATTCCTCAAATCTCGTGTTTAAGGCCCCTGGAAGCATGAAAATCACCTTAAACATCTCATTTTATCTGTAAAAGTGATTTTCCATGTACAAATGTGAATTGTAGTTCAAAGAGGCAACATTTGAAAACGGACCATTTTTTACGTTTCTGAAGCTTGTCGTAAGGGGGGGTGCTTATCTCTTTCGTCAAAATCGGGCGTTGTCGCTTGAACAATAAAGGCCTACAAATGTTATTTAGTTCACTTCCCGTGGAGGAGAAACACTTTTTAAGGCCGCAGACTGAGTAAATTGGCCATATTCATTCACTTTTACCCATTCCTCAAATCTTGTGTTTAAGGCCCCTGGAAGCATGAAATCACTTTAAACATCTCATTTTATCTTTAATAGTGATTTTCCACGTACAAATGTGAATTGTAGTTCAAAGAGGCAACATTTGAAAACAGACCATTTTTTTAGTTTCTGAAGCATGTCGTAAGGGGGGGTGGTTATCTCTTTCGTCAAAAATCGGGTGTTTTCGCTTGAACAATAAAGGCCTACAAATGTTATTTAGTTCACTTCCCGTGGAGGAGAAACACTTTTTAAGGCCGCAGAGTGAGTAAATTGGCCATATTCATTCACTTTTACCCATTCCTCAAATCTTGTGTTTAAGGCCCCTGGAAGCATGAAAATCACTTTAAACATCTCATTTTATCTTTAAAAGTGATTTTCCACGTACAAATGTGAATTGTAGTTCAAAGAGGCAACATTTGAAAACAGACCATTTTTTTAGTTTCTGAAGCATGTTGTTAGGGGGGGTGGTTATCTCTTTCATCAAAAATCGGACGTTTTTGATTGAACAATAAAGACCTCCAAATGTTATTTTATTCACTTCCCGTGGAGGAGAAACACTTTTTAAGGCCGCAGAGTGAGTAAATTGGCCATTTTCATTCACTTTTACCCATTCCTCAAATCTCGTGTTTAAGGCCCCTGGAAGCATGAAAATCACTTTAAACATCTCATTTTATCTTTAAAAGTGATTTTCCACGTACAAATGTGAATTGTAGTTAAAAGAGGCAACATTTGAAAACGGACCATTTTTACGTTTCTGAAGCATGTCGTAAGGGGGGGTGGTTATCCCTTTCGTCAAAAATTGGGCGTTTTCGCTTGAACAATAAAGGCCTACAAATGTTATTTAGTTCACTTCCCGTGGAGGAAAAACACTTTTTAAGGCCGCAGAGTGAGTAAATTGGCCATATTCATTCACTTTTACCCATTCCTCAAATCTTGTGTTTAAGGCCCCTGGAAGCATGAAAATCACTTTAAACATCTCATTTTATCTTTAAAAGGGATTTTCCACATACAAATGTGAATTGTAGTTCAAAGAGGCAACATTTGAAAACAGACCATTTTTTTAGTTTCTGAAGCATGTCGTAAGGGGGGGTGGTTATCTCTTTCATCAAAAATCGGACGTTTTTGATTGAACAATAAAGGCCTACAAATGTTATTTAATTCACTTTCTGGGGTGGAGAAAAACTTTTTAAGGCCTCAGAGTGAATAAATTGGCCATTTTCATTCACATTTACCCATTCCTCAAATCTTGTGTTTAGGGCCCCTGGAAGCTTGAAAATCACTTTAAACATCTCATTTTATCTTTAAAAGTGATTTTCCACGTACGAATGTGAATTGTAGTTCAAAGAGGCAACATTTGAAAACGGACTATTTTTTACGTTTCTGAAGCTTGTCGTAAGGGGGGGTGGTTATCTCTTTCGTCAAAAATCGGACGTTTTCGCTTGAACAATAAAGGCCTACAAATGTTATTTAGTTCACTTCCCGTGGAGGAGAAAAACTTTTTAAGGCCGCAGACTGAGTAAATTGGCCATATTCATTCACTTTTACCCATTCCTCAAATCTTGTGTTTAAGGCCCCTGGAAGCATGAAAATCACTTTAAACATCTCATTTTATTTTTAATAGTGATTTTCCATGTACAAATGTGAATTGTAGTTCAAA
Organism: Triturus cristatus; assembly: GCF_964204655.1. NCBI lineage: Eukaryota > Metazoa > Chordata > Amphibia > Caudata > Salamandridae > Triturus > Triturus cristatus. Next base: position 1,220,680,411 of record NC_140590.1, on the reverse strand, counting down.
GAGGCAACATTTGAAAACGGACCATTTTTTACGTTTCTGAAGCATGTCGTAAGGGGGGGTGGTTATCTCTTTCGTCAAAAATCGCGTGTTTTCGCTTGAACAATAAAGGCCTACAAATGTTATTTAGTTCACTTCCCGTGGAGGAGAAACACTTTTTAAGGCCGCAGAGTGAGTAAATTGGCCATTTTCATTCACTTTTACCCATTCCTCAAATCTCGTGTTTAAGGCCCCTGGAAGCATGAAAATCACCTTAAACATCTCATTTTATCTGTAAAAGTGATTTTCCATGTACAAATGTGAATTGTAGTTCAAAGAGGCAACATTTGAAAACGGACCATTTTTTACGTTTCTGAAGCTTGTCGTAAGGGGGGGTGCTTATCTCTTTCGTCAAAATCGGGCGTTGTCGCTTGAACAATAAAGGCCTACAAATGTTATTTAGTTCACTTCCCGTGGAGGAGAAACACTTTTTAAGGCCGCAGACTGAGTAAATTGGCCATATTCATTCACTTTTACCCATTCCTCAAATCTTGTGTTTAAGGCCCCTGGAAGCATGAAATCACTTTAAACATCTCATTTTATCTTTAATAGTGATTTTCCACGTACAAATGTGAATTGTAGTTCAAAGAGGCAACATTTGAAAACAGACCATTTTTTTAGTTTCTGAAGCATGTCGTAAGGGGGGGTGGTTATCTCTTTCGTCAAAAATCGGGTGTTTTCGCTTGAACAATAAAGGCCTACAAATGTTATTTAGTTCACTTCCCGTGGAGGAGAAACACTTTTTAAGGCCGCAGAGTGAGTAAATTGGCCATATTCATTCACTTTTACCCATTCCTCAAATCTTGTGTTTAAGGCCCCTGGAAGCATGAAAATCACTTTAAACATCTCATTTTATCTTTAAAAGTGATTTTCCACGTACAAATGTGAATTGTAGTTCAAAGAGGCAACATTTGAAAACAGACCATTTTTTTAGTTTCTGAAGCATGTTGTTAGGGGGGGTGGTTATCTCTTTCATCAAAAATCGGACGTTTTTGATTGAACAATAAAGACCTCCAAATGTTATTTTATTCACTTCCCGTGGAGGAGAAACACTTTTTAAGGCCGCAGAGTGAGTAAATTGGCCATTTTCATTCACTTTTACCCATTCCTCAAATCTCGTGTTTAAGGCCCCTGGAAGCATGAAAATCACTTTAAACATCTCATTTTATCTTTAAAAGTGATTTTCCACGTACAAATGTGAATTGTAGTTAAAAGAGGCAACATTTGAAAACGGACCATTTTTACGTTTCTGAAGCATGTCGTAAGGGGGGGTGGTTATCCCTTTCGTCAAAAATTGGGCGTTTTCGCTTGAACAATAAAGGCCTACAAATGTTATTTAGTTCACTTCCCGTGGAGGAAAAACACTTTTTAAGGCCGCAGAGTGAGTAAATTGGCCATATTCATTCACTTTTACCCATTCCTCAAATCTTGTGTTTAAGGCCCCTGGAAGCATGAAAATCACTTTAAACATCTCATTTTATCTTTAAAAGGGATTTTCCACATACAAATGTGAATTGTAGTTCAAAGAGGCAACATTTGAAAACAGACCATTTTTTTAGTTTCTGAAGCATGTCGTAAGGGGGGGTGGTTATCTCTTTCATCAAAAATCGGACGTTTTTGATTGAACAATAAAGGCCTACAAATGTTATTTAATTCACTTTCTGGGGTGGAGAAAAACTTTTTAAGGCCTCAGAGTGAATAAATTGGCCATTTTCATTCACATTTACCCATTCCTCAAATCTTGTGTTTAGGGCCCCTGGAAGCTTGAAAATCACTTTAAACATCTCATTTTATCTTTAAAAGTGATTTTCCACGTACGAATGTGAATTGTAGTTCAAAGAGGCAACATTTGAAAACGGACTATTTTTTACGTTTCTGAAGCTTGTCGTAAGGGGGGGTGGTTATCTCTTTCGTCAAAAATCGGACGTTTTCGCTTGAACAATAAAGGCCTACAAATGTTATTTAGTTCACTTCCCGTGGAGGAGAAAAACTTTTTAAGGCCGCAGACTGAGTAAATTGGCCATATTCATTCACTTTTACCCATTCCTCAAATCTTGTGTTTAAGGCCCCTGGAAGCATGAAAATCACTTTAAACATCTCATTTTATTTTTAATAGTGATTTTCCATGTACAAATGTGAATTGTAGTTCAAAGAGGCAACATTTGAAAACGGACCATTTTTTACGTTTCTGAAGCATGTCGTAAGGGGGGGTGGTTATCTCTTTCGTCAAAAATCGCGTGTTTTCGCTTGAACAATAAAGGCCTACAAATGTTATTTAGTTCACTTCCCGTGGAGGAGAAACACTTTTTAAGGCCGCAGAGTGAGTAAATTGGCCATTTTCATTCACTTTTACCCATTCCTCAAATCTCGTGTTTAAGGCCCCTGGAAGCATGAAAATCACTTTAAACATCTCATTTTATCTTTAATAGTGATTTTCCACGTACAAATGTGAATTGTAGTTCAAAGAGGCAACATTTGAAAACGGACCATTTTTTACGTTTCTGAAGCATGTCGTAAGGGGGGGTGGTTATCTCTTTCGTCAAAAATCGGGTGTTTTCGCTTGAAAAATAAAGGCCTACAAATGTTATTTAGTTCACTTCCCGTGGAGGAGAAACACTTTTTAAGGCCGCAGAGTGAGTAAATTGGCCATTTTCATTCACTTTTACCCATTCCTCAAATCTTGTGTTTAAGGCCCCTGGAAGCATGAAAATCACTTTAAACATCTCATTTTATCTTTATAAGTGATTTTCCACGTACAAATGTGAATTGTAGTTCAAAGAGGCAACATTTGAAAACGGATCATTTTTTACGTTTCTGAAGCATGTCGTAAGGGGGGGTGGTTATCTCTTTCGTCAAAAATCGGGTGTTTTCGCTTGAACAATAAAGGCCTACAAATGTTATTTAGTTCACTTCCCGTGGAGGAGAAACACTTTTTAAGGCCGCAGAGTGAGTAAATTGGCCATATTCATTCACTTTTACCCATTCCTCAAATCTTGTGTTTAAGGCCCCTGGAAGCATGAAAATCACTTTAAACATCTCATTTTATCTTTAAAAGTGATTTTCCACGTACAAATGTGAATTGTAGTTCAAAGAGGCAACATTTGAAAACAGACCATTTTTTTAGTTTCTGAAGCATGTTGTAAGGGGGGGTGGTTATCTCTTTCATAAAAAATCGGACGTTTTTGATTGAACAATAAAGACCTCCAAATGTTATTTTATTCACTTCCCGTGGAGGAGAAACACTTTTTAAGGCCGCAGAGTGAGTAAATTGGCCATTTTCATTCACTTTTACCCATTCCTCAAATCTCGTGTTTAAGGCCCCTGGAAGCATGAAAATCACTTTAAACATCTCATTTTATCTTTAAAAGTGATTTTCCACGTACAAATGTGAATTGTAGTTCAAAGAGGCAACATTTGAAAACAGACCATTTTTTTAGTTTCTGAAGCATGTCGTAAGGGGGGGTGGTTATCTCTTTCATCAAAAATCGGACGTTTTTAATTGAACAGTAAAGGCCTACAAATGTTATTTAATTCACTTTCTGGGGTGGAGTAAAACTTTTTAAGGCCTCAGAGTGAATAAATTGGCCATTTTCATTCACTTTTACCCATTCCTCAAATCTTGTGTTTAGGGCCCCTGGAAGCTTGACAATCACTTTAAACATCTCATTTTATCTTTAAAAGTGATTTTCCACGTACAAATGTGAATTGTAGTTAAAAGAGGCAACATTTGAAAACGGACCATTTTTTACGTTTCTGAAGCATGTCGTAAGGGGGCGTGGTTATCCCTTTCGTCAAAAATTGGGCGTTTTCGCTTGAACAATAAAGGCCTACAAATGTTATTTAGTTCACTTCCCGTGGAGGAAAAACACTTTTTAAGGCCGCAGAGTGAGTAAATTGGCCATATTCATTCACTTTTACCCATTCCTCAAATCTTGTGTTTAAGGCCCCTGGAAGCATGAAAATCACTTTAAACATCTCATTTTATCTTTAATAGTGATTTTCCACGTACAAATGTGAATTGTAGTTCAAAGAGGCAACATTTGAAAACGGATCATTTTTTACGTTTCTGAAGCATGTCGTAAGGGGGGGTGGTTATCTCTTTCGTCAAAAATCGGGTGTTTTCGCTTGAACAATAAAGGCCTACAAATGTTATTTAGTTCACTTCCCGTGGAGGAGAAACACTTTTTAAGGCCGCAGAGTGAGTAAATTGGCCATATTCATTCACTTTTACCCATTCCTCAAATCTTGTGTTTAAGGCCCCTGGAAGCATGAAAATCACTTTAAACATCTCATTTTATCTTTAAAAGTGATTTTCCACGTACAAATGTGAATTGTAGTTCAAAGAGGCAACATTTGAAAACAGACCATTTTTTTAGTTTCTGAAGCATGTTGTAAGGGGGGGTGGTTATCTCTTTCATAAAAAATCGGACGTTTTTGATTGAACAATAAAGACCTCCAAATGTTATTTTATTCACTTCCCGTGGAGGAGAAACACTTTTTAAGGCCGCAGAGTGAGTAAATTGGCCATTTTCATTCACTTTTACCCATTCCTCAAATCTCGTGTTTAAGGCCCCTGGAAGCATGAAAATCACTTTAAACATCTCATTTTATCTTTAAAAGTGATTTTCCACGTACAAATGTGAATTGTAGTTCAAAGAGGCAACATTTGAAAACAGACCATTTTTTTAGTTTCTGAAGCATGTTGTTAGGGGGGGTGGTTATCTCTTTCATCAAAAATCGGACGTTTTTGATTGAACAATAAAGACCTCCAAATGTTATTTTATTCACTTCCCGTGGAGGAGAAACACTTTTTAAGGCCGCAGAGTGAGTAAATTGGCCATTTTCATTCACTTTTACCCATTCCTCAAATCTCGTGTTTAAGGCCCCTGGAAGCATGAAAATCACTTTAAACATCTCATTTTATCTTTAATAGTGATTTTCCATGTACAAATGTGAATTGTAGTTCAAAGAGGCAACATTTGAAAACAGACCATTTTTTTAGTTTCTGAAGCATGTCGTAAGGGGGGGTGGTTATCTCTTTCGTCAAAATCGGGCGTTTTCGCTTGAACAATAAAGGCCTACAAATGTTATTTAGTTCACTTCCCGTGGAGGAGAAACACTTTTTAAGGCCGCAGACTGAGTAAATTGGCCATATTCATTCACTTTTACCCATTCCTCAAATCTTGTGTTTAAGGCCCCTGGAAGCATGAAAATCACTTTAAACATCTCATTTTATCTTTAATAGTGATTTTCCACGTACAAATGTGAATTGTAGTTCAAAGAGGCAACATTTGAAAACGGATCATTTTTTACGTTTCTGAAGCATGTCGTAAGGGGGGGTGGTTATCTCTTTCGTCAAAAATCGGACATTTTTGATTGAACAATAAAGACCTCCAAATGTTATTTTATTCACTTCCCGTGGAGGAGAAACACTTTTTAAGGCCGCAGAGTGAGTAAATTGGCCATTTTCATTCACTTTTACCCATTCCTCAAATCTCGTGTTTAAGGCCCCTGGAAGCATGAAAATCACTTTAAACATCTCATTTTATCTTTAAAAGTGATTTTCCACGTACAAATGTGAATTGTAGTTCAAAGAGGCAACATGTGAAAACAGACCATTTTTTTAGTTTCTGAAGCATGTCGTAAGGGGGGGGTGGTTATCTCTTTCATCAAAAATCGGACGTTTTTAATTGAACAGTAAAGGCCTACAAATGTTATTTAATTCACTTTCTGGGGTGGAGTAAAACTTTTTAAGGCCTCAGAGTGAATAAATTGGCCATTTTCATTCACTTTTACCCATTCCTCAAATCTTGTGTTTAGGGACCCTGGAAGCTTGACAATCACTTTAAACATCTCATTTTATCTTTAAAAGTGATTTTCCACGTACAAATGTGAATTGTAGTTAAAAGAGGCAACATTTGAAAACGGACCATTTTTTACGTTTCTGAAGCATGTCGTAAGGGGGGGTGGTTATCCCTTTCGTCAAAAATTGGGCGTTTTCGCTTGAACAATAAAGGCCTACAAATGTTATTTAGTTCACTTCCCGTGGAGGAAAAACACTTTTTAAGGCCGCAGAGTGAGTAAATTGGCCATATTCATTCACTTTTACCCATTCCTCAAATCTTGTGTTTAAGGCCCCTGGAAGCATGAAAATCACTTTAAACATCTCATTTTATCTTTAAAAGGGATTTTCCACATACAAATGTGAATTGTAGTTCAAAGAGGCAACATTTGAAAACAGACCATTTTTTTAGTTTCTGAAGCATGTCGTAAGGGGGGGTGGTTATCTCTTTCATCAAAAATCGGACGTTTTTGATTGAACAATAAAGGCCTACAAATGTTATTTAATTCACTTTCTGGGGTGGAGAAAAACTTTTTAAGGCCTCAGAGTGAATAAATTGGTCATTTTCATTCACATTTACCCATTCCTCAAATCTTGTGTTTAGGGCCCCTGGAAGCTTGAAAATCACTTTAAACATCTCATTTTATCTTTAAAAGTGATTTTCCACGTACAAATGTGAATTGTAGTTCAAAGAGGCAACATTTGAAAACGGACTATTTTTTAAGTTTCTGAAGCTTGTCGTAAGGGGGGTGGTTATCTCTTTCGTCAAAAATCGGACGTTTTCGCTTGAACAATAAAGGCCTACAAATGTTATTTAGTTCACTTCCCGTGGAGGAGAAACACTTTTTAAGGCCGCAGACTGAGTAAATTGGCCATATTCATTCACTTTTACCCATTCCTCAAATCTTGTGTTTAAGGCCCCTGGAAGCATGAAAATCACTTTAAACATCTCATTTTATTTTTAATAGTGATTTTCCACGTACAAATGTGAATTGTAGTTCAAAGAGGCAACATTTGAAAACGGACCATTTTTTACGTTTCTGAAGCATGTCGTAAGGGGGGGTGGTTATCTCTTTCGTCAAAAATCGCGTGTTTTCGCTTGAACAATAAAGGCCTACAAATGTTATTTAGTTCACTTCCCGTGGAGGAGAAACACTTTTTAAGGCCGCAGAGTGAGTAAATTGGCCATTTTCATTCACTTTTACCCATTCCTCAAATCTCGTGTTTAAGGCCCCTGGAAGCATGAAAATCACTTTAAACATCTCATTTTATCTTTAATAGTGATTTTCCACGTACAAATGTGAATTGTAGTTCAAAGAGGCAACATTTGAAAACGGACCATTTTTTACGTTTCTGAAGCATGTCGTAAGGGGGGGTGGTTATCTCTTTCGTCAAAAATCGGGTGTTTTCGCTTGAACAATAAAGGCCTACAAATGTTATTTAGTTCACTTCCCGTGGAGGAGAAACACTTTTTAAGGCCGCAGAGTGAGTAAATTGGCCATTTTCATTCACTTTTACCCATTCCTCAAATCTTGTGTTTAAGGCCCCTGGAAGCATGAAAATCACTTTAAACATCTCATTTTATCTTTATAAGTGATTTTCCACGTACAAATGTGAATTGTAGTTCAAAGAGGCAACATTTGAAAACGGATCATTTTTTACGTTTCTGAAGCATGTCGTAAGGGGGGGTGGTTATCTCTTTCGTCAAAAATCGGGTGTTTTCGCTTGAACAATAAAGGCCTACAAATGTTATTTAGTTCACTTCCCGTGGAGGAGAAACACTTTTTAAGGCCGCAGAGTGAGTAAATTGGCCATATTCATTCACTTTTACCCATTCCTCAAATCTTGTGTTTAAGGCCCCTGGAAGCATGAAAATCACTTTAAACATCTCATTTTATCTTTAAAAGTGATTTTCCACGTACAAATGTGAATTGTAGTTCAAAGAGGCAACATTTGAAAACAGACCATTTTTTTAGTTTCTGAAGCATGTTGTAAGGGGGGGTGGTTATCTCTTTCATAAAAAATCGGACGTTTTTGATTGAACAATAAAGACCTCCAAATGTTATTTTATTCACTTCCCGTGGAGGAGAAACACTTTTTAAGGCCGCAGAGTGAGTAAATTGGCCATTTTCATTCACTTTTACCCATTCCTCAAATCTCGTGTTTAAGGCCCCTGGAAGCATGAAAATCACTTTAAACATCTCATTTTATCTTTAAAAGTGATTTTCCACGTACAAATGTGAATTGTAGTTCAAAGAGGCAACATTTGAAAACAGACCATTTTTTTAGTTTCTGAAGCATGTCGTAAGGGGGGGTGGTTATCTCTTTCATCAAAAATCGGACGTTTTTAATTGAACAGTAAAGGCCTACAAATGTTATTTAATTCACTTTCTGGGGTGGAGTAAAACTTTTTAAGGCCTCAGAGTGAATAAATTGGCCATTTTCATTCACTTTTACCCATTCCTCAAATCTTGTGTTTAGGGCCCCTGGAAGCTTGACAATCACTTTAAACATCTCATTTTATCTTTAAAAGTGATTTTCCACGTACAAATGTGAATTGTAGTTAAAAGAGGCAACATTTGAAAACGGACCATTTTTTACGTTTCTGAAGCATGTCGTAAGGGGGCGTGGTTATCCCTTCCGTCAAAAATTGGGCGTTTTCGCTTGAACAATAAAGGCCTACAAATGTTATTTAGTTCACTTCCCGTGGAGGAAAAACACTTTTTAAGGCCGCAGAGTGAGTAAATTGGCCATATTCATTCACTTTTACCCATTCCTCAAATCTTGTGTTTAAGGCCCCTGGAAGCATGAAAATCACTTTAAACATCTCATTTTATCTTTAATAGTGATTTTCCACGTACAAATGTGAATTGTAGTTCAAAGAGGCAACATTTGAAAACGGATCATTTTTTACGTTTCTGAAGCATGTCGTAAGGGGGGGTGGTTATCTCTTTCGTCAAAAATCGGGTGTTTTCGCTTGAACAATAAAGGCCTACAAATGTTATTTAGTTCACTTCCCGTGGAGGAGAAACACTTTTTAAGGCCGCAGAGTGAGTAAATTGGCCATATTCATTCACTTTTACCCATTCCTCAAATCTTGTGTTTAAGGCCCCTGGAAGCATGAAAATCACTTTAAACATCTCATTTTATCTTTAAAAGTGATTTTCCACGTACAAATGTGAATTGTAGTTCAAAGAGGCAACATTTGAAAACAGACCATTTTTTTAGTTTCTGAAGCATGTTGTAAGGGGGGGTGGTTATCTCTTTCATAAAAAATCGGACGTTTTTGATTGAACAATAAAGACCTCCAAATGTTATTTTATTCACTTCCCGTGGAGGAGAAACACTTTTTAAGGCCGCAGAGTGAGTAGATTGGCCATTTTCATTCACTTTTACCCATTCCTCAAATCTCGTGTTTAAGGCCCCTGGAAGCATGAAAATCACTTTAAACATCTCATTTTATCTTTAAAAGTGATTTTCCACGTACAAATGTGAATTGTAGTTCAAAGAGGCAACATTTGAAAACAGACCATTTTTTTAGTTTCTGAAGCATGTCGTAAGGGGGGGTGGTTATCTCTTTCATCAAAAATCGGACGTTTTTAATTGAACAGTAAAGGCCTACAAATGTTATTTAATTCACTTTCTGGGGTGGAGTAAAACTTTTTAAGGCCTCAGAGTGAATAAATTGGCCATTTTCATTCACTTTTACCCATTCCTCAAATCTTGTGTTTAGGGACCCTGGAAGCTTGACAATCACTTTAAACATCTCATTTTATCTTTAAAAGTGATTTTCCACGTACAAATGTGAATTGTAGTTAAAAGAGGCAACATTTGAAAACGGACCATTTTTTACGTTTCTGAAGCATGTCGTAAGGGGGGGTGGTTATCCCTTTCGTCAAAAATTGGGCGTTTTCGCTTGAACAATAAAGGCCTACAAATGTTATTTAGTTCACTTCCCGTGGAGGAAAAACACTTTTTAAGGCCGCAGAGTGAGTAAATTGGCCATATTCATTCACTTTTACCCATTCCTCAAATCTTGTGTTTAAGGCCCCTGGAAGCATGAAAATCACTTTAAACATCTCATTTTATCTTTAAAAGGGATTTTCCACATACAAATGTGAATTGTAGTTCAAAGAGGCAACATTTGAAAACAGACCATTTTTTTAGTTTCTGAAGCATGTCGTAAGGGGGGGTGGTTATCTCTTTCATCAAAAATCGGACGTTTTTGATTGAACAATAAAGGCCTACAAATGTTATTTAATTCACTTTCTGGGGTGGAGAAAAACTTTTTAAGGCCTCAGAGTGAATAAATTGGCCATTTTCATTCACATTTACCCATTCCTCAAATCTTGTGTTTAGGGCCCCTGGAAGCTTGAAAATCACTTTAAACATCTCATTTTATCTTTAAAAGTGATTTTCCACGTACAAATGTGAATTGTAGTTCAAAGAGGCAACATTTGAAAACGGACTATTTTTTACGTTTCTGAAGCTTGTCGTAAGGGGGGGTGGTTATCTCTTTCGTCAAAAATCGGACGTTTTCGCTTGAACAATAAAGGCCTACAAATGTTATTTAGTTCACTTCCCGTGGAGGAGAAACACTTTTTAAGGCCGCAGACTGAGTAAATTGGCCATATTCATTCACTTTTACCCATTCCTCAAATCTTGTGTTTAAGGCCCCTGGAAGCATGAAAATCACTTTAAACATCTCATTTTATTTTTAATAGTGATTTTCCACGTACAAATGTGAATTGTAGTTCAAAGAGGCAACATTTGAAAACGGACCATTTTTTACGTTTCTGAAGCATGTCGTAAGGGGGGGTGGTTATCTCTTTCGTCAAAAATCGCGTGTTTTCGCTTGAACAATAAAGGCCTACAAATGTTATTTAGTTCACTTCCCGTGGAGGAGAAACACTTTTTAAGGCCGCAGAGTGAGTAAATTGGCCATTTTCATTCACTTTTACCCATTCCTCAAATCTCGTGTTTAAGGCCCCTGGAAGCATGAAAATCACTTTAAACATCTCATTTTATCTTTAATAGTGATTTTCCACGTACAAATGTGAATTGTAGTTCAAAGAGGCAACATTTGAAAACGGACCATTTTTTACGTTTCTGAAGCATGTCGTAAGGGGGTGTGGTTATCTCTTTCGTCAAAAATCGGGTGTTTTCGCTTGAACAATAAAGGCCTACAAATGTTATTTAGTTCACTTCCCGTGGAGGAGAAACACTTTTTAAGGCCGCAGAGTGAGTAAATTGGCCATATTCATTCACTTTTACCCATTCCTCAAATCTTGTGTTTAAGGCCCCTGGAAGCATGAAAATCACTTTAAACATCTCATTTTATTTTTAATAGTGATTTTCCACGTACAAATGTGAATTGTAGTTCAAAGAGGCAACATTTGAAAACGGACCATTTTTTACGTTTCTGAAGCATGTCGTAAGGGGGGGTGGTTATCTCTTTCGTCAAAAATCGCGTGTTTTCGCTTGAACAATAAAGGCCTACAAATGTTATTTAGTTCACTTCCCGTGGAGGAGAAACACTTTTTAAGGCCGCAGAGTGAGTAAATTGGCCATTTTCATTCACTTTTACCCATTCCTCAAATCTTGTGTTTAAGGCCCCTGGAAGCTTGAAAATCACTTTAAACATCTCACTTTATCTTTAAAAGTGATTTTCCACGTACAAATGTGAATTGTAGTTCAAAGAGGCAACATTTGAAAACAGACCATTTTTTTAGTTTCTGAAGCATGTCGTAAGGGGGGGTGGTTATCTCTTTCATCAAAAATCGGACGTTTTTAATTGAACAGTAAAGGCCTACAAATGTTATTTAATTCACTTTCTGGGCTGGAGTAAAACTTTTTAAGGCCTCAGAGTGAATAAATTGGCCATTTTCATTCACTTTTACCTATTCCTCAAATCTTGTGTTTAGGGCCCCTGGAAGCTTGACAATCACTTTAAACATCTCATTTTATCTTTAAAAGTGATTTTCCACGTACAAATGTGAATTGTAGTTAAAAGAGGCAACATTTGAACACGGACCATTTTTTACGTTTCTGAAGCATGTCGTAAGGGGGGGTGGTTATCCCTTTCGTCAAAAATTGGGCGTTTTCGCTTGAACAATAAAGGCCTACAAATGTTATTTAGTTCACTTCCCGTGGAGGAAAAACACTTTTTAAGGCCGCAGAGTGAGTAAATTGGCCATATTCATTCACTTTTAACCATTCCTCAAATCTTGTGTTTAAGGCCCCTGGAAGCATGAAAATCACTTTAAACATCTCATTTTATCTTTAAAAGTGATTTTCCACGTACAAATGTGAATTGTAGTTCAAAGAGGCAACATTTGAAAACAGACCATTTTTTTTAGTTTCTGAAGCATGTCGTAAGGGGGGGTGGTTATCTCTTTCATCAAAAATCGGACGTTTTTGATTGAACAATAAAGGCCTACAAATGTTATTTAATTCACTTTCTGGGGTGGAGAAAAACTTTTTAAGGCCTCAGAGTGAATAAATTGGCCATTTTCATTCACATTTACCCATTCCTCAAATCTTGTGTTTAGGGCCCCTGGAAGCTTGAAAATCACTTTAAACATCTCATTTTATCTTTAAAAGTGATTTTCCACGTACAAATGTGAATTGTAGTTCAAAGAGGCAACATTTGAAAACGGACCATTTTTTACGTTTCTGAAGCTTGTCGTAAGGGGGGGTGGTTATCTCTTTCGTCAAAAATCGGGCGTTTTCGCTTGAACAATAAAGGCCTACAAATGTTATTTAGTTCACTTCCCGTGGAGGAGAAACACTTTTTAAGGCCGCAGAGTGAGTAAATTGGCCATTTTCATTCACTATTACCCATTCCTCAAATCTCGTGTTTAAGGCCCCTGGAAGCATGAAAATCACTTTAAACATCTCATTTTATCTTTAAAAGTGATTTTCCAAGTACAAATGTGAATTGTAGTTCAAAGAGGCAACATTTGAAAACGGACCATTTTTTACGTTTCTGAAGCATGTCGTAAGGGGGGGTGGTTATCTCTTTCGTCAAAAATCGGGCGTTTTTGCTTGAACAATAAAGGCTACAAATGTTATTTAGTTCACTTCCCGTGGAGGAGAAACACTTTTTAAGGCCGCAGAGTGAGTAAATTGGCCATATTCATTCACTTTTACCCATTCCTCAAATCTTGTGTTTAAGGCCCCTGGAAGCATGAAAGTCACTTTAAACATCTCATTTTATCTTTAAAAGTGATTTTCCATGTACAAATGTGAATTGTAGTTCAAAGAGGCAACATTTGAAAACGGACCATTTTTTACGTTTCTGAAGCATGTCGTAAGGGGGGGTGGTTATCTCTTTCATCAAAAATCGGACGTTTTTGATTGAACAATAAAGGCCTCCAAATGTTATTTTATTCACTTCCCGTGGAGGAGAAACACTTTTTAAGGCTGCAGAGTGAGTAAATTGGCCATTTTCATTCACTTTTACCCATTCCTCAAATCTCGTGTTTAAGGACCCTGGAAGCATGAAAATCACTTTAAACATCTCATTTTATCTTTAAAAGTGATTTTCCACGTACAAATGTGAATTGTAGTTCAAAGAGGCAACATTTGAAAATGGACCATTTTTTCCTTTCTGAAGCATGTCGTAAGGGGGGGTGGTTATCTCTTTCACCAAAAAAAACGCGTTTTTGATTGAACAATAAAGGCCTCCAAATGTTATTTTATTCACTTCCCGTGGAGGAGAAACACTTTTTAAGGCCGCAGACTGAGTAAATTGGCCATATTCATTCACTTTTACCCATTCCCCAAATCTTGTTTTTAAGGCCCCTGGAAGCATGAAAATCACTTTAAACATCTCCTGTTATCTTTAAAAGTGATTTTCCACGTGCAAATGTGAATTGTAGTTCAAAGAGGCAACATTTGAAAACAGACCATTTTTTTAGTTTCTGAAGCATGTCGTAAGGGGGGGTGGTTATCTCTTTCATCAAAAATCGGACGTTTTTGATTGAACAATAATGGCCTCCAAATGTTATTTTATTCACTTCCCGTGGAGGAGAAACACTTTTTAAGGCCGCAGAGTGAGTAAATTGGCCATTTTCATTCACTTTTACCCATTCCTCAAATCTCGTGTTTAAGGCCCCTGGAAGCATGAAAATCACTTTAAATATCTCATTTTATCTTTAAAAGTGATTTTCCACGTACAAATGTGAATTGTAGTTCAAAGAGGCAACATTTGAAAACGGACCATTTTTTACGTTTCTGAAGCATGTCGTAAGGGGGGGTGATTATCTCTTTCGTCAAAAATCGGGCGTTTTTGCTTGAACAATAAAGGCCTACAAATGTTATTTAGTTCACTTCCCGTGGAGGAGAAACACTTTTTAAGGCCGCAGAGTGAGTAAATTGGCCATATTCATTCACTTTTACCCATTCCTCAAATCTTGTGTTTAAGGCCCCTGGAAGCATGAAAATCACTTTAAACATCTCATTTTATCTTTAAAAGTGATTTTCCACGTACAAATGTGAATTGTAGTTCAAAGAGGCAACATTTGAAAACAGACCATTTTTTTAGTTTCTGAAGCATGTTGTAAGGGGGGGTGGTTATCTCTTTCATAAAAAATCGGACGTTTTTGATTGAACAATAAAGGCCTCCAAATGTTATTTTCTTCACTTCCCGTGGAGGAGAAACACTTTTTAAGGCCGCAGAGTGAGTAAATTGGCCATATTCATTCACTTTTACCCATTCCTCAAATCTTGTGTTTAAGGCCCCTGGAAGCATGAAAATCACTTTAAACATCTCATTTTATCTTTAATAGTGATTTTCCACGTACAAATGTGAATTGTAGTTCAAAGAGGCAACATTTGAAAACGGACCATTTTTTACGTTTCTGAAGCATGTCGTAAGGGGGGGTGGTTATCTCTTTCGTCAAAAATCGGGTGTTTTCGCTTGAACAATAAAGGCCTACAAATGTTATTTAGTTCACTTCCCGTGGAGGAGAAACACTTTTTAAGGCCGCAGAGTGAGTAAATTGGCCATTTTCATTCACCTTTACCCATTCCTCAAATCTTGTGTTTAAGGCCCCTGGAAGCATGAAAATCACTTTAAACATCTCATTTTATCTTTATAAGTGATTTTCCACGTACAAATGTGAATTGTAGTTCAAAGAGGCAACATTTGAAAACAGACCATTTTTTTAGTTTCTGAAGCATGTTGTAAGGGGGGGTGGTTATCTCTTTCATCAAAAATCGGACGTTTTTGATTGAACAATAAAGGCCTCCAAATGTTATTTTATTCACTTCCCGTGGAGGAGAAACACTTTTTAAGGCCGCAGAGTGAATAAAATGGCCATTTTCATTCACTTTTACCCATTCCTCAAATCTCGTGTTTAAGGACCCTGGAAGCATGAAAATCACTTTAAACATCTCATTTTATCTTTAAAAGTGATTTTCCACGTACAAATGTGAATTGTAGTTAAAAGAGGCAACATTTGAAAACGGACCATTTTTTACGTTTCTGAAGAATGTCGTAAGGGGGGGTGGTTATCTCTTTCGTCAAAAATCGGGCGTTTTCGCCTAAACAATAAAGGCCTACAAATGTTATTTAGTTCACTTCCCGTGGAGGAGAAACACTTTTTAAGGCCGCAGAGTGAGTAAATTGGCCATATTCATTCACTTTTACCCATTCCTCAAATCTTGTGTTTAAGGCCCCTGGAAGCATGAAAATCACTTTAAACATCTCATTTTATCTTTAAAAGTGATTTTCCACGTACAAATGTGAATTGTAGTTCAAAGAGGCAACATTTGAAAACAGACCATTTTTTTAGTTTCTGAAGCATGTTGTAAGGGGGGGTGGTTATCTCTTTCATAAAAAATCGGACGTTTTTGATTGAACAATAAAGGCCTCCAAATGTTATTTTATTCACTTCCCGTGGAGGAGAAACACTTTTTAAGGCCGCAGAGTGAGTAAATTGGCCATATTCATTCACTTTTACCCATTCCTCAAATCTTGTGTTTAAGGCCCCTGGAAGCATGAAAATCACTTTAAACATCTCATTTTATCTTTAATAGTGATTTTCCACGTACAAATGTGAATTGTAGTTCAAAGAGGCAACATTTGAAAACGGACCATTTTTTACGTTTCTGAAGCATGTCGTAAGGGGGGGTGGTTATCTCTTTCGTCAAAAATCGGGTGTTTTCGCTTGAACAATAAAGGCCTACAAATGTTATTTAGTTCACTTCCCGTGGAGGAGAAACACTTTTTAAGGCCGCAGAGTGAGTAAATTGGCCATTTTCATTCACCTTTACCCATTCCTCAAATCTTGTGTTTAAGGCCCCTGGAAGCATGAAAATCACTTTAAACATCTGATTTTATCTTTATAAGTGATTTTCCACGTACAAATGTGAATTGTAGTTCAAAGAGGCAACATTTGAAAACAGACCATTTTTTTAGTTTCTGAAGCATGTTGTAAGGGGGGGTGGTTATCTCTTTCATCAAAAATCGGACGTTTTTGATTGAACAATAAAGGCCTCCAAATGTTATTTTATTCACTTCCCGTGGAGGAGAAACACTTTTTAAGGCCGCAGAGTGAATAAAATGGCCATTTTCATTCACTTTTACCCATTCCTCAAATCTCGTGTTTAAGGACCCTGGAAGCATGAAAATCACTTTAAACATCTCATTTTATCTTTAAAAGTGATTTTCCACGTACAAATGTGAATTGTAGTTAAAAGAGGCAACATTTGAAAACGGACCATTTTTTACGTTTCTGAAGAATGTCGTAAGGGGGGGTGGTTATCTCTTTCGTCAAAAATCGGGCGTTTTCGCCTAAACAATAAAGGCCTACAAATGTTATTTAGTTCACTTCCCGTGGAGGAGAAACACTTTTTAAGGCCGCAGAGTGAGTAAATTGGCCATATTCATTCACTTTTACCCATTCCTCAAATCTTGTGTTTAAGGCCCCTGGAAGCATGAAAATCACTTTAAACATCTCATTTTATCTTTAAAAGTGATTTTCCACGTACAAATGTGAATTGTAGTTCAAAGAGGCAACATTTGAAAACAGACCATTTTTTTTGTTTCTGAAGCATGTTGTAAGGGGGGGTGGTTATCTCTTTCATAAAAAATCGGACGTTTTTGATTGAACAATAAAGGCCTCCAAATGTTATTTTATTCACTTCCCGTGGAGGAGAAACACTTTTTAAGGCCGCAGAGTGAGTAAATTGGCCATTTTCATTCACTTTTACCCATTCCTCAAATCTCGTGTTTAAGGCCCCTGGAAGCACGAAAATCACTTTAAACATCTCATTTTATCTTTAAAAGTGATTTTCCACGTACAAATGTGAATTGTAGTTCAAAAAGGCAACATTTGAAAACAGACCATTTTTTTGGTTTCTGAAGCATGTCGTAAGG
Source organism: Triturus cristatus (assembly GCF_964204655.1). Classification (NCBI taxonomy): domain Eukaryota; kingdom Metazoa; phylum Chordata; class Amphibia; order Caudata; family Salamandridae; genus Triturus; species Triturus cristatus. The sequence goes on along the minus strand of NC_140590.1, from coordinate 1,220,663,147 downwards.
GGGGGTGGTTATCTCTTTCATCAAAAATCGGACGTTTTTAATTGAACAGTAAAGGCCTACAAATGTTATTTAATTCACTTTCTGGGGTGGAGTAAAACTTTTTAAGGCCTCAGAGTGAATAAATTGGCCATTTTCATTCACTTTTACCCATTCCTCAAATCTTGTGTTTAGGGACCCTGGAAGCTTGACAATCACTTTAAACATCTCATTTTATCTTTAAAAGTGATTTTCCACGTACAAATGTGAATTGTAGTTAAAAGAGGCAACATTTGAAAACGGACCATTTTTTACGTTTCTGAAGCATGTCGTAAGGGGGGGTGGTTATCCCTTTCGTCAAAAATTGGGCGTTTTCGCTTGAACAATAAAGGCCTACAAATGTTATTTAGTTCACTTCCCGTGGAGGAAAAACACTTTTTAAGGCCGCAGAGTGAGTAAATTGGCCATATTCATTCACTTTTACCCATTCCTCAAATCTTGTGTTTAAGGCCCCTGGAAGCATGAAAATCACTTTAAACATCTCATTTTATCTTTAAAAGGGATTTTCCACATACAAATGTGAATTGTAGTTCAAAGAGGCAACATTTGAAAACAGACCATTTTTTTAGTTTCTGAAGCATGTCGTAAGGGGGGGTGGTTATCTCTTTCATCAAAAATCGGACGTTTTTGATTGAACAATAAAGGCCTACAAATGTTATTTAATTCACTTTCTGGGGTGGAGAAAAACTTTTTAAGGCCTCAGAGTGAATAAATTGGCCATTTTCATTCACATTTACCCATTCCTCAAATCTTGTGTTTAGGGCCCCTGGAAGCTTGAAAATCACTTTAAACATCTCATTTTATCTTTAAAAGTGATTTTCCACGTACAAATGTGAATTGTAGTTCAAAGAGGCAACATTTGAAAACGGACCATTTTTTACGTTTCTGAAGCATGTCGTAAGGGGGGGTGGTTATCTCTTTCGTCAAAAATCGGGTGTTTTCGCTTGAACAATAAAGGCCTACAAATGTTATTTAGTTCACTTCCCGTGGAGGAGAAACACTTTTTAAGGCCGCAGAGTGAGTAAATTGGCCATATTCATTCACTTTTACCCATTCCTCAAATCTTGTGTTTAAGGCCCCTGGAAGCATGAAAATCACTTTAAACATCTCATTTTATTTTTAATAGTGATTTTCCACGTACAAATGTGAATTGTAGTTCAAAGAGGCAACATTTGAAAACGGACCATTTTTTACGTTTCTGAAGCATGTCGTAAGGGGGGGTGGTTATCTCTTTCGTCAAAAATCGCGTGTTTTCGCTTGAACAATAAAGGCCTACAAATGTTATTTAGTTCACTTCCCGTGGAGGAGAAACACTTTTTAAGGCCGCAGAGTGAGTAAATTGGCCATTTTCATTCACTTTTACCCATTCCTCAAATCTTGTGTTTAGGGCCCCTGGAAGCTTGAAAATCACTTTAAACATCTCACTTTATCTTTAAAAGTGATTTTCCACGTACAAATGTGAATTGTAGTTCAAAGAGGCAACATTTGAAAACAGACCATTTTTTTAGTTTCTGAAGCATGTCGTAAGGGGGGGTGGTTATCTCTTTCATCAAAAATCGGACGTTTTTAATTGAACAGTAAAGGCCTACAAATGTTATTTAATTCACTTTCTGGGCTGGAGTAAAACTTTTTAAGGCCGCAGAGTGAGTAAATTGGCCATATTCATTCACTTTTACCCATTCCTCAAATCTTGTGTTTAAGGCCCCTGGAAGCATGAAAATCACTTTAAACATCTCATTTTATCTTTAAAAGTGATTTTCCACGTACAAATGTGAATTGTAGTTCAAAGAGGCAACATTTGAAAACAGACCATTTTTTTTAGTTTCTGAAGCATGTCGTAAGGGGGGTGGTTATCTCTTTCATCAAAAATCGGACGTTTTTGATTGAACAATAAAGGCCTACAAATGTTATTTAATTCACTTTCTGGGGTGGAGAAAAACTTTTTAAGGCCTCAGAGTGAATAAATTGGCCATTTTCATTCACATTTACCCATTCCTCAAATCTTGTGTTTAGGGCCCCTGGAAGCTTGAAAATCACTTTAAACATCTCATTTTATCTTTAAAAGTGATTTTCCACGTACAAATGTGAATTGTAGTTCAAAGAGGCAACATTTGAAAACGGACCATTTTTTACGTTTCTGAAGCTTGTCGTAAGGGGGGGTGGTTATCTTTTTCGTCAAAAATCGGGCGTTTTCGCTTGAACAATAAAGGCCTACAAATGTTATTTAGTTCACTTCCCGTGGAGGAGAAACACTTTTTAAGGCCGCAGAGTGAGTAAATTGGCCATTTTCATTCACTATTACCCATTCCTCAAATCTCGTGTTTAAGGCCCCTGGAAGCATGAAAATCACTTTAAACATCTCATTTTATCTTTAAAAGTGATTTTCCAAGTACAAATGTGAATTGTAGTTCAAAGAGGCAACATTTGAAAACGGACCATTTTTTACGTTTTTGAAGCATGTCGTAAGGGGGGGTGGTTATCTCTTTCACCAAAAAAAACGCGTTTTTGATTGAACAATAAAGGCCTCCAAATGTTATTTTATTCACTTCCCGTGGAGGAGAAACACTTTTTAAGGCCGCAGACTGAGTAAATTGGCCATATTCATTCACTTTTACCCATTCCCCAAATCTTGTGTTTAAGGCCCCTGGAAGCATGAAAATCACTTTAAACATCTCCTGTTATCTTTAAAAGTGATTTTCCACGTGCAAATGTGAATTGTAGTTCAAAGAGGCAACATTTGAAAACAGACCATTTTTTTAGTTTCTGAAGCATGTCGTAAGGGGGGGTGGTTATCTCTTTCATCAAAAATCGGACGTTTTTGATTGAACAATAATGGCCTCCAAATGTTATTTTATTCACTTCCCGTGGAGGAGAAACACTTTTTAAGGCCGCAGAGTGAGTAAATTGGCCATTTTCATTCACTTTTACCCATTCCTCAAATCTCGTGTTTAAGGCCCCTGGAAGCATGAAAATCACTTTAAATATCTCATTTTATCTTTAAAAGTGATTTTCCACGTACAAATGTGAATTGTAGTTCAAAGAGGCAACATTTGAAAACGGACCATTTTTTACGTTTCTGAAGCATGTCGTAAGGGGGGGTGATTATCTCTTTCGTCAAAAATCGGGCGTTTTTGCTTGAACAATAAAGGCCTACAAATGTTATTTAGTTCCCTTCCCGTGGAGGAGAAACACTTTTTAAGGCCGCAGAGTGAGTAAATTGGCCATATTCATTCACTTTTACCCATTCCTCAAATCTTGTGTTTAAGGCCCCTGGAAGCATGAAAATCACTTTAAACATCTCATTTTATCTTTAATAGTGATTTTCCACGTACAAATGTGAATTGTAGTTCAAAGAGGCAACATTTGAAAACGGACCATTTTTTACGTTTCTGAAGCATGTCGTAAGGGGGGGTGGTTATCTCTTTCGTCAAAAATCGGGTGTTTTCGCTTGAACAATAAAGGCCTACAAATGTTATTTAGTTCACTTCCCGTGGAGGAGAAACACTTTTTAAGGCCGCAGAGTGAGTAAATTGGCCATATTCATTCACTTTTACCCATTCCTCAAATCTTGTGTTTAAGGCCCCTGGAAGCATGAAAATCACTTTAAACATCTCATTTTATTTTTAATAGTGATTTTCCACGTACAAATGTGAATTGTAGTTCAAAGAGGCAACATTTGAAAACGGACCATTTTTTACGTTTCTGAAGCATGTCGTAAGGGGGGGTGGTTATCTCTTTCGTCAAAAATCGCGTGTTTTCGCTTGAACAATAAAGGCCTACAAATGTTATTTAGTTCACTTCCCGTGGAGGAGAAACACTTTTTAATGCCGCAGAGTGAGTAAATTGGCCATTTTCATTCACTTTTACCCATTCCTCAAATCTTGTGTTTAGGGCCCCTGGAAGCTTGAAAATCACTTTAAACATCTCACTTTATCTTTAAAAGTGATTTTCCACGTACAAATGTGAATTGTAGTTCAAAGAGGCAACATTTGAAAACAGACCATTTTTTTAGTTTCTGAAGCATGTCGTAAGGGGGGGTGGTTATCTCTTTCATCAAAAATCGGACGTTTTTAATTGAACAGTAAAGGCCTACAAATGGTATTTAATTCACTTTCTGGGCTGGAGTAAAACTTTTTAAGGCCGCAGAGTGAGTAAATTGGCCATATTCATTCACTTTTACCCATTCCTCAAATCTTGTGTTTAAGGCCCCTGGAAGCATGAAAATCACTTTAAACATCTCATTTTATCTTTAAAAGTGATTTTCCACGTACAAATGTGAATTGTAGTTCAAAGAGGCAACATTTGAAAACAGACCATTTTTTTTAGTTTCTGAAGCATGTCGTAAGGGGGGTGGTTATCTCTTTCATCAAAAATCGGACGTTTTTGATTGAACAATAAAGGCCTACAAATGTTATTTAATTCACTTTCTGGGGTGGAGAAAAACTTTTTAAGGCCTCAGAGTGAATAAATTGGCCATTTTCATTCACATTTACCCATTCCTCAAATCTTGTGTTTAGGGCCCCTGGAAGCTTGAAAATCACTTTAAACATCTCATTTTATCTTTAAAAGTGATTTTCCACGTACAAATGTGAATTGTAGTTCAAAGAGGCAACATTTGAAAACGGACCATTTTTTACGTTTCTGAAGCTTGTCGTAAGGGGGGGTGGTTATCTTTTTCGTCAAAAATCGGGCGTTTTCGCTTGAACAATAAAGGCCTACAAATGTTATTTAGTTCACTTCCCGTGGAGGAGAAACACTTTTTAAGGCCGCAGAGTGAGTAAATTGGCCATTTTCATTCACTATTACCCATTCCTCAAATCTCGTGTTTAAGGCCCCTGGAAGCATGAAAATCACTTTAAACATCTCATTTTATCTTTAAAAGTGATTTTCCAAGTACAAATGTGAATTGTAGTTCAAAGAGGCAACATTTGAAAACGGACCATTTTTTACGTTTCTGAAGCATGTCGTAAGGGGGGGTGGTTATCTCTTTCACCAAAAAAAACGCGTTTTTGATTGAACAATAAAGGCCTCCAAATGTTATTTTATTCACTTCCCGTGGAGGAGAAACACTTTTTAAGGCCGCAGACTGAGTAAATTGGCCATATTCATTCACTTTTACCCATTCCCCAAATCTTGTGTTTAAGGCCCCTGGAAGCATGAAAATCACTTTAAACATCTCCTGTTATCTTTAAAAGTGATTTTCCACGTGCAAATGTGAATTGTAGTTCAAAGAGGCAACATTTGAAAACAGACCATTTTTTTAGTTTCTGAAGCATGTCGTAAGGGGGGGTGGTTATCTCTTTCATCAAAAATCGGACGTTTTTGATTGAACAATAATGGCCTCCAAATGTTATTTTATTCACTTCCCGTGGAGGAGAAACACTTTTTAAGGCCGCAGAGTGAGTAAATTGGCCATTTTCATTCACTTTTACCCATTCCTCAAATCTCGTGTTTAAGGCCCCTGGAAGCATGAAAATCACTTTAAATATCTCATTTTATCTTTAAAAGTGATTTTCCACGTACAAATGTGAATTGTAGTTCAAAGAGGCAACATTTGAAAACGGACCATTTTTTACGTTTCTGAAGCATGTCGTAAGGGGGGGTGATTATCTCTTTCGTCAAAAATCGGGCGTTTTTGCTTGAACAATAAAGGCCTACAAATGTTATTTAGTTCCCTTCCCGTGGAGGAGAAACACTTTTTAAGGCCGCAGAGTGAGTAAATTGGCCATATTCATTCACTTTTACCCATTCCTCAAATCTTGTGTTTAAGGCCCCTGGAAGCATGAAAATCACTTTAAACATCTCATTTTATCTTTAATAGTGATTTTCCACGTACAAATGTGAATTGTAGTTCAAAGAGGCAACATTTGAAAACGGACCATTTTTTACGTTTCTGAAGCATGTCGTAAGGGGGGGTGGTTATCTCTTTCGTCAAAAATCGGGTGTTTTCGCTTGAACAATAAAGGCCTACAAATGTTATTTAGTTCACTTCCCGTGGAGGAGAAACACTTTTTAAGGCCGCAGAGTGAGTAAATTGGCCATTTTCATTCACCTTTACCCATTCCTCAAATCTTGTGTTTAAGGCCCCTGGAAGCATGAAAATCACTTTAAACATCTCATTTTATCTTTATAAGTGATTTTCCACGTACAAATGTGAATTGTAGTTCAAAGAGGCAACATTTGAAAACAGACCATTTTTTTAGTTTCTGAAGCATGTTGTAAGGGGGGGTGGTTATCTCTTTCATCAAAAATCGGACGTTTTTGATTGAACAATAAAGGCCTCCAAATGTTATTTTATTCACTTCCCGTGGAGGAGAAACACTTTTTAAGGCCGCAGAGTGAATAAAATGGCCATTTTCATTCACTTTTACCCATTCCTCAAATCTCGTGTTTAAGGACCCTGGAAGCATGAAAATCACTTTAAACATCTCATTTTATCTTTAAAAGTGATTTTCCACGTACAAATGTGAATTGTAGTTAAAAGAGGCAACATTTGAAAACGGACCATTTTTTACGTTTCTGAAGCATGTCGTAAGGGGGGGTGGTTATCTCTTTCGTCAAAAATCGGGCGTTTTCGCCTAAACAATAAAGGCCTACAAATGTTATTTAGCTCACTTCCCGTGGAGGAGAAACACTTTTTAAGGCCGCAGAGTGAGTAAATTGGCCATATTCATTCACTTTTACCCATTCCTCAAATCTTGTGTTTAAGGCCCCTGGAAGCATGAAAATCACTTTAAACATCTCATTTTATCTTTAAAAGTGATTTTCCACGTACAAATGTGAATTGTAGTTCAAAGAGGCAACATTTGAAAACAGACCATTTTTTTAGTTTCTGAAGCATGTTGTAAGGGGGGGTGGTTATCTCTTTCATAAAAAATCGGACTTTTTTGATTGAACAATAAAGGCCTCCAAATGTTATTTTATTCACTTCCCGTGGAGGAGAAACACTTTTTAAGGCCGCAGAGTGAGTAAATTGGCCATTTTCATTCACTTTTACCCATTCCTCAAATCTCGTGTTTAAGGCCCCTGGAAGCACGAAAATCACTTTAAACATCTCATTTTATCTTTAAAAGTGATTTTCCACGTACAAATGTGAATTGTAGTTCAAAAAGGCAACATTTGAAAACAGACCATTTTTTTGGTTTCTGAAGCATGTCGTAAGGGGGGGTGGTTATCTCTTTCATCAAAAATCGGACGTTTTTAATTGAACAATAAAGGCCTACAAATGTTATTTAATTCACTTTCTGGGGTGGAGAAAAACTTTTTAAGGCCTCAGAGTGAATAAATTGGCCATTTTCATTCACTTTTACCCATTCCTCAAATCTTGTGTTTAGGGCCCCTGGAAGCTTGAAAATCACTTTAAACATCTCATTTTATCTTTAAAAGTGATTTACCACGTACAAATGTCAATTGTAGTTAAAAGAGGCAACATTTGAAAACGGACCATTTTTTACGTTTCTGAAGCATGTCGTAAGGGGGGGTGATTATCTCTTTCGTCAAAAATCCGGCGTTTTTGCTTGAACAATAAAGGCCTACAAATGTTATTTAGTTCACTTCCCGTGGAGGAGAAACACTTTTTAAGGCAGCAGAGTGAGTAAATTGGCCATTTTCATTCACTTTTACCCATTCCTCAAATCTCGTGTTTAAGGCCCCTGGAAGCATGAAAATCACCTTAAACATCTCATTTTATCTGTAAAAGTGATTTTCCACGTACAAATGTGAATTGTAGTTCAAAGAGGCAACATTTGAAAACGGACCATTTTTTACGTTTCTGAAGCTTGTCGTAAGGGGGGGTGCTTATCTCTTTCGTCAAAATCGGGCGTTGTCGCTTGAACAATAAAGGCCTACAAATGTTATTTAGTTCACTTCCCGTGGAGGAGAAACACTTTTTAAGGCCGCAGAGTGAGTAAATTGGCCATATTCATTCACTTTTACCCATTCCTCAAATCTTGTGTTTAAGGCCCCTGGAAGCATGAAAATCACTTTAAACATCTCATTTTATCTTTAAAAGTGATTTTCCACGTACAAATGTGAATTGTAGTTCAAAGAGGCAACATTTGAAAACAGACCATTTTTTTAGTTTCTGAAGCATGTTGTTAGGGGGGGTGGTTATCTCTTTCATCAAAAATCGGACGTTTTTGATTGAACAATAAAGACCTCCAAATGTTATTTTATTCACTTCCCGTGGAGGAGAAACACTTTTTAAGGCCGCAGAGTGAGTAAATTGGCCATTTTCATTCACTTTTACCCATTCCTCAAATCTCGTGTTTAAGGCCCCTGGAAGCATGAAAATCACTTTAAACATCTCATTTTATCTTTAATAGTGATTTTCCATGTACAAATGTGAATTGTAGTTCAAAGAGGCAACATTTGAAAACAGACAATTTTTTTAGTTTCTGAAGCATGTCGTAAGGGGGGGTGGTTATCTCTTTCGTCAAAATCGGGCGTTTTCGCTTGAACAATAAAGGCCTACAAATGTTATTTAGTTCACTTCCCGTGGAGGAGAAACACTTTTTAAGGCCGCAGAGTGAGTAAATTGGCCATATTCATTCACTTTTACCCATTCCTCAAATCTTGTGTTTAAGGCCCCTGGAAGCATGAAAATCACTTTAAACATCTCATTTTATCTTTAATAGTGATTTTCCACGTACAAATGTGAATTGTAGTTCAAAGAGGCAACATTTGAAAACGGATCATTTTTTACGTTTCTGAAGCATGTCGTAAGGGGGGGTGGTTATCTCTTTCGTCAAAAATCGGACGTTTTTGATTGAACAATAAAGACCTCCAAATGTTATTTTATTCACTTCCCGTGGAGGAGAAACACTTTTTAAGGCCGCAGAGTGAGTAAATTGGCCATTTTCATTCACTTTTACCCATTCCTCAAATCTCGTGTTTAAGGCCCCTGGAAGCATGAAAATCACTTTAAACATCTCATTTTATCTTTAAAAGTGATTTTCCACGTACAAATGTGAATTGTAGTTCAAAGAGGCAACATTTGAAAACAGACCATTTTTTTAGTTTCTGAAGCATGTCGTAAGGGGGGGTGGTTATCTCTTTCATCAAAAATCGGACGTTTTTAATTGAACAGTAAAGGCCTACAAATGTTATTTAATTCACTTTCTGGGGTGGAGTAAAACTTTTTAAGGCCTCAGAGTGAATAAATTGGCCATTTTCATTCACTTTTACCCATTCCTCAAATCTTGTGTTTAGGGACCCTGGAAGCTTGACAATCACTTTAAACATCTCATTTTATCTTTAAAAGTGATTTTCCACGTACAAATGTGAATTGTAGTTAAAAGAGGCAACATTTGAAAACGGACCATTTTTTACGTTTCTGAAGCATGTCGTAAGGGGGGGTGGTTATCCCTTTCGTCAAAAATTGGGCGTTTTCGCTTGAACAATAAAGGCCTACAAATGTTATTTAGTTCACTTCCCGTGGAGGAAAAACACTTTTTAAGGCCGCAGAGTGAGTAAATTGGCCATATTCATTCACTTTTACCCATTCCTCAAATCTTGTGTTTAAGGCCCCTGGAAGCATGAAAATCACTTTAAACATCTCATTTTATCTTTAAAAGGGATTTTCCACATACAAATGTGAATTGTAGTTCAAAGAGGCAACATTTGAAAACAGACCATTTTTTTAGTTTCTGAAGCATGTCGTAAGGGGGGGTGGTTATCTCTTTCATCAAAAATCGGACGTTTTTGATTGAACAATAAAGGCCTACAAATGTTATTTAATTCACTTTCTGGGGTGGAGAAAAACTTTTTAAGGCCTCAGAGTGAATAAATTGGCCATTTTCATTCACATTTACCCATTCCTCAAATCTTGTGTTTAGGGCCCCTGGAAGCTTGAAAATCACTTTAAACATCTCATTTTATCTTTAAAAGTGATTTTCCACGTACAAATGTGAATTGTAGTTCAAAGAGGCAACATTTGAAAACGGACCATTTTTTACGTTTCTGAAGCATGTCGTAAGGGGGGGTGGTTATCTCTTTCGTCAAAAATCGCGTGTTTTCGCTTGAACAATAAAGGCCTACAAATGTTATTTAGTTCACTTCCCGTGGAGGAGAAACACTTTTTAAGGCCGCAGAGTGAGTAAATTGGCCATTTTCATTCACTTTTACCCATTCCTCAAATCTCGTGTTTAAGGCCCCTGGAAGCATGAAAATCACTTTAAACATCTCATTTTATCTTTAATAGTGATTTTCCACGTACAAATGTGAATTGTAGTTCAAAGAGGCAACATTTGAAAACGGACCATTTTTTACGTTTCTGAAGCATGTCGTAAGGGGGGGTGGTTATCTCTTTCGTCAAAAATCGGGTGTTTTCGCTTGAACAATAAAGGCCTACAAATGTTATTTAGTTCACTTCCCGTGGAGGAGAAACACTTTTTAAGGCCGCAGAGTGAGTAAATTGGCCATTTTCATTCACTTTTACCCATTCCTCAAATCTTGTGTTTAAGGCCCCTGGAAGCATGAAAATCACTTTAAACATCTCATTTTATCTTTATAAGTGATTTTCCACGTACAAATGTGAATTGTAGTTCAAAGAGGCAACATTTGAAAACGGATCATTTTTTACGTTTCTGAAGCATGTCGTAAGGGGGGGTGGTTATCTCTTTCGTCAAAAATCGGGTGTTTTCGCTTGAACAATAAAGGCCTACAAATGTTATTTAGTTCACTTCCCGTGGAGGAGAAACACTTTTTAAGGCCGCAGAGTGAGTAAATTGGCCATATTCATTCACTTTTACCCATTCATCAAATCTTGTGTTTAAGGCCCCTGGAAGCATGAAAATCACTTTAAACATCTCATTTTATCTTTAAAAGTGATTTTCCACGTACAAATGTGAATTGTAGTTCAAAGAGGCAACATTTGAAAACAGACCATTTTTTTAGTTTCTGAAGCATGTTGTAAGGGGGGGTGGTTATCTCTTTCATAAAAAATCGGACGTTTTTGATTGAACAATAAAGACCTCCAAATGTTATTTTATTCACTTCCCGTGGAGGAGAAACACTTTTTAAGGCCGCAGAGTGAGTAAATTGGCCATTTTCATTCACTTTTACCCATTCCTCAAATCTCGTGTTTAAGGCCCCTGGAAGCATGAAAATCACTTTAAACATCTCATTTTATCTTTAAAAGTGATTTTCCACGTACAAATGTGAATTGTAGTTCAAAGAGGCAACATTTGAAAACAGACCATTTTTTTAGTTTCTGAAGCATGTCGTAAGGGGGGGTGGTTATCTCTTTCATCAAAAATCGGACGTTTTTAATTGAACAGTAAAGGCCTACAAATGTTATTTAATTCACTTTCTGGGGTGGAGTAAAACTTTTTAAGGCCTCAGAGTGAATAAATTGGCCATTTTCATTCACTTTTACCCATTCCTCAAATCTTGTGTTTAGGGCCCCTGGAAGCTTGACAATCACTTTAAACATCTCATTTTATCTTTAAAAGTGATTTTCCACGTACAAATGTGAATTGTAGTTAAAAGAGGCAACATTTGAAAACGGACCATTTTTTACGTTTCTGAAGCATGTCGTAAGGGGGCGTGGTTATCCCTTTCGTCAAAAATTGGGCGTTTTCGCTTGAACAATAAAGGCCTACAAATGTTATTTAGTTCACTTCCCGTGGAGGAAAAACACTTTTTAAGGCCGCAGAGTGAGTAAATTGGCCATATTCATTCACTTTTACCCATTCCTCAAATCTTGTGTTTAAGGCCCCTGGAAGCATGAAAATCACTTTAAACATCTCATTTTATCTTTAAAAGTGATTTTCCACGTACAAATGTGAATTGTAGTTCAAAGAGGCAACATTTGAAAACAGACTATTTTTTACGTTTCTGAAGCTTGTCGTAAGGGGGGGTGGTTATCTCTTTCGTCAAAAATCGGACGTTTTCGCTTGAACAATAAAGGCCTACAAATGTCATTTAGTTCACTTCCCGTGGAGGAGAAACACTTTTTAAGGCCGCAGACTGAGTAAATTGGCCATATTCATTCACTTTTACCCATTCCTCAAATCTTGTGTTTAAGGCCCCTGGAAGCATGAAAATCACTTTAAACATCTCATTTTATTTTTAATAGTGATTTTCCACGTACAAAAGTGAATTGTAGTTCAAAGAGGCAACATTTGAAAACGGACCATTTTTTACGTTTCTGAAGCATGTCGTAAGGGGGGGTGGTTATCTCTTTCGTCAAAAATCGCGTGTTTTCGCTTGAACAATAAAGGCCTACAAATGTTATTTAGTTCACTTCCCGTGGAGGAGAAACACTTTTTAAGGCCGCAGAGTGAGTAAATTGGCCATTTTCATTCACTTTTACCCATTCCTCAAATCTCGTGTTTAAGGCCCCTGGAAGCATGAAAATCACTTTAAACATCTCATTTTATCTTTAATAGTGATTTTCCACGTACAAATGTGAATTGTAGTTCAAAGAGGCAACAATTGAAAACGGACCATTTTTTACGTTTCTGAAGCATGTCGTAAGGGGGGGTGGTTATCTCTTTCGTCAAAAATCGGGTGTTTTCGCTTGAACAATAAAGGCCTACAAATGTTATTTAGTTCACTTCCCGTGGAGGAGAAACACTTTTTAAGGCCGCAGAGTGAGTAAATTGGCCATATTCATTCACTTTTACCCATTCCTCAAATCTTGTGTTTAAGGCCCCTGGAAGCATGAAAATCACTTTAAACATCTCATTTTATTTTTAATAGTGATTTTCCACGTACAAATGTGAATTGTAGTTCAAAGAGGCAACATTTGAAAACGGACCATTTTTTACGTTTCTGAAGCATGTCGTAAGGGGGGGTGGTTATCTCTTTCGTCAAAAATCGCGTGTTTTCGCTTGAACAATAAAGGCCTACAATGTTATTTAGTTCACTTCCCGTGGAGGAGAAACACTTTTTAAGGCCGCAGAGTGAGTAAATTGGCCATTTTCATTCACTTTTACCCATTCCTCAAATCTTGTGTTTAGGGACCCTGGAAGCTTGAAAATCACTTTAAACATCTCACTTTATCTTTAAAAGTGATTTTCCACGTACAAATGTGAATTGTAGTTCAAAGAGGCAACATTTGAAAACAGACCATTTTTTTAGTTTCTGAAGCATGTCGTAAGGGGGGGTGGTTATCTCTTTCATCAAAAATCGGACGTTTTTAATTGAACAGTAAAGGCCTACAAATGTTATTTAATTCACTTTCTGGGCTGGAGTAAAACTTTTTAAGGCCTCAGAGTGAATAAATTGGCCATTTTCATTCACTTTTACCTATTCCTCAAATCTTGTGTTTAGGGCCCCTGGAAGCTTGACAATCACTTTAAACATCTCATTTTATCTTTAAAAGTGATTTTCCACGTACAAATGTGAATTGTAGTTAAAAGAGGCAACATTTGAACACGGACCATTTTTTACGTTTCTGAAGCATGTCGTAAGGGGGGGTGGTTATCCCTTTCGTCAAAAATTGGGCGTTTTCGCTTGAACAATAAAGGCCTACAAATGTTATTTAGTTCACTTCCCGTGGAGAAAAAACACTTTTTAAGGCCGCAGAGTGAGTAAATTGGCCATATTCATTCACTTTTAACCATTCCTCAAATCTTGTGTTTAAGGCCCCTGGAAGCATGAAAATCACTTTAAACATCTCATTTTATCTTTAAAAGTGATTTTCCACGTACAAATGTGAATTGTAGTTCAAAGAGGCAACATTTGAAAACAGACCATTTTTTTTAGTTTCTGAAGCATGTCGTAAGGGGGGGTGGTTATCTCTTTCATCAAAAATCGGACGTTTTTGATTGAACAATAAAGGCCTACAAATGTTATTTAATTCACTTTCTGGGGTGGAGAAAAACTTTTTAAGGCCTCAGAGTGAATAAATTGGCCATTTTCATTCACATTTACCCATTCCTCAAATCTTGTGTTTAGGGCCCCTGGAAGCTTGAAAATCACTTTAAACATCTCATTTTATCTTTAAAAGTGATTTTCCACGTACAAATGTGAATTGTAGTTCAAAGAGGCAACATTTGAAAACGGACCATTTTTTACGTTTCTGAAGCTTGTCGTAAGGGGGGGTGGTTATCTCTTTCGTCAAAAATCGGGCGTTTTCGCTTGAACAATAAAGGCCTACAAATGTTATTTAGTTCACTTCCCGTGGAGGAGAAACACTTTTTAAGGCCGCAGAGTGAGTAAATTGGCCATTTTCATTCACTATTACCCATTCCTCAAATCTCGTGTTTAAGGCCCCTGGAAGCATGAAAATCACTTTAAACATCTCATTTTATCTTTAAAAGTGATTTTCCAAGTACAAATGTGAATTGTAGTTCAAAGAGGCAACATTTGAAAACGGACCATTTTTTACGTTTCTGAAGCATGTCGTAAGGGGGAATGGTTATCTCTTTCGTCAAAAATCGGGCGTTTTTGCTTGAACAATAAAGGCTACAAATGTTATTTAGTTCACTTCCCGTGGAGGAGAAACACTTTTTAAGGCCGCAGAGTGAGTAAATTGGCCATATTCATTCACTTTTACCCATTCCTCAAATCTTGTGTTTAAGGCCCCTGGAAGCATGAAAGTCACTTTAAACATCTCATTTTATCTTTAAAAGTGATTTTCCATGTACAAATGTGAATTGTAGTTCAAAGAGGCAACATTTGAAAACGGACCATTTTTTACGTTTCTGAAGCATGTCGTAAGGGGGGGTGGTTATCTCTTTCATCAAAAATCGGACGTTTTTGATTGAACAATAAAGGCTACAAATGTTATTTAGTTCACTTCCCGTGGAGGAGAAACACTTTTTAAGGCCGCAGAGTGAGTAAATTGGCCATATTCATTCACTTTTACCCATTCCTCAAATCTTGTGTTTAAGGCCCCTGGAAGCATGAAAATCACTTTAAACATCTCATTTTATCTTTAAAAGTGATTTTCCACGTACAAATGTGAATTGTAGTTCAAAGAGGCAACATTTGAAAATGGACCATTTTTTCCTTTCGGAAGCATGTCGTAAGGGGGGGTGGTTATCTCTTTCACCAAAAAAAACGCGTTTTTGATTGAACAATAAAGGCCTCCAAATGTTATTTTATTCACTTCCCGTGGAGGAGAAACACTTTTTAAGGCCGCAGACTGAGTAAATTGGCCATATTCATTCACCTTTACCCATTCCCCAAATCTTGTGTTTAAGGCCCCTGGAAGCATGAAAATCACTTTAAACATCTCCTGTTATCTTTAAAAGTGATTTTCCACGTGCAAATGTGAATTGTAGTTCAAAGAGGCAACATTTGAAAACAGACCATTTTTTTAGTTTCTGAAGCATGTCGTAAGGGGGGGTGGTTATCTCTTTCATGAAAAATCGGACGTTTTTGATTGAACAATAATGGCCTCCAAATGTTATTTTATTCACTTCCCGTGGAGGAGAAACACTTTTTAAGGCCGCAGAGTGAGTAAATTGGCCATTTTCATTCACTTTTACCCATTCCTCAAATCTCGTGTTTAAGGCCCCTGGAAGCATGAAAATCACTTTAAATATCTCATTTTATCTTTAAAAGTGATTTTCCACGTACAAATGTGAATTGTAGTTCAAAGAGGCAACATTTGAAAACGGACCATTTTTTACGTTTCTGAAGCATGTCGTAAGGGGGGGTGATTATCTCTTTCGTCAAAAATCGGGCGTTTTTGCTTGAACAATAAAGGCCTACAAATGTTATTTAGTTCACTTCCCGTGGAGGAGAAACACTTTTTAAGGCCGCAGAGTGAGTAAATTGGCCATATTCATTCACTTTTACCCATTCCTCAAATCTTGTGTTTAAGGCCCCTGGAAGCATGAAAATCACTTTAAACATCTCATTTTATCTTTAATAGTGATTTTCCACGTACAAATGTGAATTGTAGTTCAAAGAGGCAACATTTGAAAACGGACCATTTTTTACGTTTCTGAAGCATGTCGTAAGGGGGGGTGGTTATCTCTTTCGTCAAAAATCGGGTGTTTTCGCTTGAACAATAAAGGCCTACAAATGTTATTTAGTTCACTTCCCGTGGAGGAGAAACACTTTTTAAGGCCGCAGAGTGAGTAAATTGGCCATTTTCATTCACCTTTACCCATTCCTCAAATCTTGTGTTTAAGGCCCCTGGAAGCATGAAAATCACTTTAAACATCTCATTTTATCTTTATAAGTGATTTTCCACGTACAAATGTGAATTGTAGTTCAAAGAGGCAACATTTGAAAACAGACCATTTTTTTAGTTTCTGAAGCATGTTGTAAGGGGGGGTGGTTATCTCTTTCATCAAAAATCGGACGTTTTTGATTGAACAATAAAGGCCTCCAAATGTTATTTTATTCACTTCCCGTGGAGGAGAAACACTTTTTAAGGCCGCAGAGTGAATAAAATGGCCATTTTCATTCACTTTTACCCATTCCTCAAATCTCGTGTTTAAGGACCCTGGAAGCATGAAAATCACTTTAAACATCTCATTTTATCTTTAAAAGTGATTTTCCACGTATAAATGTGAATTGTAGTTAAAAGAGGCAACATTTGAAAACGGACCATTTTTTACGTTTCTGAAGAATGTCGTAAGGGGGGGTGGTTATCTCTTTCGTCAAAAATCGGGCGTTTTCGCCTAAACAATAAAGGCCTACAAATGTTATTTAGTTCACTTCCCGTGGAGGAGAAACACTTTTTAAGGCCGCAGAGTGAGTAAATTGGCCATATTCATTCACTTTTACCCATTCCTCAAATCTTGTGTTTAAGGCCCCTGGAAGCATGAAAATCACTTTAAACATCTCATTTTATCTTTAAAAGTGATTTTCCACATACAAATGTGAATTGTAGTTCAAAGAGGCAACATTTGAAAACAGACCATTTTTTTAGTTTCTGAAGCATGTTGTAAGGGGGGGTGGTTATCTCTTTCATAAAAAATCGGACGTTTTTGATTGAACAATAAAGGCCTCCAAATGTTATTTTATTCACTTCCCGTGGAGGAGAAACACTTTTTAAGGCCGCAGAGTGAGTAAATTGGCCATATTCATTCACTTTTACCCATTCCTCAAATCTTGTGTTTAAGGCCCCTGGAAGCATGAAAATCACTTTAAACATCTCATTTTATCTTTAATAGTGATTTTCCACGTACAAATGTGAATTGTAGTTCAAAGAGGCAACATTTGAAAACAGACCATTTTTTTAGTTTCTGAAGCATGTCGTAAGGGGGGGTGGTTATCTCTTTCATCAAAAATCGGACGTTTTTAATTGAACAGTAAAGGCCTACAAATGTTATTTAATTCACTTTCTGGGCTGGAGTAAAACTTTTTAAGGCCTCAGAGTGAATAAATTGGCCATTTTCATTCACTTTTACCTATTCCTCAAATCTTGTGTTTAGGGCCCCTGGAAGCTTGACAATCACTTTAAACATCTCATTTTATCTTTAAAAGTGATTTTCCACGTACAAATGTGAATTGTAGTTAAAAGAGGCAACATTTGAACACGGACCATTTTTTACGTTTCTGAAGCATGTCGTAAGGGGGGGTGGTTATCCCTTTCGTCAAAAATTGGGCGTTTTCGCTTGAACAATAAAGGCCTACAAATGTTATTTAGTTCACTTCCCGTGGAGGAAAAACACTTTTTAAGGCCGCAGAGTGAGTAAATTGGCCATATTCATTCACTTTTACCCATTCCTCAAATCTTGTGTTTAAGGCCCCTGGAAGCATGAAAATCACTTTAAACATCTCATTTTATCTTTAAAAGTGATTTTCCACGTACAAATGTGAATTGTAGTTCAAAGAGGCAACATTTGAAAACAGACCATTTTTTTTAGTTTCTGAAGCATGTCGTAAGGGGGGGTGGTTATCTCTTTCATCAAAAATCGGACGTTTTTGATTGAACAATAAAGGCCTACAAATGTTATTTAATTCACTTTCTGGGGTGGAGAAAAACTTTTTAAGGCCTCAGAGTGAATAAATTGGCCATTTTCATTCACATTTACCCATTCCTCAAATCTTGTGTTTAGGGCCCCTGGAAGCTTGAAAATCACTTTAAACATCTCATTTTATCTTTAAAAGTGATTTTCCACGTACAAATGTGAATTGTAGTTCAAAGAGGCAACATTTGAAAACGGACCATTTTTTACGTTTCTGAAGCTTGTCGTAAGGGGGGGTGGTTATCTTTTTCGTCAAAAATCGGGCGTTTTCGCTTGAACAATAAAGGCCTACAAATGTTATTTAGTTCACTTCCCGTGGAGGAGAAACACTTTTTAAGGCCGCAGAGTGAGTAAATTGGCCATTTTCATTCACTATTACCCATTCCTCAAATCTCGTGTTTAAGGCCCCTGGAAGCATGAAAATCACTTTAAACATCTCATTTTATCTTTAAAAGTGATTTTCCAAGTACAAATGTGAATTGTAGTTCAAAGAGGCAACATTTGAAAACGGACCATTTTTTACGTTTCTGAAGCATGTCGTAAGGGGGGGTGGTTATCTCTTTCACCAAAAAAAACGCGTTTTTGATTGAACAATAAAGGCCTCCAAATGTTGTTTTATTCACTTCCCGTGGAGGAGAAACACTTTTTAAGGCCGCAGACTGAGTAAATTGGCCATATTCATTCACTTTTACCCACTCCCCAAATCTTGTGTTTAAGGCCCCTGGAAGCATGAAAATCACTTTAAACATCTCCTGTTATCTTTAAAAGTGATTTTCCACGTGCAAATGTGAATTGTAGTTCAAAGAGGCAACATTTGAAAACAGACCATTTTTTTAGTTTCTGAAGCATGTCGTAAGGGGGGGTGGTTATCTCTTTCATCAAAAATCGGACGTTTTTGATTGAACAATAATGGCCTCCAAATGTTATTTTATTCACTTCCCGTGGAGGAGAAACACTTTTTAAGGCCGCAGAGTGAGTAAATTGGCCATTTTCATTCACTTTTACCCATTCCTCAAATCTCGTGTTTAAGGCCCCTGGAAGCATGAAAATCACTTTAAATATCTCATTTTATCTTTAAAAGTGATTTTCCACGTACAAATGTGAATTGTAGTTCAAAGAGGCAACATTTGAAAACGGACCATTTTTTACGTTTCTGAAGCATGTCGTAAGGGGGGGTGATTATCTCTTTCGTCAAAAATCGGGCGTTTTTGCTTGAACAATAAAGGCCTACAAATGTTATTTAGTTCCCTTCCCGTGGAGGAGAAACACTTTTTAAGGCCGCAGAGTGAGTAAATTGGCCATATTCATTCACTTTTACCCATTCCTCAAATCTTGTGTTTAAGGCCCCTGGAAGCATGAAAATCACTTTAAACATCTCATTTTATCTTTAATAGTGATTTTCCACGTACAAATGTGAATTGTAGTTCAAAGAGGCAACATTTGAAAACGGACCATTTTTTACGTTTCTGAAGCATGTTGTAAGGGGGGGTGGTTATCTCTTTCATCAAAAATCGGACATTTTTGATTGAACAATAAAGGCCTCCAAATGTTATTTTATTCACTTCCCGTGGAGGAGAAACACTTTTTAAGGCCGCAGAGTGAATAAAATGGCCATTTTCATTCACTTTTACCCATTCCTCAAATCTCGTGTTTAAGGACCCTGGAAGCATGAAAATCACTTTAAACATCTCATTTTATCTTTAAAAGTGATTTTCCACGTACAAATGTGAATTGTAGTTAAAAGAGGCAACATTTGAAAACGGACCATTTTTTACGTTTCTGAAGCATGTCGTAAGGGGGGGTGGTTATCTCTTTCGTCAAAAATCGGGCGTTTTCGCCTAAACAATAAAGGCCTACAAATGTTATTTAGTTCACTTCCCGTGGAGGAGAAACACTTTTTAAGGCCGCAGAGTGAGTAAATTGGCCATATTCATTCACTTTTACCCATTCCTCAAATCTTGTGTTTAAGGCCCCTGGAAGCATGAAAATCACTTTAAACATCTCATTTTATCTTTAAAAGTGATTTTCCACGTACAAATGTGAATTGTAGTTCAAAGAGGCAACATTTGAAAACAGACCATTTTTTTAGTTTCTGAAGCATGTTGTAAGGGGGGGTGGTTATCTCTTTCATAAAAAATCGGACTTTTTTGATTGAACAATAAAGGCCTCCAAATGTTATTTTATTCACTTCCCGTGGAGGAGAAACACTTTTTAAGGCCGCAGAGTGAGTAAATTGGCCATTTTCATTCACTTTTACCCATTCCTCAAATCTCGTGTTTAAGGCCCCTGGAAGCACGAAAATCACTTTAAACATCTCATTTTATCTTTAAAAGTGATTTTCCACGTACAAATGTGAATTGTAGTTCAAAAAGGCAACATTTGAAAACAGACCATTTTTTTGGTTTCTGAAGCATGTCGTAAGGGGGGGTGGTTATCTCTTTCATCAAAAATCGGACGTTTTTAATTGAACAATAAAGGCCTACAAATGTTATTTAATTCACTTTCTGGGGTGGAGAAAAACTTTTTAAGGCCTCAGAGTGAATAAATTGGCCATTTTCATTCACTTTTACCCATTCCTCAAATCTTGTGTTTAGGGCCCCTGGAAGCTTGAAAATCACTTTAAACATCCCATTTTATCTTTAAAAGTGATTTACCACGTACAAATGTCAATTGTAGTTAAAAGAGGCAACATTTGAAAACGGACCATTTTTTACGTTTCTGAAGCATGTCGTAAGGGGGGGTGATTATCTCTTTCGTCAAAAATCCGGCGTTTTTGCTTGAACAATAAAGGCCTACAAATGTTATTTAGTTCACTTCCCGTGGAGGAGAAACACTTTTTAAGGCAGCAGAGTGAGTAAATTGGCCATTTTCATTCACTTTTACCCATTCCTCAAATCTCGTGTTTAAGGCCCCTGGAAGCATGAAAATCACCTTAAACATCTCATTTTATCTGTAAAAGTGATTTTCCACGTACAAATGTGAATTGTAGTTCAAAGAGGCAACATTTGAAAACGGACCATTTTTTACGTTTCTGAAGCTTGTCGTAAGGGGGGGTGCTTATCTCTTTCGTAAAAATCGGGCGTTGTCGCTTGAACAATAAAGGCCTACAAATGTTATTTAGTTCACTTCCCGTGGAGGAGAAACACTTTTTAAGGCCGCAGAGTGAGTAAATTGGCCATATTCATTCACTTTTACCCATTCCTCAAATCTTGTGTTTAAGGCCCCTGGAAGCATGAAAATCACTTTAAACATCTCATTTTATCTTTAAAAGTGATTTTCCACGTACAAATGTGAATTGTAGTTCAAAGAGGCAACATTTGAAAACAGACCATTTTTTTAGTTTCTGAAGCATGTTGTTAGGGGGGGTGGTTATCTCTTTCATCAAAAATCGGACGTTTTTGATTGAACAATAAAGACCTCCAAATGTTATTTTATTCACTTCCCGTGGAGGAGAAACACTTTTTAAGGCCGCAGAGTGAGTAAATTGGCCATTTTCATTCACTTTTACCCATTCCTCAAATCTCGTGTTTAAGGCCCCTGGAAGCATGGAAATCACTTTAAACATCTCATTTTATCTTTAATAGTGATTTTCCATGTACAAATGTGAATTGTAGTTCAAAGAGGCAACATTTGAAAACAGACAATTTTTTTAGTTTCTGAAGCATGTCGTAAGGGGGGGTGGTTATCTCTTTCGTCAAAATCGGGCGTTTTCGCTTGAACAATAAAGGCCTACAAATGTTATTTAGTTCACTTCCCGTGGAGGAGAAACACTTTTTAAGGCCGCAGACTGAGTAAATTGGCCATATTCATTCACTTTTACCCATTCCTCAAATCTCGTGTTTAAGGCCCCTGGAAGCATGAAAATCACTTTAAACATCTCATTTTATCTTTAAAAGTGATTTTCCACGTACAAATGTGAATTGTAGTTCAAAGAGGCAACATTTGAAAACAGACCATTTTTTTAGTTTCTGAAGCATGTCGTAAGGGGGGGTGGTTATCTCTTTCATCAAAAATCGGACGTTTTTAATTGAACAGTAAAGGCCTACAAATGTTATTTAATTCACTTTCTGGGGTGGAGTAAAACTTTTTAAGGCCTCAGAGTGAATAAATTGGCCATTTTCATTCACTTTTACCCATTCCTCAAATCTTGTGTTTAGGGACCCTGGAAGCTTGACAATCACTTTAAACATCTCATTTTATCTTTAAAAGTGATTTTCCACGTACAAATGTGAATTGTAGTTAAAAGAGGCAACATTTGAAAACGGACCATTTTTTACGTTTCTGAAGCATGTCGTAAGGGGGGGTGGTTATCCCTTTCGTCAAAAATTGGGCGTTTTCGCTTGAACAATAAAGGCCTACAAATGTTATTTAGTTCACTTCCCGTGGAGGAAAAACACTTTTTAAGGCCGCAGAGTGAGTAAATTGGCCATATTCATTCACTTTTACCCATTCCTCAAATCTTGTGTTTAAGGCCCCTGGAAGCATGAAAATCACTTTAAACATCTCATTTTATCTTTAAAAGGGATTTTCCACATACAAATGTGAATTGTAGTTCAAAGAGGCAACATTTGAAAACAGACCATTTTTTTAGTTTCTGAAGCATGTCGTAAGGGGGGGTGGTTATCTCTTTCATCAAAAATCGGACGTTTTTGATTGAACAATAAAGGCCTACAAATGTTATTTAATTCACTTTCTGGGGTGGAGAAAAACTTTTTAAGGCCTCAGAGTGAATAAATTGGCCATTTTCATTCACATTTACCCATTCCTCAAATCTTGTGTTTAGGGCCCCTGGAAGCTTGAAAATCACTTTAAACATCTCATTTTATCTTTAAAAGTGATTTTCCACGTACAAATGTGAATTGTAGTTCAAAGAGGCAACATTTGAAAACGGACTATTTTTTACGTTTCTGAAGCTTGTCGTAAGGGGGGGTGGTTATCTCTTTCGTCAAAAATCGGACGTTTTCGCTTGAACAATAAAGGCCTACAAATGTTATTTAGTTCACTTCCCGTGGAGGAGAAACACTTTTTAAGGCCGCAGACTGAGTAAATTGGCCATATTCATTCACTTTTACCCATTCCTCAAATCTTGTGTTTAAGGCCCCTGGAAGCATGAAAATCACTTTAAACATCTCATTTTATTTTTAATAGTGATTTTCCACGTACAAATGTGAATTGTAGTTCAAAGAGGCAACATTTGAAAACGGACCATTTTTTACGTTTCTGAAGCATGTCGTAAGGGGGGGTGGTTATCTCTTTCGTCAAAAATCGCGTGTTTTCGCTTGAACAATAAAGGCCTACAAATGTTATTTAGTTCACTTCCCGTGGAGGAGAAACACTTTTTAAGGCCGCAGAGTGAGTAAATTGGCCATTTTCATTCACTTTTACCCATTCCTCAAATCTCGTGTTTAAGGCCCCTGGAAGCATGAAAATCACTTTAAACATCTCATTTTATCTTTAATAGTGATTTTCCACGTACAAATGTGAATTGTAGTTCAAAGAGGCAACATTTGAAAACGGACCATTTTTTACGTTTCTGAAGCATGTCGTAAGGGGGGGTGGTTATCTCTTTCGTCAAAAATCGGGTGTTTTCGCTTGAACAATAAAGGCCTACAAATGTTATTTAGTTCACTTCCTGTGGAGGAGAAACACTTTTTAAGGCCGCAGAGTGAGTAAATTGGCCATTTTCATTCACTTTTACCCATTCCTCAAATCTTGTGTTTAAGGCCCCTGGAAGCATGAAAATCACTTTAAACATCTCATTTTATCTTTATAAGTGATTTTCCACGTACAAATGTGAATTGTAGTTCAAAGAGGCAACATTTGAAAACGGATCATTTTTTACGTTTCTGAAGCATGTCGTAAGGGGGGGTGGTTATCTCTTTCGTCAAAAATCGGGTGTTTTCGCTTGAACAATAAAGGCCTACAAATGTTATTTAGTTCACTTCCCGTGGAGGAGAAACACTTTTTAAGGCCGCAGAGTGAGTAAATTGGCCATATTCATTCACTTTTACCCATTCCTCAAATCTTGTGTTTAAGGCCCCTGGAAGCATGAAAATCACTTTAAACATCTCATTTTATCTTTAAAAGTGATTTTCCACGTACAAATGTGAATTGTAGTTCAAAGAGGCAACATTTGAAAACAGACCATTTTTTTAGTTTCTGAAGCATGTTGTAAGGGGGGGTGGTTATCTCTTTCATCAAAAATCGGACGTTTTTGATTGAACAATAAAGGCCTCCAAATGTTATTTTATTCACTTCCCGTGGAGGAGAAACACTTTTTAAGGCCGCAGAGTGAATAAAATGGCCATTTTCATTCACTTTTACCCATTCCTCAAATCTCGTGTTTAAGGACCCTGGAAGCATGAAAATCACTTTAAACATCTCATTTTATCTTTAAAAGTGATTTTCCACGTATAAATGTGAATTGTAGTTAAAAGAGGCAACATTTGAAAACGGACCATTTTTTACGTTTCTGAAGAATGTCGTAAGGGGGGGTGGTTATCTCTTTCGTCAAAAATCGGGCGTTTTCGCCTAAACAATAAAGGCCTACAAATGTTATTTAGTTCACTTCCCGTGGAGGAGAAACACTTTTTAAGGCCGCAGAGTGAGTAAATTGGCCATATTCATTCACTTTTACCCATTCCTCAAATCTTGTGTTTAAGGCCCCTGGAAGCATGAAAATCACTTTAAACATCTCATTTTATCTTTAAAAGTGATTTTCCACATACAAATGTGAATTGTAGTTCAAAGAGGCAACATTTGAAAACAGACCATTTTTTTAGTTTCTGAAGCATGTTGTAAGGGGGGGTGGTTATCTCTTTCATAAAAAATCGGACGTTTTTGATTGAACAATAAAGGCCTCCAAATGTTATTTTATTCACTTCCCGTGGAGGAGAAACACTTTTTAAGGCCGCAGAGTGAGTAAATTGGCCATATTCATTCACTTTTACCCATTCCTCAAATCTTGTGTTTAAGGCCCCTGGAAGCATGAAAATCACTTTAAACATCTCATTTTATCTTTAATAGTGATTTTCCACGTACAAATGTGAATTGTAGTTCAAAGAGGCAACATTTGAAAACAGACCATTTTTTTAGTTTCTGAAGCATGTCGTAAGGGGGGGTGGTTATCTCTTTCATCAAAAATCGGACGTTTTTAATTGAACAGTAAAGGCCTACAAATGTTATTTAATTCACTTTCTGGGCTGGAGTAAAACTTTTTAAGGCCTCAGAGTGAATAAATTGGCCATTTTCATTCACTTTTACCTATTCCTCAAATCTTGTGTTTAGGGCCCCTGGAAGCTTGACAATCACTTTAAACATCTCATTTTATCTTTAAAAGTGATTTTCCACGTACAAATGTGAATTGTAGTTAAAAGAGGCAACATTTGAACACGGACCATTTTTTACGTTTCTGAAGCATGTCGTAAGGGGGGGTGGTTATCCCTTTCGTCAAAAATTGGGCGTTTTCGCTTGAACAATAAAGGCCTACAAATGTTATTTAGTTCACTTCCCGTGGAGGAAAAACACTTTTTAAGGCCGCAGAGTGAGTAAATTGGCCATATTCATTCACTTTTACCCATTCCTCAAATCTTGTGTTTAAGGCCCCTGGAAGCATGAAAATCACTTTAAACATCTCATTTTATCTTTAAAAGTGATTTTCCACGTACAAATGTGAATTGTAGTTCAAAGAGGCAACATTTGAAAACAGACCATTTTTTTTAGTTTCTGAAGCATGTCGTAAGGGGGGGTGGTTATCTCTTTCATCAAAAATCGGACGTTTTTGATTGAACAATAAAGGCCTACAAATGTTATTTAATTCACTTTCTGGGGTGGAGAAAAACTTTTTAAGGCCTCAGAGTGAATAAATTGGCCATTTTCATTCACATTTACCCATTCCTCAAATCTTGTGTTTAGGGCCCCTGGAAGCTTGAAAATCACTTTAAACATCTCATTTTATCTTTAAAAGTGATTTTCCACGTACAAATGTGAATTGTAGTTCAAAGAGGCAACATTTGAAAACGGACCATTTTTTACGTTTCTGAAGCTTGTCGTAAGGGGGGGTGGTTATCTTTTTCGTCAAAAATCGGGCGTTTTCGCTTGAACAATAAAGGCCTACAAATGTTATTTAGTTCACTTCCCGTGGAGGAGAAACACTTTTTAAGGCCGCAGAGTGAGTAAATTGGCCATTTTCATTCACTATTACCCATTCCTCAAATCTCGTGTTTAAGGCCCCTGGAAGCATGAAAATCACTTTAAACATCTCATTTTATCTTTAAAAGTGATTTTCCAAGTACAAATGTGAATTGTAGTTCAAAGAGGCAACATTTGAAAACGGACCATTTTTTACGTTTCTGAAGCATGTCGTAAGGGGGGGTGGTTATCTCTTTCACCAAAAAAAACGCGTTTTTGATTGAACAATAAAGGCCTCCAAATGTTGTTTTATTCACTTCCCGTGGAGGAGAAACACTTTTTAAGGCCGCAGACTGAGTAAATTGGCCATATTCATTCACTTTTACCCACTCCCCAAATCTTGTGTTTAAGGCCCCTGGAAGCATGAAAATCACTTTAAACATCTCCTGTTATCTTTAAAAGTGATTTTCCACGTGCAAATGTGAATTGTAGTTCAAAGAGGCAACATTTGAAAACAGACCATTTTTTTAGTTTCTGAAGCATGTCGTAAGAGGGGGTGGTTATCTCTTTCATCAAAAATCGGACGTTTTTGATTGAACAATAATGGCCTCCAAATGTTATTTTATTCACTTCCCGTGGAGGAGAAACACTTTTTAAGGCCGCAGAGTGAGTAAATTGGCCATTTTCATTCACTTTTACCCATTCCTCAAATCTCGTGTTTAAGGCCCCTGGAAGCATGAAAATCACTTTAAATATCTCATTTTATCTTTAAAAGTGATTTTCCACGTACAAATGTGAATTGTAGTTCAAAGAGGCAACATTTGAAAACGGACCATTTTTTACGTTTCTGAAGCATGTCGTAAGGGGGGGTGATTATCTCTTTCGTCAAAAATCGGGCGTTTTTGCTTGAACAATAAAGGCCTACAAATGTTATTTAGTTCCCTTCCCGTGGAGGAGAAACACTTTTTAAGGCCGCAGAGTGAGTAAATTGGCCATATTCATTCACTTTTACCCATTCCTCAAATCTTGTGTTTAAGGCCCCTGGAAGCATGAAAATCACTTTAAACATCTCATTTTATCTTTAATAGTGATTTTCCACGTACAAATGTGAATTGTAGTTCAAAGAGGCAACATTTGAAAACGGACCATTTTTTACGTTTCTGAAGCATGTTGTAAGGGGGGGTGGTTATCTCTTTCATCAAAAATCGGACATTTTTGATTGAACAATAAAGGCCTCCAAATGTTATTTTATTCACTTCCCGTGGAGGAGAAACACTTTTTAAGGCCGCAGAGTGAATAAAATGGCCATTTTCATTCACTTTTACCCATTCCTCAAATCTCGTGTTTAAGGACCCTGGAAGCATGAAAATCACTTTAAACATCTCATTTTATCTTTAAAAGTGATTTTCCACGTACAAATGTGAATTGTAGTTAAAAGAGGCAACATTTGAAAACGGACCATTTTTTACGTTTCTGAAGCATGTCGTAAGGGGGGGTGGTTATCTCTTTCGTCAAAAATCGGGCGTTTTCGCCTAAACAATAAAGGCCTACAAATGTTATTTAGTTCACTTCCCGTGGAGGAGAAACACTTTTTAAGGCCGCAGAGTGAGTAAATTGGCCATATTCATTCACTTTTACCCATTCCTCAAATCTTGTGTTTAAGGCCCCTGGAAGCATGAAAATCACTTTAAACATCTCATTTTATCTTTAAAAGTGATTTTCCACGTACAAATGTGAATTGTAGTTCAAAGAGGCAACATTTGAAAACAGACCATTTTTTTAGTTTCTGAAGCATGTTGTAAGGGGGGGTGGTTATCTCTTTCATAAAAAATCGGACTTTTTTGATTGAACAATAAAGGCCTCCAAATGTTATTTTATTCACTTCCCGTGGAGGAGAAACACTTTTTAAGGCCGCAGAGTGAGTAAATTGGCCATTTTCATTCACTTTTACCCATTCCTCAAATCTCGTGTTTAAGGCCCCTGGAAGCACGAAAATCACTTTAAACATCTCATTTTATCTTTAAAAGTGATTTTCCACGTACAAATGTGAATTGTAGTTCAAAAAGGCAACATTTGAAAACAGACCATTTTTTTGGTTTCTGAAGCATGTCGTAAGGGGGGGTGGTTATCTCTTTCATCAAAAATCGGACGTTTTTAATTGAACAATAAAGGCCTACAAATGTTATTTAATTCACTTTCTGGGGTGGAGAAAAACTTTTTAAGGCCTCAGAGTGAATAAATTGGCCATTTTCATTCACTTTTACCCATTCCTCAAATCTTGTGTTTAGGGCCCCTGGAAGCTTGAAAATCACTTTAAACATCTCATTTTATCTTTAAAAGTGATTTACCACGTACAAATGTCAATTGTAGTTAAAAGAGGCAACATTTGAAAACGGACCATTTTTTACGTTTCTGAAGCATGTCGTAAGGGGGGGTGATTATCTCTTTCGTCAAAAATCCGGCGTTTTTGCTTGAACAATAAAGGCCTACAAATGTTATTTAGTTCACTTCCCGTGGAGGAGAAACACTTTTTAAGGCAGCAGAGTGAGTAAATTGGCCATTTTCATTCACTTTTACCCATTCCTCAAATCTCATGTTTAAGGCCCCTGGAAGCATGAAAATCACCTTAAACATCTCATTTTATCTGTAAAAGTGATTTTCCACGTACAAATGTGAATTGTAGTTCAAAGAGGCAACATTTGAAAACGGACCATTTTTTACGTTTCTGAAGCTTGTCGTAAGGGGGGGTGCTTATCTCTTTCGTAAAAATCGGGCGTTGTCGCTTGAACAATAAAGGCCTACAAATGTTATTTAGTTCACTTCCCGTGGAGGAGAAACACTTTTTAAGGCCGCAGAGTGAGTAAATTGGCCATATTCATTCACTTTTACCCATTCCTCAAATCTTGTGTTTAAGGCCCCTGGAAGCATGAAAATCACTTTAAACATCTCATTTTATCTTTAAAAGTGATTTTCCACGTACAAATGTGAATTGTAGTTCAAAGAGGCAACATTTGAAAACAGACCATTTTTTTAGTTTCTGAAGCATGTTGTTAGGGGGGGTGGTTATCTCTTTCATCAAAAATCGGACGTTTTTGATTGAACAATAAAGACCTCCAAATGTTATTTTATTCACTTCCCGTGGAGGAGAAACACTTTTTAAGGCCGCAGAGTGAGTAAATTGGCCATTTTCATTCACTTTTACCCATTCCTCAAATCTCGTGTTTAAGGCCCCTGGAAGCATGGAAATCACTTTAAACATCTCATTTTATCTTTAATAGTGATTTTCCATGTACAAATGTGAATTGTAGTTCAAAGAGGCAACATTTGAAAACAGACAATTTTTTTAGTTTCTGAAGCATGTCGTAAGGGGGGGTGGTTATCTCTTTCGTCAAAATCGGGCGTTTTCGCTTGAACAATAAAGGCCTACAAATGTTATTTAGTTCACTTCCCGTGGAGGAGAAACACTTTTTAAGGCCGCAGACTGAGTAAATTGGCCATATTCATTCACTTTTACCCATTCCTCAAATCTCGTGTTTAAGGCCCCTGGAAGCATGAAAATCACTTTAAACATCTCATTTTATCTTTAAAAGTGATTTTCCACGTACAAATGTGAATTGTAGTTCAAAGAGGCAACATTTGAAAACAGACCATTTTTTTAGTTTCTGAAGCATGTCGTAAGGGGGGGTGGTTATCTCTTTCATCAAAAATCGGACGTTTTTAATTGAACAGTAAAGGCCTACAAATGTTATTTAATTCACTTTCTGGGGTGGAGTAAAACTTTTTAAGGCCTCAGAGTGAATAAATTGGCCATTTTCATTCACTTTTACCCATTCCTCAAATCTTGTGTTTAGGGACCCTGGAAGCTTGACAATCACTTTAAACATCTCATTTTATCTTTAAAAGTGATTTTCCACGTACAAATGTGAATTGTAGTTAAAAGAGGCAACATTTGAAAACGGACCATTTTTTACGTTTCTGAAGCATGTCGTAAGGGGGGGTGGTTATCCCTTTCGTCAAAAATTGGGCGTTTTCGCTTGAACAATAAAGGCCTACAAATGTTATTTAGTTCACTTCCCGTGGAGGAAAAACACTTTTTAAGGCCGCAGAGTGAGTAAATTGGCCATATTCATTCACTTTTACCCATTCCTCAAATCTTGTGTTTAAGGCCCCTGGAAGCATGAAAATCACTTTAAACATCTCATTTTATCTTTAAAAGGGATTTTCCACATACAAATGTGAATTGTAGTTCAAAGAGGCAACATTTGAAAACAGACCATTTTTTTAGTTTCTGAAGCATGTCGTAAGGGGGGGTGGTTATCTCTTTCATCAAAAATCGGACGTTTTTGATTGAACAATAAAGGCCTACAAATGTTATTTAATTCACTTTCTGGGGTGGAGAAAAACTTTTTAAGGCCTCAGAGTGAATAAATTGGCCATTTCCATTCACATTTACCCATTCCTCAAATCTTGTGTTTAGGGCCCCTGGAAGCTTGAAAATCACTTTAAACATCTCATTTTATCTTTAAAAGTGATTTTCCACGTACAAATGTGAATTGTAGTTCAAAGAGGCAACATTTGAAAACGGACTATTTTTTACGTTTCTGAAGCTTGTCGTAAGGGGGGGTGGTTATCTCTTTCGTCAAAAATCGGACGTTTTCGCTTGAACAATAAAGGCCTACAAATGTTATTTAGTTCACTTCCCGTGGAGGAGAAACACTTTTTAAGGCCGCAGACTGAGTAAATTGGCCATATTCATTCACTTTTACCCATTCCTCAAATCTTGTGTTTAAGGCCCCTGGAAGCATGAAAATCACTTTAAACATCTCATTTTATTTTTAATAGTGATTTTCCACGTACAAATGTGAATTGTAGTTCAAAGAGGCAACATTTGAAAACGGACCATTTTTTACGTTTCTGAAGCATGTCGTAAGGGGGGGTGGTTATCTCTTTCGTCAAAAATCGCGTGTTTTCGCTTGAACAATAAAGGCCTACAAATGTTATTTAGTTCACTTCCCGTGGAGGAGAAACACTTTTTAAGGCCGCAGAGTGAGTAAATTGGCCATTTTCATTCACTTTTACCCATTCCTCAAATCTCGTGTTTAAGGCCCCTGGAAGCATGAAAATCACTTTAAACATCTCATTTTATCTTTAATAGTGATTTTCCACGTACAAATGTGAATTGTAGTTCAAAGAGGCAACATTTGAAAACGGACCATTTTTTACGTTTCTGAAGCATGTCGTAAGGGGGGGTGGTTATCTCTTTCGTCAAAAATCGGGTGTTTTCGCTTGAACAATAAAGGCCTACAAATGTTATTTAGTTCACTTCCTGTGGAGGAGAAACACTTTTTAAGGCCGCAGAGTGAGTAAATTGGCCATTTTCATTCACTTTTACCCATTCCTCAAATCTTGTGTTTAAGGCCCCTGGAAGCATGAAAATCACTTTAAACATCTCATTTTATCTTTATAAGTGATTTTCCACGTACAAATGTGAATTGTAGTTCAAAGAGGCAACATTTGAAAACGGATCATTTTTTACGTTTCTGAAGCATGTCGTAAGGGGGGGTGGTTATCTCTTTCGTCAAAAATCGGGTGTTTTCGCTTGAACAATAAAGGCCTACAAATGTTATTTAGTTCACTTCCCGTGGAGGAGAAACACTTTTTAAGGCCGCAGAGTGAGTAAATTGGCCATATTCATTCACTTTTACCCATTCCTCAAATCTTGTGTTTAAGGCCCCTGGAAGCATGAAAATCACTTTAAACATCTCATTTTATCTTTAAAAGTGATTTTCCACGTACAAATGTGAATTGTAGTTCAAAGAGGCAACATTTGAAAACAGACCATTTTTTTAGTTTCTGAAGCATGTTGTAAGGGGGGGTGGTTATCTCTTTCATAAAAAATCGGACGTTTTTGATTGAACAATAAAGACCTCCAAATGTTATTTTATTCACTTCCCGTGGAGGAGAAACACTTTTTAAGGCCGCAGAGTGAGTAAATTGGCCATTTTCATTCACTTTTACCCATTCCTCAAATCTCGTGTTTAAGGCCCCTGGAAGCATGAAAATCACTTTAAACATCTCATTTTATCTTTAAAAGTGATTTTCCACGTACAAATGTGAATTGTAGTTCAAAGAGGCAACATTTGAAAACAGACCATTTTTTTAGTTTCTGAAGCATGTCGTAAGGGGGGGTGGTTATCTCTTTCATCAAAAATCGGACGTTTTTAATTGAACAGTAAAGGCCTACAAATGTTATTTAATTCACTTTCTGGGGTGGAGTAAAACTTTTTAAGGCCTCAGAGTGAATAAATTGGCCATTTTCATTCACTTTTACCCATTCCTCAAATCTTGTGTTTAGGGCCCCTGGAAGCTTGACAATCACTTTAAACATCTCATTTTATCTTTAAAAGTGATTTTCCACGTACAAATGTGAATTGTAGTTAAAAGAGGCAACATTTGAAAACGGACCATTTTTTACGTTTCTGAAGCATGTCGTAAGGGGGCGTGGTTATCCCTTTCGTCAAAAATTGGGCGTTTTCGCTTGAACAATAAAGGCCTACAAATGTTATTTAGTTCACTTCCCGTGGAGGAAAAACACTTTTTAAGGCCGCAGAGTGAGTAAATTGGCCATATTCATTCACTTTTACCCATTCCTCAAATCTTGTGTTTAAGGCCCCTGGAAGCATGAAAATCACTTTAAACATCTCATTTTATCTTTAAAAGTGATTTTCCACGTACAAATGTGAATTGTAGTTCAAAGAGGCAACATTTGAAAACGGACTATTTTTTACGTTTCTGAAGCTTGTCGTAAGGGGGGGTGGTTATCTCTTTCGTCAAAAATCGGACGTTTTCGCTTGAACAATAAAGGCCTACAAATGTCATTTAGTTCACTTCCCGTGGAGGAGAAACACTTTTTAAGGCCGCAGACTGAGTAAATTGGCCATATTCATTCACTTTTACCCATTCCTCAAATCTTGTGTTTAAGGCCCCTGGAAGCATGAAAATCACTTTAAACATCTCATTTTATTTTTAATAGTGATTTTCCACGTACAAAAGTGAATTGTAATTCAAAGAGGCAACATTTGAAAACGGACCATTTTTTACGTTTCTGAAGCATGTCGTAAGGGGGGGTGGTTATCTCTTTCGTCAAAAATCGCGTGTTTTCGCTTGAACAATAAAGGCCTACAAATGTTATTTAGTTCACTTCCCGTGGAGGAGAAACACTTTTTAAGGCCGCAGAGTGAGTAAATTGGCCATTTTCATTCACTTTTACCCATTCC
This sequence comes from Triturus cristatus, assembly GCF_964204655.1. Lineage (NCBI taxonomy): Eukaryota > Metazoa > Chordata > Amphibia > Caudata > Salamandridae > Triturus > Triturus cristatus. The sequence goes on along the minus strand of NC_140590.1, from coordinate 1,220,629,822 downwards.
TCAAATCTCGTGTTTAAGGCCCCTGGAAGCATGAAAATCACTTTAAACATCTCATTTTATCTTTAATAGTGATTTTCCACGTACAAATGTGAATTGTAGTTCAAAGAGGCAACATTTGAAAACGGACCATTTTTTACGTTTCTGAAGCATGTCGTAAGGGGGGGTGGTTATCTCTTTCGTCAAAAATCGGGTGTTTTCGCTTGAACAATAAAGGCCTACAAATGTTATTTAGTTCACTTCCCGTGGAGGAGAAACACTTTTTAAGGCCGCAGAGTGAGTAAATTGGCCATATTCATTCACTTTTACCCATTCCTCAAATCTTGTGTTTAAGGCCCCTGGAAGCATGAAAATCACTTTAAACATCTCATTTTATTTTTAATAGTGATTTTCCACGTACAAATGTGAATTGTAGTTCAAAGAGGCAACATTTGAAAACGGACCATTTTTTACGTTTCTGAAGCATGTCGTAAGGGGGGGTGGTTATCTCTTTCGTCAAAAATCGCGTGTTTTCGCTTGAACAATAAAGGCCTACAAATGTTATTTAGTTCACTTCCCGTGGAGGAGAAACACTTTTTAAGGCCGCAGAGTGAGTAAATTGGCCATTTTCATTCACTTTTACCCATTCCTCAAATCTTGTGTTTAGGGCCCCTGGAAGCTTGAAAATCACTTTAAACATCTCACTTTATCTTTAAAAGTGATTTTCCACGTACAAATGTGAATTGTAGTTCAAAGAGGCAACATTTGAAAACAGACCATTTTTTTAGTTTCTGAAGCATGTCGTAAGGGGGGGTGGTTATCTCTTTCATCAAAAATCGGACGTTTTTAATTGAACAGTAAAGGCCTACAAATGTTATTTAATTCACTTTCTGGGCTGGAGTAAAACTTTTTAAGGCCTCAGAGTGAATAAATTGGCCATTTTCATTCACTTTTACCTATTCCTCAAATCTTGTGTTTAGGGCCCCTGGAAGCTTGACAATCACTTTAAACATCTCATTTTATCTTTAAAAGTGATTTTCCACGTACAAATGTGAATTGTAGTTAAAAGAGGCAACATTTGAACACGGACCATTTTTTACGTTTCTGAAGCATGTCGTAAGGGGGGGTGGTTATCCCTTTCGTCAAAAATTGGGCGTTTTCGCTTGAACAATAAAGGCCTACAAATGTTATTTAGTTCACTTCCCGTGGAGGAAAAACACTTTTTAAGGCCGCAGAGTGAGTAAATTGGCCATATTCATTCACTTTTAACCATTCCTCAAATCTTGTGTTTAAGGCCCCTGGAAGCATGAAAATCACTTTAAACATCTCATTTTATCTTTAAAAGTGATTTTCCACGTACAAATGTGAATTGTAGTTCAAAGAGGCAACATTTGAAAACAGACCATTTTTTTTAGTTTCTGAAGCATGTCGTAAGGGGGGGTGGTTATCTCTTTCATCAAAAATCGGACGTTTTTGATTGAACAATAAAGGCCTACAAATGTTATTTAATTCACTTTCTGGGGTGGAGAAAAACTTTTTAAGGCCTCAGAGTGAATAAATTGGCCATTTTCATTCACATTTACCCATTCCTCAAATCTTGTGTTTAGGGCCCCTGGAAGCTTGAAAATCACTTTAAACATCTCATTTTATCTTTAAAAGTGATTTTCCACGTACAAATGTGAATTGTAGTTCAAAGAGGCAACATTTGAAAACGGACCATTTTTTACGTTTCTGAAGCTTGTCGTAAGGGGGGGTGGTTATCTCTTTCGTCAAAAATCAGGCGTTTTCGCTTGAACAATAAAGGCCTACAAATGTTATTTAGTTCACTTCCCGTGGAGGAGAAACACTTTTTAAGGCCGCAGAGTGAGTAAATTGGCCATTTTCATTCACTATTACCCATTCCTCAAATCTCGTGTTTAAGGCCCCTGGAAGCATGAAAATCACTTTAAACATCTCATTTTATCTTTAAAAGTGATTTTCCAAGTACAAATGTGAATTGTAGTTCAAAGAGGCAACATTTGAAAACGGACCATTTTTTACGTTTCTGAAGCATGTCGTAAGGGGGGGTGGTTATCTCTTTCGTCAAAAATCGGGCGCTTTTGCTTGAACAATAAAGGCTACAAATGTTATTTAGTTCACTTCCCGTGGAGGAGAAACACTTTTTAAGGCCGCAGAGTGAGTAAATTGGCCATATTCATTCACTTTTACCCATTCCTCAAATCTTGTGTTTAAGGCCCCTGGAAGCATGAAAGTCACTTTAAACATCTCATTTTATCTTTAAAAGTGATTTTCCATGTACAAATGTGAATTGTAGTTCAAAGAGGCAACATTTGAAAACGGACCATTTTTTACGTTTCTGAAGCATGTCGTAAGGGGGGGTGGTTATCTCTTTCATCAAAAATCGGACGTTTTTGATTGAACAATAAAGGCCTCCAAATGTTATTTTATTCACTTCCCGTGGAGGAGAAACACTTTTTAAGGCTGCAGAGTGAGTAAATTGGCCATTTTCATTCACTTTTACCCATTCCTCAAATCTCGTGTTTAAGGACCCTGGAAGCATGAAAATCACTTTAAACATCTCATTTTATCTTTAAAAGTGATTTTCCACGTACAAATGTGAATTGTAGTTCAAAGAGGCAACATTTGAAAATGGACCATTTTTTCCTTTCTGAAGCATGTCGTAAGGGGGGGTGGTTATCTCTTTCACCAAAAAAAACGCGTTTTTGATTGAACAATAAAGGCCTCCAAATGTTATTTTATTCACTTCCCGTGGAGGAGAAACACTTTTTAAGGCCGCAGACTGAGTAAATTGGCCATATTCATTCACCTTTACCCATTCCCCAAATCTTGTGTTTAAGGCCCCTGGAAGCATGAAAATCACTTTAAACATCTCCTGTTATCTTTAAAAGTGATTTTCCACGTGCAAATGTGAATTGTAGTTCAAAGAGGCAACATTTGAAAACAGACCATTTTTTTAGTTTCTGAAGCATGTCGTAAGGGGGGGTGGTTATCTCTTTCATCAAAAATCGGACGTTTTTGATTGAACAATAATGGCCTCCAAATGTTATTTTATTCACTTCCCGTGGAGGAGAAACACTTTTTAAGGCCGCAGAGTGAGTAAATTGGCCATTTTCATTCACTTTTACCCATTCCTCAAATCTCGTGTTTAAGGCCCCTGGAAGCATGAAAATCACTTTAAATATCTCATTTTATCTTTAAAAGTGATTTTCCACGTACAAATGTGAATTGTAGTTCAAAGAGGCAACATTTGAAAACGGACCATTTTTTACGTTTCTGAAGCATGTCGTAAGGGGGGGTGGTTATCTCTTTCGTCAAAAATCGGGTGTTTTCGCTTGAACAATAAAGGCCTACAAATGTTATTTAGTTCACTTCCCGTGGAGGAGAAACACTTTTTAAGGCCGCAGAGTGAGTAAATTGGCCATTTTCATTCACCTTTACCCATTCCTCAAATCTTGTGTTTAAGGCCCCTGGAAGCATGAAAATCACTTTAAACATCTCATTTTATCTTTATAAGTGATTTTCCACGTACAAATGTGAATTGTAGTTCAAAGAGGCAACATTTGAAAACAGACCATTTTTTTAGTTTCTGAAGCATGTTGTAAGGGGGGGTGGTTATCTCTTTCATCAAAAATCGGACGTTTTTGATTGAACAATAAAGGCCTCCAAATGTTATTTTATTCACTTCCCGTGGAGGAGAAACACTTTTTAAGGCCGCAGAGTGAATAAAATGGCCATTTTCATTCACTTTTACCCATTCCTCAAATCTCGTGTTTAAGGACCCTGGAAGCATGAAAATCACTTTAAACATCTCATTTTATCTTTAAAAGTGATTTTCCACGTACAAATGTGAATTGTAGTTAAAAGAGGCAACATTTGAAAACGGACCATTTTTTACGTTTCTGAAGAATGTCGTAAGGGGGGGTGGTTATCTCTTTCGTCAAAAATCGGGCGTTTTCGCCTAAACAATAAAGGCCTACAAATGTTATTTAGTTCACTTCCCGTGGAGGAGAAACACTTTTTAAGGCCGCAGAGTGAGTAAATTGGCCATATTCATTCACTTTTACCCATTCCTCAAATCTTGTGTTTAAGGCCCCTGGAAGCATGAAAATCACTTTAAACATCTCATTTTATCTTTAAAAGTGATTTTCCACGTACAAATGTGAATTGTAGTTCAAAGAGGCAACATTTGAAAACAGACCATTTTTTTAGTTTCTGAAGCATGTTGTAAGGGGGGGTGGTTATCTCTTTCATAAAAAATCGGACGTTTTTGATTGAACAATAAAGGCCTCCAAATGTTATTTTATTCACTTCCCGTGGAGGAGAAACACTTTTTAAGGCCGCAGAGTGAGTAAATTGGCCATATTCATTCACTTTTACCCATTCCTCAAATCTTGTGTTTAAGGCCCCTGGAAGCATGAAAATCACTTTAAACATCTCATTTTATCTTTAATAGTGATTTTCCACGTACAAATGTGAATTGTAGTTCAAAGAGGCAACATTTGAAAACGGACCATTTTTTACGTTTCTGAAGCATGTCGTAAGGGGGGGTGGTTATCTCTTTCGTCAAAAATCGGGTGTTTTCGCTTGAACAATAAAGGCCTACAAATGTTATTTAGTTCACTTCCCGTGGAGGAGAAACACTTTTTAAGGCCGCAGAGTGAGTAAATTGGCCATTTTCATTCACCTTTACCCATTCCTCAAATCTTGTGTTTAAGGCCCCTGGAAGCATGAAAATCACTTTAAACATCTCATTTTATCTTTATAAGTGATTTTCCACGTACAAATGTTAATTGTAGTTCAAAGAGGCAACATTTGAAAACAGACCATTTTTTTAGTTTCTGAAGCATGTTGTAAGGGGGGGTGGTTATCTCTTTCATCAAAAATCGGACGTTTTTGATTGAACAATAAAGGCCTCCAAATGTTATTTTATTCACTTCCCGTGGAGGAGAAACACTTTTTAAGGCCGCAGAGTGAATAAAATGGCCATTTTCATTCACTTTACCCATTCCTCAAATCTCGTGTTTAAGGACCCTGGAAGCATGAAAATCACTTTAAACATCTCATTTTATCTTTAAAAGTGATTTTCCACGTACAAATGTGAATTGTAGTTAAAAGAGGCAACATTTGAAAACGGACCATTTTTTACGTTTCTGAAGAATGTCGTAAGGGGGGGTGGTTATCTCTTTCGTCAAAAATCGGGCGTTTTCGCCTAAACAATAAAGGCCTACAAATGTTATTTAGTTCACTTCCCGTGGAGGAGAAACACTTTTTAAGGCCGCAGAGTGAGTAAATTGGCCATATTCATTCACTTTTACCCATTCCTCAAATCTTGTGTTTAAGGCCCCTGGAAGCATGAAAATCACTTTAAACATCTCATTTTATCTTTAAAAGTGATTTTCCACGTACAAATGTGAATTGTAGTTCAAAGAGGCAACATTTGAAAACAGACCATTTTTTTAGTTTCTGAAGCATGTTGTAAGGGGGGGTGGTTATCTCTTTCATAAAAAATCGGACGTTTTTGATTGAACAATAAAGGCCTCCAAATGTTATTTTATTCACTTCCCGTGGAGGAGAAACACTTTTTAAGGCCGCAGAGTGAGTAAATTGGCCATTTTCATTCACTTTTACCCATTCCTCAAATCTCGTGTTTAAGGCCCCTGGAAGCACGAAAATCACTTTAAACATCTCATTTTATCTTTAAAAGTGATTTTCCACGTACAAATGTGAATTGTAGTTCAAAAAGGCAACATTTGAAAACAGACCATTTTTTTGGTTTCTGAAGCATGTCGTAAGGGGGGGTGGTTATCTCTTTCATCAAAAATCGGACGTTTTTAATTGAACAGTAAAGGCCTACAAATGTTATTTAATTCACTTTCTGGGGTGGAGTAAAACTTTTTAAGGCCTCAGAGTGAATAAATTGGCCATTTTCATTCACTTTTACCCATTCCTCAAATCTTGTGTTTAGGGACCCTGGAAGCTTGACAATCACTTTAAACATCTCATTTTATCTTTAAAAGTGATTTTCCACGTACAAATGTGAATTGTAGTTAAAAGAGGCAACATTTGAAAACGGACCATTTTTTACGTTTCTGAAGCATGTCGTAAGGGGGGGTGGTTATCCCTTTCGTCAAAAATTGGGCGTTTTCGCTTGAACAATAAAGGCCTACAAATGTTATTTAGTTCACTTCCCGTGGAGGAAAAACACTTTTTAAGGCCGCAGAGTGAGTAAATTGGCCATATTCATTCACTTTTACCCATTCCTCAAATCTTGTGTTTAAGGCCCCTGGAAGCATGAAAATCACTTTAAACATCTCATTTTATCTTTAAAAGGGATTTTCCACATACAAATGTGAATTGTAGTTCAAAGAGGCAACATTTGAAAACAGACCATTTTTTTAGTTTCTGAAGCATGTCGTAAGGGGGGGTGGTTATCTCTTTCATCAAAAATCGGACGTTTTTGATTGAACAATAAAGGCCTACAAATGTTATTTAATTCACTTTCTGGGGTGGAGAAAAACTTTTTAAGGCCTCAGAGTGAATAAATTGGCCATTTTCATTCACATTTACCCATTCCTCAAATCTTGTGTTTAGGGCCCCTGGAAGCTTGAAAATCACTTTAAACATCTCATTTTATCTTTAAAAGTGATTTTCCACGTACAAATGTGAATTGTAGTTCAAAGAGGCAACATTTGAAAACGGACTATTTTTTACGTTTCTGAAGCTTGTCGTAAGGGGGGGTGGTTATCTCTTTCGTCAAAAATCAGACGTTTTCGCTTGAACAATAAAGGCCTACAAATGTTATTTAGTTCACTTCCCGTGGAGGAGAAACACTTTTTAAGGCCGCAGACTGAGTAAATTGGCCATATTCATTCACTTTTACCCATTCCTCAAATCTTGTGTTAAAGGCCCCTGGAAGCATGAAAATCACTTTAAACATCTCATTTTATTTTTAATAGTGATTTTCCACGTACAAATGTGAATTGTAGTTCAAAGAGGCAACATTTGAAAACGGACCATTTTTTACGTTTCTGAAGCATGTCGTAAGGGGGGGTGGTTATCTCTTTCGTCAAAAATCGCGTGTTTTCGCTTGAACAATAAAGGCCTACAAATGTTATTTAGTTCACTTCCCGTGGAGGAGAAACACTTTTTAAGGCCGCAGAGTGAGTAAATTGGCCATTTTCATTCACTTTTACCCATTCCTCGAATCTCGTGTTTAAGGCCCCTGGAAGCATGAAAATCACTTTAAACATCTCATTTTATCTTTAATAGTGATTTTCCACGTACAAATGTGAATTGTAGTTCAAAGAGGCAACATTTGAAAACGGACCATTTTTTACGTTTCTGAAGCATGTCGTAAGGGGGGGTGGTTATCTCTTTCGTCAAAAATCGGGTGTTTTCGCTTGAACAATAAAGGCCTACAAATGTTATTTAGTTCACTTCCCGTGGAGGAGAAACACTTTTTAAGGCCGCAGAGTGAGTAAATTGGCCATATTCATTCACTTTTACCCATTCCTCAAATCTTGTGTTTAAGGCCCCTGGAAGCATGAAAATCACTTTAAACATCTCATTTTATTTTTAATAGTGATTTTCCACGTACAAATGTGAATTGTAGTTCAAAGAGGCAACATTTGAAAACGGACCATTTTTTACGTTTCTGAAGCATGTCGTAAGGGGGGGTGGTTATCTCTTTCGTCAAAAATCGCGTGTTTTCGCTTGAACAATAAAGGCCTACAAATGTTATTTAGTTCACTTCCCGTGGAGGAGAAACACTTTTTAAGGCCGCAGAGTGAGTAAATTGGCCATTTTCATTCACTTTTACCCATTCCTCAAATCTTGTGTTTAGGGCCCCTGGAAGCTTGAAAATCACTTTAAACATCTCACTTTATCTTTAAAAGTGATTTTCCACGTACAAATGTGAATTGTAGTTCAAAGAGGCAACATTTGAAAACAGACCATTTTTTTAGTTTCTGAAGCATGTCGTAAGGGGGGGTGGTTATCTCTTTCATCAAAAATCGGACGTTTTTAATTGAACAGTAAAGGCCTACAAATGTTATTTAATTCACTTTCTGGGCTGGAGTAAAACTTTTTAAGGCCTCAGAGTGAATAAATTGGCCATTTTCATTCACTTTTACCTATTCCTCAAATCTTGTGTTTAGGGCCCCTGGAAGCTTGACAATCACTTTAAACATCTCATTTTATCTTTAAAAGTGATTTTCCACGTACAAATGTGAATTGTAGTTAAAAGAGGCAACATTTGAACACGGACCATTTTTTACGTTTCTGAAGCATGTCGTAAGGGGGGGTGGTTATCCCTTTCGTCAAAAATTGGGCGTTTTCGCTTGAACAATAAAGGCCTACAAATGTTATTTAGTTCACTTCCCGTGGAGGAAAAACACTTTTTAAGGCCGCAGAGTGAGTAAATTGGCCATATTCATTCACTTTTACCCATTCCTCAAATCTTGTGTTTAAGGCCCCTGGAAGCATGAAAATCACTTTAAACATCTCATTTTATCTTTAAAAGTGATTTTCCACGTACAAATGTGAATTGTAGTTCAAAGAGGCAACATTTGAAAACAGACCATTTTTTTTAGTTTCTGAAGCATGTCGTAAGGGGGGGTGGTTATCTCTTTCATCAAAAATCGGACGTTTTTGATTGAACAATAAAGGCCTACAAATGTTATTTAATTCACTTTCTGGGGTGGAGAAAAACTTTTTAAGGCCTCAGAGTGAATAAATTGGCCATTTTCATTCACATTTACCCATTCCTCAAATCTTGTGTTTAGGGCCCCTGGAAGCTTGAAAATCACTTTAAACATCTCATTTTATCTTTAAAAGTGATTTTCCACGTACAAATGTGAATTGTAGTTCAAAGAGGCAACATTTGAAAACGGACCATTTTTTACGTTTCTGAAGCTTGTCGTAAGGGGGGGTGGTTATCTTTTTCGTCAAAAATCGGGCGTTTTCGCTTGAACAATAAAGGCCTACAAATGTTATTTAGTTCACTTCCCGTGGAGGAGAAACACTTTTTAAGGCCGCAGAGTGAGTAAATTGGCCATTTTCATTCACTATTACCCATTCCTCAAATCTCGTGTTTAAGGCCCCTGGAAGCATGAAAATCACTTTAAACATCTCATTTTATCTTTAAAAGTGATTTTCCAAGTACAAATGTGAATTGTAGTTCAAAGAGGCAACATTTGAAAACGGACCATTTTTTACGTTTCTGAAGCATGTCGTAAGGGGGGGTGGTTATCTCTTTCGTCAAAAATCGGGCGTTTTTGCTTGAACAATAAAGGCTACAAATGTTATTTAGTTCACTTCCCGTGGAGGAGAAACACTTTTTAAGGCCGCAGAGTGAGTAAATTGGCCATATTCATTCACTTTTACCCATTCCTCAAATCTTGTGTTTAAGGCCCCTGGAAGCATGAAAGTCACTTTAAACATCTCATTTTATCTTTAAAAGTGATTTTCCACGTACAAATGTGAATTGTAGTTCAAAGAGGCAACATTTGAAAACGGACCATTTTTTACGTTTCTGAAGCATGTCGTAAGGGGGGGTGGTTATCTCTTTCATCAAAAATCGGACGTTTTTGATTGAACAATAAAGGCCTCCAAATGTTATTTTATTCACTTCCCGTGGAGGAGAAACACTTTTTAAGGCTGCAGAGTGAGTAAATTGGCCATTTTCATTCACTTTTACCCATTCCTCAAATCTCGTGTTTAAGGACCCTGGAAGCATGAAAATCACTTTAAACATCTCATTTTATCTTTAAAAGTGATTTTCCACGTACAAATGTGAATTGTAGTTCAAAGAGGCAACATTTGAAAATGGACCATTTTTTCCTTTCTGAAGCATGTCGTAAGGGGGGGTGGTTATCTCTTTCACCAAAAAAAACGCGTTTTTGATTGAACAATAAAGGCCTCCAAATGTTATTTTATTCACTTCCCGTGGAGGAGAAACACTTTTTAAGGCCGCAGACTGAGTAAATTGGCCATATTCATTCACTTTTACCCATTCCCCAAATCTTGTGTTTAAGGCCCCTGGAAGCATGAAAATCACTTTAATCATCTCCTGTTATCTTTAAAAGTGATTTTCCACGTGCAAATGTGAATTGTAGTTCAAAGAGGCAACATTTGAAAACAGACCATTTTTTTAGTTTCTGAAGCATGTCGTAAGGGGGGGTGGTTATCTCTTTCATCAAAAATCGGACGTTTTTGATTGAACAATAATGGCCTCCAAATGTTATTTTATTCACTTCCCGTGGAGGAGAAACACTTTTTAAGGCCGCAGAGTGAGTAAATTGGCCATTTTCATTCACTTTTACCCATTCCTCAAATCTCGTGTTTAAGGCCCCTGGAAGCATGAAAATCACTTTAAATATCTCATTTTATCTTTAAAAGTGATTTTCCACGTACAAATGTGAATTGTAGTTCAAAGAGGCAACATTTGAAAACGGACCATTTTTTACGTTTCTGAAGCATGTCGTAAGGGGGGGTGATTATCTCTTTCGTCAAAAATCGGGCGTTTTTGCTTGAACAATAAAGGCCTACAAATGTTATTTAGTTCCCTTCCCGTGGAGGAGAAACACTTTTTAAGGCCGCAGAGTGAGTAAATTGGCCATATTCATTCACTTTTACCCATTCCTCAAATCTTGTGTTTAAGGCCCCTGGAAGCATGAAAATCACTTTAAACATCTCATTTTATCTTTAATAGTGATTTTCCACGTACAAATGTGAATTGTAGTTCAAAGAGGCAACATTTGAAAACGGACCATTTTTTACGTTTCTGAAGCATGTCGTAAGGGGGGGTGGTTATCTCTTTCGTCAAAAATCGGGTGTTTTCGCTTGAACAATAAAGGCCTACAAATGTTATTTAGTTCACTTCCCGTGGAGGAGAAACACTTTTTAAGGCCGCAGAGTGAGTAAATTGGCCATTTTCATTCACCTTTACCCATTCCTCAAATCTTGTGTTTAAGGCCCCTGGAAGCATGAAAATCACTTTAAACATCTCATTTTATCTTTATAAGTGATTTTCCACGTACAAATGTGAATTGTAGTTCAAAGAGGCAACATTTGAAAACAGACCATTTTTTTAGTTTCTGAAGCATGTTGTAAGGGGGGGTGGTTATCTCTTTCATCAAAAATCGGACGTTTTTGATTGAACAATAAAGGCCTCCAAATGTTATTTTATTCACTTCCCGTGGAGGAGAAACACTTTTTAAGGCCGCAGAGTGAATAAAATGGCCATTTTCATTCACTTTTACCCATTCCTCAAATCTCGTGTTTAAGGACCCTGGAAGCATGAAAATCACTTTAAACATCTCATTTTATCTTTAAAAGTGATTTCCCACGTACAAATGTGAATTGTAGTTAAAAGAGGCAACATTTGAAAACGGACCATTTTTTACGTTTCTGAAGCATGTCGTAAGGGGGGGTGGTTATCTCTTTCGTCAAAAATCGGGCGTTTTCGCCTAAACAATAAAGGCCTACAAATGTTATTTAGTTCACTTCCCGTGGAGGAGAAACACTTTTTAAGGCCGCAGAGTGAGTAAATTGGCCATATTCATTCACTTTTACCCATTCCTCAAATCTTGTGTTTAAGGCCCCTGGAAGCATGAAAATCACTTTAAACATCTCATTTTATCTTTAAAAGTGATTTTCCACGTACAAATGTGAATTGTAGTTCAAAGAGGCAACATTTGAAAACAGACCATTTTTTTAGTTTCTGAAGCATGTTGTAAGGGGGGGTGGTTATCTCTTTCATAAAAAATCGGACTTTTTTGATTGAACAATAAAGGCCTCCAAATGTTATTTTATTCACTTCCCGTGGAGGAGAAACACTTTTTAAGGCCGCAGAGTGAGTAAATTGGCCATTTTCATTCACTTTTACCCATTCCTCAAATCTCGTGTTTAAGGCCACTGGAAGCACGAAAATCACTTTAAACATCTCATTTTATCTTTAAAAGTGATTTTCCACGTACAAATGTGAATTGTAGTTCAAAGAGGCAACATTTGAAAACAGACCATTTTTTTAGTTTCTGAAGCATGTTGTTAGGGGGGGTGGTTATCTCTTTCATCAAAAATCGGACGTTTTTGATTGAACAATAAAGACCTCCAAATGTTATTTTATTCACTTCCCGTGGAGGAGAAACACTTTTTAAGGCCGCAGAGTGAGTAAATTGGCCATTTTCATTCACTTTTACCCATTCCTCAAATCTCGTGTTTAAGGCCCCTGGAAGCATGAAAATCACTTTAAACATCTCATTTTATCTTTAATAGTGATTTTCCATGTACAAATGTGAATTGTAGTTCAAAGAGGCAACATTTGAAAACAGACAATTTTTTTAGTTTCTGAAGCATGTCGTAAGGGGGGGTGGTTATCTCTTTCGTCAAAATCGGGCGTTTTCGCTTGAACAATAAAGGCCTACAAATGTTATTTAGTTCACTTCCCGTGGAGGAGAAACACTTTTTAAGGCCGCAGACTGAGTAAATTGGCCATATTCATTCACTTTTACCCATTCCTCAAATCTTGTGTTTAAGGCCCCTGGAAGCATGAAAATCACTTTAAACATTTCATTTTATCTTTAATAGTGATTTTCCACGTACAAATGTGAATTGTAGTTCAAAGAGGCAACATTTGAAAACGGATCATTTTTTACGTTTCTGAAGCATGTCGTAAGGGGGGGTGGTTATCTCTTTCGTCAAAAATCGGACGTTTTTGATTGAACAATAAAGACCTCCAAATGTTATTTTATTCACTTCCCGTGGAGGAGAAACACTTTTTAAGGCCGCAGAGTGAGTAAATTGGCCATTTTCATTCACTTTTACCCATTCCTCAAATCTCGTGTTTAAGGCCCCTGGAAGCATGAAAATCACTTTAAACATCTCATTTTATCTTTAAAAGTGATTTTCCACGTACAAATGTGAATTGTAGTTCAAAGAGGCAACATTTGAAAACAGACCATTTTTTTAGTTTCTGAAGCATGTCGTAAGGGGGGGTGGTTATCTCTTTCATCAAAAATCGGACGTTTTTAATTGAACAGTAAAGGCCTACAAATGTTATTTAATTCACTTTCTGGGGTGGAGTAAAACTTTTTAAGGCCTCAGAGTGAATAAATTGGCCATTTTCATTCACTTTTACCCATTCCTCAAATCTTGTGTTTAGGGACCCTGGAAGCTTGACAATCACTTTAAACATCTCATTTTATCTTTAAAAGTGATTTTCCACGTACAAATGTGAATTGTAGTTAAAAGAGGCAACATTTGAAAACGGACCATTTTTTACGTTTCTGAAGCATGTCGTAAGGGGGGTGGTTATCCCTTTCGTCAAAAATTGGGCGTTTTCGCTTGAACAATAAAGGCCTACAAATGTTATTTAGTTCACTTCCCGTGGAGGAAAAACACTTTTTAAGGCCGCAGAGTGAGTAAATTGGCCATATTCATTCACTTTTACCCATTCCTCAAATCTTGTGTTTAAGGCCCCTGGAAGCATGAAAATCACTTTAAACATCTCATTTTATCTTTAAAAGGGATTTTCCACATACAAATGTGAATTGTAGTTCAAAGAGGCAACATTTGAAAACAGACCATTTTTTTAGTTTCTGAAGCATGTCGTAAGGGGGGGTGGTTATCTCTTTCATCAAAAATCGGACGTTTTTGATTGAACAATAAAGGCCTACAAATGTTATTTAATTCACTTTCTGGGGTGGAGAAAAACTTTTTAAGGCCTCAGAGTGAATAAATTGGCCATTTTCATTCACATTTACCCATTCCTCAAATCTTGTGTTTAGGGCCCCTGGAAGCTTGAAAATCACTTTAAACATCTCATTTTATCTTTAAAAGTGATTTTCCACGTACAAATGTGAATTGTAGTTCAAAGAGGCAACATTTGAAAACGGACTATTTTTTACGTTTCTGAAGCTTGTCGTAAGGGGGGGTGGTTATCTCTTTCGTCAAAAATCGGACGTTTTCGCTTGAACAATAAAGGCCTACAAATGTTATTTAGTTCACTTCCCGTGGAGGAGAAACACTTTTTAAGGCCGCAGACTGAGTAAATTGGCCATATTCATTCACTGTTACCCATTCCTCAAATCTTGTGTTTAAGGCCCCTGGAAGCATGAAAATCACTTTAAACATCTCATTTTATTTTTAATAGTGATTTTCCACGTACAAATGTGAATTGTAGTTCAAAGAGGCAACATTTGAAAACGGACCATTTTTTACGTTTCTGAAGCATGTCGTAAGGGGGGGTGGTTATCTCTTTCGTCAAAAATCGCGTGTTTTCGCTTGAACAATAAAGGCCTACAAATGTTATTTAGTTCACTTCCCGTGGAGGAGAAACACTTTTTAAGGCCGCAGAGTGAGTAAATTGGCCATTTTCATTCACTTTTACCCATTCCTCAAATCTCGTGTTTAAGGCCCCTGGAAGCATGAAAATCACTTTAAACATCTCATTTTATCTTTAATAGTGATTTTCCACGTACAAATGTGAATTGTAGTTCAAAGAGGCAACATTTGAAAACGGACCATTTTTTACGTTTCTGAAGCATGTCGTAAGGGGGGGTGGTTATCTCTTTCGTCAAAAATCGGGTGTTTTCGCTTGAACAATAAAGGCCTACAAATGTTATTTAGTTCACTTCCCGTGGAGGAGAAACACTTTTTAAGGCCGCAGAGTGAGTAAATTGGCCATTTTCATTCACTTTTACCCATTCCTCAAATCTTGTGTTTAAGGCCCCTGGAAGCATGAAAATCACTTTAAACATCTCATTTTATCTTTATAAGTGATTTTCCACGTACAAATGTGAATTGTAGTTCAAAGAGGCAACATTTGAAAACGGATCATTTTTTACGTTTCTGAAGCATGTCGTAAGGGGGGGTGGTTATCTCTTTCGTCAAAAATCGGGTGTTTTCGCTTGAACAATAAAGGCCTACAAATGTTATTTAGTTCACTTCCCGTGGAGGAGAAACACTTTTTAAGGCCGCAGAGTGAGTAAATTGGCCATATTCATTCACTTTTACCCATTCCTCAAATCTTGTGTTTAAGGCCCCTGGAAGCATGAAAATCACTTTAAACATCTCATTTTATCTTTAAAAGTGATTTTCCACGTACAAATGTGAATTGTAGTTCAAAGAGGCAACATTTGAAAACAGACCATTTTTTTAGTTTCTGAAGCATGTTGTAAGGGGGGGTGGTTATCTCTTTCATAAAAAATCGGACGTTTTTGATTGAACAATAAAGACCTCCAAATGTTATTTTATTCACTTCCCGTGGAGGAGAAACACTTTTTAAGGCCGCAGAGTGAGTAAATTGGCCATTTTCATTCACTTTTACCCATTCCTCAAATCTCGTGTTTAAGGCCCCTGGAAGCATGAAAATCACTTTAAACATCTCATTTTATCTTTAAAAGTGATTTTCCACGTACAAATGTGAATTGTAGTTCAAAGAGGCAACATTTGAAAACAGACCATTTTTTTAGTTTCTGAAGCATGTCGTAAGGGGGGGTGGTTATCTCTTTCATCAAAAATCGGACGTTTTTAATTGAACAGTAAAGGCCTACAAATGTTATTTAATTCACTTTCTGGGGTGGAGTAAAACTTTTTAAGGCCTCAGAGTGAATAAATTGGCCATTTTCATTCACTTTTACCCATTCCTCAAATCTTGTGTTTAGGGCCCCTGGAAGCTTGACAATCACTTTAAACATCTCATTTTATCTTTAAAAGTGATTTTCCACGTACAAATGTGAATTGTAGTTAAAAGAGGCAACATTTGAAAACGGACCATTTTTTACGTTTCTGAAGCATGTCGTAAGGGGGCGTGGTTATCCCTTTCGTCAAAAATTGGGCGTTTTCGCTTGAACAATAAAGGCCTACAAATGTTATTTAGTTCACTTCCCGTGGAGGAAAAACACTTTTTAAGGCCGCAGAGTGAGTAAATTGGCCATATTCATTCACTTTTACCCATTCCTCAAATCTTGTGTTTAAGGCCCCTGGAAGCATGAAAATCACTTTAAACATCTCATTTTATCTTTAAAAGTGATTTTCCACGTACAAATGTGAATTGTAGTTCAAAGAGGCAACATTTGAAAACGGACTATTTTTTACGTTTCTGAAGCTTGTCGTAAGGGGGGGTGGTTATCTCTTTCGTCAAAAATCGGACGTTTTCGCTTGAACAATAAAGGCCTACAAATGTCATTTAGTTCACTTCCCGTGGAGGAGAAACACTTTTTAAGGCCGCAGACTGAGTAAATTGGCCATATTCATTCACTTTTACCCATTCCTCAAATCTTGTGTTTAAGGCCCCTGGAAGCATGAAAATCACTTTAAACATCTCATTTTATTTTTAATAGTGATTTTCCACGTACAAAAGTGAATTGTAGTTCAAAGAGGCAACATTTGAAAACGGACCATTTTTTACGTTTCTGAAGCATGTCGTAAGGGGGGGTGGTTATCTCTTTCGTCAAAAATCGGACGTTTTCGCTTGAACAATAAAGGCCTACAAATGTCATTTAGTTCACTTCCCGTGGAGGAGAAACACTTTTTAAGGCCGCAGACTGAGTAAATTGGCCATATTCATTCACTTTTACCCATTCCTCAAATCTTGTGTTTAAGGCCCCTGGAAGCATGAAAATCACTTTAAACATCTCATTTTATTTTTAATAGTGATTTTCCACGTACAAAAGTGAATTGTAGTTCAAAGAGGCAACATTTGAAAACGGACCATTTTTTACGTTTCTGAAGCATGTCGTAAGGGGGGGTGGTTATCTCTTTCGTCAAAAATCGCGTGTTTTCGCTTGAACAATAAAGGCCTACAAATGTTATTTAGTTCACTTCCCGTGGAGGAGAAACACTTTTTAAGGCCGCAGAGTGAGTAAATTGGCCATTTTCATTCACTTTTACCCATTCCTCAAATCTCGTGTTTAAGGCCCCTGGAAGCATGAAAATCACTTTAAACATCTCATTTTATCTTTAATAGTGATTTTCCACGTACAAATGTGAATTGTAGTTCAAAGAGGCAACATTTGAAAACGGACCATTTTTTACGTTTCTGAAGCATGTCGTAAGGGGGGGTGGTTATCTCTTTCGTCAAAAATCGGGTGTTTTCGCTTGAACAATAAAGGCCTACAAATGTTATTTAGTTCACTTCCCGTGGAGGAGAAACACTTTTTAAGGCCGCAGAGTGAGTAAATTGGCCATTTTCATTCACTTTTAACCATTCCTCAAATCTTGTGTTTAAGGCCCCTGGAAGCATGAAAATCACTTTAAACATCTCATTTTATCTTTATAAGTGATTTTCCACGTACAAATGTGAATTGTAGTTCAAAGACGCAACATTTGAAAATAGACCATTTTTTTAGTTTCTGAAGCATGTTGTAAGGGGGGGTGGTTATCTCTTTCATCAAAAATCGGACGTTTTTGATTGAACAATAAAGGCCTCCAAATGTTATTTTATTCACTTCCCGTGGAGGAGAAACACTTTTTAAGGCCGCAGAGTGAATAAAATGGCCATTTTCATTCACTTTTACCCATTCCTCAAATCTTGTGTTTAGGGCCCCTGGAAGCTTGAAAATCACTTTAAACATCTCATTTTATCTTTAAAAGTGATTTTCCACGTACAAATGTGAATTGTAGTTCAAAGAGGCAACATTTGAAAACAGACCATTTTTTTAGTTTCTGAAGCATGTCGTAAGGGGGGGTGGTTATCTCTTTCATCAAAAATCGGACGTTTTTAATTGAACAGTAAAGGCCTACAAATGTTATTTAATTCACTTTCTGGGCTGGAGTAAAACTTTTTAAGGCCTCAGAGTGAATAAATTGGCGATTTTCATTCACTTTTACCTATTCCTCAAATCTTGTGTTTAGGGCCCCTGGAAGCTTGACAATCACTTTAAACATCTCATTTTATCTTTAAAAGTGATTTTTCACGTACAAATGTGAATTGTAGTTAAAAGAGGCAACATTTGAACACGGACCATTTTTTACGTTTCTGAAGCATGTCGTAAGGGGGGGTGGTTATCCCTTTCGTCAAAAATTGGGCGTTTTCGCTTGAACAATAAAGGCCTACAAATGTTATTTAGTTCACTTCCCGTGGAGGAAAAACACTTTTTAAGGCCGCAGAGTGAGTAAATTGGCCATATTCATTCACTTTTACCCATTCCTCAAATCTTGTGTTTAAGGCCCCTGGAAGCATGAAAATCACTTTAAACATCTCATTTTATCTTTAAAAGTGATTTTCCACGTACAAATGTGAATTGTAGTTCAAAGAGGCAACATTTGAAAACAGACCATTTTTTTTAGTTTCTGAAGCATGTCGTAAGGGGGGGTGGGTATCTCTTTCATCAAAAATCGGACGTTTTTGATTGAACAATAAAGGCCTACAAATGTTATTTAATTCACTTTCTGGGGTGGAGAAAAACTTTTTAAGGCCTCAGAGTGAATAAATTGGCCATTTTCATTCACATTTACCCATTCCTCAAATCTTGTGTTTAGGGCCCCTGGAAGCTTGAAAATCACTTTAAACATCTCATTTTATCTTTAAAAGTGATTTTCCACGTACAAATGTGAATTGTAGTTCAAAGAGGCAACATTTGAAAACGGACCATTTTTTACGTTTCTGAAGCTTGTCGTAAGGGGGGGTGGTTATCTCTTTCGTCAAAAATCGGGCGTTTTCGCTTGAGCAATAAAGGCCTACAAATGTTATTTAGTTCACTTCCCGTGGAGGAGAAACACTTTTTAAGGCCGCAGACTGAGTAAATTGGCCATATTCATTCACTTTTACCCATTCCTCAAATCTTGTGTTTAAGGCCCCTGGAAACATGAAAATCACTTTAAACATCTCATTTTATTTTTAATAGTGATTTTCCACGTACAAATGTGAATTGTAGTTTAAAGAGGCAACATTTGAAAACGGACCATTTTTTACGTTTCTGAAGCATGTCGTAAGGGGGGTGGTTATCTCTTTCGTCAAAAATCGCGTGTTTTCGCTTGAACAATAAAGGCTACAAATGTTATTTAGTTCACTTCCCGTGCAGGAGAAACACTTTTTAAGGCCGCAGAGTGAGTAAATTGGCCATATTCATTCACTTTTACCCATTCCTCAAATCTTGTGTTTAAGGCCCCTGGAAGCATGAAAATCACTTTAAACATCTCATTTTATCTTTAAAAGTGATTTTCCACGTACAAATGTGAATTGTAGTTCAAAGAGGCAACATTTGAAAACGGACCATTTTTTACGTTTCTGAAGCATGTCGTAAGGGGGGTGGTTATCTCTTTCATCAAAAATCGGACGTTTTTGATTGAACAATAAAGGCCTCCAAATGTTATTTTATTCACTTCCCGTGGAGGAGAAACACTTTTTAAGACTGCAGAGTGAGTAAATTGGCCATTTTCATTCACTTTTACCCATTCCTCAAATCTCGTGTTTAAGGACCCTGGAAGCATGAAAATCACTTTAAACATCTCCTGTTATCTTTAAAAGTGATTTTCCACGTGCAAATGTGAATTGTGGTTCAAAGAGGCAACAATTGAAAACAGACCATTTTTTTAGTTTCTGAAGCATGTCGTAAGGGGGGGTGGTTATCTCTTTCATCAAAAATCGGACGTTTTTGATTGAACAATAATGGCCTCCAAATGTTATTTTATTCACTTCCCGTGGAGGAGAAACACTTTTTAAGGCCGCAGAGTGAGTAAATTGGCCATTTTCATTCACTTTTACCCATTCCTCAAATCTCGTGTTTAAGGCCCCTGGAAGCATGAAAATCACTTTAAATATCTCATTTTATCTTTAAAAGTGATTTTCCACGTACAAATGTGAATTGTAGTTCAAAGAGGCAACATTTGAAAACGGACCATTTTTTACGTTTCTGAAGCATGTCGTAAGGGGGGGTGATTATCTCTTTCGTCAAAAATCGGGCGTTTTTGCTTGAACAATAAAGGCCTACAAATGTTATTTAGTTCACTTCCCGTGGAGGAGAAACACTTTTTAAGGCCGCAGAGTGAGTAAATTGGCCATTTTCATTCACTTTTACCCATTCCTCAAATCTCGTGTTTAAGGCCCCTGGAAGCATGAAAATCACTTTAAATATCTCATTTTATCTTTAAAAGTGATTTTCCACGTACAAATGTGAATTGTAGTTCAAAGAGGAAACATTTGAAAACGGACCATTTTTTACGTTTCTGAAGCATGTCGTAAGGGGGGGTGATGATCTCTTTCGTCAAAAATCGGGCGTTTTTGCTTGAACAATAAAGGCCTACAAATGTTATTTAGTTCACTTCCCGTGGAGGAGAAACACTTTTTAAGGCCGCAGAGTGAGTAAATTGGCCATTTTCATTCACTTTTACCCATTCCTCAAATCTCGTGTTTAAGGCCCCTGGAAGCATGAAAATCACTTTAAATATCTCATTTTATCTTTAAAAGTGATTTTCCACGTACAAATGTGAATTGTAGTTCAAAGAGGCAACATTTGAAAACGGACCATTTTTTACGTTTCTGAAGCATGTCGTAAGGGGGGGTGATTATCTCTTTCGTCAAAAATCGGGGGTTTTTGCTTGAACAATAAAGGCCTACAAATGTTATTTAGTTCACTTCCCGTGGAGGAGAAACACTTTTTAAGGCCGCAGAGTGAGTAAATTGGCCATATTCATTCACTTTTACCCATTCCTCAAATCTTGTGTTTAAGGCCCCTGGAAGCATGAAAATCACTTTAAACATCTCATTTTATCTTTAATAGTGATTTTCCACGTACAAATGTGAATTGTAGTTCAAAGAGGCAACATTTGAAAACGGACCATTTTTTACGTTTCTGAAGCATGTTGTAAGGGGGGGTGGTTATCTCTTTCATCAAAAATCGGACGTTTTTGATTGAACAATAAAGGCCTCCAAATGTTATTTTATTCACTTCCCGTGGAGGAGAAACACTTTTTAAGGCCGCAGAGTGAATAAAATGGCCATTTTCATTCACTTTTACCCATTCCTCAAATCTTGTGTTTAGGGCCCCTGGAAGCTTGAAAATCACTTTAAACATCTCATTTTATCTTTAAAAGTGATTTTCCACGTACAAATGTGAATTGTAGTTCAAAGAGGCAACATTTGAAAACAGACCATTTTTTTAGTTTCTGAAGCATGTCGTAAGGGGGGGTGGTTATCTCTTTCATCAAAAATCGGACGTTTTTAATTGAACAGTAAAGGCCTACAAATGTTATTTAATTCACTTTCTGGGCTGGAGTAAAACTTTTTAAGGCCTCAGAGTGAATAAATTGGCCATTTTCATTCACTTTTACCTATTCCTCAAATCTTGTGTTTAGGGCCCCTGGAAGCTTGACAATCACTTTAAACATCTCATTTTATCTTTAAAAGTGATTTTCCACGTACAAATGTGAATTGTAGTTAAAAGAGGCAACATTTGATCACGGACCATTTTTTACGTTTCTGAAGCATGTCGTAAGGGGGGGTGGTTATCCCTTTCGTCAAAAATTGGGCGTTTTCGCTTGAACAATAAAGGCCTACAAATGTTATTTAGTTCACTTCCCGTGGAGGAAAAACACTTTTTAAGGCCGCAGAGTGAGTAAATTGGCCATATTCATTCACTTTTACCCATTCCTCAAATCTTGTGTTTAAGGCCCCTGGAAGCATGAAAATCACTTTAAACATCTCATTTTATCTTTAAAAGTGATTTTCCACGTACAAATGTGAATTGTAGTTCAAAGAGGCAACATTTGAAAACAGACCATTTTTTTTAGTTTCTGAAGCATGTCGTAAGGGGGGGTGGGTATCTCTTTCATCAAAAATCGGACGTTTTTGATTGAACAATAAAGGCCTACAAATGTTATTTAATTCACTTTCTGGGGTGGAGAAAAACTTTTTAAGGCCTCAGAGTGAATAAATTGGCCATTTTCATTCACATTTACCCATTCCTTAAATCTTGTGTTTAGGGCCCCTGGAAGCTTGAAAATCACTTTAAACATCTCATTTTATCTTTAAAAGTGATTTTCCACGTACAAATGTGAATTGTAGTTCAAAGAGGCAACATTTGAAAACGGACCATTTTTTACGTTTCTGTAGCTTGTCGTAAGGGGGGGTGGTTATCTCTTTCGTCAAAAATCGGGCGTTTTCGCTTGAGCAATAAAGGCCTACAAATGTTATTTAGTTCACTTCCCGTGGAGGAGAAACACTTTTTAAGGCCGCAGACTGAGTAAATTGGCCATATTCATTCACTTTTACCCATTCCTCAAATCTTGTGTTTAAGGCCCCTGGAAGCATGAAAATCACTTTAAACATCTCATTTTATCTTTAAAAGTGATTTTCTAAGTACAAATGTGAATTGTAGTTCAAAGAGGCAACATTTGAAAACGGACCATTTTTTACGTTTCTGAAGCATGTCGTAAGGGGGGGTGGTTATCTCTTTCGTCAAAAATCGGGCATTTTTGCTTGAACAATAAAGGCTACAAATGTTATTTAGTTCACTTCCCGTGCAGGAGAAACACTTTTTAAGGCCGCAGAGTGAGTAAATTGGCCATATTCATTCACTTTTACCCATTCCTCAAATCTTGTGTTTAAGGCCCCTGGAAGCATGAAAATCACTTTAAACATCTCATTTTATCTTTAAAAGTGATTTTCCACGTACAAATGTGAATTGTAGTTCAAAGAGGCAACATTTGAAAACGGACCATTTTTTACGTTTCTGAAGCATGTCGTAAGGGGGGTGGTTATCTCTTTCATCAAAAATCGGACGTTTTTGATTGAACAATAAAGGCCTCCAAATGTTATTTTATTCACTTCCCGTGGTGGAGAAACACTTTTTAAGACTGCAGAGTGAGTAAATTGGCCATTTTCATTCACTTTTACCCATTCCTCAAATCTCGTGTTTAAGGACCCTGGAAGCATGAAAATCACTTTAAACATCTCATTTTATCTTTAAAAGTGATTTTCCACGTACAAATGTGAATTGTAGTTCAAAGAGGCAACATTTGAAAACGGATCATTTTTTACGTTTCTGAAGCATGTCGTAAGGGGGGGTGGTTATCCCTTTCGTCAAAAATCGGGTGTTTTCGCTTGAACAATAAAGGCCTACAAATGTTATTTAGTTCACTTCCCGTGGAGGAGAAACACTTTTTAAGGCCGCAGAGTGAGTAAATTGGCCATTTTCATTCACTTTTACCCATTCCTCAAATCTCGTGTTTAAGGCCCCTGGAAGCATGAAAATCACTTTAAATATCTCATTTTATCTTTAAAAGTGATTTTCCACGTACAAATGTGAATTGTAGTTCAAAGAGGCAACATTTGAAAACGGACCATTTTTTACGTTTCTGAAGCATGTCGTAAGGGGGGGTGATTATCTCTTTCGTCAAAAATCGGGCGTTTTTGCTTGAACAATAAAGGCCTACAAATGTTATTTAGTTCACTTCCCGTGGAGGAGAAACACTTTTTAAGGCCGCAGAGTGAGTAAATTGGCCATTTTCATTCACTTTTACCCATTCCTCAAATCTCGTGTTTAAGGCCCCTGGAAGCATGAAAATCACTTTAAATATCTCATTTTATCTTTAAAAGTGATTTTCCACGTACAAATGTGAATTGTAGTTCAAAGAGGAAACATTTGAAAACGGACCATTTTTTACGTTTCTGAAGCATGTCGTAAGGGGGGGTGATGATCTCTTTCGTCAAAAATCGGGCGTTTTTGCTTGAACAATAAAGGCCTACAAATGTTATTTAGTTCACTTCCCGTGGAGGAGAAACACTTTTTAAGGCCGCAGAGTGAGTAAATTGGCCATTTTCATTCACTTTTACCCATTCCTCAAATCTCGTGTTTAAGGCCCCTGGAAGCATGAAAATCACTTTAAATATCTCATTTTATCTTTAAAAGTGATTTTCCACGTACAAATGTGAATTGTAGTTCAAAGAGGCAACATTTGAAAACGGACCATTTTTTACGTTTCTGAAGCATGTCGTAAGGGGGGGTGATTATCTCTTTCGTCAAAAATCGGGGGTTTTTGCTTGAACAATAAAGGCCTACAAATGTTATTTAGTTCACTTCCCGTGGAGGAGAAACACTTTTTAAGGCCGCAGAGTGAGTAAATTGGCCATATTCATTCACTTTTACCCATTCCTCAAATCTTGTGTTTAAGGCCCCTGGAAGCATGAAAATCACTTTAAACATCTCATTTTATCTTTAATAGTGATTTTCCACGTACAAATGTGAATTGTAGTTCAAAGAGGCAACATTTGAAAATGGACCATTTTTTCCTTTCTGAAGCATGTCGTAAGGGGGGGTGATTATCTCTTTCACCAAAAAAAACGCGTTTTTGATTGAACAATAAAGGCCTCCAAATGTTATTTTATTCACTTCCCGTGGAGGAGAAACACTTTTTAAGGCCGCAGACTGAGTAAATTGGCCATATTCATTCACTTTTACCCATTCCCCAAATCTTGTGTTTAAGGCCCCTGGAAGCATGAAAATCACTTTAAACATCTCCTGTTATCTTTAAAAGTGATTTTCCACGTGCAAATGTGAATTGTAGTTCAAAGAGGCAACATTTGAAAACAGACCATTTTTTTAGTTTCTGAAGCATGTCGTAAGGGGGGGTGGTTATCTCTTTCATCAAAAATCGGACGTTTTTGATTGAACAATAATGGCCTCCAAATGTTATTTTATTCACTTCCCGTGGAGGAGAAACACTTTTTAAGGCCGCAGAGTGAGTAAATTGGCCATTTTCATTCACTTTTACCCATTCCTCAAATCTCGTGTTTAAGGCCCCTGGAAGCATGAAAATCACTTTAAATATCTCATTTTATCTTTAAAAGTGATTTTCCACGTACAAATGTGAATTGTAGTTCAAAGAGGCAACATTTGAAAGCGGACCATTTTTTACGTTTCTGAAGCATGTCGTAAGGGGGGGTGATGATCTCTTTCGTCAAAAATCGGGCGTTTTTGCTTGAACAATAAAGGCCTACAAATGTTATTTAGTTCACTTCCCGTGGAGGAGAAACACTTTTTAAGGCCGCAGAGTGAGTAAATTGGCCATATTCATTCACTTTTACCCATTCCTCAAATCTTGTGTTTAAGGCCCCTGGAAGCATGAAAATCACTTTAAACATCTCATTTTATCTTTAATAGTGATTTTCCACGTACAAATGTGAATTGTAGTTCAAAGAGGCAACATTTGAAAACGGACCATTTTTTACGTTTCTGTAGCTTGTCGTAAGGGGGGGTGGTTATCTCTTTCGTCAAAAATCGGGCGTTTTCGCTTGAGCAATAAAGGCCTACAAATGTTATTTAGTTCACTTCCCGTGGAGGAGAAACACTTTTTAAGGCCGCAGACTGAGTAAATTGGCCATATTCATTCACTTTTACCCATTCCTCAAATCTTGTGTTTAAGGCCCCTGGAAGCATGAAAATCACTTTAAACATCTCATTTTATCTTTAAAAGTGATTTTCTAAGTACAAATGTGAATTGTAGTTCAAAGAGGCAACATTTGAAAACGGACCATTTTTTACGTTTCTGAAGCATGTCGTAAGGGGGGGTGGTTATCTCTTTCGTCAAAAATCGGGCATTTTTGCTTGAACAATAAAGGCTACAAATGTTATTTAGTTCACTTCCCGTGCAGGAGAAACACTTTTTAAGGCCGCAGAGTGAGTAAATTGGCCATATTCATTCACTTTTACCCATTCCTCAAATCTTGTGTTTAAGGCCCCTGGAAGCATGAAAATCACTTTAAACATCTCATTTTATCTTTAAAAGTGATTTTCCACGTACAAATGTGAATTGTAGTTCAAAGAGGCAACATTTGAAAACGGACCATTTTTTACGTTTCTGAAGCATGTCGTAAGGGGGGTGGTTATCTCTTTCATCAAAAATCGGACGTTTTTGATTGAACAATAAAGGCCTCCAAATGTTATTTTATTCACTTCCCGTGGTGGAGAAACACTTTTTAAGACTGCAGAGTGAGTAAATTGGCCATTTTCATTCACTTTTACCCATTCCTCAAATCTCGTGTTTAAGGACCCTGGAAGCATGAAAATCACTTTAAACATCTCATTTTATCTTTAAAAGTGATTTTCCACGTACAAATGTGAATTGTAGTTCAAAGAGGCAACATTTGAAAACGGATCATTTTTTACGTTTCTGAAGCATGTCGTAAGGGGGGGTGGTTATCCCTTTCGTCAAAAATCGGGTGTTTTCGCTTGAACAATAAAGGCCTACAAATGTTATTTAGTTCACTTCCCGTGGAGGAGAAACACTTTTTAAGGCCGCAGAGTGAGTAAATTGGCCATATTCATTCACTTTTACCCATTCCTCAAATCTTGTGTTTAAGGCCCCTGGAAGCATGAAAATCACTTTAAACATCTCATTTTATCTTTAAAAGTGATTTTCTAAGTACAAATGTGAATTGTAGTTCAAAGAGGCAACATTTGAAAACGGACCATTTTTTACGTTTCTGAAGCATGTCGTAAGGGGGGGTGGTTATCTCTTTCGTCAAAAATCGGGCATTTTTGCTTGAACAATAAAGGCTACAAATGTTATTTAGTTCACTTCCCGTGCAGGAGAAACACTTTTTAAGGCCGCAGAGTGAGTAAATTGGCCATATTCATTCACTTTTACCCATTCCTCAAATCTTGTGTTTAAGGCCCCTGGAAGCATGAAAATCACTTTAAACATCTCATTTTATCTTTAAAAGTGATTTTCCACGTACAAATGTGAATTGTAGTTCAAAGAGGCAACATTTGAAAACGGACCATTTTTTACGTTTCTGAAGCATGTCGTAAGGGGGGTGGTTATCTCTTTCATCAAAAATCGGACGTTTTTGATTGAACAATAAAGGCCTCCAAATGTTATTTTATTCACTTCCCGTGGTGGAGAAACACTTTTTAAGACTGCAGAGTGAGTAAATTGGCCATTTTCATTCACTTTTACCCATTCCTCAAATCTCGTGTTTAAGGACCCTGGAAGCATGAAAATCACTTTAAACATCTCATTTTATCTTTAAAAGTGATTTTCCACGTACAAATGTGAATTGTAGTTCAAAGAGGCAACATTTGAAAACGGACTATTTTTTACGTTTCTGAAGCTTGTCGTAAGGGGGGGTGGTTATCTCTTTCGTCAAAAATCGGACGTTTTCGCTTGAACAATAAAGGCCTACAAATGTCATTTAGTTCACTTCCCGTGGAGGAGAAACACTTTTTAAGGCCGCAGACTGAGTAAATTGGCCATATTCATTCACTTTTACCCATTCCTCAAATCTTGTGTTTAAGGCCCCTGGAAGCATGAAAATCACTTTAAACATCTCATTTTATTTTTAATAGTGATTTTCCACGTACAAAAGTGAATTGTAGTTCAAAGAGGCAACATTTGAAAACGGACCATTTTTTACGTTTCTGAAGCATGTCGTAAGGGGGGGTGGTTATCTCTTTCGTCAAAAATCGCGTGTTTTCGCTTGAACAATAAAGGCCTACAAATGTTATTTAGTTCACTTCCCGTGGAGGAGAAACACTTTTTAAGGCCGCAGAGTGAGTAAATTGGCCATTTTCATTCACTTTTACCCATTCCTCAAATCTCGTGTTTAAGGCCCCTGGAAGCATGAAAATCACTTTAAACATCTCATTTTATCTTTAATAGTGATTTTCCACGTACAAATGTGAATTGTAGTTCAAAGAGGCAACATTTGAAAACGGACCATTTTTTACGTTTCTGAAGCATGTCGTAAGGGGGGGTGGTTATCTCTTTCGTCAAAAATCGGGTGTTTTCGCTTGAACAATAAAGGCCTACAAATGTTATTTAGTTCACTTCCCGTGGAGGAGAAACACTTTTTAAGGCCGCAGAGTGAGTAAATTGGCCATTTTCATTCACTTTTAACCATTCCTCAAATCTTGTGTTTAAGGCCCCTGGAAGCATGAAAATCACTTTAAACATCTCATTTTATCTTTATAAGTGATTTTCCACGTACAAATGTGAATTGTAGTTCAAAGACGCAACATTTGAAAATAGACCATTTTTTTAGTTTCTGAAGCATGTTGTAAGGGGGGGTGGTTATCTCTTTCATCAAAAATCGGACGTTTTTGATTGAACAATAAAGGCCTCCAAATGTTATTTTATTCACTTCCCGTGGAGGAGAAACACTTTTTAAGGCCGCAGAGTGAATAAAATGGCCATTTTCATTCACTTTTACCCATTCCTCAAATCTTGTGTTTAGGGCCCCTGGAAGCTTGAAAATCACTTTAAACATCTCATTTTATCTTTAAAAGTGATTTTCCACGTACAAATGTGAATTGTAGTTCAAAGAGGCAACATTTGAAAACAGACCATTTTTTTAGTTTCTGAAGCATGTCGTAAGGGGGGGTGGTTATCTCTTTCATCAAAAATCGGACGTTTTTAATTGAACAGTAAAGGCCTACAAATGTTATTTAATTCACTTTCTGGGCTGGAGTAAAACTTTTTAAGGCCTCAGAGTGAATAAATTGGCCATTTTCATTCACTTTTACCTATTCCTCAAATCTTGTGTTTAGGGCCCCTGGAAGCTTGACAATCACTTTAAACATCTCATTTTATCTTTAAAAGTGATTTTCCACGTACAAATGTGAATTGTAGTTAAAAGAGGCAACATTTGAACACGGACCATTTTTTACGTTTCTGAAGCATGTCGTAAGGGGGGGTGGTTATCCCTTTCGTCAAAAATTGGGCGTTTTCGCTTGAAAAATAAAGGCCTACAAATGTTATTTAGTTCACTTCCCGTGGAGGAAAAACACTTTTTAAGGCCGCAGAGTGAGTAAATTGGCCATATTCATTCACTTTTACCCATTCCTCAAATCTTGTGTTTAAGGCCCCTGGAAGCATGAAAATCACTTTAAACATCTCATTTTATCTTTAAAAGTGATTTTCCACGTACAAATGTGAATTGTAGTTCAAAGAGGCAACATTTGAAAACAGACCATTTTTTTTAGTTTCTGAAGCATGTCGTAAGGGGGGGTGGGTATCTCTTTCATCAAAAATCGGACGTTTTTGATTGAACAATAAAGGCCTACAAATGTTATTTAATTCACTTTCTGGGGTGGAGAAAAACTTTTTAAGGCCTCAGAGTGAATAAATTGGCCATTTTCATTCACATTTACCCATTCCTCAAATCTTGTGTTTAGGGCCCCTGGAAGCTTGAAAATCACTTTAAACATCTCATTTTATCTTTAAAAGTGATTTTCCACGTACAAATGTGAATTGTAGTTCAAAGAGGCAACATTTGAAAACGGACCATTTTTTACGTTTCTGAAGCTTGTCGTAAGGGGGGGTGGTTATCTCTTTCGTCAAAAATCGGGCGTTTTCGCTTGAGCAATAAAGGCCTACAAATGTTATTTAGTTCACTTCCCGTGGAGGAGAAACACTTTTTAAGGCCGCAGACTGAGTAAATTGGCCATATTCATTCACTTTTACCCATTCCTCAAATCTTGTGTTTAAGGCCCCTGGAAACATGAAAATCACTTTAAACATCTCATTTTATTTTTAATAGTGATTTTCCACGTACAAATGTGAATTGTAGTTTAAAGAGGCAACATTTGAAAACGGACCATTTTTTACGTTTCTGAAGCATGTCGTAAGGGGGGTGGTTATCTCTTTCGTCAAAAATCGCGTGTTTTCGCTTGAACAATAAAGGCTACAAATGTTATTTAGTTCACTTCCCGTGCAGGAGAAACACTTTTTAAGGCCGCAGAGTGAGTAAATTGGCCATATTCATTCACTTTTACCCATTCCTCAAATCTTGTGTTTAAGGCCCCTGGAAGCATGAAAATCACTTTAAACATCTCATTTTATCTTTAAAAGTGATTTTCCACGTACAAATGTGAATTGTAGTTCAAAGAGGCAACATTTGAAAACAGACCATTTTTTACGTTTCTGAAGCATGTCGTAAGGGGGGTGGTTATCTCTTTCATCAAAAATCGGACGTTTTTGATTGAACAATAAAGGCCTCCAAATGTTATTTTATTCACTTCCCGTGGAGGAGAAACACTTTTTAAGACTGCAGAGTGAGTAAATTGGCCATTTTCATTCACTTTTACCCATTCCTCAAATCTCGTGTTTAAGGACCCTGGAAGCATGAAAATCACTTTAAACATCTCATTTTATCTTTAAAAGTGATTTTTCACGTACAAATGTGAATTGTAGTTCAAAGAGGCAACATTTGAAAATGGACCATTTTTTCCTTTCTGAAGCATGTCGTAAGGGGGGGTGATTATCTCTTTCACCAAAAAAAACGCGTTTTTGATTGAACAATAAAGGCCTCCAAATGTTATTTTATTCACTTCCCGTGGAGGAGAAACACTTTTTAAGGCCGCAGACTGAGTAAATTGGCCATATTCATTCACTTTTACCCATTCCCCAAATCTTGTGTTTAAGGCCCCTGGAAGCATGAAAATCACTTTAAACATCTCCTGTTATCTTTAAAAGTGATTTTCCACGTGCAAATGTGAATTGTGGTTCAAAGAGGCAACAATTGAAAACAGACCATTTTTTTAGTTTCTGAAGCATGTCGTAAGGGGGGGTGGTTATCTCTTTCATCAAAAATCGGACGTTTTTGATTGAACAATAATGGCCTCCAAATGTTATTTTATTCACTTCCCGTGGAGGAGAAACACTTTTTAAGGCCGCAGAGTGAGTAAATTGGCCATTTTCATTCACTTTTACCCATTCCTCAAATCTCGTGTTTAAGGCCCCTGGAAGCATGAAAATCACTTTAAATATCTCATTTTATCTTTAAAAGTGATTTTCCACGTACAAATGTGAATTGTAGTTCAAAGAGGCAACATTTGAAAACGGACCATTTTTTACGTTTCTGAAGCATGTCGTAAGGGGGGGTGATTATCTCTTTCGTCAAAAATCGGGCATTTTTGCTTGAACAATAAAGGCCTACAAATGTTATTTAGTTCACTTCCCGTGGAGGAGAAACACTTTTTAAGGCCGCAGAGTGAGTAAATTGGCCATTTTCATTCACTTTTACCCATTCCTCAAATCTCGTGTTTAAGGCCCCTGGAAGCATGAAAATCACTTTAAATATCTCATTTTATCTTTAAAAGTGATTTTCCACGTACAAATGTGAATTGTAGTTCAAAGAGGAAACATTTGAAAACGGACCATTTTTTACGTTTCTGAAGCATGTCGTAAGGGGGGGTGATGATCTCTTTCGTCAAAAATCGGGCGTTTTTGCTTGAACAATAAAGGCCTACAAATGTTATTTAGTTCACTTCCCGTGGAGGAGAAACACTTTTTAAGGCCGCAGAGTGAGTAAATTGGCCATTTTCATTCACTTTTACCCATTCCTCAAATCTCGTGTTTAAGGCCCCTGGAAGCATGAAAATCACTTTAAATATCTCATTTTATCTTTAAAAGTGATTTTCCACGTACAAATGTGAATTGTAGTTCAAAGAGGCAACATTTGAAAACGGACCATTTTTTACGTTTCTGAAGCATGTCGTAAGGGGGGGTGATTATCTCTTTCGTCAAAAATCGGGCGTTTTTGCTTGAACAATAAAGGCCTACAAATGTTATTTAGTTCACTTCCCGTGGAGGAGAAACACTTTTTAAGGCCGCAGAGTGAGTAAATTGGCCATATTCATTCACTTTTACCCATTCCTCAAATCTTGTGTTTAAGGCCCCTGGAAGCATGAAAATCACTTTAAACATCTCATTTTATCTTTAATAGTGATTTTCCACGTACAAATGTGAATTGTAGTTCAAAGAGGCAACATTTGAAAACGGACCATTTTTTACGTTTCTGAAGCATGTTGTAAGGGGGGGTGGTTATCTCTTTCATCAAAAATCGGACGTTTTTGATTGAACAATAAAGGCCTCCAAATGTTATTTTATTCACTTCCCGTGGAGGAGAAACACTTTTTAAGGCCGCAGAGTGAATAAAATGGCCATTTTCATTCACTTTTACCCATTCCTCAAATCTTGTGTTTAGGGCCCCTGGAAGCTTGAAAATCACTTTAAACATCTCATTTTATCTTTAAAAGTGATTTTCCACGTACAAATGTGAATTGTAGTTCAAAGAGGCAACATTTGAAAACAGACCATTTTTTTAGTTTCTGAAGCATGTCGTAAGGGGGGGTGGTTATCTCTTTCATCAAAAATCGGACGTTTTTAATTGAACAGTAAAGGCCTACAAATGTTATTTAATTCACTTTCTGGGCTGGAGTAAAACTTTTTAAGGCCTCAGAGTGAATAAATTGGCCATTTTCATTCACTTTTACCTATTCCTCAAATCTTGTGTTTAGGGCCCCTGGAAGCTTGACAATCACTTTAAACATCTCATTTTATCTTTAAAAGTGATTTTCCACGTACAAATGTGAATTGTAGTTAAAAGAGGCAACATTTGATCACGGACCATTTTTTACGTTTCTGAAGCATGTCGTAAGGGGGGGTGGTTATCCCTTTCGTCAAAAATTGGGCGTTTTCGCTTGAACAATAAAGGCCTACAAATGTTATTTAGTTCACTTCCCGTGGAGGAAAAACACTTTTTAAGGCCGCAGAGTGAGTAAATTGGCCATATTCATTCACTTTTACCCATTCCTCAAATCTTGTGTTTAAGGCCCCTGGAAGCATGAAAATCACTTTAAACATCTCATTTTATCTTTAAAAGTGATTTTCCACGTACAAATGTGAATTGTAGTTCAAAGAGGCAACATTTGAAAACAGACCATTTTTTTTAGTTTCTGAAGCATGTCGTAAGGGGGGGTGGGTATCTCTTTCATCAAAAATCGGACGTTTTTGATTGAACAATAAAGGCCTACAAATGTTATTTAATTCACTTTCTGGGGTGGAGAAAAACTTTTTAAGGCCTCAGAGTGAATAAATTGGCCATTTTCATTCACATTTACCCATTCCTCAAATCTTGTGTTTAGGGCCCCTGGAAGCTTGAAAATCACTTTAAACATCTCATTTTATCTTTAAAAGTGATTTTCCACGTACAAATGTGAATTGTAGTTCAAAGAGGCAACATTTGAAAACGGACCATTTTTTACGTTTCTGTAGCTTGTCGTAAGGGGGGGTGGTTATCTCTTTCGTCAAAAATCGGGCGTTTTCGCTTGAGCAATAAAGGACTACAAATGTTATTTAGTTCACTTCCCGTGGAGGAGAAACACTTTTTAAGGCCGCAGACTGAGTAAATTGGCCATATTCATTCACTTTTACCCATTCCTCAAATCTTGTGTTTAAGGCCCCTGGAAGCATGAAAATCACTTTAAACATCTCATTTTATCTTTAAAAGTGATTTTCCAAGTACAAATGTGAATTGTAGTTCAAAGAGGCAACATTTGAAAACGGACCATTTTTTACGTTTCTGAAGCATGTCGTAAGGGGGGGTGGTTATCTCTTTCGTCAAAAATCGGGCGTTTTTGCTTGAACAATAAAGGCTACAAATGTTATTTAGTTCACTTCCCGTGCAGGAGAAACACTTTTTAAGGCCGCAGAGTGAGTAAATTGGCCATATTCATTCACTTTTACCCATTCCTCAAATCTTGTGTTTAAGGCCCCTGGAAGCATGAAAATCACTTTAAACATCTCATTTTATCTTTAAAAGTGATTTTCCACGTACAAATGTGAATTGTAGTTCAAAGAGGCAACATTTGAAAACGGACCATTTTTTACGTTTCTGAAGCATGTCGTAAGGGGGGTGGTTATCTCTTTCATCAAAAATCGGACGTTTTTGATTGAACAATAAAGGCCTCCAAATGTTATTTTATTCACTTCCCGTGGTGGAGAAACACTTTTTAAGACTGCAGAGTGAGTAAATTGGCCATTTTCATTCACTTTTACCCATTCCTCAAATCTCGTGTTTAAGGACCCTGGAAGCATGAAAATCACTTTAAACATCTCATTTTATCTTTAAAAGTGATTTTCCACGTACAAATGTGAATTGTAGTTCAAAGAGGCAACATTTGAAAATGGACCATTTTTTCCTTTCTGAAGCATGTCGTAAGGGGGGGTGATTATCTCTTTCACCAAAAAAAACGCGTTTTTGATTGAACAATAAAGGCCTCCAAATGTTATTTTATTCACTTCCCGTGGAGGAGAAACACTTTTTAAGGCCGCAGACTGAGTAAATTGGCCATATTCATTCACTTTTACCCATTCCCCAAATCTTGTGTTTAAGGCCCCTGGAAGCATGAAAATCACTTTAAACATCTCCTGTTATCTTTAAAAGTGATTTTCCACGTGCAAATGTGAATTGTAGTTCAAAGAGGCAACATTTGAAAACAGACCATTTTTTTAGTTTCTGAAGCATGTCGTAAGGGGGGGTGGTTATCTCTTTCATCAAAAATCGGACGTTTTTGATTGAACAATAATGGCCTCCAAATGTTATTTTATTCACTTCCCGTGGAGGAGAAACACTTTTTAAGGCCGCAGAGTGAGTAAATTGGCCATTTTCATTCACTTTTACCCATTCCTCAAATCTCGTGTTTAAGGCCCCTGGAAGCATGAAAATCACTTTAAATATCTCATTTTATCTTTAAAAGTGATTTTCCACGTACAAATGTGAATTGTAGTTCAAAGAGGCAACATTTGAAAGCGGACCATTTTTTACGTTTCTGAAGCATGTCGTAAGGGGGGGTGATGATCTCTTTCGTCAAAAATCGGGCGTTTTTGCTTGAACAATAAAGGCCTACAAATGTTATTTAGTTCACTTCCCGTGGAGGAGAAACACTTTTTAAGGCCGCAGAGTGAGTAAATTGGCCATATTCATTCACTTTTACCCATTCCTCAAATCTTGTGTTTAAGGCCCCTGGAAGCATGAAAATCACTTTAAACATCTCATTTTATCTTTAATAGTGATTTTCCACGTACAAATGTGAATTGTAGTTCAAAGAGGCAACATTTGAAAACGGACCATTTTTTACGTTTCTGAAGCATGTCGTAAGGGGGGTGGTTATCTCTTTCGTCAAAAATCGGGTGTTTTCGCTTGAACAATAAAGGCCTACAAATGTTATTTAGTTCACTTCCCGTGGAGGAGAAACACTTTTTAAGGCCGCAGAGTGAGTAAATTGGCCATTTTCATTCACTTTTACCCATTCCTCAAATCTTGTGTTTAAGGCCCCTGGAAGCATGAAAATCACTTTAAACATCTCATTTTATCTTTATAAGTGATTTTCCACGTACAAATGTGAATTGTAGTTCAAAGAGGCAACATTTGAAAACAGACCATTTTTTTAGTTTCTGAAGCATGTTGTAAGGGGGGGTGGTTATCTCTTTCATCAAAAATCGGACGTTTTTGATTGAACAATAAAGGCCTCCAAATGTTATTTTATTCACTTCCCGTGGAGGAGAAACACTTTTTAAGGCCGCAGAGTGAATAAAATGGCCATTTTCATTCACTTTTACCCATTCCTCAAATCTTGTGTTTAGGGCCCCTGGAAGCTTGAAAATCACTTTAAACATCTCATTTTATCTTTAAAAGTGATTTTCCACGTACAAATGTGAATTGTAGTTAAAAGAGGCAACATTTGAAAACGGACCATTTTTTACGTTTCTGAAGCATGTCGTAAGGGGGTGTGGTTATCTCTTTCGTCAAAAATCGCGTGTTTTCGCTTGAACAATAAAGGCCTACAAATGTTATTTAGTTCACTTCCCGTGGAGGAGAAACACTTTTTAAGGCTGCAGAGTGAGTAAATTGGCCATTTTCATTCACTTTTACCCATTCCTCAAATCTCGTGTTTAAGGCCCCTGGAAGCATGAAAATCACTTTAAACATCTCATTTTATCTTTAATAGTGATTTTCCACGTACAAATGTGAATTGTAGTTCAAAGAGGCAACATTTGAAAACGGACCATTTTTTACGTTTCTGAAGCATGTCGTAAGGGGGGGTGGTTATCTCTTTCGTCAAAAATCGGGTGTTTTCGCTTGAACAATAAAGGCCTACAAATGTTATTTAGTTCACTTCCCGTGGAGGAGAAACACTTTTTAAGGCCGCAGAGTGAGTAAATTGGCCATTTTCATTCACTTTTACC
The DNA here is from genome assembly GCF_964204655.1 of Triturus cristatus. Lineage (NCBI taxonomy): Eukaryota > Metazoa > Chordata > Amphibia > Caudata > Salamandridae > Triturus > Triturus cristatus. The sequence goes on along the minus strand of NC_140590.1, from coordinate 1,220,593,852 downwards.
CATTCCTCAAATCTTGTGTTTAAGGCCCCTGGAAGCATGAAAATCACTTTAAACATCTCATTTTATCTTTATAAGTGATTTTCCACGTACAAATGTGAATTGTAGTTCAAAGAGGCAACATTTGAAAATAGACCATTTTTTTAGTTTCTGAAGCATGTTGTAAGGGGGGGTGGTTATCTCTTTCATCAAAAATCGGACGTTTTTGATTGAACAATAAAGGCCTCCAAATGTTATTTTATTCACTTCCCGTGGAGGAGAAACACTTTTTAAGGCCGCAGAGTGAATAAAATGGCCATTTTCATTCACTTTTACCCATTCCTCAAATCTTGTGTTTAGGGCCCCTGGAAGCTTGAAAATCACTTTAAACATCTCATTTTATCTTTAAAAGTGATTTTCCACGTACAAATGTGAATTGTAGTTCAAAGAGGCAACATTTGAAAACAGACCATTTTTTTAGTTTCTGAAGCATGTCGTAAGGGGGGGTGGTTATCTCTTTCATCAAAAATCGGACGTTTTTAATTGAACAGTAAAGGCCTACAAATGTTATTTAATTCACTTTCTGGGCTGGAGTAAAACTTTTTAAGGCCTCAGAGTGAATAAATTGGCCATTTTCATTCACTTTTACCCATTCCTCAAATCTTGTGTTTAGGGCCCCTGGAAGCTTGACAATCACTTTAAACATCTCATTTTATCTTTAAAAGTGATTTTCCACGTACAAATGTGAATTGTAGTTAAAAGAGGCAACATTTGAACACGGACCATTTTTTACGTTTCTGAAGCATGTCGTAAGGGGGGTGGTTATCCCTTTCGTCAAACATTGGGCGTTTTCGCTTGAACAATAAAGGCCTACAAATGTTATTTAGTTCACTTCCCGTGGAGGAAAAACACTTTTTAAGGCCGCAGAGTGAGTAAATTGGCCATATTCATTCACTTTTACCCATTCCTCAAATCTTGTGTTTAAGGCCCCTGGAAGCATGAAAATCACTTTAAACATCTCATTTTATCTTTAAAAGTGATTTTCCACGTACAAATGTGAATTGTAGTTCAAAGAGGCAACATTTGAAAACAGACCATTTTTTTAGTTTCTGAAGCATGTCGTAAGGGGGGGTGGTTATCTCTTTCATCAAAAATCGGACGTTTTTGATTGAACAATAAAGGCCTACAAATGTTATTTAATTCACTTTCTGGGGTGGAGAAAAACTTTTTAAGGCCTCAGAGTGAATAAATTGGCCATTTTTATTCACATTTACCCATTCCTCTAATCTTGTGTTTAGGGCCCCTGGAAGCTTGAAAATCACTTTAAACATCTAATTTTATCTTTAAAAGTGATTTTCCACGTACAAATGTGAATTGTAGTTCAAAGAGGCAACATTTGAAAACGGACCATTTTTTACGTTTCTGAAGCATGTCGTAAGGGGGGGTGATTATCTCTTTCGTCAAAAATCGGGCGTTTTTGCTTGAACAATAAAGGCCTACAAATGTTAATTAGTTCACTTCCCGTGGAGGAGAAACACTTTTTAAGGCCACAGAGTGAGTAAATTGGCCATATTCATTCACTTTTACCCATTCCTCAAATCTTGTGTTTAAGGCCCCTGGAAGCATGAAAATCACTTTAAACATCTCATTTTATCTTTAATAGTGATTTTCCAAGTACAAATGTGAATTGTAGTTCAAAGAGGCAACATTTGAAAACGGACCATTTTTTACGTTTCTGAAGCATGTCGTAAGGGGGGGTGGTTATCTCTTTCGTCAAAAATCGGGTGTTTTCGCTTGAACAATAAAGGCCTACAAATGTTATTTAGTTCACTTCCCGTGGAGGAGAAACACTTTTTAAGGCCGCAGAGTGAGTAAATTGGCCATTTTCATTCACTTTTACCCATTCCTCAAATCTCGTGTTTAAGGCCCCTGGAAGCATGAAAATCACTTTAAACATCTCATTTTATCTTTAAAAATGATTTTCCAAGTACAAATGTGAATTGTAGTTCAAAGAGGCAACATTTGAAAACGGACCATTTTTTACGTTTCTGAAGCATGTCGTAAGGGGGGGTGGTTATCTCTTTCGTCAAAAATCGGGCGTTTTTGCTTGAACAATAAAGGCTACAAATGTTATTTAGTTCACTTCCCGTGGAGGAGAAACACTTTTTAAGGCCGCAGAGTGAGTAAATTGGCCATTTTCATTCACTTTTACCCATTCCTCAAATCTCGTGTTTAAGGCCCCTGGAAGCATGAAAATCACTTTAAACATCTCATTTTATCTTTAAAAGTGATTTTCCACGTACAAATGTGAATTGTAGTTCAAAGAGGCAACATTTGAAAATGGACCATTTTTTCCTTTCGGAAGCATGTCGTAAGGGGGGGTGGTTATCTCTTTCACCAAAAAAAACGCGTTTTTGATTGAACAATAAAGGCCTCCAAATGTTATTTTATTCACTTCCCGTGGAGGAGAAACACTTTTTAAGGCCGCAGACTGAGTAAATTGGCCATATTCATTCACTTTTACCCATTCCCCAAATCTTGTGTTTAAGGCCCCTGGAAGCATGAAAATCACTTTAAACATCTCCTGTTATCTTTAAAAGTGATTTTCCACGTACAAATGTGAATTGTAGTTCAAAGAGGCAACATTTGAAAACAGACCATTTTTTTAGTTTCTGAAGCATGTCGTAAGGGGGGGTGGTTATCTCTTTCATCAAAAATCGGACGTTTTTGATTGAACAATAATGGCCTCCAAATGTTATTTTATTCACTTCCCGTGGAGGAGAAACACTTTTTAAGGCCGCAGAGTGAGTAAATTGGCCAGTTTCATTCACTTTTACCCATTCCTCAAATCTCGTGTTTAAGGCCCCTGGAAGCATGAAAATCACTTTAAATATCTCATTTTATCTTTAAAAGTGATTTTCCACGTACAAATGTGAATTGTAGTTCAAAGAGGCAACATTTGAAAACGGACCATTTTTTACGTTTCTGAAGCATGTCGTAAGGGGGGGTGATTATCTCTTTCGTCAAAAATCTGGCGTTTTTGCTTGAACAATAAAGGCCTACAAATGTTAATTAGTTCACTTCCCGTGGAGGAGAAACACTTTTTAAGGCCGCAGAGTCAGTAAATTGGCCATATTCATTCACTTTTACCCATTCCTCAAATCTTGTGTTTAAGGCCCCTGGAAGCATGAAAATCACTTTAAACATCTCATTTTATCTTTAATAGTGATTTTCCACGTACAAATGTGAATTGTAGTTCAAAGAGGCAACATTTGAAAACGGACCATTTTTTACGTTTCTGAAGCATGTCGTAAGGGGGGGTGGTTATCTCTTTCGTCAAAAATCGGGTGTTTTCGCTTGAACAATAAAGGCCTACAAATGTTATTTAGTTCACTTCCCGTGGAGGAGAAACACTTTTTAAGGCCGCAGAGTGAGTAAATTGGCCATTTTCATTCACTTTTACCCATTCCTCAAATCTTGTGTTTAAGGCCCCTGGAAGCATGAAAATCACTTTAAACATCTCATTTTATCTTTATAAGTGATTTTCCACGTACAAATGTGAATTGTAGTTCAAAGAGGCAACATTTGAAAACAGACCATTTTTTTAGTTTCTGAAGCATGTTGTAAGGGGGGGTGGTTATCTCTTTCATCAAAAATCGGACGTTTTTGATTGAACAATAAAGGCCTCCAAATGTTATTTTATTCACTTCCCGTGGAGGAGAAACACTTTTTAAGGCCGCAGAATGAGTAAATTGGCCAATTTCATTCACTTTTACCCATTCCTCAAATCTTGTGTTTAAGGCCCCTGGAAGCATGAAAATCACTTTAAACATCTCATTTTATCTTTAATAGTGATTTTCCACGTACAAATGTGAATTGTAGTTCAAAGAGGCAACATTTGAAAACGGACCATTTTTTACGTTTCTGAAGCATGTCGTAAGGGGGGGTGGTTATCTCTTTCGTCAAAAATCGGGTGTTTTCGCTTGAACAATAAAGGCCTACAAATGTTATTTAGTTCACTTCCCGTGGAGGAGAAACACTTTTTAAGGCCGCAGAGTGAGTAAATTGGCCATTTTCATTCACTTTTACCCATTCCTCAAATCTTGTGTTTAAGGCCCCTGGAAGCATGAAAATCACTTTAAACATCTCATTTTATCTTTATAAGTGAATTTCCACGTACAAATGTGAATTGTAGTTCAAAGAGGCAACATTTGAAAACAGACCATTTTTTTAGTTTCTGAAGCATGTTGTAAGGGGGGGTGGTTATCTCTTTCATCAAAAATCGGACGTTTTTGATTGAACAATAAAGGCCTCCAAATGTTATTTTATTCACTTCCCGTGGAGGAGAAACACTTTTTAAGGCCGCAGAGTGAATAAAATGGCCATTTTCATTCACTTTTACCCATTCCTCAAATCTTGTGTTTAGGGCCCCTGGAAGCTTGAAAATCACTTTAAACATCTCATTTTATCTTTAAAAGTGATTTTCCACGTACAAATGTGAATTGTAGTTAAAAGAGGCAACATTTGAAAACGGACCATTTTTTACGTTTCTGAAGCATGTCGTAAGGGGGGGTGGTTATCTCTTTCGTCAAAAATCGGGCGTTTTCGCTTAAACAATAAAGGCCTACAAATGTTATTTAGTTCACTTCCCGTGGAGGAGAAACACTTTTTAAGGCCGCAGAGTGAGTAAATTGGCCATTTTCATTCACTTTTACCCATTCCTCAAATCTCGTGTTTAAGGCCCCTGGAAGCACGAAAATCACTTTAAACATCTCATTTTATCTTTAAAAGTGATTTTCCACGTACAAATGTGAATTGTAGTTCAAAAAGGCAACATTTGAAAACAGACCATTTTTTTGGTTTCTGAAGCATGTCGTAAGGGGGGGTGGTTATCTCTTTCATCAAAAATCGGACGTTTTTAATTGAACAATAAAGGCCTACAAATGTTATTTAATTCACTTTCTGGGGTGGAGAAAACCTTTTTAAGGCCTCAGAGTGAATAAATTGGCCATTTTCATTCACTTTTACCCATTCCTCAAATCTTGTGTTTAGGGCCCCTGGAAGCTTGAAAATCACTTTAAACATCTCATTTTATCTTTAAAAGTGATTTACCACGTACAAATGTCAATTGTAGTTAAAAGAGGCAACATTTGAAAACGGACCATTTTTTACGTTTCTGAAGCATGTCGTAAGGGGGGGGTGATTATCTCTTTCGTCAAAAATCCGGCGTTTTTGCTTGAACAATAAAGGCCTACAAATGTTATTTAGTTCACTTCCCGTGGAGGAGAAACACTTTTTAAGGCCGCAGAGTGAGTAAATTGGCCATTTTCATTCACTTTTACCCATTCCTCAAATCTCGTGTTTAAGGCCCCTGGAAGCATGAAAATCACCTTAAACATCTCATTTTATCTGTAAAAGTGATTTTCCACGTACAAATGTGAATTGTAGTTCAAAGAGGCAACATTTGAAAACGGACCATTTTTTACGTTTCTGAAGCTTGTCGTAAGGGGGGGTGCTTATCTCTTTCGTCAAAATCGGGCGTTTTCGCTTGAACAATAAAGGCCTACAAATGTTATTTAGTTCACTTCCCGTGGAGGAGAAACACTTTTTAAGGCCGCAGAGTGAGTAAATTGGCCATATTCATTCACTTTTACCCATTCCTCAAATGTTGTGTTTAAGGCCCCTGGAAGCATGAAAATCACTTCAAACATCTCATTTTATCTTTAATAGTGATTTTCCACGTACAAATGTGAATTGTAGTTCAAAGAGGCAACATTTGAAAACGGACCATTTTTTACGTTTCTGAAGCATGTCGTAAGGGGGGGTGGTTATCTCTTTCGTCAAAAATCGGGTGTTTTCGCTTGAACAATAAAGGCCTACAAATGTTATTTAGTTCACTTCCCGTGGAGGAGAAACACTTTTTAAGGCCGCAGAGTGAGTAAATTGGCCATTTTCATTCACTTTTACCCATTCCTCAAATCTTGTGTTTAAGGCCCCTGGAAGCATGAAAATCACTTTAAACATCTCATTTTATCTTTATAAGTGATTTTCCACGTACAAATGTGAATTGTAGTTCAAAGAGGCAACATTTGAAAACAGACCATTTTTTTAGTTTCTGAAGCATGTTGTAAGGGGGGGTGGTTATCTCTTTCATCAAAAATCGGACGTTTTTGATTGAACAATAAAGGCCTCCAAATGTTATTTTATTCACTTCCCGTGGAGGAGAAACACTTTTTAAGGCCGCAGAGTGAATAAAATGGCCATTTTCATTCACTTTTACCCATTCCTCAAATCTTGTGTTTAGGGCCCCTGGAAGCTTGAAAATCACTTTAAACATCTCATTTTATCTTTAAAAGTGATTTTCCACGTACAAATGTGAATTGTAGTTAAAAGAGGCAACATTTGAAAACGGACCATTTTTTACGTTTCTGAAGCATGTCGTAAGGGGGGGTGGTTATCTCTTTCGTCAAAAATCGGGCGTTTTCGCTTAAACAATAAAGGCCTACAAATGTTATTTAGTTCACTTCCCGTGGAGAAGAAACACTTTTTAAGGCCGCAGAGTGAGTAAATTGGCCATATTCATTCACTTTTACCCATTCCTCAAATCTTGTGTTTAAGGCCCCTGGAAGCATGAAAATCACTTTAAACATCTCATTTTATCTTTAAAAGTGATTTTCCACGTACAAATGTGAATTGTAGTTCAAAGAGGCAACATTTGAAAACAGACCATTTTTTTAGTTTCTGAAGCATGTTGTAAGGGGGGGTGGTTATCTCTTTCATCAAAAATCGGACGTTTTTGATTGAACAATAAAGGCCTCCAAATGTTATTTTATTCACTTCCCGTGGAGGAGAAACACTTTTTAAGGCCGCAGAGTGAGTAAATTGGCCATATTCATTCACTTTTACCCATTCCTCAAATCTTGTGTTTAAGGCCCCTGGAAGCATGAAAATCACTTTAAACATCTCATTTTATCTTTAATAGTGATTTTCCACGTACAAATGTGAATTGTAGTTCAAAGAGGCAACATTTGAAAACGGACCATTTTTTACGTTTCTGAAGCATGTCGTAAGGGGGGGTGGTTATCTCTTTCGTCAAAAATCGGGTGTTTTCGCTTGAACAATAAAGGCCTACAAATGTTATTTAGTTCACTTCCCGTGGAGGAGAAACACTTTTTAAGGCCGCAGAGTGAGTAAATTGGCCATTTTCATTCACTTTTACCCATTCCTCAAATCTTGTGTTTAAGGCCCCTGGAAGCATGAAAATCACTTTAAACATCTCATTTTATCTTTATAAGTGATTTTCCACGTACAAATGTGAATTGTAGTTCAAAGAGGCAACATTTGAAAACAGACCATTTTTTTAGTTTCTGAAGCATGTTGTAAGGGGGGGTGGTTATCTCTTTCATCAAAAATCGGACGTTTTTGATTGAACAATAAAGGCCTCCAAATGTTATTTTATTCACTTCCCGTGGAGGAGAAACACTTTTTAAGGCCGCAGAGTGAATAAAATGGCCATTTTCATTCACTTTTACCCATTCCTCAAATCTTGTGTTTAGGGCCCCTGGAAGCTTGAAAATCACTTTAAACATCTCATTTTATCTTTAAAAGTGATTTTCCACGTACAAATGTGAATTGTAGTTAAAAGAGGCAACATTTGAAAACGGACCATTTTTTACGTTTCTGAAGCATGTCGTAAGGGGGGGTGGTTATCTCTTTCGTCAAAAATCGGGCGTTTTCGCTTAAACAATAAAGGCCTACAAATGTTATTTAGTTCACTTCCCGTGGAGAAGAAACACTTTTTAAGGCCGCAGAGTGAGTAAATTGGCCATATTCATTCACTTTTACCCATTCCTCAAATCTTGTGTTTAAGGCCCCTGGAAGCATGAAAATCACTTTAAACATCTCATTTTATCTTTAAAAGTGATTTTCCACGTACAAATGTGAATTGTAGTTCAAAGAGGCAACATTTGAAAACAGACCATTTTTTTAGTTTCTGAAGCATGTTGTAAGGGGGGGTGGTTATCTCTTTCATCAAAAATCGGACGTTTTTGATTGAACAATAAAGGCCTCCAAATGTTATTTTATTCACTTCCCGTGGAGGAGAAACACTTTTTAAGGCCGCAGAGTGAGTAAATTGGCCAATTTCATTCACTTTTACCCATTCCTCAAATCTTGTGTTTAAGGCCCCTGGAAGCATGAAAATCACTTTAAACATCTCATTTTATCTTTAATAGTGATTTTCCACGTACAAATGTGAATTGTAGTTCAAAGAGGCAACATTTGAAAACGGACCATTTTTTACGTTTCTGAAGCATGTCGTAAGGGGGGGTGGTTATCTCTTTCGTCAAAAATCGGGTGATTTCGCTTGAACAATAAAGGCCTACAAATGTTATTTAGTTCACTTCCTGTGGAGGAGAAACACTTTTTAAGGCCGCAGAGTGAGTAAATTGGCCATTTTCATTCACTTTTACCCATTCCTCAAATCTCGTGTTTAAGGCCCCTGGAAGCATGAAAATCACCTTAAACATCTCATTTTATCTGTAAAAGTGATTTTCCACGTACAAATGTGAATTGTAGTTCAAAGAGGCAACATTTGAAAACGGACCATTTTTTACGTTTCTGAAGCTTGTCGTAAGGGGGGGTGCTTATCTCTTTCGTCAAAATCGGGCGTTTTCGCTTGAACAATAAAGGCCTACAAATGTTATTTAGTTCACTTTCCGTGGAGGAGAAACACTTTTTAAGGCCGCAGACTGAGTAAATTGGCCATATTCATTCACTTTTACCCATTCCTCAAATCTTGTGTTTAAGGCCCCTGGAAGCATGAAAATCACTTTAAACATCTCATTTTATCTTTAATAGTGATTTTCCACGTACAAATGTGAATTGTAGTTCAAAGAGGCAACATTTGAAAACGGATCATTTTTTACGTTTCTGAAGCATGTCGTAAGGGGGGGTGGTTATCTCTTTCGTCAAAAATCGGGTGTTTTCGCTTGAACAATAAAGGCCTACAAATGTTATTTAGTTCACTTCCCGTGGAGGAGAAACACTTTTTAAGGCCGCAGAGTGAGTAAATTGGCCATATTCATTCACTTTTACCCATTCCTCAAATCTTGTGTTTAAGGCCCCTGGTAGCATGAAAATCACTTTAAACATCTCATTTTATCTTTAAAAGTGATTTTCCACGTACAAATGTGAATTGTAGTTCAAAGAGGCAACATTTGAAAACAGACCATTTTTTTAGTTTCTGAAGCATGTTGTAAGGGGGGGTGGTTATCTCTTTCATCAAAAATCGGACGTTTTTGATTGAACAATAAAGACCTCCAAATGTTATTTTATTCACTTCCCGTGGAGGAGAAACACTTTTTAAGGCCGCAGAGTGAGTAAATTGGCCATCTTCATTCACTTTTACCCATTCCTCAAATCTCGTGTTTAAGGCCCCTGGAAGCATGAAAATCACTTTAAACATCTCATTTTATCTTTAAAAGTGATTTACCACGTACAAATGTCAATTGTAGTTAAAAGAGGCAACATTTGAAAACGGACCATTTTTTACGTTTCTGAAGCATGTCGTAAGGGGGGGTGATTATCTCTTTCGTCAAAAATCCGGCGTTTTTGCTTGAACAATAAAGGCCTACAAATGTTATTTAGTTCACTTCCTGTGGAGGAGAAACACTTTTTAAGGCCGCAGAGTGAGTAAATTGGCCATTTTCATTCACTTTTACCCATTCCTCAAATCTCGTGTTTAAGGCCCCTGGAAGCATGAAAATCACCTTAAACATCTCATTTTATCTGTAAAAGTGATTTTCCACGTACAAATGTGAATTGTAGTTCAAAGAGGCAACATTTGAAAACGGACCATTTTTTACGTTTCTGAAGCTTGTCGTAAGGGGGGGTGCTTATCTCTTTCGTCAAAATCGGGCGTTTTCGCTTGAACAATAAAGGCCTACAAATGTTATTTAGTTCACTTTCCGTGGAGGAGAAACACTTTTTAAGGCCGCAGACTGAGTAAATTGGCCATATTCATTCACTTTTACCCATTCCTCAAATCTTGTGTTTAAGGCCCCTGGAAGCATGAAAATCACTTTAAACATCTCATTTTATCTTTAATAGTGATTTTCCACGTACAAATGTGAATTGTAGTTCAAAGAGGCAACATTTGAAAACGGATCATTTTTTACGTTTCTGAAGCATGTCGTAAGGGGGGGTGGTTATCTCTTTCGTCAAAAATCGGGTGTTTTCGCTTGAACAATAAAGGCCTACAAATGTTATTTAGTTCACTTCCCGTGGAGGAGAAACACTTTTTAAGGCCGCAGAGTGAGTAAATTGGCCATATTCATTCACTTTTACCCATTCCTCAAATCTTGTGTTTAAGGCCCCTGGAAGCATGAAAATCACTTTAAACATCTCATTTTATCTTTAAAAGTGATTTTCCACGTACAAATGTGAATTGTAGTTCAAAGAGGCAACATTTGAAAACAGACCATTTTTTTAGTTTCTGAAGCATGTTGTAAGGGGGGGTGGTTATCTCTTTCTTCAAAAATCGGACGTTTTTGATTGAACAATAAAGACCTCCAAATGTTATTTTATTCACTTCCCGTGGAGGAGAAACACTTTTTAAGGCCGCAGAGTGAGTAAATTGGCCATTTTCATTCACTTTTACCCATTCCTCAAATCTCGTGTTTAAGGCCCCTGGAAGCATGAAAATCACTTTAAACATCTCATTTTATCTTTAAAAGTGATTTTCCACGTACAAATGTGAATTGTAGTTCAAAGAGGCAACATTTGAAAACAGACCATTTTTTTAGTTTCTGAAGCATGTCGTAAGGGGGGGTGGTTATCTCTTTCATCAAAAATCGGACGTTTTTAATTGAACAGTAAAGGCCTACAAATGTTATTTAATTCACTTTCTGGGGTGGAGTAAAACTTTTTAAGGCCTCAGAGTGAATAAATTGGCCATTTTCATTCACTTTTACCCATTCCTCAAATCTTGTGTTTAGGGCCCCTGGAAGCTTGACAATCACTTTAAACATCTCATTTTATCTTTAAAAGTGATTTTCCACGTACAAATATGAATTGTAGTTAAAAGAGGCAACATTTGAAAACGGACCATTTTTTACGTTTCTGAAGCATGTCGTAAGGGGGGGTGGTTATCCCTTTCGTCAAAAATTGGGCGTTTTCGCTTGAACAATAAAGGCCTACAAATGTTATTTAGTTCACTTCCCGTGGAGGAAAAACACTTTTTAAGGCCGCAGAGTGAGTAAATTGGCCATATTCACTCACTTTTACCCATTCCTCAAATCTTGTGTTTAAGGCCCCTGGAAGCATGAAAATCACTTTAAACATCTCATTTTATCTTTAAAAGGGATTTTCCACATACAAATGTGAATTGTAGTTCAAAGAGGCAACATTTGAAAACAGACCATTTTTTTAGTTTCTGAAGCATGTCGTAAGGGGGGGTGGTTATCTCTTTCATCAAAAATCGGACGTTTTTGATTGAACAATAAAGGCCTACAAATGTTATTTAATTCACTTTCTGGGGTGGAGAAAAACTTTTTAAGGCCTCAGAGTGAATAAATTGGCCATTTTCATTCACATTTACCCATTCCTCAAATCTTGTGTTTAGGGCCCCTGGAAGCTTGAAAATCACTTTAAACATCTCATTTTATCTTTAAAAGTGATTTTCCACGTACAAATGTGAATTGTAGTTAAAAGAGGCAACATTTGAAAATGGACCATTTTTTACGTTTCTGAAGCATGTCGTAAGGGGGGGTGGTTATCTCTTTCGTCAAAAATCGGACGTTTTCGCTTGAACAATAAAGGCCTACAAATGTTATTTAGTTCACTTCCCGTGGAGGAGAAACACTTTTTAAGGCCGCAGACTGAGTAAATTGGCCATATTCATTCACTTTTACCCATTCCTCAAATCTTGTGTTTAAGGCCCCTGGAAGCATGAAAATCACTTTAAACATCTCATTTTATTTTTAATAGTGATTTTCCACGTACAAATGTGAATTGTAGTTCAAAGAGGCAACATTTGAAAACGGACCATTTTTTACGTTTCTGAAGCATGTCGTAAGGGGGGGTGGTTATCTCTTTCGTCAAAAATCGCGTGTTTTCGCTTGAACAATAAAGGCCTACAAATGTTATTTAGTTCACTTCCCGTGGAGGAGAAACACTTTTTAAGGCCGCAGAGTGAGTAAATTGGCCATTTTCATTCACTTTTACCCATTCCTCAAATCTCGTGTTTAAGGCCCCTGGAAGCATGAAAATCACTTTAAACATCTCATTTTATCTTTAATAGTGATTTTCCACGTACAAATGTGAATTGTAGTTCAAAGAGGCAACATTTGAAAACGGACCATTTTTTACGTTTCTGAAGCATGTCGTAAGGGGGGGTGGTTATCTCTTTCGTCAAAAATCGGGTGTTTTCGCTTGAACAATAAAGGCCTACAAATGTTATTTAGTTCACTTCCCGTGGAGGAGAAACACTTTTTAAGGCCGCAGAGTGAGTAAATTGGCCATTTTCATTCACTTTTACCCATTCCTCAAATCTTGTGTTTAAGGCCCTTGGAAGCATGAAAATCACTTTAAACATCTCATTTTATCTTTATAAGTGATTTTCCACGTACAAATGTGAATTGTAGTTCAAAGAGGCAACATTTGAAAACAGACCATTTTTTTAGTTTCTGAAGCATGTTGTAAGGGGGGGTGGTTATCTCTTTCATCAAAAATCGGACGTTTTTGATTGAACAATAAAGGCCTCCAAATGTTATTTTATTCACTTCCCGTGGAGGAGAAACACTTTTTAAGGCCGCAGAGTGAATAAAATGGCCATTTTCATTCACTTTTACCCATTCCTCAAATCTTGTGTTTAGGGCCCCTGGAAGCTTGAAAATCACTTTAAACATCTCATTTTATCTTTAAAAGTGATTTTCCACGTACAAATGTGAATTGTAGTTAAAAGAGGCAACATTTGAAAACGGACCATTTTTTACGTTTCTGAAGCATGTCGTAAGGGGGGGTGGTTATCTCTTTCGTCAAAAATCGGGCGTTTTCGCTTAAACAATAAAGGCCTACAAATGTTATTTAGTTCACTTCCCGTGGAGAAGAAACACTTTTTAAGGCCGCAGAGTGAGTAAATTGGCCATATTCATTCACTTTTACCCATTCCTCAAATCTTGTGTTTAAGGCCCCTGGAAGCATGAAAATCACTTTAAACATCTCATTTTATCTTTAAAAGGGATTTTCCACATACAAATGTGAATTGTAGTTCAAAGAGGCAACATTTGAAAACAGACCATTTTTTTAGTTTCTGAAGCATGTCGTAAGGGGGGGTGGTTATCTCTTTCATCAAAAATCGGACGTTTTTGATTGAACAATAAAGGCCTACAAATGTTATTTAATTCACTTTCTGGGGTGGAGAAAAACTTTTTAAGGCCTCAGAGTGAATAAATTGGCCATTTTCATTCACATTTACCCATTCCTCAAATCTTGTGTTTAAGGCCCCTGGAAGCATGAAAATCACTTTAAACATCTCATTTTATCTTTAATAGTGATTTTCCACGTACAAATGTGAATTGTAGTTCAAAGAGGCAACATTTGAAAACGGATCATTTTTTACGTTTCTGAAGCATGTCGTAAGGGGGGGTGGTTATCCCTTTCGTCAAAAATCGGGTGTTTTCACTTGAACAATAAAGGCCTACAAATGTTATTTAGTTCACTTCCCGTGGAGGAGAAACACTTTTTAAGGCCGCAGAGTGAGTAAATTGGCCATTTTCATTCACTTTTACCCATTCCTCAAATCTCGTGTTTAAGGCCCCTGGAAGCATGAAAATCACTTTAAACATCTCATTTTATCTTTAATAGTGATTTTCCACGTACAAATGTGAATTGTAGTTCAAAGAGGCAACATTTGAAAACGGACCATTTTTTACGTTTCTGAAGCATGTCGTAAGGGGGGGTGGTTATCTCTTTCGTCAAAAATCGGGTGTTTTTGCTTGAACAATAAAGGCCTACAAATGTTATTTAGTTCACTTCCCGTGGAGGAGAAACACTTTTTAAGGCCGCAGAGTGAGTAAATTGGCCATTTTCATTCACTTTTACCCATTCCTCAAATCTTGTGTTTAAGGCCCCTGGAAGCATGAAAATCACTTTAAACATCTCATTTTATCTTTATAAGTGATTTTCCACGTACAAATGTGAATTGTAGTTCAAAGAGGCAACATTTGAAAATAGACCATTTTTTTAGTTTCTGAAGCATGTTGTAAGGGGGGGTGGTTATCTCTTTCATCAAAAATCGGACGTTTTTGATTGAACAATAAAGGCCTCCAAATGTTATTTTATTCACTTCCCGTGGAGGAGAAACACTTTTTAAGGCCGCAGAGTGAATAAAATGGCCATTTTCATTCACTTTTACCCATTCCTCAAATCTTGTGTTTAGGGCCCCTGGAAGCTTGAAAATCACTTTAAACATCTCATTTTATCTTTAAAAGTGATTTTCCACGTACAAATGTGAATTGTAGTTCAAAGAGGCAACATTTGAAAACAGACCATTTTTTTAGTTTCTGAAGCATGTCGTAAGGGGGGGTGGTTATCTCTTTCATCAAAAATCGGACGTTTTTAATTGAACAGTAAAGGCCTACAAATGTTATTTAATTCACTTTCTGGGGTGGAGTAAAACTTTTTAAGGCCTCAGAGTGAATAAATTGGCCATTTTCATTCACTTTTACCCATTCCTCAAATCTTGTGTTTAGGGCCCCTGGAAGCTTGACAATCACTTTAAACATCTCATTTTATCTTTAAAAGTGATTTTCCACGTACAAATATGAATTGTAGTTAAAAGAGGCAACATTTGAAAACGGACCATTTTTTACGTTTCTGAAGCATGTCGTAAGGGGGGGTGGTTATCCCTTTCGTCAAAAATTGGGCGTTTTCGCTTGAACAATAAAGGCCTACAAATGTTATTTAGTTCACTTCCCGTGGAGGAAAAACACTTTTTAAGGCCGCAGAGTGAGTAAATTGGCCATATTCACTCACTTTTACCCATTCCTCAAATCTTGTGTTTAAGGCCCCTGGAAGCATGAAAATCACTTTAAACATCTCATTTTATCTTTAAAAGGGATTTTCCACATACAAATGTGAATTGTAGTTCAAAGAGGCAACATTTGAAAACAGACCATTTTTTTAGTTTCTGAAGCATGTCGTAAGGGGGGGTGGTTATCTCTTTCATCAAAAATCGGACGTTTTTGATTGAACAATAAAGGCCTACAAATGTTATTTAATTCACTTTCTGGGGTGGAGAAAAACTTTTTAAGGCCTCAGAGTGAATAAATTGGCCATTTTCATTCACATTTACCCATTCCTCAAATCTTGTGTTTAGGGCCCCTGGAAGCTTGAAAATCACTTTAAACATCTCATTTTATCTTTAAAAGTGATTTTCCACGTACAAATGTGAATTGTAGTTAAAAGAGGCAACATTTGAAAATGGACCATTTTTTACGTTTCTGAAGCATGTCGTAAGGGGGGGTGGTTATCTCTTTCGTCAAAAATCGGACGTTTTCGCTTGAACAATAAAGGCCTACAAATGTTATTTAGTTCACTTCCCGTGGAGGAGAAACACTTTTTAAGGCCGCAGACTGAGTAAATTGGCCATATTCATTCACTTTTACCCATTCCTCAAATCTTGTGTTTAAGGCCCCTGGAAGCATGAAAATCACTTTAAACATCTCATTTTATTTTTAATAGTGATTTTCCACGTACAAATGTGAATTGTAGTTCAAAGAGGCAACATTTGAAAACGGACCATTTTTTACGTTTCTGAAGCATGTCGTAAGGGGGGGTGGTTATCTCTTTCGTCAAAAATCGCGTGTTTTCGCTTGAACAATAAAGGCCTACAAATGTTATTTAGTTCACTTCCCGTGGAGGAGAAACACTTTTTAAGGCCGCAGAGTGAGTAAATTGGCCATTTTCATTCACTTTTACCCATTCCTCAAATCTCGTGTTTAAGGCCCCTGGAAGCATGAAAATCACTTTAAACATCTCATTTTATCTTTAATAGTGATTTTCCACGTACAAATGTGAATTGTAGTTCAAAGAGGCAACATTTGAAAACGGACCATTTTTTACGTTTCTGAAGCATGTCGTAAGGGGGGGTGGTTATCTCTTTCGTCAAAAATCGGGTGTTTTCGCTTGAACAATAAAGGCCTACAAATGTTATTTAGTTCACTTCCCGTGGAGGAGAAACACTTTTTAAGGCCGCAGAGTGAGTAAATTGGCCATTTTCATTCACTTTTACCCATTCCTCAAATCTTGTGTTTAAGGCCCTTGGAAGCATGAAAATCACTTTAAACATCTCATTTTATCTTTATAAGTGATTTTCCACGTACAAATGTGAATTGTAGTTCAAAGAGGCAACATTTGAAAACAGACCATTTTTTTAGTTTCTGAAGCATGTTGTAAGGGGGGGTGGTTATCTCTTTCATCAAAAATCGGACGTTTTTGATTGAACAATAAAGGCCTCCAAATGTTATTTTATTCACTTCCCGTGGAGGAGAAACACTTTTTAAGGCCGCAGAGTGAATAAAATGGCCATTTTCATTCACTTTTACCCATTCCTCAAATCTTGTGTTTAGGGCCCCTGGAAGCTTGAAAATCACTTTAAACATCTCATTTTATCTTTAAAAGTGATTTTCCACGTACAAATGTGAATTGTAGTTAAAAGAGGCAACATTTGAAAACGGACCATTTTTTACGTTTCTGAAGCATGTCGTAAGGGGGGGTGGTTATCTCTTTCGTCAAAAATCGGGCGTTTTCGCTTAAACAATAAAGGCCTACAAATGTTATTTAGTTCACTTCCCGTGGAGAAGAAACACTTTTTAAGGCCGCAGAGTGAGTAAATTGGCCATATTCATTCACTTTTACCCATTCCTCAAATCTTGTGTTTAAGGCCCCTGGAAGCATGAAAATCACTTTAAACATCTCATTTTATCTTTAAAAGTGATTTTCCACGTACAAATGTGAATTGTAGTTCAAAGAGGCAACATTTGAAAACAGACCATTTTTTTAGTTTCTGAAGCATGTTGTAAGGGGGGGTGGTTATCTCTTTCATCAAAAATCGGACGTTTTTGATTGAACAATAAAGGCCTCCAAATGTTATTTTATTCACTTCCCGTGGAGGAGAAACACTTTTTAAGGCCGCAGAGTGAGTAAATTGGCCATTTTCATTCACTTTTACCCATTCCTCAAATCTCGTGTTTAAGGCCCCTGGAAGCATGAAAATCACCTTAAACATCTCATTTTATCTGTAAAAGTGATTTTCCACGTACAAATGTGAATTGTAGTTCAAAGAGGCAACATTTGAAAACGGACCATTTTTTACGTTTCTGAAGCTTGTCGTCAGGGGGGGTGCTTATCTCTTTCGTCAAAATCGGGCGTTTTCGCTTGAACAATAAAGGCCTACAAATGTTATTTAGTTCACTTCCCGTGGAGGAGAAACACTTTTTAAGGCCGCAGACTGAGTAAATTGGCCATATTCATTCACTTTTACCCATTCCTCAAATCTTGTGTTTAAGGCCCCTGGAAGCATGAAAATCACTTTAAACATCTCATTTTATCTTTAATAGTGATTTTCCACGTACAAATGTGAATTGTAGTTCAAAGAGGCAACATTTGAAAACGGATCATTTTTTACGTTTCTGAAGCATGTCGTAAGGGGGGGTGGTTATCCCTTTCGTCAAAAATCGGGTGTTTTCGCTTGAACAATAAAGGCCTACAAATGTTATTTAGTTCACTTCCCGTGGAGGAGAAACACTTTTTAAGGCCGCAGAGTGAGTAAATTGGCCATATTCATTCACTTTTACCCATTCCTCAAATCTTGTGTTTAAGGCCCCTGGAAGCATGAAAATCACTTTAAACATCTCATTTTATCTTTAAAAGTGATTTTCCACGTACAAATGTGAATTGTAGTTCAAAGAGGCAACATTTGAAAACAGACCATTTTTTTTGTTTCTGAAGCATGTTGTAAGGGGGGGTGGTTATCTCTTTCATCAAAAATCGGACGTTTTTGATTGAACAATAAAGACCTCCAAATGTTATTTTATTCACTTCCCGTGGAGGAGAAACACTTTTTAAGGCCGCAGAGTGAGTAAATTGGCCATTTTCATTCACTTTTACCCATTCCTCAAATCTCGTGTTTAAGGCCCCTGGAAGCATGAAAATGACTTTAAACATCTCATTTTATCTTTAAAAGTGATTTTCCACGTACAAATGTGAATTGTAGTTCAAAGAGGCAACATTTGAAAACAGACCATTTTTTTAGTTTCTGAAGCATGTCGTAAGGGGGGGTGGTTATCTCTTTCATCAAAAATCGGACGTTTTTAATTGAACAGTAAAGGCCTACAAATGTTATTTAATTCACTTTCTGGGGTGGAGTAAAACTTTTTAAGGCCTCAGAGTGAATAAATTGGCCATTTTCATTCACTTTTACCCATTCCTCAAATCTTGTGTTTAGGGCCCCTGGAAGCTTGACAATCACTTTAAACATCTCATTTTATCTTTAAAAGTGATTTTCCACGTACAAATGTGAATTGTAGTTAAAAGAGGCAACATTTGAAAACGGACCATTTTTTACGTTTCTGAAGCATGTCGTAAGGGGGGGGTGGTTATCCCTTTCGTCAAAAATTGGGCGTTTTCGCTTGAACAATAAAGGCCTACAAATGTTATTTAGTTCACTTCCCGTGGAGGAAAAACACTTTTTAAGGCCACAGAGTGAGTAAATTGGCCATATTCATTCACTTTTACCCATTCCTCAAATCTTGTGTTTAAGGCCCCTGGAAGCATGAAAATCACTTTAAACATCTCATTTTATCTTTAAAAGGGATTTTCCACATACAAATGTGAATTGTAGTTCAAAGAGGCAACATTTGAAAACAGACCATTTTTTTAGTTTCTGAAGCATGTCGTAAGGGGGGGTGGTTATCTCTTTCATCAAAAATCGGACGTTTTTGATTGAACAATAAAGGCCTACAAATGTTATTTAATTCACTTTCTGGGGTGGAGAAAAACTTTTTAAGGCCTCAGAGTGAATAAATTGGCCATTTTCATTCACATTTACCCATTCCTCAAATCTTGTGTTTAAGGCCCCTGGAAGCATGAAAATCACTTTAAACATCTCATTTTATCTTTAATAGTGATTTTCCACGTACAAATGTGAATTGTAGTTCAAAGAGGCAACATTTGAAAACGGATCATTTTTTACGTTTCTGAAGCATGTCGTAAGGGGGGGTGGTTATCCCTTTCGTCAAAAATCGGGTGTTTTCGCTTGAACAATAAAGGCCTACAAATGTTATTTAGTTCACTTCCCGTGGAGGAGAAACACTTTTTAAGGCCGCAGAGTGAGTAAATTGGCCATATTCATTCACTTTTACCCATTCCTCAAATCTTGTGTTTAAGGCCCCTGGAAGCATGAAAATCACTTTAAACATCTCATTTTATCTTTAAAAGTGATTTTCCACGTACAAATGTGAATTGTAGTTCAAAGAGGCAACATTTGAAAACAGACCATTTTTTTAGTTTCTGAAGCATGTTGTAAGGGGGGGTGGTTATCTCTTTCATCAAAAATCGGACGTTTTTGATTGAACAATAAAGACCTCCAAATGTTATTTTATTCACTTCCCGTGGAGGAGAAACACTTTTTAAGGCCGCAGAGTGAGTAAATTGGCCATTTTCATTCACTTTTACCCATTCCTCAAATCTCGTGTTTAAGGCCCCTGGAAGCATGAAAATCACTTTAAACATCTCATTTTATCTTTAAAAGTGATTTTCCACGTACAAATGTGAATTGTAGTTCAAAGAGGCAACATTTGAAAACAGACCATTTTTTTAGTTTCTGAAGCATGTCGTAAGGGGGGGTGGTTATCTCTTTCATCAAAAATCGGACGTTTTTAATTGAACAGTAAAGGCCTACAAATGTTATTTAATTCACTTTCTGGGGTGGAGTAAAACTTTTTAAGGCCTCAGAGTGAATAAATTGGCCATTTTCATTCACTTTTACCCATTCCTCAAATCTTGTGTTTAGGGCCCCTGGAAGCTTGACAATCACTTTAAACATCTCATTTTATCTTTAAAAGTGATTTTCCACGTACAAATGTGAATTGTAGTTAAAAGAGGCAACATTTGAAAACGGACCATTTTTTACGTTTCTGAAGCATGTCGTAAGGGGGGGGTGGTTATCCCTTTCGTCAAAAATTGGGCGTTTTCGCTTGAACAATAAAGGCCTACAAATGTTATTTAGTTCACTTCCCGTGGAGGAAAAACACTTTTTAAGGCCGCAGAGTGAGTAAATTGGCCATATTCATTCACTTTTACCCATTCCTCAAATCTTGTGTTTAAGGCCCCTGGAAGCATGAAAATCACTTTAAACATCTCATTTTATCTTTAAAAGGGATTTTCCACATACAAATGTGAATTGTAGTTCAAAGAGGCAACATTTGAAAACAGACCATTTTTTTAGTTTCTGAAGCATGTCGTAAGGGGGGGTGGTTATCTCTTTCATCAAAAATCGGACGTTTTTGATTGAACAATAAAGGCCTACAAATGTTATTTAATTCACTTTCTGGGGTGGAGAAAAACTTTTTAAGGCCTCAGAGTGAATAAATTGGCCATTTTCATTCACATTTACCCATTCCTCAAATCTTGTGTTTAGGGCCCCTGGAAGCTTGAAAATCACTTTAAACATCTCATTTTATCTTTAAAAGTGATTTTCCACGTACAAATGTGAATTGTAGTTAAAAGAGGCAACATTTGAAAACGGACCATTTTTTACGTTTCTGAAGCATGTCGTAAGGGGGGGTGGTTATCTCTTTCGTCAAAAATCGGACGTTTTCGCTTGAACAATAAAGGCCTACAAATGTTATTTAGTTCACTTCCCGTGGAGGAGAAACACTTTTTAAGGCCGCAGACTGAGTAAATTGGCCATATTCATTCACTTTTACCCATTCCTCAAATCTTGTGTTTAAGGCCCCTGGAAGCATGAAAATCACTTTAAACATCTCATTTTATTTTTAATAGTGATTTTCCACGTACAAATGTGAATTGTAGTTCAAAGAGGCAACATTTGAAAACGGACCATTTTTTACGTTTCTGAAGCATGTCGTAAGGGGGGGGTTATCTCTTTCGTCAAAAATCGCGTGTTTTCGCTTGAACAATAAAGGCCTACAAATTTTATTTAGTTCACTTCCCGTGGAGGAGAAACACTTTTTAAGGCCGCAGAGTGAGTAAATTGGCCATTTTCATTCACTTTTACCCATTCCTCAAATCTCGTGTTTAAGGCCCCTGGAAGCATGAAAATCACTTTAAACATCTCATTTTATCTTTAATAGTGATTTTCCACGTACAAATGTGAATTGTAGTTCAAAGAGGCAACATTTGAAAACGGACCATTTTTTACGTTTCTGAAGCATGTCGTAAGGGGGGGTGGTTATCTCTTTCGTCAAAAATCGGGTGTTTTTGCTTGAACAATAAAGGCCTACAAATGTTATTTAGTTCACTTCCCGTGGAGGAGAAACACTTTTTAAGGCCGCAGAGTGAGTAAATTGGCCATTTTCATTCACTTTTACCCATTCCTCAAATCTTGTGTTTAAGGCCCCTGGAAGCATGAAAATCACTTTAAACATCTCATTTTATCTTTATAAGTGATTTTCCACGTACAAATGTGAATTGTAGTTCAAAGAGGCAACATTTGAAAATAGACCATTTTTTTAGTTTCTGAAGCATGTTGTAAGGGGGGGTGGTTATCTCTTTCATCAAAAATCGGACGTTTTTGATTGAACAATAAAGGCCTCCAAATGTTATTTTATTCACTTCCCGTGGAGGAGAAACACTTTTTAAGGCCGCAGAGTGAATAAAATGGCCATTTTCATTCACTTTTACCCATTCCTCAAATCTTGTGTTTAGGGCCCCTGGAAGCTTGAAAATCACTTTAAACATCTCATTTTATCTTTAAAAGTGATTTTCCACGTACAAATGTGAATTGTAGTTCAAAGAGGCAACATTTGAAAACAGACCATTTTTTTAGTTTCTGAAGCATGTCGTAAGGGGGGGTGGTTATCTCTTTCATCAAAAATTGGACGTTTTTAATTGAACAGTAAAGGCCTACAAATGTTATTTAATTCACTTTCTGGGCTGGAGTAAAACTTTTTAAGGCCTCAGAGTGAATAAATTGGCCATTTTCATTCACTTTTACCTATTCCTCAAATCTTGTGTTTAGGGCCCCTGGAAGCTTGACAATCACTTTAAACATCTCATTTTATCTTTAAAAGTGATTTTCCACGTACAAATGTGAATTGTAGTTAAAAGAGGCAACATTTGAACACGGACCATTTTTTACGTTTCTGAAGCATGTCGTAAGGGGGGGTGGTTATCCCTTTCGTCAAAAATTGGGCGTTTTCGCTTGAACAATAAAGGCCTACAAATGTTATTTAGTTCACTTCCCGTGGAGGAAAAACACTTTTTAAGGCCGCAGAGTGAGTAAATTGGCCATATTCATTCACTTTTACCCATTCCTCAAATCTTGTGTTTAAGGCCCCTGGAAGCATGAAAATCACTTTAAACATCTCATTTTATCTTTAAAAGTGATTTTCCACGTACAAATGTGAATTGTAGTTCAAAGAGGCAACATTTGAAAACAGACCATTTTTTTTAGTTTCTGAAGCATGTCGTAAGGGGGGGTGGTTATCTCTTTCATCAAAAATCGGACGTTTTTGATTGAACAATAAAGGCCTACAAATGTTATTTAATTCACTTTCTGGGGTGGAGAAAAACTTTTTAAGGCCTCAGAGTGAATAAATTGGCCATTTTCATTCACATTTACCCATTCCTCAAATCTTGTGTTTAGGGCCCCTGGAAGCTTGAAAATCACTTTAAACATCTCATTTTATCTTTAAAAGTTATTTTCCACGTACAAATGTGAATTGTAGTTCAAAGAGGCAACATTTGAAAACGGACCATTTTTTACGTTTCTGAAGCTTGTCGTAAGGGGGGGTGGTTATCTCTTTCGTCAAAAATCGGACGTTTTTGATTGAACAATAAAGGCCTACAAATGTTATTTAATTCACTTTCTGGGGTGGAGAAAAACTTTTTAAGGCCTCAGAGTGAATAAATTGGCCATTTTCATTCACATTTACCCATTCCTCAAATCTTGTGTTTAGGGCCCCTGGAAGCTTGAAAATCACTTTAAACATCTCATTTTATCTTTAAAAGTGATTTTCCACGTACAAATGTGAATTGTAGTTAAAAGAGGCAACATTTGAAAACGGACCATTTTTTACGTTTCTGAAGCATGTCGTAAGGGGGGGTGGTTATCTCTTTCGTCAAAAATCGGACGTTTTCGCTTGAACAATAAAGGCCTACAAATGTTATTTAGTTCACTTCCCGTGGAGGAGAAACACTTTTTAAGGCCGCAGACTGAGTAAATTGGCCATATTCATTCACTTTTACCCATTCCTCAAATCTTGTGTTTAAGGCCCCTGGAAGCATGAAAATCACTTTAAACATCTCATTTTATTTTTAATAGTGATTTTCCACGTACAAATGTGAATTGTAGTTCAAAGAGGCAACATTTGAAAACGGACCATTTTTTACGTTTCTGAAGCATGTCGTAAGGGGGGGGTTATCTCTTTCGTCAAAAATCGCGTGTTTTCGCTTGAACAATAAAGGCCTACAAATGTTATTTAGTTCACTTCCCGTGGAGGAGAAACACTTTTTAAGGCCGCAGAGTGAGTAAATTGGCCATTTTCATTCACTTTTACCCATTCCTCAAATCTCGTGTTTAAGGCCCCTGGAAGCATGAAAATCACTTTAAACATCTCATTTTATCTTTAATAGTGATTTTCCACGTACAAATGTGAATTGTAGTTCAAAGAGGCAACATTTGAAAACGGACCATTTTTTACGTTTCTGAAGCATGTCGTAAGGGGGGGTGGTTATCTCTTTCGTCAAAAATCGGGTGTTTTTGCTTGAACAATAAAGGCCTACAAATGTTATTTAGTTCACTTCCCGTGGAGGAGAAACACTTTTTAAGGCCGCAGAGTGAGTAAATTGGCCATTTTCATTCACTTTTACCCATTCCTCAAATCTTGTGTTTAAGGCCCCTGGAAGCATGAAAATCACTTTAAACATCTCATTTTATCTTTATAAGTGATTTTCCACGTACAAATGTGAATTGTAGTTCAAAGAGGCAACATTTGAAAATAGACCATTTTTTTAGTTTCTGAAGCATGTTGTAAGGGGGGGTGGTTATCTCTTTCATCAAAAATCGGACGTTTTTGATTGAACAATAAAGGCCTCCAAATGTTATTTTATTCACTTCCCGTGGAGGAGAAACACTTTTTAAGGCCGCAGAGTGAATAAAATGGCCATTTTCATTCACTTTTACCCATTCCTCAAATCTTGTGTTTAGGGCCCCTGGAAGCTTGAAAATCACTTTAAACATCTCATTTTATCTTTAAAAGTGATTTTCCACGTACAAATGTGAATTGTAGTTCAAAGAGGCAACATTTGAAAACAGACCATTTTTTTAGTTTCTGAAGCATGTCGTAAGGGGGGGTGGTTATCTCTTTCATCAAAAATTGGACGTTTTTAATTGAACAGTAAAGGCCTACAAATGTTATTTAATTCACTTTCTGGGCTGGAGTAAAACTTTTTAAGGCCTCAGAGTGAATAAATTGGCCATTTTCATTCACTTTTACCCATTCCTCAAATCTTGTGTTTAGGGCCCCTGGAAGCTTGACAATCACTTTAAACATCTCATTTTATCTTTAAAAGTGATTTTCCACGTACAAATGTGAATTGTAGTTAAAAGAGGCAACATTTGAAAACGGACCATTTTTTACGTTTCTGAAGCATGTCGTAAGGGGGGGGTGGTTATCCCTTTCGTCAAAAATTGGGCGTTTTCGCTTGAACAATAAAGGCCTACAAATGTTATTTAGTTCACTTCCCGTGGAGGAAAAACACTTTTTAAGGCCGCAGAGTGAGTAAATTGGCCATATTCATTCACTTTTACCCATTCCTCAAATCTTGTGTTTAAGGCCCCTGGAAGCATGAAAATCACTTTAAACATCTCATTTTATCTTTAAAAGGGATTTTCCACATACAAATGTGAATTGTAGTTCAAAGAGGCAACATTTGAAAACAGACCATTTTTTTAGTTTCTGAAGCATGTCGTAAGGGGGGGTGGTTATCTCTTTCATCAAAAATCGGACGTTTTTGATTGAACAATAAAGGCCTACAAATGTTATTTAATTCACTTTCTGGGGTGGAGAAAAACTTTTTAAGGCCTCAGAGTGAATAAATTGGCCATTTTCATTCACATTTACCCATTCCTCAAATCTTGTGTTTAGGGCCCCTGGAAGCTTGAAAATCACTTTAAACATCTCATTTTATCTTTAAAAGTGATTTTCCACGTACAAATGTGAATTGTAGTTAAAAGAGGCAACATTTGAAAACGGACCATTTTTTACGTTTCTGAAGCATGTCGTAAGGGGGGGTGGTTATCTCTTTCGTCAAAAATCGGACGTTTTCGCTTGAACAATAAAGGCCTACAAATGTTATTTAGTTCACTTCCCGTGGAGGAGAAACACTTTTTAAGGCCGCAGACTGAGTAAATTGGCCATATTCATTCACTTTTACCCATTCCTCAAATCTTGTGTTTAAGGCCCCTGGAAGCATGAAAATCACTTTAAACATCTCATTTTATTTTTAATAGTGATTTTCCACGTACAAATGTGAATTGTAGTTCAAAGAGGCAACATTTGAAAACGGACCATTTTTTACGTTTCTGAAGCATGTCGTAAGGGGGGGTGGTTATCTCTTTCGTCAAAAATCGGGTGTTTTCGCTTGAACAATAAAGGCCTACAAATGTTATTTAGTTCACTTCCCGTGGAGGAGAAACACTTTTTAAGGCCGCAGAGTGAGTAAATTGGCCATTTTCATTCACTTTTACCCATTCCTCAAATCTTGTGTTTAAGGCCCTTGGAAGCATGAAAATCACTTTAAACATCTCATTTTATCTTTATAAGTGATTTTCCACGTACAAATGTGAATTGTAGTTCAAAGAGGCAACATTTGAAAACAGACCATTTTTTTAGTTTCTGAAGCATGTTGTAAGGGGGGGTGGTTATCTCTTTCATCAAAAATCGGACGTTTTTGATTGAACAATAAAGGCCTCCAAATGTTATTTTATTCACTTCCCGTGGAGGAGAAACACTTTTTAAGGCCGCAGAGTGAATAAAATGGCCATTTTCATTCACTTTTACCCATTCCTCAAATCTTGTGTTTAGGGCCCCTGGAAGCTTGAAAATCACTTTAAACATCTCATTTTATCTTTAAAAGTGATTTTCCACGTACAAATGTGAATTGTAGTTAAAAGAGGCAACATTTGAAAACGGACCATTTTTTACGTTTCTGAAGCATGTCGTAAGGGGGGGTGGTTATCTCTTTCGTCAAAAATCGGGCGTTTTCGCTTAAACAATAAAGGCCTACAAATGTTATTTAGTTCACTTCCCGTGGAGAAGAAACACTTTTTAAGGCCGCAGAGTGAGTAAATTGGCCATATTCATTCACTTTTACCCATTCCTCAAATCTTGTGTTTAAGGCCCCTGGAAGCATGAAAATCACTTTAAACATCTCATTTTATCTTTAAAAGTGATTTTCCACGTACAAATGTGAATTGTAGTTCAAAGAGGCAACATTTGAAAACAGACCATTTTTTTAGTTTCTGAAGCATGTTGTAAGGGGGGGTGGTTATCTCTTTCATCAAAAATCGGACGTTTTTGATTGAACAATAAAGGCCTCCAAATGTTATTTTATTCACTTCCCGTGGAGGAGAAACACTTTTTAAGGCCGCAGAGTGAGTAAATTGGCCATTTTCATTCACTTTTACCCATTCCTCAAATCTCGTGTTTAAGGCCCCTGGAAGCATGAAAATCACCTTAAACATCTCATTTTATCTGTAAAAGTGATTTTCCACGTACAAATGTGAATTGTAGTTCAAAGAGGCAACATTTGAAAACGGACCATTTTTTACGTTTCTGAAGCTTGTCGTAAGGGGGGGTGCTTATCTCTTTCGTCAAAATCGGGCGTTTTCGCTTGAACAATAAAGGCCTACAAATGTTATTTAGTTCACTTCCCGTGGAGGAGAAACACTTTTTAAGGCCGCAGACTGAGTAAATTGGCCATATTCATTCACTTTTACCCATTCCTCAAATCTTGTGTTTAAGGCCCCTGGAAGCATGAAAATCACTTTAAACATCTCATTTTATCTTTAATAGTGATTTTCCACGTACAAATGTGAATTGTAGTTCAAAG
Organism: Triturus cristatus; assembly: GCF_964204655.1. Taxonomy (NCBI): domain Eukaryota; kingdom Metazoa; phylum Chordata; class Amphibia; order Caudata; family Salamandridae; genus Triturus; species Triturus cristatus. Next base: position 1,220,566,516 of record NC_140590.1, on the reverse strand, counting down.
AGGCAACATTTGAAAACGGATCATTTTTTACGTTTCTGAAGCATGTCGTAAGGGGGGGTGGTTATCCCTTTCGTCAAAAATCGGGTGTTTTCGCTTGAACAATAAAGGCCTACAAATGTTATTTAGTTCACTTCCCGTGGAGGAGAAACACTTTTTAAGGCCGCAGAGTGAGTAAATTGGCCATATTCATTCACTTTTACCCATTCCTCAAATCTTGTGTTTAAGGCCCCTGGAAGCATGAAAATCACTTTAAACATCTCATTTTATCTTTAAAAGTGATTTTCCACGTACAAATGTGAATTGTAGTTCAAAGAGGCAACATTTGAAAACAGACCATTTTTTTAGTTTCTGAAGCATGTTGTAAGGGGGGGTGGTTATCTCTTTCATCAAAAATCGGACGTTTTTGATTGAACAATAAAGACCTCCAAATGTTATTTTATTCACTTCCCGTGGAGGAGAAACACTTTTTAAGGCCGCAGAGTGAGTAAATTGGCCATTTTCATTCACTTTTACCCATTCCTCAAATCTCGTGTTTAAGGCCCCTGGAAGCATGAAAATGACTTTAAACATCTCATTTTATCTTTAAAAGTGATTTTCCACGTACAAATGTGAATTGTAGTTCAAAGAGGCAACATTTGAAAACAGACCATTTTTTTAGTTTCTGAAGCATGTCGTAAGGGGGGGTGGTTATCTCTTTCATCAAAAATCGGACGTTTTTAATTGAACAGTAAAGGCCTACAAATGTTATTTAATTCACTTTCTGGGGTGGAGTAAAACTTTTTAAGGCCTCAGAGTGAATAAATTGGCCATTTTCATTCACTTTTACCCATTCCTCAAATCTTGTGTTTAGGGCCCCTGGAAGCTTGACAATCACTTTAAACATCTCATTTTATCTTTAAAAGTGATTTTCCACGTACAAATGTGAATTGTAGTTAAAAGAGGCAACATTTGAAAACGGACCATTTTTTACGTTTCTGAAGCATGTCGTAAGGGGGGGGTGGTTATCCCTTTCGTCAAAAATTGGGCGTTTTCGCTTGAACAATAAAGGCCTACAAATGTTATTTAGTTCACTTCCCATGGAGGAAAAACACTTTTTAAGGCCGCAGAGTGAGTAAATTGGCCATATTCATTCACTTTTACCCATTCCTCAAATCTTGTGTTTAAGGCCCCTGGAAGCATGAAAATCACTTTAAACATCTCATTTTATCTTTAAAAGGGATTTTCCACATACAAATGTGAATTGTAGTTCAAAGAGGCAACATTTGAAAACAGACCATTTTTTTAGTTTCTGAAGCATGTCGTAAGGGGGGGTGGTTATCTCTTTCATCAAAAATCGGACGTTTTTGATTGAACAATAAAGGCCTACAAATGTTATTTAATTCACTTTCTGGGGTGGAGAAAAACTTTTTAAGGCCTCAGAGTGAATAAATTGGCCATTTTCATTCACATTTACCCATTCCTCAAATCTTGTGTTTAAGGCCCCTGGAAGCATGAAAATCACTTTAAACATCTCATTTTATCTTTAATAGTGATTTTCCACGTACAAATGTGAATTGTAGTTCAAAGAGGCAACATTTGAAAACGGATCATTTTTTACGTTTCTGAAGCATGTCGTAAGGGGGGGTGGTTATCCCTTTCGTCAAAAATCGGGTGTTTTCGCTTGAACAATAAAGGCCTACAAATGTTATTTAGTTCACTTCCCGTGGAGGAGAAACACTTTTTAGGGCCGCAGAGTGAGTAAATTGGCCATATTCATTCACTTTTACCCATTCCTCAAATCTTGTGTTTAAGGCCCCTGGAAGCATGAAAATCACTTTAAACATCTCATTTTATCTTTAAAAGTGATTTTCCACGTACAAATGTGAATTGTAGTTCAAAGAGGCAACATTTGAAAACAGACCATTTTTTTAGTTTCTGAAGCATGTTGTAAGGGGGGGTGGTTATCTCTTTCATCAAAAATCGGACGTTTTTGATTGAACAATAAAGACCTCCAAATGTTATTTTATTCACTTCCCGTGGAGGAGAAACACTTTTTAAGGCCGCAGAGTGAGTAAATTGGCCATTTTCATTCACTTTTACCCATTCCTCAAATCTCGTGTTTAAGGCCCCTGGAAGCATGAAAATCACTTTAAACATCTCATTTTATCTTTAAAAGTGATTTTCCACGTACAAATGTGAATTGTAGTTCAAAGAGGCAACATTTGAAAACAGACCATTTTTTTAGTTTCTGAAGCATGTCGTAAGGGGGGGTGGTTATCTCTTTCATCAAAAATCGGACGTTTTTAATTGAACAGTAAAGGCCTACAAATGTTATTTAATTCACTTTCTGGGGTGGAGTAAAACTTTTTAAGGCCTCAGAGTGAATAAATTGGCCATTTTCATTCACTTTTACCCATTCCTCAAATCTTGTGTTTAGGGCCCCTGGAAGCTTGACAATCACTTTAAACATCTCATTTTATCTTTAAAAGTGATTTTCCACGTACAAATGTGAATTGTAGTTAAAAGAGGCAACATTTGAAAACGGACCATTTTTTACGTTTCTGAAGCATGTCGTAAGGGGGGGGTGGTTATCCCTTTCGTCAAAAATTGGGCGTTTTCGCTTGAACAATAAAGGCCTACAAATGTTATTTAGTTCACTTCCCGTGGAGGAAAAACACTTTTTAAGGCCGCAGAGTGAGTAAATTGGCCATATTCATTCACTTTTACCCATTCCTCAAATCTTGTGTTTAAGGCCCCTGGAAGCATGAAAATCACTTTAAACATCTCATTTTATCTTTAAAAGGGATTTTCCACATACAAATGTGAATTGTAGTTCAAAGAGGCAACATTTGAAAACAGACCATTTTTTTAGTTTCTGAAGCATGTCGTAAGGGGGGGTGGTTATCTCTTTCATCAAAAATCGGACGTTTTTGATTGAACAATAAAGGCCTACAAATGTTATTTAATTCACTTTCTGGGGTGGAGAAAAACTTTTTAAGGCCTCAGAGTGAATAAATTGGCCATTTTCATTCACATTTACCCATTCCTCAAATCTTGTGTTTAGGGCCCCTGGAAGCTTGAAAATCACTTTAAACATCTCATTTTATCTTTAAAAGTGATTTTCCACGTACAAATGTGAATTGTAGTTAAAAGAGGCAACATTTGAAAACGGACCATTTTTTACGTTTCTGAAGCATGTCGTAAGGGGGGGTGGTTATCTCTTTCGTCAAAAATCGGACGTTTTCGCTTGAACAATAAAGGCCTACAAATGTTATTTAGTTCACTTCCCGTGGAGGAGAAACACTTTTTAAGGCCGCAGACTGAGTAAATTGGCCATATTCATTCACTTTTACCCATTCCTCAAATCTTGTGTTTAAGGCCCCTGGAAGCATGAAAATCACTTTAAACATCTCATTTTATTTTTAATAGTGATTTTCCACGTACAAATGTGAATTGTAGTTCAAAGAGGCAACATTTGAAAACGGACCATTTTTTACGTTTCTGAAGCATGTCGTAAGGGGGGGGGTTATCTCTTTCGTCAAAAATCGCGTGTTTTCGCTTGAACAATAAAGGCCTACAAATTTTATTTAGTTCACTTCCCGTGGAGGAGAAACACTTTTTAAGGCCGCAGAGTGAGTAAATTGGCCATTTTCATTCACTTTTACCCATTCCTCAAATCTCGTGTTTAAGGCCCCTGGAAGCATGAAAATCACTTTAAACATCTCATTTTATCTTTAATAGTGATTTTCCACGTACAAATGTGAATTGTAGTTCAAAGAGGCAACATTTGAAAACGGACCATTTTTTACGTTTCTGAAGCATGTCGTAAGGGGGGGTGGTTATCTCTTTCGTCAAAAATCGGGTGTTTTTGCTTGAACAATAAAGGCCTACAAATGTTATTTAGTTCACTTCCCGTGGAGGAGAAACACTTTTTAAGGCCGCAGAGTGAGTAAATTGGCCATTTTCATTCACTTTTACCCATTCCTCAAATCTTGTGTTTAAGGCCCCTGGAAGCATGAAAATCACTTTAAACATCTCATTTTATCTTTATAAGTGATTTTCCACGTACAAATGTGAATTGTAGTTCAAAGAGGCAACATTTGAAAATAGACCATTTTTTTAGTTTCTGAAGCATGTTGTAAGGGGGGGTGGTTATCTCTTTCATCAAAAATCGGACGTTTTTGATTGAACAATAAAGGCCTCCAAATGTTATTTTATTCACTTCCCGTGGAGGAGAAACACTTTTTAAGGCCGCAGAGTGAATAAAATGGCCATTTTCATTCACTTTTACCCATTCCTCAAATCTTGTGTTTAGGGCCCCTGGAAGCTTGAAAATCACTTTAAACATCTCATTTTATCTTTAAAAGTGATTTTCCACGTACAAATGTGAATTGTAGTTCAAAGAGGCAACATTTGAAAACAGACCATTTTTTTAGTTTCTGAAGCATGTCGTAAGGGGGGGTGGTTATCTCTTTCATCAAAAATTGGACGTTTTTAATTGAACAGTAAAGGCCTACAAATGTTATTTAATTCACTTTCTGGGCTGGAGTAAAACTTTTTAAGGCCTCAGAGTGAATAAATTGGCCATTTTCATTCACTTTTACCTATTCCTCAAATCTTGTGTTTAGGGCCCCTGGAAGCTTGACAATCACTTTAAACATCTCATTTTATCTTTAAAAGTGATTTTCCACGTACAAATGTGAATTGTAGTTAAAAGAGGCAACATTTGAACACGGACCATTTTTTACGTTTCTGAAGCATGTCGTAAGGGGGGGTGGTTATCCCTTTCGTCAAAAATTGGGCGTTTTCGCTTGAACAATAAAGGCCTACAAATGTTATTTAGTTCACTTCCCGTGGAGGAAAAACACTTTTTAAGGCCGCAGAGTGAGTAAATTGGCCATATTCATTCACTTTTACCCATTCCTCAAATCTTGTGTTTAAGGCCCCTGGAAGCATGAAAATCACTTTAAACATCTCATTTTATCTTTAAAAGTGATTTTCCACGTACAAATGTGAATTGTAGTTCAAAGAGGCAACATTTGAAAACAGACCATTTTTTTTAGTTTCTGAAGCATGTCGTAAGGGGGGGTGGTTATCTCTTTCATCAAAAATCGGACGTTTTTGATTGAACAATAAAGGCCTACAAATGTTATTTAATTCACTTTCTGGGGTGGAGAAAAACTTTTTAAGGCCTCAGAGTGAATAAATTGGCCATTTTCATTCACATTTACCCATTCCTCAAATCTTGTGTTTAGGGCCCCTGGAAGCTTGAAAATCACTTTAAACATCTCATTTTATCTTTAAAAGTTATTTTCCACGTACAAATGTGAATTGTAGTTCAAAGAGGCAACATTTGAAAACGGACCATTTTTTACGTTTCTGAAGCTTGTCGTAAGGGGGGGTGGTTATCTCTTTCGTCAAAAATCGGACGTTTTTGATTGAACAATAAAGGCCTACAAATGTTATTTAATTCACTTTCTGGGGTGGAGAAAAACTTTTTAAGGCCTCAGAGTGAATAAATTGGCCATTTTCATTCACATTTACCCATTCCTCAAATCTTGTGTTTAGGGCCCCTGGAAGCTTGAAAATCACTTTAAACATCTCATTTTATCTTTAAAAGTGATTTTCCACGTACAAATGTGAATTGTAGTTAAAAGAGGCAACATTTGAAAACGGACCATTTTTTACGTTTCTGAAGCATGTCGTAAGGGGGGGTGGTTATCTCTTTCGTCAAAAATCGGACGTTTTCGCTTGAACAATAAAGGCCTACAAATGTTATTTAGTTCACTTCCCGTGGAGGAGAAACACTTTTTAAGGCCGCAGACTGAGTAAATTGGCCATATTCATTCACTTTTACCCATTCCTCAAATCTTGTGTTTAAGGCCCCTGGAAGCATGAAAATCACTTTAAACATCTCATTTTATTTTTAATAGTGATTTTCCACGTACAAATGTGAATTGTAGTTCAAAGAGGCAACATTTGAAAACGGACCATTTTTTACGTTTCTGAAGCATGTTGTAAGGGGGGGTGGTTATCTCTTTCATCAAAAATCGGACGTTTTTGATTGAACAATAAAGGCCTCCAAATGTTATTTTATTCACTTCCCGTGGAGGAGAAACACTTTTTAAGGCCGCAGAGTGAATAAAATGGCCATTTTCATTCACTTTTACCCATTCCTCAAATCTTGTGTTTAGGGCCCCTGGAAGCTTGAAAATCACTTTAAACATCTCATTTTATCTTTAAAAGTGATTTTCCACGTACAAATGTGAATTGTAGTTCAAAGAGGCAACATTTGAAAACAGACCATTTTTTTAGTTTCTGAAGCATGTCGTAAGGGGGGGTGGTTATCTCTTTCATCAAAAATTGGACGTTTTTAATTGAACAGTAAAGGCCTACAAATGTTATTTAATTCACTTTCTGGGCTGGAGTAAAACTTTTTAAGGCCTCAGAGTGAATAAATTGGCCATTTTCATTCACTTTTACCTATTCCTCAAATCTTGTGTTTAGGGCCCCTGGAAGCTTGACAATCACTTTAAACATCTCATTTTATCTTTAAAAGTGATTTTCCACGTACAAATGTGAATTGTAGTTAAAAGAGGCAACATTTGAACACGGACCATTTTTTACGTTTCTGAAGCATGTCGTAAGGGGGGGTGGTTATCCCTTTCGTCAAAAATTGGGCGTTTTCGCTTGAACAATAAAGGCCTACAAATGTTATTTAGTTCACTTCCCGTGGAGGAAAAACACTTTTTAAGGCCGCAGAGTGAGTAAATTGGCCATATTCATTCACTTTTACCCATTCCTCAAATCTTGTGTTTAAGGCCCCTGGAAGCATGAAAATCACTTTAAACATCTCATTTTATCTTTAAAAGTGATTTTCCACGTACAAATGTGAATTGTAGTTCAAAGAGGCAACATTTGAAAACAGACCATTTTTTTTAGTTTCTGAAGCATGTCGTAAGGGGGGGTGGTTATCTCTTTCATCAAAAATCGGACGTTTTTGATTGAACAATAAAGGCCTACAAATGTTATTTAATTCACTTTCTGGGGTGGAGAAAAACTTTTTAAGGCCTCAGAGTGAATAAATTGGCCATTTTCATTCACATTTACCCATTCCTCAAATCTTGTGTTTAGGGCCCCTGGAAGCTTGAAAATCACTTTAAACATCTCATTTTATCTTTAAAAGTTATTTTCCACGTACAAATGTGAATTGTAGTTCAAAGAGGCAACATTTGAAAACGGACCATTTTTTACGTTTCTGAAGCTTGTCGTAAGGGGGGGTGGTTATCTCTTTCGTCAAAAATCGGACGTTTTTGATTGAACAATAAAGGCCTACAAATGTTATTTAATTCACTTTCTGGGGTGGAGAAAAACTTTTTAAGGCCTCAGAGTGAATAAATTGGCCATTTTCATTCACATTTACCCATTCCTCAAATCTTGTGTTTAGGGCCCCTGGAAGCTTGAAAATCACTTTAAACATCTCATTTTATCTTTAAAAGTGATTTTCCACGTACAAATGTGAATTGTAGTTAAAAGAGGCAACATTTGAAAACGGACCATTTTTTACGTTTCTGAAGCATGTCGTAAGGGGGGGTGGTTATCTCTTTCGTCAAAAATCGGACGTTTTCGCTTGAACAATAAAGGCCTACAAATGTTATTTAGTTCACTTCCCGTGGAGGAGAAACACTTTTTAAGGCCGCAGACTGAGTAAATTGGCCATATTCATTCACTTTTACCCATTCCTCAAATCTTGTGTTTAAGGCCCCTGGAAGCATGAAAATCACTTTAAACATCTCATTTTATTTTTAATAGTGATTTTCCACGTACAAATGTGAATTGTAGTTCAAAGAGGCAACATTTGAAAACGGACCATTTTTTACGTTTCTGAAGCATGTCGTAAGGGGGGGGGTTATCTCTTTCGTCAAAAATCGCGTGTTTTCGCTTGAACAATAAAGGCCTACAAATGTTATTTAGTTCACTTCCCGTGGAGGAGAAACACTTTTTAAGGCCGCAGAGTGAGTAAATTGGCCATTTTCATTCACTTTTACCCATTCCTCAAATCTCGTGTTTAAGGCCCCTGGAAGCATGAAAATCACTTTAAACATCTCATTTTATCTTTAATAGTGATTTTCCACGTACAAATGTGAATTGTAGTTCAAAGAGGCAACATTTGAAAACGGACCATTTTTTACGTTTCTGAAGCATGTCGTAAGGGGGGGTGGTTATCTCTTTCGTCAAAAATCGGGTGTTTTTGCTTGAACAATAAAGGCCTACAAATGTTATTTAGTTCACTTCCCGTGGAGGAGAAACACTTTTTAAGGCCGCAGAGTGAGTAAATTGGCCATTTTCATTCACTTTTACCCATTCCTCAAATCTTGTGTTTAAGGCCCCTGGAAGCATGAAAATCACTTTAAACATCTCATTTTATCTTTATAAGTGATTTTCCACGTACAAATGTGAATTGTAGTTCAAAGAGGCAACATTTGAAAATAGACCATTTTTTTAGTTTCTGAAGCATGTTGTAAGGGGGGGTGGTTATCTCTTTCATCAAAAATCGGACGTTTTTGATTGAACAATAAAGGCCTCCAAATGTTATTTTATTCACTTCCCGTGGAGGAGAAACACTTTTTAAGGCCGCAGAGTGAATAAAATGGCCATTTTCATTCACTTTTACCCATTCCTCAAATCTTGTGTTTAGGGCCCCTGGAAGCTTGAAAATCACTTTAAACATCTCATTTTATCTTTAAAAGTGATTTTCCACGTACAAATGTGAATTGTAGTTCAAAGAGGCAACATTTGAAAACAGACCATTTTTTTAGTTTCTGAAGCATGTCGTAAGGGGGGGTGGTTATCTCTTTCATCAAAAATTGGACGTTTTTAATTGAACAGTAAAGGCCTACAAATGTTATTTAATTCACTTTCTGGGCTGGAGTAAAACTTTTTAAGGCCTCAGAGTGAATAAATTGGCCATTTTCATTCACTTTTACCCATTCCTCAAATCTTGTGTTTAGGGCCCCTGGAAGCTTGACAATCACTTTAAACATCTCATTTTATCTTTAAAAGTGATTTTCCACGTACAAATGTGAATTGTAGTTAAAAGAGGCAACATTTGAAAACGGACCATTTTTTACGTTTCTGAAGCATGTCGTAAGGGGGGGGTGGTTATCCCTTTCGTCAAAAATTGGGCGTTTTCGCTTGAACAATAAAGGCCTACAAATGTTATTTAGTTCACTTCCCGTGGAGGAAAAACACTTTTTAAGGCCGCAGAGTGAGTAAATTGGCCATATTCATTCACTTTTACCCATTCCTCAAATCTTGTGTTTAAGGCCCCTGGAAGCATGAAAATCACTTTAAACATCTCATTTTATCTTTAAAAGGGATTTTCCACATACAAATGTGAATTGTAGTTCAAAGAGGCAACATTTGAAAACAGACCATTTTTTTAGTTTCTGAAGCATGTCGTAAGGGGGGGTGGTTATCTCTTTCATCAAAAATCGGACGTTTTTGATTGAACAATAAAGGCCTACAAATGTTATTTAATTCACTTTCTGGGGTGGAGAAAAACTTTTTAAGGCCTCAGAGTGAATAAATTGGCCATTTTCATTCACATTTACCCATTCCTCAAATCTTGTGTTTAGGGCCCCTGGAAGCTTGAAAATCACTTTAAACATCTCATTTTATCTTTAAAAGTGATTTTCCACGTACAAATGTGAATTGTAGTTAAAAGAGGCAACATTTGAAAACGGACCATTTTTTACGTTTCTGAAGCATGTCGTAAGGGGGGGTGGTTATCTCTTTCGTCAAAAATCGGACGTTTTCGCTTGAACAATAAAGGCCTACAAATGTTATTTAGTTCACTTCCCGTGGAGGAGAAACACTTTTTAAGGCCGCAGACTGAGTAAATTGGCCATATTCATTCACTTTTACCCATTCCTCAAATCTTGTGTTTAAGGCCCCTGGAAGCATGAAAATCACTTTAAACATCTCATTTTATTTTTAATAGTGATTTTCCACGTACAAATGTGAATTGTAGTTCAAAGAGGCAACATTTGAAAACGGACCATTTTTTACGTTTCTGAAGCATGTCGTAAGGGGGGGGGTTATCTCTTTCGTCAAAAATCGCGTGTTTTCGCTTGAACAATAAAGGCCTACAAATGTTATTTAGTTCACTTCCCGTGGAGGAGAAACACTTTTTAAGGCCGCAGAGTGAGTAAATTGGCCATTTTCATTCACTTTTACCCATTCCTCAAATCTCGTGTTTAAGGCCCCTGGAAGCATGAAAATCACTTTAAACATCTCATTTTATCTTTAATAGTGATTTTCCACGTACAAATGTGAATTGTAGTTCAAAGAGGCAACATTTGAAAACGGACCATTTTTTACGTTTCTGAAGCATGTCGTAAGGGGGGGTGGTTATCTCTTTCGTCAAAAATCGGGTGTTTTTGCTTGAACAATAAAGGCCTACAAATGTTATTTAGTTCACTTCCCGTGGAGGAGAAACACTTTTTAAGGCCGCAGAGTGAGTAAATTGGCCATTTTCATTCACTTTTACCCATTCCTCAAATCTTGTGTTTAAGGCCCCTGGAAGCATGAAAATCACTTTAAACATCTCATTTTATCTTTATAAGTGATTTTCCACGTACAAATGTGAATTGTAGTTCAAAGAGGCAACATTTGAAAATAGACCATTTTTTTAGTTTCTGAAGCATGTTGTAAGGGGGGGTGGTTATCTCTTTCATCAAAAATCGGACGTTTTTGATTGAACAATAAAGGCCTCCAAATGTTATTTTATTCACTTCCCGTGGAGGAGAAACACTTTTTAAGGCCGCAGAGTGAATAAAATGGCCATTTTCATTCACTTTTACCCATTCCTCAAATCTTGTGTTTAGGGCCCCTGGAAGCTTGAAAATCACTTTAAACATCTCATTTTATCTTTAAAAGTGATTTTCCACGTACAAATGTGAATTGTAGTTCAAAGAGGCAACATTTGAAAACAGACCATTTTTTTAGTTTCTGAAGCATGTCGTAAGGGGGGGTGGTTATCTCTTTCATCAAAAATTGGACGTTTTTAATTGAACAGTAAAGGCCTACAAATGTTATTTAATTCACTTTCTGGGCTGGAGTAAAACTTTTTAAGGCCTCAGAGTGAATAAATTGGCCATTTTCATTCACTTTTACCCATTCCTCAAATCTTGTGTTTAGGGCCCCTGGAAGCTTGACAATCACTTTAAACATCTCATTTTATCTTTAAAAGTGATTTTCCACGTACAAATGTGAATTGTAGTTAAAAGAGGCAACATTTGAAAACGGACCATTTTTTACGTTTCTGAAGCATGTCGTAAGGGGGGGGTGGTTATCCCTTTCGTCAAAAATTGGGCGTTTTCGCTTGAACAATAAAGGCCTACAAATGTTATTTAGTTCACTTCCCGTGGAGGAAAAACACTTTTTAAGGCCGCAGAGTGAGTAAATTGGCCATATTCATTCACTTTTACCCATTCCTCAAATCTTGTGTTTAAGGCCCCTGGAAGCATGAAAATCACTTTAAACATCTCATTTTATCTTTAAAAGGGATTTTCCACATACAAATGTGAATTGTAGTTCAAAGAGGCAACATTTGAAAACAGACCATTTTTTTAGTTTCTGAAGCATGTCGTAAGGGGGGGTGGTTATCTCTTTCGTCAAAAATCGGACGTTTTCGCTTGAACAATAAAGGCCTACAAATGTTATTTAGTTCACTTCCCGTGGAGGAGAAACACTTTTTAAGGCCGCAGACTGAGTAAATTGGCCATATTCATTCACTTTTACCCATTCCTCAAATCTTGTGTTTAAGGCCCCTGGAAGCATGAAAATCACTTTAAACATCTCATTTTATTTTTAATAGTGATTTTCCACGTACAAATGTGAATTGTAGTTCAAAGAGGCAACATTTGAAAACGGACCATTTTTTACGTTTCTGAAGCATGTCGTAAGGGGGGGGGTTATCTCTTTCGTCAAAAATCGCGTGTTTTCGCTTGAACAATAAAGGCCTACAAATTTTATTTAGTTCACTTCCCGTGGAGGAGAAACACTTTTTAAGGCCGCAGAGTGAGTAAATTGGCCATTTTCATTCACTTTTACCCATTCCTCAAATCTCGTGTTTAAGGCCCCTGGAAGCATGAAAATCACTTTAAACATCTCATTTTATCTTTAATAGTGATTTTCCACGTACAAATGTGAATTGTAGTTCAAAGAGGCAACATTTGAAAACGGACCATTTTTTACGTTTCTGAAGCATGTCGTAAGGGGGGGGTGGTTATCTCTTTCGTCAAAAATCGGGTGTTTTTGCTTGAACAATAAAGGCCTACAAATGTTATTTAGTTCACTTCCCGTGGAGGAGAAACACTTTTTAAGGCCGCAGAGTGAGTAAATTGGCCATTTTCATTCACTTTTACCCATTCCTCAAATCTTGTGTTTAAGGCCCCTGGAAGCATGAAAATCACTTTAAACATCTCATTTTATCTTTATAAGTGATTTTCCACGTACAAATGTGAATTGTAGTTCAAAGAGGCAACATTTGAAAATAGACCATTTTTTTAGTTTCTGAAGCATGTTGTAAGGGGGGGTGGTTATCTCTTTCATCAAAAATCGGACGTTTTTGATTGAACAATAAAGGCCTCCAAATGTTATTTTATTCACTTCCCGTGGAGGAGAAACACTTTTTAAGGCCGCAGAGTGAGTAAATTGGCCATTTTCATTCACTTTTACCCATTCCTCAAATCTTGTGTTTAAGGCCCCTGGAAGCATGAAAATCACTTTAAACATCTCATTTTATCTTTAAAAGGGATTTTCCACATACAAATGTGAATTGTAGTTCAAAGAGGCAACATTTGAAAACAGACCATTTTTTTAGTTTCTGAAGCATGTCGTAAGGGGGGGTGGTTATCTCTTTCATCAAAAATCGGACGTTTTTGATTGAACAATAAAGGCCTACAAATGTTATTTAATTCACTTTCTGGGGTGGAGAAAAACTTTTTAAGGCCTCAGAGTGAATAAATTGGCCATTTTCATTCACATTTACCCATTCCTCAAATCTTGTGTTTAAGGCCCCTGGAAGCATGAAAATCACTTTAAACATCTCATTTTATCTTTAATAGTGATTTTCCACGTACAAATGTGAATTGTAGTTCAAAGAGGCAACATTTGAAAACGGATCATTTTTTACGTTTCTGAAGCATGTCGTAAGGGGGGGTGGTTATCCCTTTCGTCAAAAATCGGGTGTTTTCGCTTGAACAATAAAGGCCTACAAATGTTATTTAGTTCACTTCCCGTGGAGGAGAAACACTTTTTAAGGCCGCAGAGTGAGTAAATTGGCCATATTCATTCACTTTTACCCATTCCTCAAATCTTGTGTTTAAGGCCCCTGGAAGCATGAAAATCACTTTAAACATCTCATTTTATCTTTAAAAGTGATTTTCCACGTACAAATGTGAATTGTAGTTCAAAGAGGCAACATTTGAAAACAGACCATTTTTTTAGTTTCTGAAGCATGTTGTAAGGGGGGGTGGTTATCTCTTTCATCAAAAATCGGACGTTTTTGATTGAACAATAAAGACCTCCAAATGTTATTTTATTCACTTCCCGTGGAGGAGAAACACTTTTTAAGGCCGCAGAGTGAGTAAATTGGCCATTTTCATTCACTTTTACCCATTCCTCAAATCTCGTGTTTAAGGCCCCTGGAAGCATGAAAATCACTTTAAACATCTCATTTTATCTTTAAAAGTGATTTTCCACGTACAAATGTGAATTGTAGTTCAAAGAGGCAACATTTGAAAACAGACCATTTTTTTAGTTTCTGAAGCATGTCGTAAGGGGGGGTGGTTATCTCTTTCATCAAAAATCGGACGTTTTTAATTGAACAGTAAAGGCCTACAAATGTTATTTAATTCACTTTCTGGGGTGGAGTAAAACTTTTTAAGGCCTCAGAGTGAATAAATTGGCCATTTTCATTCACTTTTACCCATTCCTCAAATCTTGTGTTTAGGGCCCCTGGAAGCTTGACAATCACTTTAAACATCTCATTTTATCTTTAAAAGTGATTTTCCACGTACAAATGTGAATTGTAGTTAAAAGAGGCAACATTTGAAAACGGACCATTTTTTACGTTTCTGAAGCATGTCGTAAGGGGGGGGTGGTTATCCCTTTCGTCAAAAATTGGGCGTTTTCGCTTGAACAATAAAGGCCTACAAATGTTATTTAGTTCACTTCCCGTGGAGGAAAAACACTTTTTAAGGCCGCAGAGTGAGTAAATTGGCCATATTCATTCACTTTTACCCATTCCTCAAATCTTGTGTTTAAGGCCCCTGGAAGCATGAAAATCACTTTAAACATCTCATTTTATCTTTAAAAGGGATTTTCCACATACAAATGTGAATTGTAGTTCAAAGAGGCAACATTTGAAAACAGACCATTTTTTTAGTTTCTGAAGCATGTCGTAAGGGGGGGTGGTTATCTCTTTCATCAAAAATCGGACGTTTTTGATTGAACAATAAAGGCCTACAAATGTTATTTAATTCACTTTCTGGGGTGGAGAAAAACTTTTTAAGGCCTCAGAGTGAATAAATTGGCCATTTTCATTCACATTTACCCATTCCTCAAATCTTGTGTTTAGGGCCCCTGGAAGCTTGAAAATCACTTTAAACATCTCATTTTATCTTTAAAAGTGATTTTCCACGTACAAATGTGAATTGTAGTTAAAAGAGGCAACATTTGAAAACGGACCATTTTTTACGTTTCTGAAGCATGTCGTAAGGGGGGGTGGTTATCTCTTTCGTCAAAAATCGGACGTTTTCGCTTGAACAATAAAGGCCTACAAATGTTATTTAGTTCACTTCCCGTGGAGGAGAAACACTTTTTAAGGCCGCAGACTGAGTAAATTGGCCATATTCATTCACTTTTACCCATTCCTCAAATCTTGTGTTTAAGGCCCCTGGAAGCATGAAAATCACTTTAAACATCTCATTTTATTTTTAATAGTGATTTTCCACGTACAAATGTGAATTGTAGTTCAAAGAGGCAACATTTGAAAACGGACCATTTTTTACGTTTCTGAAGCATGTCGTAAGGGGGGGGGTTATCTCTTTCGTCAAAAATCGCGTGTTTTCGCTTGAACAATAAAGGCCTACAAATTTTATTTAGTTCACTTCCCGTGGAGGAGAAACACTTTTTAAGGCCGCAGAGTGAGTAAATTGGCCATTTTCATTCACTTTTACCCATTCCTCAAATCTCGTGTTTAAGGCCCCTGGAAGCATGAAAATCACTTTAAACATCTCATTTTATCTTTAATAGTGATTTTCCACGTACAAATGTGAATTGTAGATCAAAGAGGCAACATTTGAAAACGGACCATTTTTTACGTTTCTGAAGCATGTCGTAAGGGGGGGTGGTTATCTCTTTCGTCAAAAATCGGGTGTTTTTGCTTGAACAATAAAGGCCTACAAATGTTATTTAGTTCACTTCCCGTGGAGGAGAAACACTTTTTAAGGCCGCAGAGTGAGTAAATTGGCCATTTTCATTCACTTTTACCCATTCCTCAAATCTTGTGTTTAAGGCCCCTGGAAGCATGAAAATCACTTTAAACATCTCATTTTATCTTTATAAGTGATTTTCCACGTACAAATGTGAATTGTAGTTCAAAGAGGCAACATTTGAAAATAGACCATTTTTTTAGTTTCTGAAGCATGTTGTAAGGGGGGGTGGTTATCTCTTTCATCAAAAATCGGACGTTTTTGATTGAACAATAAAGGCCTCCAAATGTTATTTTATTCACTTCCCGTGGAGGAGAAACACTTTTTAAGGCCGCAGAGTGAATAAAATGGCCATTTTCATTCACTTTTACCCATTCCTCAAATCTTGTGTTTAGGGCCCCTGGAAGCTTGAAAATCACTTTAAACATCTCATTTTATCTTTAAAAGTGATTTTCCACGTACAAATGTGAATTGTAGTTCAAAGAGGCAACATTTGAAAACAGACCATTTTTTTAGTTTCTGAAGCATGTCGTAAGGGGGGGTGGTTATCTCTTTCATCAAAAATTGGACGTTTTTAATTGAACAGTAAAGGCCTACAAATGTTATTTAATTCACTTTCTGGGCTGGAGTAAAACTTTTTAAGGCCTCAGAGTGAATAAATTGGCCATTTTCATTCACTTTTACCTATTCCTCAAATCTTGTGTTTAGGGCCCCTGGAAGCTTGACAATCACTTTAAACATCTCATTTTATCTTTAAAAGTGATTTTCCACGTACAAATGTGAATTGTAGTTAAAAGAGGCAACATTTGAACACGGACCATTTTTTACGTTTCTGAAGCATGTCGTAAGGGGGGGTGGTTATCCCTTTCGTCAAAAATTGGGCGTTTTCGCTTGAACAATAAAGGCCTACAAATGTTATTTAGTTCACTTCCCGTGGAGGAAAAACACTTTTTAAGGCCGCAGAGTGAGTAAATTGGCCATATTCATTCACTTTTACCCATTCCTCAAATCTTGTGTTTAAGGCCCCTGGAAGCATGAAAATCACTTTAAACATCTCATTTTATCTTTAAAAGTGATTTTCCACGTACAAATGTGAATTGTAGTTCAAAGAGGCAACATTTGAAAACAGACCATTTTTTTTAGTTTCTGAAGCATGTCGTAAGGGGGGGTGGTTATCTCTTTCATCAAAAATCGGACGTTTTTGATTGAACAATAAAGGCCTACAAATGTTATTTAATTCACTTTCTGGGGTGGAGAAAAACTTTTTAAGGCCTCAGAGTGAATAAATTGGCCATTTTCATTCACATTTACCCATTCCTCAAATCTTGTGTTTAGGGCCCCTGGAAGCTTGAAAATCACTTTAAACATCTCATTTTATCTTTAAAAGTTATTTTCCACGTACAAATGTGAATTGTAGTTCAAAGAGGCAACATTTGAAAACGGACCATTTTTTACGTTTCTGAAGCTTGTCGTAAGGGGGGGTGGTTATCTCTTTCGTCAAAAATCGGACGTTTTTGATTGAACAATAAAGGCCTACAAATGTTATTTAATTCACTTTCTGGGGTGGAGAAAAACTTTTTAAGGCCTCAGAGTGAATAAATTGGCCATTTTCATTCACATTTACCCATTCCTCAAATCTTGTGTTTAGGGCCCCTGGAAGCTTGAAAATCACTTTAAACATCTCATTTTATCTTTAAAAGTGATTTTCCACGTACAAATGTGAATTGTAGTTAAAAGAGGCAACATTTGAAAACGGACCATTTTTTACGTTTCTGAAGCATGTCGTAAGGGGGGGTGGTTATCTCTTTCGTCAAAAATCGGACGTTTTCGCTTGAACAATAAAGGCCTACAAATGTTATTTAGTTCACTTCCCGTGGAGGAGAAACACTTTTTAAGGCCGCAGACTGAGTAAATTGGCCATATTCATTCACTTTTACCCATTCCTCAAATCTTGTGTTTAAGGCCCCTGGAAGCATGAAAATCACTTTAAACATCTCATTTTATTTTTAATAGTGATTTTCCACGTACAAATGTGAATTGTAGTTCAAAGAGGCAACATTTGAAAACGGACCATTTTTTACGTTTCTGAAGCATGTTGTAAGGGGGGGTGGTTATCTCTTTCATCAAAAATCGGACGTTTTTGATTGAACAATAAAGGCCTCCAAATGTTATTTTATTCACTTCCCGTGGAGGAGAAACACTTTTTAAGGCCGCAGAGTGAATAAAATGGCCATTTTCATTCACTTTTACCCATTCCTCAAATCTTGTGTTTAGGGCCCCTGGAAGCTTGAAAATCACTTTAAACATCTCATTTTATCTTTAAAAGTGATTTTCCACGTACAAATGTGAATTGTAGTTCAAAGAGGCAACATTTGAAAACAGACCATTTTTTTAGTTTCTGAAGCATGTCGTAAGGGGGGGTGGTTATCTCTTTCATCAAAAATTGGACGTTTTTAATTGAACAGTAAAGGCCTACAAATGTTATTTAATTCACTTTCTGGGCTGGAGTAAAACTTTTTAAGGCCTCAGAGTGAATAAATTGGCCATTTTCATTCACTTTTACCTATTCCTCAAATCTTGTGTTTAGGGCCCCTGGAAGCTTGACAATCACTTTAAACATCTCATTTTATCTTTAAAAGTGATTTTCCACGTACAAATGTGAATTGTAGTTAAAAGAGGCAACATTTGAACACGGACCATTTTTTACGTTTCTGAAGCATGTCGTAAGGGGGGGTGGTTATCCCTTTCGTCAAAAATTGGGCGTTTTCGCTTGAACAATAAAGGCCTACAAATGTTATTTAGTTCACTTCCCGTGGAGGAAAAACACTTTTTAAGGCCGCAGAGTGAGTAAATTGGCCATATTCATTCACTTTTACCCATTCCTCAAATCTTGTGTTTAAGGCCCCTGGAAGCATGAAAATCACTTTAAACATCTCATTTTATCTTTAAAAGTGATTTTCCACGTACAAATGTGAATTGTAGTTCAAAGAGGCAACATTTGAAAACAGACCATTTTTTTTAGTTTCTGAAGCATGTCGTAAGGGGGGGTGGTTATCTCTTTCATCAAAAATCGGACGTTTTTGATTGAACAATAAAGGCCTACAAATGTTATTTAATTCACTTTCTGGGGTGGAGAAAAACTTTTTAAGGCCTCAGAGTGAATAAATTGGCCATTTTCATTCACATTTACCCATTCCTCAAATCTTGTGTTTAGGGCCCCTGGAAGCTTGAAAATCACTTTAAACATCTCATTTTATCTTTAAAAGTTATTTTCCACGTACAAATGTGAATTGTAGTTCAAAGAGGCAACATTTGAAAACGGACCATTTTTTACGTTTCTGAAGCTTGTCGTAAGGGGGGGTGGTTATCTCTTTCGTCAAAAATCGGACGTTTTTGATTGAACAATAAAGGCCTACAAATGTTATTTAATTCACTTTCTGGGGTGGAGAAAAACTTTTTAAGGCCTCAGAGTGAATAAATTGGCCATTTTCATTCACATTTACCCATTCCTCAAATCTTGTGTTTAGGGCCCCTGGAAGCTTGAAAATCACTTTAAACATCTCATTTTATCTTTAAAAGTGATTTTCCACGTACAAATGTGAATTGTAGTTAAAAGAGGCAACATTTGAAAACGGACCATTTTTTACGTTTCTGAAGCATGTCGTAAGGGGGGGTGGTTATCTCTTTCGTCAAAAATCGGACGTTTTCGCTTGAACAATAAAGGCCTACAAATGTTATTTAGTTCACTTCCCGTGGAGGAGAAACACTTTTTAAGGCCGCAGACTGAGTAAATTGGCCATATTCATTCACTTTTACCCATTCCTCAAATCTTGTGTTTAAGGCCCCTGGAAGCATGAAAATCACTTTAAACATCTCATTTTATTTTTAATAGTGATTTTCCACGTACAAATGTGAATTGTAGTTCAAAGAGGCAACATTTGAAAACGGACCATTTTTTACGTTTCTGAAGCATGTCGTAAGGGGGGGGGTTATCTCTTTCGTCAAAAATCGCGTGTTTTCGCTTGAACAATAAAGGCCTACAAATGTTATTTAGTTCACTTCCCGTGGAGGAGAAACACTTTTTAAGGCCGCAGAGTGAGTAAATTGGCCATTTTCATTCACTTTTACCCATTCCTCAAATCTCGTGTTTAAGGCCCCTGGAAGCATGAAAATCACTTTAAACATCTCATTTTATCTTTAATAGTGATTTTCCACGTACAAATGTGAATTGTAGTTCAAAGAGGCAACATTTGAAAACGGACCATTTTTTACGTTTCTGAAGCATGTCGTAAGGGGGGGTGGTTATCTCTTTCGTCAAAAATCGGGTGTTTTTGCTTGAACAATAAAGGCCTACAAATGTTATTTAGTTCACTTCCCGTGGAGGAGAAACACTTTTTAAGGCCGCAGAGTGAGTAAATTGGCCATTTTCATTCACTTTTACCCATTCCTCAAATCTTGTGTTTAAGGCCCCTGGAAGCATGAAAATCACTTTAAACATCTCATTTTATCTTTATAAGTGATTTTCCACGTACAAATGTGAATTGTAGTTCAAAGAGGCAACATTTGAAAATAGACCATTTTTTTAGTTTCTGAAGCATGTTGTAAGGGGGGGTGGTTATCTCTTTCATCAAAAATCGGACGTTTTTGATTGAACAATAAAGGCCTCCAAATGTTATTTTATTCACTTCCCGTGGAGGAGAAACACTTTTTAAGGCCGCAGAGTGAATAAAATGGCCATTTTCATTCACTTTTACCCATTCCTCAAATCTTGTGTTTAGGGCCCCTGGAAGCTTGAAAATCACTTTAAACATCTCATTTTATCTTTAAAAGTGATTTTCCACGTACAAATGTGAATTGTAGTTCAAAGAGGCAACATTTGAAAACAGACCATTTTTTTAGTTTCTGAAGCATGTCGTAAGGGGGGGTGGTTATCTCTTTCATCAAAAATTGGACGTTTTTAATTGAACAGTAAAGGCCTACAAATGTTATTTAATTCACTTTCTGGGCTGGAGTAAAACTTTTTAAGGCCTCAGAGTGAATAAATTGGCCATTTTCATTCACTTTTACCCATTCCTCAAATCTTGTGTTTAGGGCCCCTGGAAGCTTGACAATCACTTTAAACATCTCATTTTATCTTTAAAAGTGATTTTCCACGTACAAATGTGAATTGTAGTTAAAAGAGGCAACATTTGAAAACGGACCATTTTTTACGTTTCTGAAGCATGTCGTAAGGGGGGGGTGGTTATCCCTTTCGTCAAAAATTGGGCGTTTTCGCTTGAACAATAAAGGCCTACAAATGTTATTTAGTTCACTTCCCGTGGAGGAAAAACACTTTTTAAGGCCGCAGAGTGAGTAAATTGGCCATATTCATTCACTTTTACCCATTCCTCAAATCTTGTGTTTAAGGCCCCTGGAAGCATGAAAATCACTTTAAACATCTCATTTTATCTTTAAAAGGGATTTTCCACATACAAATGTGAATTGTAGTTCAAAGAGGCAACATTTGAAAACAGACCATTTTTTTAGTTTCTGAAGCATGTCGTAAGGGGGGGTGGTTATCTCTTTCATCAAAAATCGGACGTTTTTGATTGAACAATAAAGGCCTACAAATGTTATTTAATTCACTTTCTGGGGTGGAGAAAAACTTTTTAAGGCCTCAGAGTGAATAAATTGGCCATTTTCATTCACATTTACCCATTCCTCAAATCTTGTGTTTAGGGCCCCTGGAAGCTTGAAAATCACTTTAAACATCTCATTTTATCTTTAAAAGTGATTTTCCACGTACAAATGTGAATTGTAGTTAAAAGAGGCAACATTTGAAAACGGACCATTTTTTACGTTTCTGAAGCATGTCGTAAGGGGGGGTGGTTATCTCTTTCGTCAAAAATCGGACGTTTTCGCTTGAACAATAAAGGCCTACAAATGTTATTTAGTTCACTTCCCGTGGAGGAGAAACACTTTTTAAGGCCGCAGACTGAGTAAATTGGCCATATTCATTCACTTTTACCCATTCCTCAAATCTTGTGTTTAAGGCCCCTGGAAGCATGAAAATCACTTTAAACATCTCATTTTATTTTTAATAGTGATTTTCCACGTACAAATGTGAATTGTAGTTCAAAGAGGCAACATTTGAAAACGGACCATTTTTTACGTTTCTGAAGCATGTCGTAAGGGGGGGGGTTATCTCTTTCGTCAAAAATCGCGTGTTTTCGCTTGAACAATAAAGGCCTACAAATGTTATTTAGTTCACTTCCCGTGGAGGAGAAACACTTTTTAAGGCCGCAGAGTGAGTAAATTGGCCATTTTCATTCACTTTTACCCATTCCTCAAATCTCGTGTTTAAGGCCCCTGGAAGCATGAAAATCACTTTAAACATCTCATTTTATCTTTAATAGTGATTTTCCACGTACAAATGTGAATTGTAGTTCAAAGAGGCAACATTTGAAAACGGACCATTTTTTACGTTTCTGAAGCATGTCGTAAGGGGGGGTGGTTATCTCTTTCGTCAAAAATCGGGTGTTTTTGCTTGAACAATAAAGGCCTACAAATGTTATTTAGTTCACTTCCCGTGGAGGAGAAACACTTTTTAAGGCCGCAGAGTGAGTAAATTGGCCATTTTCATTCACTTTTACCCATTCCTCAAATCTTGTGTTTAAGGCCCCTGGAAGCATGAAAATCACTTTAAACATCTCATTTTATCTTTATAAGTGATTTTCCACGTACAAATGTGAATTGTAGTTCAAAGAGGCAACATTTGAAAATAGACCATTTTTTTAGTTTCTGAAGCATGTTGTAAGGGGGGGTGGTTATCTCTTTCATCAAAAATCGGACGTTTTTGATTGAACAATAAAGGCCTCCAAATGTTATTTTATTCACTTCCCGTGGAGGAGAAACACTTTTTAAGGCCGCAGAGTGAATAAAATGGCCATTTTCATTCACTTTTACCCATTCCTCAAATCTTGTGTTTAGGGCCCCTGGAAGCTTGAAAATCACTTTAAACATCTCATTTTATCTTTAAAAGTGATTTTCCACGTACAAATGTGAATTGTAGTTCAAAGAGGCAACATTTGAAAACAGACCATTTTTTTAGTTTCTGAAGCATGTCGTAAGGGGGGGTGGTTATCTCTTTCATCAAAAATTGGACGTTTTTAATTGAACAGTAAAGGCCTACAAATGTTATTTAATTCACTTTCTGGGCTGGAGTAAAACTTTTTAAGGCCTCAGAGTGAATAAATTGGCCATTTTCATTCACTTTTACCCATTCCTCAAATCTTGTGTTTAGGGCCCCTGGAAGCTTGACAATCACTTTAAACATCTCATTTTATCTTTAAAAGTGATTTTCCACGTACAAATGTGAATTGTAGTTAAAAGAGGCAACATTTGAAAACGGACCATTTTTTACGTTTCTGAAGCATGTCGTAAGGGGGGGGGTGGTTATCCCTTTCGTCAAAAATTGGGCGTTTTCGCTTGAACAATAAAGGCCTACAAATGTTATTTAGTTCACTTCCCGTGGAGGAAAAACACTTTTTAAGGCCGCAGAGTGAGTAAATTGGCCATATTCATTCACTTTTACCCATTCCTCAAATCTTGTGTTTAAGGGCCCTGGAAGCATGAAAATCACTTTAAACATCTCATTTTATCTTTAAAAGGGATTTTCCACATACAAATGTGAATTGTAGTTCAAAGAGGCAACATTTGAAAACAGACCATTTTTTTAGTTTCTGAAGCATGTCGTAAGGGGGGGTGGTTATCTCTTTCGTCAAAAATCGGACGTTTTCGCTTGAACAATAAAGGCCTACAAATGTTATTTAGTTCACTTCCCGTGGAGGAGAAACACTTTTTAAGGCCGCAGACTGAGTAAATTGGCCATATTCATTCACTTTTACCCATTCCTCAAATCTTGTGTTTAAGGCCCCTGGAAGCATGAAAATCACTTTAAACATCTCATTTTATTTTTAATAGTGATTTTCCACGTACAAATGTGAATTGTAGTTCAAAGAGGCAACATTTGAAAACGGACCATTTTTTACGTTTCTGAAGCATGTCGTAAGGGGGGGGGTTATCTCTTTCGTCAAAAATCGCGTGTTTTCGCTTGAACAATAAAGGCCTACAAATTTTATTTAGTTCACTTCCCGTGGAGGAGAAACACTTTTTAAGGCCGCAGAGTGAGTAAATTGGCCATTTTCATTCACTTTTACCCATTCCTCAAATCTCGTGTTTAAGGCCCCTGGAAGCATGAAAATCACTTTAAACATCTCATTTTATCTTTAATAGTGATTTTCCACGTACAAATGTGAATTGTAGTTCAAAGAGGCAACATTTGAAAACGGACCATTTTTTACGTTTCTGAAGCATGTCGTAAGGGGGGGGTGGTTATCTCTTTCGTCAAAAATCGGGTGTTTTTGCTTGAACAATAAAGGCCTACAAATGTTATTTAGTTCACTTCCCGTGGAGGAGAAACACTTTTTAAGGCCGCAGAGTGAGTAAATTGGCCATTTTCATTCACTTTTACCCATTCCTCAAATCTTGTGTTTAAGGCCCCTGGAAGCATGAAAATCACTTTAAACATCTCATTTTATCTTTATAAGTGATTTTCCACGTACAAATGTGAATTGTAGTTCAAAGAGGCAACATTTGAAAATAGACCATTTTTTTAGTTTCTGAAGCATGTTGTAAGGGGGGGTGGTTATCTCTTTCATCAAAAATCGGACGTTTTTGATTGAACAATAAAGGCCTCCAAATGTTATTTTATTCACTTCCCGTGGAGGAGAAACACTTTTTAAGGCCGCAGAGTGAATAAAATGGCCATTTTCATTCACTTTTACCCATTCCTCAAATCTTGTGTTTAGGGCCCCTGGAAGCTTGAAAATCACTTTAAACATCTCATTTTATCTTTAAAAGTGATTTTCCACGTACAAATGTGAATTGTAGTTCAAAGAGGCAACATTTGAAAACAGACCATTTTTTTAGTTTCTGAAGCATGTCGTAAGGGGGGGTGGTTATCTCTTTCATCAAAAATTGGACGTTTTTAATTGAACAGTAAAGGCCTACAAATGTTATTTAATTCACTTTCTGGGCTGGAGTAAAACTTTTTAAGGCCTCAGAGTGAATAAATTGGCCATTTTCATTCACTTTTACCTATTCCTCAAATCTTGTGTTTAGGGCCCCTGGAAGCTTGACAATCACTTTAAACATCTCATTTTATCTTTAAAAGTGATTTTCCACGTACAAATGTGAATTGTAGTTAAAAGAGGCAACATTTGAACACGGACCATTTTTTACGTTTCTGAAGCATGTCGTAAGGGGGGGTGGTTATCCCTTTCGTCAAAAATTGGGCGTTTTCGCTTGAACAATAAAGGCCTACAAATGTTATTTAGTTCACTTCCCGTGGAGGAAAAACACTTTTTAAGGCCGCAGAGTGAGTAAATTGGCCATATTCATTCACTTTTACCCATTCCTCAAATCTTGTGTTTAAGGCCCCTGGAAGCATGAAAATCACTTTAAACATCTCATTTTATCTTTAAAAGTGATTTTCCACGTACAAATGTGAATTGTAGTTCAAAGAGGCAACATTTGAAAACAGACCATTTTTTTTAGTTTCTGAAGCATGTCGTAAGGGGGGGTGGTTATCTCTTTCATCAAAAATCGGACGTTTTTGATTGAACAATAAAGGCCTACAAATGTTATTTAATTCACTTTCTGGGGTGGAGAAAAACTTTTTAAGGCCTCAGAGTGAATAAATTGGCCATTTTCATTCACATTTACCCATTCCTCAAATCTTGTGTTTAGGGCCCCTGGAAGCTTGAAAATCACTTTAAACATCTCATTTTATCTTTAAAAGTTATTTTCCACGTACAAATGTGAATTGTAGTTCAAAGAGGCAACATTTGAAAACGGACCATTTTTTACGTTTCTGAAGCTTGTCGTAAGGGGGGGTGGTTATCTCTTTCGTCAAAAATCGGACGTTTTTGATTGAACAATAAAGGCCTACAAATGTTATTTAATTCACTTTCTGGGGTGGAGAAAAACTTTTTAAGGCCTCAGAGTGAATAAATTGGCCATTTTCATTCACATTTACCCATTCCTCAAATCTTGTGTTTAGGGCCCCTGGAAGCTTGAAAATCACTTTAAACATCTCATTTTATCTTTAAAAGTGATTTTCCACGTACAAATGTGAATTGTAGTTAAAAGAGGCAACATTTGAAAACGGACCATTTTTTACGTTTCTGAAGCATGTCGTAAGGGGGGGTGGTTATCTCTTTCGTCAAAAATCGGACGTTTTCGCTTGAACAATAAAGGCCTACAAATGTTATTTAGTTCACTTCCCGTGGAGGAGAAACACTTTTTAAGGCCGCAGACTGAGTAAATTGGCCATATTCATTCACTTTTACCCATTCCTCAAATCTTGTGTTTAAGGCCCCTGGAAGCATGAAAATCACTTTAAACATCTCATTTTATTTTTAATAGTGATTTTCCACGTACAAATGTGAATTGTAGTTCAAAGAGGCAACATTTGAAAACGGACCATTTTTTACGTTTCTGAAGCATGTCGTAAGGGGGGGGGGTTATCTCTTTCGTCAAAAATCGCGTGTTTTCGCTTGAACAATAAAGGCCTACAAATGTTATTTAGTTCACTTCCCGTGGAGGAGAAACACTTTTTAAGGCCGCAGAGTGAGTAAATTGGCCATTTTCATTCACTTTTACCCATTCCTCAAATCTCGTGTTTAAGGCCCCTGGAAGCATGAAAATCACTTTAAACATCTCATTTTATCTTTAATAGTGATTTTCCACGTACAAATGTGAATTGTAGTTCAAAGAGGCAACATTTGAAAACGGACCATTTTTTACGTTTCTGAAGCATGTCGTAAGGGGGGGTGGTTATCTCTTTCGTCAAAAATCGGGTGTTTTTGCTTGAACAATAAAGGCCTACAAATGTTATTTAGTTCACTTCCCGTGGAGGAGAAACACTTTTTAAGGCCGCAGAGTGAGTAAATTGGCCATTTTCATTCACTTTTACCCATTCCTCAAATCTTGTGTTTAAGGCCCCTGGAAGCATGAAAATCACTTTAAACATCTCATTTTATCTTTATAAGTGATTTTCCACGTACAAATGTGAATTGTAGTTCAAAGAGGCAACATTTGAAAATAGACCATTTTTTTAGTTTCTGAAGCATGTTGTAAGGGGGGGTGGTTATCTCTTTCATCAAAAATCGGACGTTTTTGATTGACCAATAAAGGCCTCCAAATGTTATTTTATTCACTTCCCGTGGAGGAGAAACACTTTTTAAGGCCGCAGAGTGAATAAAATGGCCATTTTCATTCACTTTTACCCATTCCTCAAATCTTGTGTTTAGGGCCCCTGGAAGCTTGAAAATCACTTTAAACATCTCATTTTATCTTTAAAAGTGATTTTCCACGTACAAATGTGAATTGTAGTTCAAAGAGGCAACATTTGAAAACAGACCATTTTTTTAGTTTCTGAAGCATGTCGTAAGGGGGGGTGGTTATCTCTTTCATCAAAAATTGGACGTTTTTAATTGAACAGTAAAGGCCTGCAAATGTTATTTAATTCACTTTCTGGGCTGGAGTAAAACTTTTTAAGGCCTCAGAGTGAATAAATTGGCCATTTTCATTCACTTTTACCTATTCCTCAAATCTTGTGTTTAGGGCCCCTGGAAGCTTGACAATCACTTTAAACATCTCATTTTATCTTTAAAAGTGATTTTCCACGTACAAATGTGAATTGTAGTTAAAAGAGGCAACATTTGAACACGGACCATTTTTTACGTTTCTGAAGCATGTCGTAAGGGGGGGTGGTTATCCCTTTCGTCAAAAATTGGGCGTTTTCGCTTGAACAATAAAGGCCTACAAATGTTATTTAGTTCACTTCCCGTGGAGGAAAAACACTTTTTAAGGCCGCAGAGTGAGTAAATTGGCCATATTCATTCACTTTTACCCATTCCTCAAATCTTGTGTTTAAGGCCCCTGGAAGCATGAAAATCACTTTAAACATCTCATTTTATCTTTAAAAGTGATTTTCCACGTACAAATGTGAATTGTAGTTCAAAGAGGCAACATTTGAAAACAGACCATTTTTTTTAGTTTCTGAAGCATGTCGTAAGGGGGGGTGGTTATCTCTTTCATCAAAAATCGGACGTTTTTGATTGAACAATAAAGGCCTACAAATGTTATTTAATTCACTTTCTGGGGTGGAGAAAAACTTTTTAAGGCCTCAGAGTGAATAAATTGGCCATTTTCATTCACATTTACCCATTCCTCAAATCTTGTGTTTAGGGCCCCTGGAAGCTTGAAAATCACTTTAAACATCTCATTTTATCTTTAAAAGTTATTTTCCACGTACAAATGTGAATTGTAGTTCAAAGAGGCAACATTTGAAAACGGACCATTTTTTACGTTTCTGAAGCTTGTCGTAAGGGGGGGTGGTTATCTCTTACGTCAAAAATCGGGCGTTTTCGCTTGAACAATAAAGGCCTACAAATGTTATTTAGTTCACTTCCCGTGGAGGAGAAACACTTTTTAAGGCCGCAGACTGAGTAAATTGGCCATATTCATTCACTTTTACCCATTCCTCAAATCTTGTGTTTAAGGCCCCTGGAAGCATGAAAATCACTTTAAACATCTCATTTTATTTTTAATAGTGATTTTCCATGTACAAATGTGAATTGTAGTTCAAAGAGGCAACATTTGAAAACGGACCATTTTTTACGTTTCTGAAGCATGTCGTAAGGGGGGGTGGTTATCTCTTTCGTCAAAAATCGCGTGTTTTCGCTTGAACAATAAAGGCCTACAAATGTTATTTAGTTCACTTCCCGTGGAGGAGAAACACTTTTTAAGGCCGCAGAGTGAGTAAATTGGCCATTTTCATTCACTATTACCCATTCCTCAAATCTCGTGTTTAAGGCCCCTGGAAGCATGAAAATCACTTTAAACATCTCATTTTATCTTTAAAAGTGATTTTCCAAGTACAAATGTGAATTGTAGTTCAAAGAGGCAACATTTGAAAACGGACCATTTTTTACGTTTCTGAAGCATGTCGTAAGGGGGGGTGGTTATCTCTTTCATCAAAAATCGTACGTTTTTGATTGAACAATAAAGGCCTCCAAATGTTATTTTATTCACTTCCCGTGGAGGAGAAACACTTTTTAAGGCTGCAGAGTGAGTAAATTGGCCATTTTCATTCACTTTTACCCATTCCTCAAATCTCGTGTTTAAGGACCCTGGAAGCATGAAAATCACTTTAAACATCTCATTTTATCTTTAAAAGTGATTTTCCACGTACAAATGTGAATTGTAGTTCAAAGAGGCAACATTTGAAAATGGACCATTTTTTCCTTTCTGAAGCATGTCGTAAGGGGGGGTGGTTATCTCTTTCACCAAAAAAAACGCGTTTTTGATTGAACAATAAAGGCCTCCAAATGTTATTTTATTCACTTCCCGTGGAGGAGAAACACTTTTTAAGGCCGCAGACTGAGTAAATTGGCCATATTCATTCACTTTTACCCATTCCCCAAATCTTGTGTTTAAGGCCCCTGGAAGCATGAAAATCACTTTATACATCTCCTGTTATCTTTAAAAGTGATTTTCCACGTGCAAATGTGAATTGTAGTTCAAAGAGGCAACATTTGAAAACAGACCATTTTTTTAGTTTCTGAAGCATGTCGTAAGGGGGGGTGGTTATCTCTTTCATCAAAAATCGGACGTTTTTGATTGAACAATAATGGCCTCCAAATGTTATTTTATTCACTTCCCGTGGAGGAGAAACACTTTTTAAGGCCGCAGAGTGAGTAAATTGGCCATTTTCATTCACTTTTACCCATTCCTCAAATCTCGTGTTTAAGGCCCCTGGAAGCATGAAAATCACTTTAAATATCTCATTTTATCTTTAAAAGTGATTTTCCACGTACAAATGTGAATTGTAGTTCAAAGAGGCAACATTTGAAAACGGACCATTTTTTACGTTTCTGAAGCATGTCGTAAGGGGGGGTGATTATCTCTTTCGTCAAAAATCGGGCGTTTTTGCTTGAACAATAAAGGCCTACAAATGTTATTTAGTTCACTTCCCGTGGAGGAGAAACACTTTTTAAGGCTGCAGAGTGAGTAAATTGGCCATATTCATTCACTTTTACCCATTCCTCAAATCTTGTGTTTAAGGCCCCTGGAAGCATGAAAATCACTTTAAACATCTCATTTTATCTTTAATAGTGATTTTCCACGTACAAATGTGAATTGTAGTTCAAAGAGGCAACATTTGAAAACGGACCATTTTTTACGTTTCTGAAGCATGTCGTAAGGGGGGGTGGTTATCTCTTTCGTCAAAAATCGGGTGTTTTCGCTTGAACAATAAAGGCCTACAAATGTTATTTAGTTCACTTCCCGTGGAGGAGAAACACTTTTTAAGGCCGCAGAGTGAGTAAATTGGCCATTTTCATTCACCTTTACCCATTCCTCAAATCTTGTGTTTAAGGCCCCTGGAAGCATGAAAATCACTTTAAACATCTCATTTTATCTTTATAAGTGATTTTCCACGTACAAATGTGAATTGTAGTTCAAAGAGGCAACATTTGAAAACAGACCATTTTTTTAGTTTCTGAAGCATGTTGTAAGGGGGGGTGGTTAACTCTTTCATCAAAAATCGGACGTTTTTGATTGAACAATAAAGGCCTCCAAATGTTATTTTATTCACTTCCCGTGGAGGAGAAACACTTTTTAAGGCCGCAGAGTGAATAAAATGGCCATTTTCATTCACTTTTACCCATTCCTCAAATCTCGTGTTTAAGGACCCTGGAAGCATGAAAATCACTTTAAACATCTCATTTTATCTTTAAAAGTGATTTTCCACGTACAAATGTGAATTGTAGTTAAAAGAGGCAACATTTGAAAACGGACCATTTTTTACGTTTCTGAAGCATGTCGTAAGGGGGGGTGGTTATCTCTTTCGTCAAAAATCGGGCGTTTTCGCTTAAACAATAAAGGCCTACAAATGTTATTTAGTTCACTTCCCGTGGAGGAGAAACACTTTTTAAGGCCGCAGAGTGAGTAAATTGGCCATATTCATTCACTTTTACCCATTCCTCAAATCTTGTGTTTAAGGCCCCTGGAAGCATGAAAATCACTTTAAACATCTCATTTTATCTTTAAAAGTGATTTTCCACGTACAAATGTGAATTGTAGTTCAAAGAGGCAACATTTGAAAACAGACCATTTTTTTAGTTTCTGAAGCATGTTGTAAGGGGGGGTGGTTATCTCTTTCATCAAAAATCGGACGTTTTTGATTGAACAATAAAGGCCTCCAAATGTTATTTTATTCACTTCCCGTGGAGGAGAAACACTTTTTAAGGCCGCAGAGTGAGTAAATTGGCCATTTTCACTCACTTTTACCCATTCCTCAAATCTCGTGTTTAAGGCCCCTGGAAGCACGAAAATCACTTTAAACATCTCATTTTATCTTTAAAAGTGATTTTCCACGTACAAATGTGAATTGTAGTTCAAAAAGGCAACATTTGAAAACAGACCATTTTTTTGGTTTCTGAAGCATGTCGTAAGGGGGGGTGGTTATCTCTTTCATCAAAAATCGGACGTTTTTAATTGAACAATAAAGGCCTACAAATGTTATTTAATTCACTTTCTGGGGTGGAGAAAAACTTTTTAAGGCCCCAGAGTGAATAAATTGGCCATTTTCATTCACTTTTACCCATTCCTCAAATCTTGTGTTTAGGGCCCCTGGAAGCTTGAAAATCACTTTAAACATCTCATTTTATCTTTAAAAGTGATTTACCACGTACAAATGTCAATTGTAGTTAAAAGAGGCAACATTTGAAAACGGACCATTTTTTACGTTTCTGAAGCATGTCGTAAGGGGGGGTGGTTATCTCTTTCGTCAAAAATCGGGTGTTTTTGCTTGAACAATAAAGGCCTACAAATGTTATTTAGTTCACTTCCCGTGGAGGAGAAACACTTTTTAAGGCCGCAGAGTGAGTAAATTGGCCATTTTCATTCACTTTTACCCATTCCTCAAATCTTGTGTTTAAGGCCCCTGGAAGCATGAAAATCACTTTAAACATCTCATTTTATCTTTATAAGTGATTTTCCACGTACAAATGTGAATTGTAGTTCAAAGAGGCAACATTTGAAAATAGACCATTTTTTTAGTTTCTGAAGCATGTTGTAAGGGGGGGTGGTTATCTCTTTCATCAAAAATCGGACGTTTTTGATTGAACAATAAAGGCCTCCAAATGTTATTTTATTCACTTCCCGTGGAGGAGAAACACTTTTTAAGGCCGCAGAGTGAGTAAATTGGCCATTTTCATTCACTTTTACCCATTCCTCAAATCTCGTGTTTAAGGCCC
Source organism: Triturus cristatus (assembly GCF_964204655.1). NCBI lineage: Eukaryota > Metazoa > Chordata > Amphibia > Caudata > Salamandridae > Triturus > Triturus cristatus. Next base: position 1,220,534,667 of record NC_140590.1, on the reverse strand, counting down.
CTGGAAGCACGAAAATCACTTTAAACATCTCATTTTATCTTTAAAAGTGATTTTCCACGTACAAATGTGAATTGTAGTTAAAAGAGGCAACATTTGAACACGGACCATTTTTTACGTTTCTGAAGCATGTCGTAAGGGGGGGTGGTTATCCCTTTCGTCAAACATTGGGCGTTTTCGCTTGAACAATAAAGGCCTACAAATGTTATTTAGTTCACTTCCCGTGGAGGAAAAACACTTTTTAAGGCCGCAGAGTGAGTAAATTGGCCATATTCATTCACTTTTACCCATTCCTCAAATCTTGTGTTTAAGGCCCCTGGAAGCATGAAAATCACTTTAAACATCTCATTTTATCTTTAAAAGTGATTTTCCACGTACAAATGTGAATTGTAGTTCAAAGAGGCAACATTTGAAAACAGACCATTTTTTTAGTTTCTGAAGCATGTCGTAAGGGGGGGTGGTTATCTCTTTCATCAAAAATCAGACGTTTTTGATTGAACAATAAAGGCCTACAAATGTTATTTAATTCACTTTCTGGGATGGAGAAAAACTTTTTAAGGCCTCAGAGTGAATAAATTGGCCATTTTCATTCACATTTACCCATTCCTCAAATCTTGTGTTTAGGGCCCCTGGAAGCTTGAAAATCACTTTAAACATCTCATTTTATCTTTAAAAGTGATTTACCACGTACAAATGTCAATTGTAGTTAAAAGAGGCAACATTTGAAAACGGACCATTTTTTACGTTTCTGAAGCATGTCGTAAGGGGGGGTGATTATCTCTTTCGTCAAAAATCGGGCGTTTTTGCTTGAACAATAAAGGCCTACAAATGTTATTTAGTTCACTTCCCGTGGAGGAGAAACACTTTTTAAGGCCGCAGAGTGAGTAAATTGGCCATATTCATTCACTTTTACCCATTCCTCAAATCTTGTGTTTAAGGCCCCTGGAAGCATGAAAATCACTTTAAACATCTCATTTTATCTTTAAAAGTGATTTTCCACGTACAAATGTGAATTGTAGTTCAAAGAGGCAACATTTGAAAACGGACCATTTTTTACGTTTCTGAAGCATGTCGTAAGGGGGGGTGGTTATCTCTTTCATCAAAAATCGGACGTTTTTGATTGAACAATAAAGGCCTCCAAATGTTATTTTATTCACTTCCCGTGGAGGAGAAACACTTTTTAAGGCCGCAGAGTGAGTAAATTGGCCATTTTCACTCACTTTTACCCATTCCTCAAATCTCGTGTTTAAGGCCCCTGGAAGCACGAAAATCACTTTAAACATCTCATTTTATCTTTAAAAGTGATTTTCCACGTACAAATGTGAATTGTAGTTCAAAAAGGCAACATTTGAAAACAGACCATTTTTTTGGTTTCTGAAGCATGTCGTAAGGGGGGGTGGTTATCTCTTTCATCAAAAATCGGACGTTTTTAATTGAACAATAAAGGCCTACAAATGTTATTTAATTCACTTTCTGGGGTGGAGAAAAACTTTTTAAGGCCCCAGAGTGAATAAATTGGCCATTTTCATTCACTTTTACCCATTCCTCAAATCTTGTGTTTAGGGCCCCTGGAAGCTTGAAAATCACTTTAAACATCTCATTTTATCTTTAAAAGTGATTTACCACGTACAAATGTCAATTGTAGTTAAAAGAGGCAACATTTGAAAACGGACCATTTTTTACGTTTCTGAAGCATGTCGTAAGGGGGGGTGGTTATCTCTTTCGTCAAAAATCGGGTGTTTTTGCTTGAACAATAAAGGCCTACAAATGTTATTTAGTTCACTTCCCGTGGAGGAGAAACACTTTTTAAGGCCGCAGAGTGAGTAAATTGGCCATTTTCATTCACTTTTACCCATTCCTCAAATCTTGTGTTTAAGGCCCCTGGAAGCATGAAAATCACTTTAAACATCTCATTTTATCTTTATAAGTGATTTTCCACGTACAAATGTGAATTGTAGTTCAAAGAGGCAACATTTGAAAATAGACCATTTTTTTAGTTTCTGAAGCATGTTGTAAGGGGGGGTGGTTATCTCTTTCATCAAAAATCGGACGTTTTTGATTGAACAATAAAGGCCTCCAAATGTTATTTTATTCACTTCCCGTGGAGGAGAAACACTTTTTAAGGCCGCAGAGTGAGTAAATTGGCCATTTTCATTCACTTTTACCCATTCCTCAAATCTCGTGTTTAAGGCCCCTGGAAGCACGAAAATCACTTTAAACATCTCATTTTATCTTTAAAAGTGATTTTCCACGTACAAATGTGAATTGTAGTTAAAAGAGGCAACATTTGAACACGGACCATTTTTTACGTTTCTGAAGCATGTCGTAAGGGGGGGTGGTTATCCCTTTCGTCAAACATTGGGCGTTTTCGCTTGAACAATAAAGGCCTACAAATGTTATTTAGTTCACTTCCCGTGGAGGAAAAACACTTTTTAAGGCCGCAGAGTGAGTAAATTGGCCATATTCATTCACTTTTACCCATTCCTCAAATCTTGTGTTTAAGGCCCCTGGAAGCATGAAAATCACTTTAAACATCTCATTTTATCTTTAAAAGTGATTTTCCACGTACAAATGTGAATTGTAGTTCAAAGAGGCAACATTTGAAAACAGACCATTTTTTTAGTTTCTGAAGCATGTCGTAAGGGGGGGTGGTTATCTCTTTCATCAAAAATCAGACGTTTTTGATTGAACAATAAAGGCCTACAAATGTTATTTAATTCACTTTCTGGGATGGAGAAAAACTTTTTAAGGCCTCAGAGTGAATAAATTGGCCATTTTCATTCACATTTACCCATTCCTCAAATCTTGTGTTTAGGGCCCCTGGAAGCTTGAAAATCGCTTTAAACATCTCATTTTATCTTTAAAAGTGATTTTCCACGTACAAATGTGAATTGTAGTTAAAAGAGGCAACATTTGAAAACGGACCATTTTTTACGTTTCTGAAGCATGTCGTAAGGGGGGGTGATTATCTCTTTCGTCAAAAATCGGGCGTTTTTGCTTGAACAATAAAGGCCTACAAATGTTATTTAGTTCACTTCCCGTGGAGGAGAAACACTTTTTAAGGCCGCAGAGTGAGTAAATTGGCCATATTCATTCACTTTTACCCATTCCTCAAATCTTGTGTTTAAGGCCCCTGGAAGCATGAAAATCACTTTAAACATCTCATTTTATCTTTAAAAGTGATTTTCCACGTACAAATGTGAATTGTAGTTCAAAGAGGCAACATTTGAAAACGGACCATTTTTTACGTTTCTGAAGCATGTCGTAAGGGGGGGTGATTATCTCTTTCGTCAAAAATCGGGCGTTTTTGCTTGAACAATAAAGGCCTACAAATGTTAATTAGTTCACTTCCCGTGGAGGAGAAACACTTTTTAAGGCCGCAGAGTGAGTAAATTGGCCATATTCATTCACTTTTACCCATTCCTCAAATCTTGTGTTTAAGGCCCCTGGAAGCATGAAAATCACTTTAAACATCTCATTTTATCTTTAATAGTGATTTTCCAAGTACAAATGTGAATTGTAGTTCAAAGAGGCAACATTTGAAAACGGACCATTTTGTACGTTTCTGAAGCATGTCGTAAGGGGGGGTGGTTATCTCTTTCGTCAAAAATCGGGTGTTTTCGCTTGAACAATAAAGGCCTCCAAATGTTATTTTATTCACTTCCCGTGGAGGAGAAACACTTTTTAAGGCCGCAGAGTGAGTAAATTGGCCATTTTCATTCACTTTTACCCATTCCTCAAATCTCGTGTTTAAGGCCCCTGGAAGCACGAAAATCACTTTAAACATCTCATTTTATCTTTAAAAGTGATTTTCCACGTACAAATGTGAATTGTAGTTCAAAGAGGCAACATTTGAAAACGGACCATTTTTTACGTTTCTGAAGCATGTCGTAAGGGGGGGTGGTTATCTCTTTCGTCAAAAATCGGGTGTTTTCGCTTGAACAATAAAGGCCTACAAATGTTATTTAGTTCACTTCCCGTGGAGGAGAAACACTTTTTAAGGCCGCAGAGTGAGTAAATTGGCCATTTTCATTCACTTTTACCCATTCCTCAAATCTCGTGTTTAAGGCCCCTGGAAGCATGAAAATCACTTTAAACATCTCATTTTATCTTTAAAAATGATTTTCCAAGTACAAATGTGAATTGTAGTTCAAAGAGGCAACATTTGAAAACGGACCATTTTTTACGTTTCTGAAGCATGTCGTAAGGGGGGGTGGTTATCTCTTTCATCAAAAATCGGGCGTTTTTGCTTGAACAATAAAGGCTACAAATGTTATTTAGTTCACTTCCCGTGGAGGAGAAACACTTTTTAAGGCCGCAGAGTGAGTAAATTGGCCATTTTCATTCACTTTTACCCATTCCTCAAATCTCGTGTTTAAGGCCCCTGGAAGCATGAAAATCACTTTAAACATCTCATTTTATCTTTAAAAGTGATTTTCCACGTACAAATGTGAATTGTAGTTCAAAGAGGCAACATTTGAAAACGGACCATTTTTTACGTTTCTGAAGCATGTCGTAAGGGGGGGTGGTTATCTCTTTCATCAGAAATCGGACGTTTTTGATTGAACAATAAAGGCCTCCAAATGTTATTTTATTCACTTCCCGTGGAGGAGAAACACTTTTTAAGGCTGCAGAGTGAGTAAATTGGCCATTTTCATTCACTTTTACCCATTCCTCAAATCTCGTGTTTAAGGCCCCTGGAAGCATGAAAATCACTTTAAACATCTCATTTTATCTTTAAAAGTGATTTTCCACGTACAAACGTGAATTGTAGTTCAAAAAGGCAACATTTGAAAATGGACCATTTTTTTCGTTTCTGAAGCATGTCGTAAGGGGGGGTGGTTATCTCTTTCATCAAAAATCAGACGTTTTTAATTGAACAATAAAGGCCTACAAATGTTATTTAATTCACTTTCTGGGGTGGAGAAAAACTTTTTAAGGCCTCAGAGTGAATAAATTGGCCATTTCCATTCACATTTACCCATTCCTCAAAACTTGTGTTTAGGGCCCCTGGAAGCTTGAAAATCACTTTAAACATCTAATTTTATCTCTAAAAGTGATTATCCACATACAAATGTGAATTGTCGTTTAAAGACGCAACATTTGAAAATGGACCATTTTTTTCGTTTCTGAAGCATGTCGTAAGGGGGGGTGGTTATCTCTTTCACCAAAAAAAAGGCGTTTTTGATTGAACAATAAAGGCCTCCAAATGTTATTTTATTCACTTCCCGTGGAGGAGAAACACTTTTTAAGGCCGCAGAGTGAGTAAATTGGCCATTTTCATTCACTTTTACCCATTCCTCAAATCTCGTGTTTAAGGACCCTGGAAGCATGAAAATCACTTTAAACATCTCATTTTATCTTTAAAAGTGATTTTCCACGTACAAATGTGAATTGTAGTTCAAAGAGGCAACATTTGAAAATGGACCATTTTTTCCTTTCTGAAGCATGTCGTAAGGGGGGGTGGTTATCTCTTTCACCAAAAAAAACGCGTTTTTGATTGAACAATAAAGGCCTCCAAATGTTATTTTATTCACTTCCCGTGGAGGAGAAACACTTTTTAAGGCCGCAGACTGAGTAAATTGGCCATATTCATTCACTTTTACCCATTCCCCAAATCTTGTGTTTAAGGCCCCTGGAAGCATGAAAATCACTTTAAACATCTCCTGTTATCTTTAAAAGTGATTTTCCACGTACAAATGTGAATTGTAGTTCAAAGAGGCAACATTTGAAAACAGACCATTTTTTTAGTTTCTGAAGCATGTCGTAAGGGGGGGTGGTTATCTCTTTCATCAAAAATCGGACGTTTTTGATTGAACAATAATGGCCTCCAAATGTTATTTTATTCACTTCCCGTGGAGGAGAAACACTTTTTAAGGCCGCAGAGTGAGTAAATTGGCCATTTTCATTCACTTTTACCCATTCCTCAAATCTTGTGTTTAAGGCCCCTGGAAGCATGAAAATCACTTTAAACATCTCATTTTATCTTTATAAGTGATTTTCCACGTACAAATGTGAATTGTAGTTCAAAGAGGCAACATTTGAAAACAGACCATTTTTTTAGTTTCTGAAGCATGTTGTAAGGGGGGGTGGTTATCTCTTTCATCAAAAATCGGACGTTTTTGATTGAACAATAAAGGCCTCCAAATGTTATTTTATTCACTTCCCGTGGAGGAGAAACACTTTTTAAGGCCGCAGAGTGAATAAAATGGCCATTTTCATTCACTTTTACCCATTCCTCAAATCTTGTGTTTAGGGCCCCTGGAAGCTTGAAAATCACTTTAAACATCTCATTTTATCTTTAAAAGTGATTTTCCACGTACAAATGTGAATTGTAGTTAAAAGAGGCAACATTTGAAAACGGACCATTTTTTACGTTTCTGAAGCATGTCGTAAGGGGGGGTGGTTATCTCTTTCGTCAAAAATCGGGCGTTTTCGCTTAAACAATAAAGGCCTTCAAATGTTATTTAGTTCACTTCCCGTGGAGGAGAAACACTTTTTAAGGCCGCAGAGTGAGTAAATTGGCCATATTCATTCACTTTTACCCATTCCTCAAATCTTGTGTTTAAGGCCCCTGGAAGCATGAAAATCACTTTAAACATCTCATTTTATCTTTAAAAGTGATTTTCCACGTACAAATGTGAATTGTAGTTCAAAGAGGCAACATTTGAAAACAAACCATTTTTTTAGTTTCTGAAGCATGTTGTAAGGGGGGGTGGTTATCTCTTTCATCAAAAATCGGACGTTTTTGATTGAACAATAAAGGCCTCCAAATGTTATTTTATTCACTTCCCGTGGAGGAGAAACACTTTTTAAGGCCGCAGAGTGAGTAAATTGGCCATTTTCATTCACTTTTACCCATTCCTCAAATCTCGTGTTTAAGGCCCCTGGAAGCACGAAAATCACTTTAAACATCTCATTTTATCTTTAAAAGTGATTTTCCACGTACAAATGTGAATTGTAGTTCAAAGAGGCAACATTTGAAAACGGACCATTTTTTACGTTTCTGAAGCATGTCGTAAGGGGGGGTGGTTATCTCTTTCGTCAAAAATCGGGTGTTTTCGCTTGAACAATAAAGGCCTACAAATGTTATTTAGTTCACTTCCCGTGGAGGAGAAACACTTTTTAAGGCCGCAGAGTGAGTAAATTGGCCATTTTCATTCACTTTTACCCATTCCTCAAATCTCGTGTTTAAGGCCCCTGGAAGCATGAAAATCACTTTAAACATCTCATTTTATCTTTAAAAGTGATTTTCCAAGTACAAATGTGAATTGTAGTTCAAAGAGGCAACATTTGAAAACGGACCATTTTTTACGTTTCTGAAGCATGTCGTAAGGGGGGGTGGTTATCTCTTTCGTCAAAAATCGGGCGTTTTTGCTTGAACAATAAAGGCTACAAATGTTATTTAGTTCACTTCCCGTGGAGGAGAAACACTTTTTAAGGCCGCAGAGTGAGTAAATTGGCCATATTCATTCACTTTTACCCATTCCTCAAATCTTGTGTTTAAGGCCCCTGGAAGCATGAAAATCACTTTAAACATCTCATTTTATCTTTAAAAGTGATTTTCCACGTACAAATGTGAATTGTAGTTCAAAGAGGCAACATTTGAAAACGGACCATTTTTTACGTTTCTGAAGCATGTCGTAAGGGGGGGTGGTTATCTCTTTCATCAAAAATCGGACGTTTTTGATTGAACAATAAAGGCCTCCAAATGTTATTTTATTCACTTCCCGTGGAGGAGAAACACTTTTTAAGGCTGCAGAGTGAGTAAATTGGCCATTTTCATTCACTTTTACCCATTCCTCAAATCTTGTGTTTAAGGCCCCTGGAAGCATGAAAATCACTTTAAACATCTCATTTTATCTTTAAAAGTGATTTTCCACGTACAAATGTGAATTGTAGTTCAAAGAGGCAACATTTGAAAATGGACCATTTTTTTCGTTTCTGAAGCATGTCGTAAGGGGGGGGTGGTTATCTCTTTCATCAAAAATCGGACGTTTTTAATTGAACAATAAAGGCCTACAAATGTTATTTAATTCACTTTCTGGGGTGGAGAAAAACTTTTTAAGGCCTCAGAGTGACTAAATTGGCCATTTCCATTCACATTTACCCATTCCTCAAATCTTGTGTTTAGGGCCCCTGGAAGCTTGAAAATCACTTTAAACATCTAATTTTATCTCTAAAAGTGATTATCCACATACAAATGTGAATTGTCGTTTAAAGACGCAACATTTGAAAATGGACCATTTTTTTCGTTTCTGAAGCATGTCGTAAGGGGGGGTGGTTATCTCTTTCACCAAAAAAAAGGCGTTTTTGATTGAACAATAAAGGCCTCCAAATGTTATTTTATTCACTTCCCGTGGAGGAGAAACACTTTTTAAGGCCGCAGAGTGAGTAAATTGGCCATTTTCATTCACTTTTACCCATTCCTCAAATCTCGTGTTTAAGGACCCTGGAAGCATGAAAATCACTTTAAACATCTCATTTTATCTTTAAAAGTGGTTTTCCACGTACAAATGTGAATTGTAGTTCAAAGAGGCAACATTTGAAAATGGACCATTTTTTCCTTTCAGAAGCATGTCGTAAGGGGGGGTGGTTATCTCTTTCATCAAAAATCGGACATTTTTGATTGAACAATAATGGCCTCCAAATGTTATTTTATTCACTTCCCGTATTGTAGTTCAAAGAGGCAACATTTGAAAACGGACCATTTTTTACGTTTCTGAAGCATGTCGTAAGGGGGGGTGGTTATCTCTTTCACCAAAAAAAAGGCGTTTTTGATTGAACAATAAAGGCCTCCAAATGTTATTTTATTCACTTCCCGTGGAGGAGAAACACTTTTTAAGGCCGCAGACTGAGTAAATTGGCCATATTCATTCACTTTTACCCATTCCCCAAATCTTGTGTTTAAGGCCCCTGGAAGCATGAAAATCACTTTAAACATCTCCTGTTATCTTTAAAAGTGATTTTCCACGTACAAATGTGAATTGTAGTTCAAAGAGGCAACATTTGAAAACAGACCATTTTTTAGTTTCTGAAGCATGTCGTAAGGGGGGGTGGTTATCTCTTTCATCAAAAATCGGACATTTTTGATTGAACAATAATGGCCTCCAAATGTTATTTTATTCACTTCCCGTATTGTAGTTCAAAGAGGCAACATTTGAAAACGGACCATTTTTTACGTTTCTGAAGCATGTCGTAAGGGGGGGTGATTATCTCTTTCGTCAAAAATCGGGCTTTTTTGCTTGAACAATAAAGGCCTACAAATGTTATTTAGTTCACTTCCCGTGGAGGAGAAACACTTTTTAAGGTCGCAGAGTGAGTAAATTGGCCATTTTCATTCACTTTTACCCATTCCTCAAATCTCGTGTTTAAGGACCCTGGAAGCATGAAAATCACTTTAAACATCTCATTTTATCTTTAAAAGTGATTTTCCACGTACAAATGTGAATTGTAGTTCAAAGAGGCAACATTTGAAAATGGACCATTTTTTCCTTTCTGAAGCATGTCGTAAGGGGGGGTGGTTATCTCTTTCACCAAAAAAAACGCGTTTTTGATTGAACAATAAAGGCCTCCAAATGTTATTTTATTCACTTCCCGTGGAGGAGAAACACTTTTTAAGGCCGCAGACTGAGTAAATTGGCCATATTCATTCACTTTTACCCATTCCCCAAATCTTGTGTTTAAGGCCCCTGGAAGCATGAAAATCACTTTAAACATCTCCTGTTATCTTTAAAAGTGATTTTCCACGTACAAATGTGAATTGTAGTTCAAAGAGGCAACATTTGAAAACAGACCATTTTTTTAGTTTCTGAAGCATGTCGTAAGGGGGGGTGGTTATCTCTTTCATCAAAAATCGGACGTTTTTGATTGAACAATAATGGCCTCCAAATGTTATTTTATTCACTTCCCGTGGAGGAGAAACACTTTTTAAGGCCGCAGAGTGAGTAAATTGGCCATTTTCATTCACTTTTACCCATTCCTCAAATCTTGTGTTTAAGGCCCCTGGAAGCATGAAAATCACTTTAAACATCTCATTTTATCTTTAATAGTGATTTTCCACGTACAAATGTGAATTGTAGTTCAAAGAGGCAACATTTGAAAACGGACCATTTTTTACGTTTCTGAAGCATGTCGTAAGGGGGGGTGGTTATCTCTTTCGTCAAAAATCGGGTGTTTTCGCTTGAACTATAAAGGCCTACAAATGTTATTTAGTTCACTTCCCGTGGAGGAGAAACACTTTTTAAGGCCGCAGAGTGAGTAAATTGGCCATTTTCATTCACTTTTACCCATTCCTCAAATCTTGTGTTTAAGGCCCCTGGAAGCATGAAAATCACTTTAAACATCTCATTTTATCTTTATAAGTGATTTTCCACGTACAAATGTGAATTGTAGTTCAAAGAGGCAACATTTGAAAACAGACCATTTTTTTAGTTTCTGAACCATGTTGTAAGGGGGGGTGGTTATCTCTTTCATCAAAAATCGGACGTTTTTGATTGAACAATAAAGGCCTCCAAATGTTATTTTATTCACTTCCCGTGGAGGAGAAACACTTTTTAAGGCCGCAGAGTGAATAAAATGGCCATTTTCATTCACTTTTACCCATTCCTCAAATCTTGTGTTTAGGGCCCCTGGAAGCTTGAAAATCACTTTAAACATCTCATTTTATCTTTAAAAGTGATTTTCCACGTACAAATGTGAATTGTAGTTAAAAGAGGCAACATTTGAAAACGGACCATTTTTTACGTTTCTGAAGCATGTCGTAAGGGGGGGTGGTTATCTCTTTCGTCAAAAATCGGGCGTTTTCGCTTAAACAATAAAGGCCTTCAAATGTTATTTAGTTCACTTCCCGTGGAGGAGAAACACTTTTTAAGGCCGCAGAGTGAGTAAATTGGCCATATTCATTCACTTTTACCCATTCCTCAAATCTTGTGTTTAAGGCCCCTGGAAGCATGAAAATCACTTTAAACATCTCATTTTATCTTTAAAAGTGATTTTCCACGTACAAATGTGAATTGTAGTTCAAAGAGGCAACATTTGAAAACAAACCATTTTTTTAGTTTCTGAAGCATGTTGTAAGGGGGGGTGGTTATCTCTTTCATCAAAAATCGGACGTTTTTGATTGAACAATAAAGGCCTCCAAATGTTATTTTATTCACTTCCCGTGGAGGAGAAACACTTTTTAAGGCCGCAGAGTGAGTAAATTGGCCATTTTCATTCACTTTTACCCATTCCTCAAATCTCGTGTTTAAGGCCCCTGGAAGCACGAAAATCACTTTAAACATCTCATTTTATCTTTAAAAGTGATTTTCCACGTACAAATGTGAATTGTAGTTCAAAGAGGCAACATTTGAAAACGGACCATTTTTTACGTTTCTGAAGCATGTCGTAAGGGGGGGTGGTTATCTCTTTCGTCAAAAATCGGGTGTTTTCGCTTGAACAATAAAGGCCTACAAATGTTATTTAGTTCACTTCCCGTGGAGGAGAAACACTTTTTAAGGCCGCAGAGTGAGTAAATTGGCCATTTTCATTCACTTTTACCCATTCCTCAAATCTCGTGTTTAAGGCCCCTGGAAGCATGAAAATCACTTTAAACATCTCATTTTATCTTTAAAAGTGATTTTCCAAGTACAAATGTGAATTGTAGTTCAAAGAGGCAACATTTGAAAACGGACCATTTTTTACGTTTCTGAAGCATGTCGTAAGGGGGGGTGGTTATCTCTTTCGTCAAAAATCGGGCGTTTTTGCTTGAACAATAAAGGCTACAAATGTTATTTAGTTCACTTCCCGTGGAGGAGAAACACTTTTTAAGGCCGCAGAGTGAGTAAATTGGCCATATTCATTCACTTTTACCCATTCCTCAAATCTTGTGTTTAAGGCCCCTGGAAGCATGAAAATCACTTTAAACATCTCATTTTATCTTTAAAAGTGATTTTCCACGTACAAATGTGAATTGTAGTTCAAAGAGGCAACATTTGAAAACGGACCATTTTTTACGTTTCTGAAGCATGTCGTAAGGGGGGGTGGTTATCTCTTTCATCAAAAATCGGACGTTTTTGATTGAACAATAAAGGCCTCCAAATGTTATTTTATTCACTTCCCGTGGAGGAGAAACACTTTTTAAGGCCTCAGAGTGAATAAATTGGCCATTTCCATTCACATTTACCCATTCCTCAAATCTTGTGTTTAGGGCCCCTGGAAGCTTGAAAATCACTTTAAACATCTAATTTTATCTCTAAAAGTGATTATCCACATACAAATGTGAATTGTCGTTTAAAGACGCAACATTTGAAAATGGACCATTTTTTTCGTTTCTGAAGCATGTCGTAAGGGGGGGTGGTTATCTCTTTCACCAAAAAAAAGGCGTTTTTGATTGAACAATAAAGGCCTCCAAATGTTATTTTATTCACTTCCCGTGGAGGAGAAACACTTTTTAAGGCCGCAGAGTGAGTAAATTGGCCATTTTCATTCACTTTTACCCATTCCTCAAATCTCGTGTTTAAGGACCCTGGAAGCATGAAAATCACTTTAAACATCTCATTTTATCTTTAAAAGTGGTTTTCCACGTACAAATGTGAATTGTAGTTCAAAGAGGCAACATTTGAAAATGGACCATTTTTTCCTTTCAGAAGCATGTCGTAAGGGGGGGTGGTTATCTCTTTCACCAAAAAAAACGCGTTTTTGATTGAACAATAAAGGCCTCCAAATGTTATTTTATTCACTTCCCGTGGAGGATAAACACTTTTTAAGGCCGCAGACTGAGTAAATTGGCCATATTCATTCACTTTTACCCATTCCCCAAATCTTGTGTTTAAGGCCCCTGGAAGCATGAAAATCACTTTAAACATCTCCTGTTATCTTTAAAAGTGATTTTCCACGTACAAATGTGAATTGTAGTTCAAAGAGGCAACATTTGAAAACAGACCATTTTTTAGTTTCTGAAGCATGTCGTAAGGGGGGGTGGTTATCTCTTTCATCAAAAATCGGACGTTTTTGATTGAACAATAATGGCCTCCAAATGTTATTTTATTCACTTCCCGTATTGTAGTTCAAAGAGGCAACATTTGAAAACGGACCATTTTTTACGTTTCTGAAGCATGTCGTAAGGGGGGGTGATTATCTCTTTCGTCAAAAATCGGGCGTTTTTGCTTGAACAATAAAGGCCTCCAAATGTTATTTAGTTCACTTCCCGTGGAGGAGAAACACTTTTTAAGGCCGCAGAGTGAGTAAATTGGCCATATTCATTCACTTTTACCCATTCCTCAAATCTTGTGTTTAAGGCCCCTGGAAGCATGAAAATCACTTTAAACATCTCATTTTATCTTTAATAGTGATTTTCCACGTACAAATGTGAATTGTAGTTCAAAGAGGCAACATTTGAAAACGGACCATTTTTTACGTTTCTGAAGCATGTCGTAAGGGGGGGTGGTTATCTCTTTCGTCAAAAATCGGGCGTTTTCGCTTAAACAATAAAGGCCTACAAATGTTATTTAGTTCACTTCCCGTGGAGGAGAAACACTTTTTAAGGCCGCAGAGTGAGTAAATTGGCCATTTTCATTCACTTTTACCCATTCCTCAAATCTTGTGTTTAAGGCCCCTGGAAGCATGAAAATCACTTTAAACATCTCATTTTATCTTTATAAGTGATTTTCCACGTACAAATGTGAATTGTAGTTCAAAGAGGCAACATTTGAAAACAGACCATTTTTTTAGTTTCTGAAGCATGTTGTAAGGGGGGGTGGTTATCTCTTTCATCAAAAATCGGACGTTTTTGATTGAACAATAAAGGCCTCCAAATGTTATTTTATTCACTTCCCGTGGAGGAGAAACACTTTTTAAGGCCGCAGAGTGAATAAAATGGCCATTTTCATTCACTTTTACCCATTCCTCAAATCTTGTGTTTAGGGCCCCTGGAAGCTTGAAAATCACTTTAAACATCTCATTTTATCTTTAAAAGTGATTTTCCACGTACAAATGTGAATTGTAGTTAAAAGAGGCAACATTTGAAAACGGACCATTTTTTACGTTTCTGAAGCATGTCGTAAGGGGGGGTGGTTATCTCTTTCGTCAAAAATCGGGCGTTTTCGCTTAAACAATAAAGGCCTACAAATGTTATTTAGTTCACTTCCCGTGGAGGAGAAACACTTTTTAAGGCCGCAGAGTGAGTAAATTGGCCATATTCATTCACTTTTACCCATTCCTCAAATCTTGTGTTTAAGGCCCCTGGAAGCATGAAAATCACTTTAAACATCTCATTTTATCTTTAAAAGTGATTTTCCACGTACAAATGTGAATTGTAGTTCAAAGAGGCAACATTTGAAAACGGATCATTTTTTACGTTTCTGAAGCATGTCGTAAGGGGGGGTGGTTATCTCTTTCGTCAAAAATCGGGTGTTTTCGCTTGAACAATAAAGGCCTACAAATGTTATTTAGTTCACTTCCCGTGGAGGAGAAACACTTTTTAAGGCCGCAGAGTGAGTAAATTGGCCATATTCATTCACTTTTACCCATTCCTCAAATCTTGTGTTTAAGGCCCCTGGAAGCATGAAAATCACTTTAAACATCTCATTTTATCTTTAAAAGTGATTTTCCACGTACAAATGTGAATTGTAGTTCAAAGAGGCAACATTTGAAAACAGACCATTTTTTTAGTTTCTGAAGCATGTTGTAAGGGGGGGTGGTTATCCCTTTCATCAAAAATCGGACGTTTTTGATTGAACAATAAAGACCTCCAAATGTTATTTTATTCACTTCCCGTGGAGGAGAAACACTTTTTAAGGCCGCAGAGTGAGTAAATTGGCCATTTTCATTCACTTTTACCCATTCCTCAAATCTCGTGTTTAAGGCCCCTGGAAGCATGAAAATCACTTTAAACATCTCATTTTATCTTTAAAAGTGATTTTCCACGTACAAATGTGAATTGTAGTTCAAAGAGGCAACATTTGAAAACAGACCATTTTTTTAGTTTCTGAAGCATGTTGTAAGGGGGGGTGGTTATCTCTTTCATCAAAAATCGGACGTTTTTGATTGAACAATAAAGGCCTCCAAATGTTATTTTATTCACTTCCCGTGGAGGAGAAACACTTTTTAAGGCCGCAGAGTGAGTAAATTGGCCATTTTCATTCACTTTTACCCATTCCTCAAATCTCGTGTTTAAGGCCCCTGGAAGCACGAAAATCACTTTAAACATCTCATTTTATCTTTAAAAGTGATTTTCCACGTACAAATGTGAATTGTAGTTCAAAGAGGCAACATTTGAAAACGGACCATTTTTTACGTTTCTGAAGCATGTCGTAAGGGGGGGTGATTATCTCTTTCGTCAAAAATCGGGCGTTTTTGCTTGAACAATAAAGGCCTACAAATGTTAATTAGTTCACTTCCCGTGGAGGAGAAACACTTTTTAAGGCCGCAGAGTGAGTAAATTGGCCATATTCATTCACTTTTACCCATTCCTCAAATCTTGTGTTTAAGGCCCCTGGAAGCATGAAAATCACTTTAAACATCTCATTTTATCTTTAATAGTGATTTTCCAAGTACAAATGTGAATTGTAGTTCAAAGAGGCAACATTTGAAAACGGACCATTTTTTACGTTTCTGAAGCATGTCGTAAGGGGGGGTGGTTATCTCTTTCGTCAAAAATCGGGTGTTTTCGCTTGAACAATAAAGGCCTACAAATGTTATTTAGTTCACTTCCCGTGGAGGAGAAACACTTTTTAAGGCCGCAGAGTGAGTAAATTGGCCATTTTCATTCACTTTTACCCATTCCTCAAATCTTGTGTTTAAGGCCCCTGGAAGCATGAAAATCACTTTAAACATCTCATTTTATCTTTATAAGTGATTTTCCACGTACAAATGTGAATTGTAGTTCAAAGAGGCAACATTTGAAAACAGACCATTTTTTTAGTTTCTGAAGCATGTTGTAAGGGGGGGTGGTTATCTCTTTCATCAAAAATCGGACGTTTTTGATTGAACAATAAAGGCCTCCAAATGTTATTTTATTCACTTCCCGTGGAGGAGAAACACTTTTTAAGGCCGCAGAGTGAGTAAATTGGCCATTTTCATTCACTTTTACCCATTCCTCAAATCTCGTGTTTAAGGCCCCTGGAAGCACGAAAATCACTTTAAACATCTCATTTTATCTTTAAAAGTGATTTTCCACGTACAAATGTGAATTGTAGTTCAAAGAGGCAACATTTGAAAACGGACCATTTTTTACGTTTCTGAAGCATGTCGTAAGGGGGGGTGGTTATCTCTTTCGTCAAAAATCGGGTGTTTTCGCTTGAACAATAAAGGCCTACAAATGTTATTTAGTTCACTTCCCGTGGAGGAGAAACACTTTTTAAGGCCGCAGAGTGAGTAAATTGGCCATTTTCATTCACTTTTACCCATTCCTCAAATCTCGTGTTTAAGGCCCCTGGAAGCATGAAAATCACTTTAAACATCTCATTTTATCTTTAAAAATGATTTTCCAAGTACAAATGTGAATTGTAGTTCAAAGAGGCAACATTTGAAAACGGACCATTTTTTACGTTTCTGAAGCATGTCGTAAGGGGGGGTGGTTATCTCTTTCGTCAAAAATCGGGCGTTTTTGCTTGAACAATAAAGGCTACAAATGTTATTTAGTTCACTTCCCGTGGAGGAGAAACACTTTTTAAGGCCGCAGAGTGAGTAAATTGGCCATTTTCATTCACTTTTACCCATTCCTCAAATCTCGTGTTTAAGGCCCCTGGAAGCATGAAAATCACTTTAAACATCTCATTTTATCTTTAAAAGTGATTTTCCACGTACAAATGTGAATTGTAGTTCAAAAAGGCAACATTTGAAAATGGACCATTTTTTTCGTTTCTGAAGCATGTCGTAAGGGGGGGTGGTTATCTCTTTCATCAAAAATCGGACGTTTTTAATTGAACAATAAAGGCCTACAAATGTTATTTAATTCACTTTCTGGGGTGGAGAAAAACTTTTTAAGGCCTCAGAGTGAATAAATTGGCCATTTCCATTCACATTTACCCATTCCTCAAAACTTGTGTTTAGGGCCCCTGGAAGCTTGAAAATCACTTTAAACATCTAATTTTATCTCTAAAAGTGATTATCCACATACAAATGTGAATTGTCGTTTAAAGACGCAACATTTGAAAATGGACCATTTTTTTCGTTTCTGAAGCATGTCGTAAGGGGGGGTGGTTATCTCTTTCACCAAAAAAAAGGCGTTTTTGATTGAACAATAAAGGCCTCCAAATGTTATTTTATTCACTTCCCGTGGAGGAGAAACACTTTTTAAGGCCGCAGAGTGAGTAAATTGGCCATTTTCATTCACTTTTACCCATTCCTCAAATCTCGTGTTTAAGGACCCTGGAAGCATGAAAATCACTTTAAACATCTCATTTTATCTTTAAAAGTGATTTTCCACGTACAAATGTGAATTGTAGTTCAAAGAGGCAACATTTGAAAATGGACCATTTTTTCCTTTCTGAAGCATGTCGTAAGGGGGGGTGGTTATCTCTTTCACCAAAAAAAACGCGTTTTTGATTGAACAATAAAGGCCTCCAAATGTTATTTTATTCACTTCCCGTGGAGGAGAAACACTTTTTAAGGCCGCAGACTGAGTAAATTGGCCATATTCATTCACTTTTACCCATTCCCCAAATCTTGTGTTTAAGGCCCCTGGAAGCATGAAAATCACTTTAAACATCTCCTGTTATCTTTAAAAGTGATTTTCCACGTACAAATGTGAATTGTAGTTCAAAGAGGCAACATTTGAAAACAGACCATTTTTTTAGTTTCTGAAGCATGTCGTAAGGGGGGGGTGGTTATCTCTTTCATCAAAAATCGGACGTTTTTGATTGAACAATAATGGCCTCCAAATGTTATTTTATTCACTTCCCGTGGAGGAGAAACACTTTTTAAGGCCGCAGAGTGAGTAAATTGGCCATTTTCATTCACTTTTACCCATTCCTCAAATCTTGTGTTTAAGGCCCCTGGAAGCATGAAAATCACTTTAAACATCTCATTTTATCTTTAATAGTGATTTTCCACGTACAAATGTGAATTGTAGTTCAAAGAGGCAACATTTGAAAACGGACCATTTTTTACGTTTCTGAAGCATGTCGTAAGGGGGGGTGGTTATCTCTTTCGTCAAAAATCGGGTGTTTTCGCTTGAACTATAAAGGCCTACAAATGTTATTTAGTTCACTTCCCGTGGAGGAGAAACACTTTTTAAGGCCGCAGAGTGAGTAAATTGGCCATTTTCATTCACTTTTACCCATTCCTCAAATCTTGTGTTTAAGGCCCCTGGAAGCATGAAAATCACTTTAAACATCTCATTTTATCTTTATAAGTGATTTTCCACGTACAAATGTGAATTGTAGTTCAAAGAGGCAACATTTGAAAACAGACCATTTTTTTAGTTTCTGAAGCATGTTGTAAGGGGGGGTGGTTATCTCTTTCATCAAAAATCAGACGTTTTTGATTGAACAATAAAGGCCTCCAAATGTTATTTTATTCACTTCCCGTGGAGGAGAAACACTTTTTAAGGCCGCAGAGTGAATAAAATGGCCATTTTCATTCACTTTTACCCATTCCTCAAATCTTGTGTTTAGGGCCCCTGGAAGCTTGAAAATCACTTTAAACGTCTCATTTTATCTTTAAAAGTGATTTTCCACGTACAAATGTGAATTGTAGTTAAAAGAGGCAACATTTGAAAACGGACCATTTTTTACGTTTCTGAAGCATGTCGTAAGGGGGGGTGGTTATCTCTTTCGTCAAAAATCGGGCGTTTTCGCTTAAACAATAAAGGCCTTCAAATGTTATTTAGTTCACTTCCCGTGGAGCAGAAACACTTTTTAAGGCCGCAGAGTGAGTAAATTGGCCATATTCATTCACTTTTACCCATTCCTCAAATCTTGTGTTTAAGGCCCCTGGAAGCATGAAAATCACTTTAAACATCTCATTTTATCTTTAAAAGTGATTTTCCACGTACAAATGTGAATTGTAGTTCAAAGAGGCAACATTTGAAAACAAACCATTTTTTTAGTTTCTGAAGCATGTTGTAAGGGGGGGTGGTTATCTCTTTCATCAAAAATCGGACGTTTTTGATTGAACAATAAAGGCCTCCAAATGTTATTTTATTCACTTCCCGTGGAGGAGAAACACTTTTTAAGGCCGCAGAGTGAGTAAATTGGCCATTTTCATTCACTTTTACCCATTCCTCAAATCTTGTGTTTAAGGCCCCTGGAAGCATGAAAATCACTTTAAACATCTCATTTTATCTTTAATAGTGATTTTCCACGTACAAATGTGAATTGTAGTTCAAAGAGGCAACATTTGAAAACGGACCATTTTTTACGTTTCTGAAGCATGTCGTAAGGGGGGGTGGTTATCTCTTTCGTCAAAAATCGGGTGTTTTCGCTTGAACAATAAAGGCCTACAAATGTTATTTAGTTCACTTCCCGTGGAGGAGAAACACTTTTTAAGGCCGCAGAGTGAGTAAATTGGCCATTTTCATTCACTTTTACCCATTCCTCAAATCTCGTGTTTAAGGCCCCTGGAAGCATGAAAATCACTTTAAACATCTCATTTTATCTTTAAAAGTGATTTTCCAAGTACAAATGTGAATTGTAGTTCAAAGAGGCAACATTTGAAAACGGACCATTTTTTACGTTTCTGAAGCATGTCGTAAGGGGGGGTGGTTATCTCTTTCGTCAAAAATCGGGCGTTTTTGCTTGAACAATAAAGGCTACAAATGTTATTTAGTTCACTTCCCGTGGAGGAGAAACACTTTTTAAGGCCGCAGAGTGAGTAAATTGGCCATATTCATTCACTTTTACCCATTCCTCAAATCTTGTGTTTAAGGCCCCTGGAAGCATGAAAATCACTTTAAACATCTCATTTTATCTTTAAAAGTGATTTTCCACGTACAAATGTGAATTGTAGTTCAAAGAGGCAACATTTGAAAACGGACCATTTTTTACGTTTCTGAAGCATGTCGTAAGGGGGGGTGGTTATCTCTTTCATCAAAAATCGGACGTTTTTGATTGAACAATAAAGGCCTCCAAATGTTATTTTATTCACTTCCCGTGGAGGAGAAACACTTTTTAAGGCTGCAGAGTGAGTAAATTGGCCATTTTCATTCACTTTTACCCATTCCTCAAATCTCGTGTTTAAGGCCCCTGGAAGCATGAAAATCACTTTAAACATCTCATTTTATCTTTAAAAGTGATTTTCCACGTACAAATGTGAATTGTAGTTCAAAGAGGCAACATTTGAAAATGGACCATTTTTTTCGTTTCTGAAGCATGTCGTAAGGGGGGTGGTTATCTCTTTCATCAAAAATCGGACGTTTTTAATTGAACAATAAAGGCCTACAAATGTTATTTAATTCACTTTCTGGGGTGGAGAAAAACTTTTTAAGGCCTCAGAGTGAATAAATTGGCCATTTCCATTCACATTTACCCATTCCTCAAATCTTGTGTTTAGGGCCCCTGGAAGCTTGAAAATCACTTTAAACATCTAATTTTATCTCTAAAAGTGATTATCCACATACAAATGTGAATTGTCGTTTAAAGACGCAACATTTGAAAATGGACCATTTTTTTCGTTTCTGAAGCATGTCGTAAGGGGGGGTGGTTATCTCTTTCACCAAAAAAAAGGCGTTTTTGATTGAACAATAAAGGCCTCCAAATGTTATTTTATTCACTTCCCGTGGAGGAGAAACACTTTTTAAGGCCGCAGAGTGAGTAAATTGGCCATTTTCATTCACTTTTACCCATTCCTCAAATCTCGTGTTTAAGGACCCTGGAAGCATGAAAATCACTTTAAACATCTCATTTTATCTTTAAAAGTGGTTTTCCACGTACAAATGTGAATTGTAGTTCAAAGAGGCAACATTTGAAAATGGACCATTTTTTCCTTTCAGAAGCATGTCGTAAGGGGGGGTGGTTATCTCTTTCATCAAAAATCGGACGTTTTTGATTGAACAATAATGGCCTCCAAATGTTATTTTATTCACTTCCCGTATTGTAGTTCAAAGAGGCAACATTTGAAAACGGACCATTTTTTACGTTTCTGAAGCATGTCGTAAGGGGGGGTGATTATCTCTTTCGTCAAAAATCGGGCGTTTTTGCTTGAACAATAAAGGCCTACAAATGTTATTTAGTTCACTTCCCGTGGAGGAGAAACACTTTTTAAGGCCGCAGAGTGAGTAAATTGGCCATATTCATTCACTTTTACCCATTCCTCAAATCTTGTGTTTAAGGCCCCTGGAAGCATGAAAATCACTTTAAACATCTCATTTTATCTTTAATAGTGATTTTCCACGTACAAATGTGAATTGTAGTTCAAAGAGGCAACATTTGAAAACAGACCATTTTTTTAGTTTCTGAAGCATGTTGTAAGGGGGGGTGGTTATCTCTTTCATCAAAAATCGGACGTTTTTGATTGAACAATAAAGGCCTCCAAATGTTATTTTATTCACTTCCCGTGGAGGAGAAACACTTTTTAAGGCCGCAGAGTGAATAAAATGGCCATTTTCATTCACTTTTACCCATTCCTCAAATCTTGTGTTTAGGGCCCCTGGAAGCTTGAAAATCACTTTAAACATCTCATTTCATCTTTAAAAGTGATTTTCCACGTACAAATGTGAATTGTAGTTAAAAGAGGCAACATTTGAAAACGGACCATTTTTTACGTTTCTGAAGCATGTCGTAAGGGGGGGTGGTTATCTCTTTCGTCAAAAATCGGGCGTTTTCGCTTAAACAATAAAGGCCTACAAATGTTATTTAGTTCACTTCCCGTGGAGGAGAAACACTTTTTAAGGCCGCAGAGTGAGTAAATTGGCCATATTCATTCACTTTTACCCATTCCTCAAATCTTGTGTTTAAGGCCCCTGGAAGCATGAAAATCACTTTAAACATCTCATTTTATCTTTAAAAGTGATTTTCCACGTACAAATGTGAATTGTAGTTCAAAGAGGCAACATTTGAAAACGGATCATTTTTTACGTTTCTGAAGCATGTCGTAAGGGGGGGTGGTTATCTCTTTCGTCAAAAATCGGGTGTTTTCGCTTGAACAATAAAGGCCTACAAATGTTATTTAGTTCACTTCCCGTGGAGGAGAAACACTTTTTAAGGCCGCAGAGTGAGTAAATTGGCCATATTCATTCACTTTTACCCATTCCTCAAATCTTGTGTTTAAGGCCCCTGGAAGCATGAAAATCACTTTAAACATCTCATTTTATCTTTAAAAGTGATTTTCCACGTACAAATGTGAATTGTAGTTCAAAGAGGCAACATTTGAAAACAGACCATTTTTTTAGTTTCTGAAGCATGTTGTAAGGGGGGGTGGTTATCTCTTTCATCAAAAATCGGACGTTTTTGATTGAACAATAAAGACCTCCAAATGTTATTTTATTCACTTCCCGTGGAGGAGAAACACTTTTTAAGGCCGCAGAGTGAGTAAATTGGCCATTTTCATTCACTTTTACCCATTCCTCAAATCTCGTGTTTAAGGCCCCTGGAAGCATGAAAATCACTTTAAACATCTCATTTTATCTGTAAAAGTGATTTTCCACGTACAAATGTGAATTGTAGTTCAAAGAGGCAACATTTGAAAACAGACCATTTTTTTAGTTTCTGAAGCATGTTGTAAGGGGGGGTGGTTATCTCTTTCATCAAAAATCGGACGTTTTTGATTGAACAATAAAGGCCTCCAAATGTTATTTTATTCACTTCCCGTGGAGGAGAAACACTTTTTAAGGCCGCAGAGTGAGTAAATTGGCCATTTTCATTCACTTTTACCCATTCCTCAAATCTCGTGTTTAAGGCCCCTGGAAGCACGAAAATCACTTTAAACATCTCATTTTATCTTTAAAAGTGATTTTCCACGTACAAATGTGAATTGTAGTTCAAAAAGGCAACATTTGAAAACAGACCATTTTTTTGGTTTCTGAAGCATGTCGTAAGGGGGGGTGGTTATCTCTTTCATCAAAAATCGGACGTTTTTAATTGAACAATAAAGGCCTACAAATGTTATTTAATTCACTTTCTGGGGTGGAGAAAAACTTTTTAAGGCCTCAGAGTGAATAAATTGGCCATTTTCATTCACTTTTACCCATTCCTCAAATCTTGTGTTTAGGGCCCCTGGAAGCTTGAAAATCACTTTAAACATCTCATTTTATCTTTAAAAGTGATTTACCACGTACAAATGACAATTGTAGTTTAAAGAGGCAACATTTGAAAACGGACCATTTTTTACGTTTCTGAAGCATGTCGTAAGGGGGGGTGATTATCTCTTTCGTCAAAAATCCGGCGTTTTTGCTTGAACAATAAAGGCCTACAAATGTTATTTAGTTCACTTCCCGTGGAGGAGAAACACTTTTTAAGGCCGCAGAGTGAGTAAATTGGCCATTTTCATTCACTTTTACCCATTCCTCAAATCTCGTGTTTAAGGCCCCTGGAAGCATGAAAATCACCTTAAACATCTCATTTTATCTGTAAAAGTGATTTTCCACGTACAAATGTGAATTGTAGTTCAAAGAGGCAACATTTGAAAACGGACCATTTTTTACGTTTCTGAAGCTTGTCGTAAGGGGGGGTGCTTATCTCTTTCGTCAAAATCGGGCGTTTTCGCTTGAACAATAAAGGCCTACAAATGTTATTTAGTTCACTTCCCGTGGAGGAGAAACACTTTTTAAGGCCGCAGACTGAGTAAATTGGCCATATTCATTCACTTTTACCCATTCCTCAAATCTTGTGTTTAAGGCCCCTGGAAGCATGAAAATCACTTTAAACATCTCATTTTATTTTTAATAGTGATTTTCCACGTACAAATGTGAATTGTAGTTCAAAGAGGCATCATTTGAAAACGGACCATTTTTTACGTTTCTGAAGCATGTCGTAAGGGGGGGTGGTTATCTCTTTCGTCAAAAATCGCGTGTTTTCGCTTGAACAATAAAGGCCTACAAATGTTATTTTATTCACTTCCCGTGGAGGAGAAACACTTTTTAAGGCCGCAGAGTGAGTAAATTGGCCAATTTCATTCACTTTTACCCATTCCTCAAATCTTGTGTTTAAGGCCCCTGGAAGCATGAAAATCACTTTAAACATCTCATTTTATCTTTAATAGTGATTTTCCACGTACAAATGTGAATTGTAGTTCAAAGAGGCAACATTTGAAAACGGACCATTTTTTACGTTTCTGAAGCATGTCGTAAGGGGGGGTGGTTATCTCTTTCGTCAAAAATCGGGTGTTTTCGCTTGAACAATAAAGGCCTACAAATGTTATTTAGTTCACTTCCCGTGGAGGAGAAACACTTTTTAAGGCCGCAGAGTGAGTAAATTGGCCATTTTCATTCACTTTTACCCATTCCTCAAATCTTGTGTTTAAGGCCCCTGGAAGCATGAAAATCACTTTAAACATCTCATTTTATCTTTATAAGTGATTTTCCACGTACAAATGTGAATTGTAGTTCAAAGAGGCAACATTTGAAAACAGACCATTTTTTTAGTTTCTGAAGCATGTTGTAAGGGGGGGTGGTTATCTCTTTCATCAAAAATCGGACGTTTTTGATTGAACAATAAAGGCCTCCAAATGTTATTTTATTCACTTCCCGTGGAGGAGAAACACTTTTTAAGGCCGCAGAGTGAATAAAATGGCCATTTTCATTCACTTTTACCCATTCCTCAAATCTTGTGTTTAGGGCCCCTGGAAGCTTGAAAATCACTTTAAACATCTCATTTTATCTTTAAAAGTGATTTTCCACGTACAAATGTGAATTGTAGTTAAAAGAGGCAACATTTGAAAACGGACCATTTTTTACGTTTCTGAAGCATGTCGTAAGGGGGGGTGGTTATCTCTTTCGTCAAAAATCGGGCGTTTTCGCTTAAACAATAAAGGCCTACAAATGTTATTTAGTTCACTTCCCGTGGAGGAGAAACACTTTTTAAGGCCGCAGAGTGAGTAAATTGGCCATTTTCATTCACTTTTACCCATTCCTCAAATCTCCTGTTTAAGGCCCCTGGAAGCACGAAAATCACTTTAAACATCTCATTTTATCTTTAAAAGTGATTTTCCACGTACAAATGTGAATTGTAGTTCAAAAAGGCAACATTTGAAAACAGACCATTTTTTTGGTTTCTGAAGCATGTCGTAAGGGGGGGTGGTTATCTCTTTCATCAAAAATCGGACGTTTTTAATTGAACAATAAAGGCCTACAAATGTTATTTAATTCACTTTCTGGGGTGGAGAAAAACTTTTTAAGGCCTCAGAGTGAATAAATTGGCCATTTTCATTCACTTTTACCCATTCCTCAAATCTTGTGTTTAGGGCCCCTGGAAGCTTGAAAATCACTTTAAACATCTCATTTTATCTTTAAAAGTGATTTACCACGTACAAATGTCAATTGTAGTTAAAAGAGGCAACATTTGAAAACGGACCATTTTTTACGTTTCTGAAGCATGTCGTAAGGGGGGGTGATTATCTCTTTCGTCAAAAATCCGGCGTTTTTGCTTGAACAATAAAGGCCTACAAATGTTATTTAGTTCACTTCCCGTGGAGGAGAAACACTTTTTAAGGCCGCAGAGTGAGTAAATTGGCCATTTTCATTCACTTTTACCCATTCCTCCAATCTCGTGTTTAAGGCCCCTGGAAGCATGAAAATCACCTTAAACATCTCATTTTATCTGTAAAAGTGATTTTCCACGTACAAATGTGAATTGTAGTTCAAAGAGGCAACATTTGAAAACGGACCATTTTTTACGTTTCTGAAGCATGTCGTAAGGGGGGGTGGTTATCTCTTTCATCAAAAATCGGACGTTTTTGATTGAACAATAAAGGCCTCCAAATGTTATTTTATTCACTTCCCGTGGAGGAGAAACACTTTTTAAGGCCGCAGAGTGAATAAAATGGCCATTTTCATTCACTTTTACCCATTCCTCCAATCTCGTGTTTAAGGCCCCTGGAAGCATGAAAATCACCTTAAACATCTCATTTTAT
Source organism: Triturus cristatus (assembly GCF_964204655.1). Lineage (NCBI taxonomy): Eukaryota > Metazoa > Chordata > Amphibia > Caudata > Salamandridae > Triturus > Triturus cristatus. Next base: position 1,220,508,681 of record NC_140590.1, on the reverse strand, counting down.
CTGTAAAAGTGATTTTCCACGTACAAATGTGAATTGTAGTTCAAAGAGGCAACATTTGAAAACGGACCATTTTTTACGTTTCTGAAGCATGTCGTAAGGGGGGGTGGTTATCTCTTTCGTCAAAAATCGGGTGTTTTCGCTTGAACAATAAAGGCCTACAAATGTTATTTAGTTCACTTCCCGTGGAGGAGAAACACTTTTTAAGGCCGCAGAGTGAGTAAATTGGCCATTTTCATTCACTTTTACCCATTCCTCAAATCTTGTGTTTAAGGCCCCTGGAAGCATGAAAATCACTTTAAACATCTCATTTTATCTTTATAAGTGATTTTCCACGTACAAATGTGAATTGTAGTTCAAAGAGGCAACATTTGAAAACAGACCATTTTTTTAGTTTCTGAAGCATGTTGTAAGGGGGGGTGGTTATCTCTTTCATCAAAAATCGGACGTTTTTGATTGAACAATAAAGGCCTCCAAATGTTATTTTATTCACTTCCCGTGGAGGAGAAACACTTTTTAAGGCCGCAGAGTGAATAAAATGGCCATTTTCATTCACTTTTACCCATTCCTCAAATCTTGTGTTTAGGGCCCCTGGAAGCTTGAAAATCACTTTAAACATCTCATTTTATCTTTAAAAGTGATTTTCCACGTACAAATGTGAATTGTAGTTAAAAGAGGCAACATTTGAAAACGGACCATTTTTTACGTTTCTGAAGCATGTCGTAAGGGGGGGTGGTTATCTCTTTCGTCAAAAATCGGGCGTTTTCGCTTAAACAATAAAGGCCTACAAATGTTATTTTATTCACTTCCCGTGGAGGAGAAACACTTTTTAAGGCCGCAGAGTGAGTAAATTGGCCATTTTCATTCACTTTTACCCATTCCTCAAATCTCGTGTTTAAGGCCCCTGGAAGCATGAAAATCACTTTAAACATCTCATTTTATCTTTAAAAGTGATTTTCCACGTGCAAATGTGATTTGTAGTTCAAAGAGGCAACATTTGAAAACAGACCATTTTTTTGGTTTCTGAAGCATGTCGTAAGGGGGGGTGGTTATCTCTTTCATCAAAAATCAGACGTTTTTAATTGAACAATAAAGGCCTACAAATGTTATTTAATTCACTTTCTGGGGTGGAGAAAAACTTTTTAAGGCCTCAGAGTGAATAAATTGGCCATTTTCATTCACTTTTACCCATTCCTCAAATCTTGTGTTTAGGGCCCCTGGAAGCTTGAAAATCACTTTAAACATCTCATTTTATCTTTAAAAGTGATTTACCACGTACAAATGACAATTGTAGTTAAAAGAGGCAACATTTGAAAACGGACCATTTTTTACGTTTCTGAAGCATGTCGTAAGGGGGGGTGATTATCTCTTTCGTCAAAAATCCGGCGTTTTTGCTTGAACAATAAAGGCCTACAAATGTTATTTAGTTCACTTCCCGTGGAGGAGAAACACTTTTTAAGGCCGCAGAGTGAGTAAATTGGCCATTTTCATTCACTTTTACCCATTCCTCAAATCTCGTGTTTAAGGCCCCTGGAAGCATGAAAATCACCTTAAACATCTCATTTTATCTGTAAAAGTGATTTTCCACGTACAAATGTGAATTGTAGTTCAAAGAGGCAACATTTGAAAACGGACCATTTTTTACGTTTCTGAAGCATGTCGTAAGGGGGGGTGGTTATCTCTTTCGTCAAAAATCGCGTGTTTTCGCTTGAACAATAAAGGCCTACAAATGTTATTTAGTTCACTTCCCGTGGAGGAGAAACACTTTTTAAGGCCGCAGAGTGAGTAAATTGGCCATTTTCATTCACTTTGACCCATTCCTCAAATCTCGTGTTTAAGGCCCCTGGAAGCATGAAAATCACTTTAAACATCTCATTTTATCTTTAATAGTGATTTTCCACGTACAAATGTGAATTGTAGTTCAAAGAGGCAACATTTGAAAACGGACCATTTTTTACGTTTCTGAAGCATGTCGTAAGGGGGGGTGGTTATCTCTTTCGTCAAAAATCGGGTGTTTTCGCTTGAACAATAAAGGCCTACAAATGTTATTTAGTTCACTTCCCGTGGAGGAGAAACACTTTTTAAGGCCGCAGAGTGAGTAAATTGGCCATTTTCATTCACTTTTACCCATTCCTCAAATCTTGTGTTTAAGGCCCTTGGAAGCATGAAAATCACTTTAAACATCTCATTTTATCTTTATAAGTGATTTTCCACGTACAAATGTGAATTGTAGTTCAAAGAGGCAACATTTGAAAATAGACCATTTTTTTAGTTTCTGAAGCATGTTGTAAGGGGGGGTGGTTATCTCTTTCATCAAAAATCGGACGTTTTTGATTGAACAATAAAGGCCTCCAAATGTTATTTTATTCACTTCCCGTGGAGGAGAAACACTTTTTAAGGCCGCAGAGTGAATAAAATGGCCATTTTCATTCACTTTACCCATTCCTCAAATCTTGTGTTTAGGGCCCCTGGAAGCTTGAAAATCACTTTAAACATCTCATTTTATCTTTAAAAGTGATTTTCCACGTACAAATGTGAATTGTAGTTCAAAGAGGCAACATTTGAAAACAGACCATTTTTTTAGTTTCTGAAGCATGTCGTAAGGGGGGGTGGTTATCTCTTTCATCAAAAATCGAACGTTTTTAATTGAACAGTAAAGGCCTACAAATGTTATTTAATTCACTTTCTGGGCTGGAGTAAAACTTTTTAAGGCCTCAGAGTGAATAAATTGGCCATTTTCATTCACTTTTACCCATTCCTCAAATCTTGTGTTTAGGGCCCCTGGAAGCTTGACAATCACTTTAAACATCTCATTTTATCTTTAAAAGTGATTTTCCACATACAAATGTGAATTGTAGTTAAAAGAGGCAACATTTGAACACGGACCATTTTTTACGTTTCTGAAGCATGTCGTAAGGGGGGGTGGTTATCCCTTTCGTCAAATATTGGGCGTTTTCGCTTAAACAATAAAGGCCTACAAATGTTATTTAGTTCACTTCCCGTGGAGGAAAAACACTTTTTAAGGCTGCAGAGTGAGTAAATTGGCCATATTCATTCACTTTTACCCATTCCTCAAATCTTGTGTTTAAGGCCCCTGGAAGCATGAAAATCACTTTAAACATCTCATTTTATCTTTAAAAGTGATTTTCCACGTACAAATGTGAATTGTAGTTCAAAGAGGCAACATTTGAAAACAGACCATTTTTTTAGTTTCTGAAGCATGTCGTAAGGGGGGGTGGTTATCTCTTTCATCAAAAATCGGACGTTTTTGATTGAACAATAAAGGCCTACAAATGTTATTTAATTCACTTTCTGGGGTGGAGAAAAACTTTTTAAGGCCTCAGAGTGAATAAATTGGCCATTTTCATTCACATTTACCCATTCCTCAAATCTTGTGTTTAGGGCCCCTGGAAGCTTGAAAATCACTTTAAACATCTCATTTTATCTTTAAAAGTGATTTACCACGTACAAATGTCAATTGTAGTTAAAAGAGGCAACATTTGAAAACGGACCATTTTTTACGTTTCTGAAGCATGTCGTAAGGGGGGGTGGTTATCTCTTTCATCAAAAATCGAACGTTTTTAATTGAACAGTAAAGGCCTACAAATGTTATTTAATTCACTTTCTGGGCTGGAGTAAAACTTTTTAAGGCCTCAGAGTGAATAAATTGGCCATTTTCATTCACTTTTACCCATTCCTCAAATCTTGTGTTTAGGGCCCCTGGAAGCTTGACAATCACTTTAAACATCTCATTTTATCTTTAAAAGTGATTTTCCACATACAAATGTGAATTGTAGTTAAAAGAGGCAACATTTGAACACGGACCATTTTTTACGTTTCTGAAGCATGTCGTAAGGGGGGGTGGTTATCCCTTTCGTCAAACATTGGGCGTTTTCGCTTGAACAATAAAGGCCTACAAATGTTATTTAGTTCACTTCCCGTGGAGGAAAAACACTTTTTAAGGCCGCAGAGTGAGTAAATTGGCCATATTCTTTCACTTTTACCCATTCCTCAAATCTTGTGTTTAAGGCCCCTGGAAGCATGAAAATCACTTTAAACATCTCATTTTATCTTTAAAAGTGATTTTCCACGTACAAATGTGAATTGTAGTTCAAAGAGGCAACATTTGAAAACAGACCATTTTTTTAGTTTCTGAAGCATGTCGTAAGGGGGGGTGGTTATCTCTTTCATCAAAAATCGGACGTTTTTGATTGAACAATAAAGGCCTACAAATGTTATTTAATTCACTTTCTGGGGTGGAGAAAAACTTTTTAAGGCCTCAGAGTGAATAAATTGGCCATTTTCATTCACATTTACCCATTCCTCAAATCTTGTGTTTAGGGCCCCTGGAAGCTTGAAAATCACTTTAAACATCTCATTTTATCTTTAAAAGTGATTTACCACGTACAAATGTCAATTGTAGTTAAAAGAGGCAACATTTGAAAACGGACCATTTTTTACGTTTCTGAAGCATGTCGTAAGGGGGGGTGATTATCTCTTTCGTCAAAAATCCGGCGTTTTTGCTTGAACAATAAAGGCCTACAAATGGTATTTAGTTCACTTCCCGTGGAGGAGAAACACTTTTTAAGGCCGCAGAGTGAGTAAATTGGCCATTTTCATTTACATTTACCCATTCCTCAAATCTTGTGTTTAGGGCCCCTGGAAGCTTGAAAATCACTTTAAACATCTAATTTTATCTCTAAAAGTGATTATCCACGTACAAATGTGAATTGTCGTTTAAAGACGCAACATTTGAAAATGGACCATTTTTTTCGTTTCTGAAGCATGTCGTGAGGGGGGTGGTTATCTCTTTCACCAAGAAAAAGGCGTTTTTGATTGAACAATAAAGGCCTCCAAATGTTATTTTATTCACTTCCCGTGGAGGAGAAACACTTTTTAAGGCCGCAGACTGAGTAAATTGGCCATATTCATTCACTTTTACCCATTCCTCAAATCTCGTGTTTAAGGCCACTGGAAGCATGAAAATCACTTTAAACATCTCCTGTTATCTTTAAAAGTGATTTTCCACGTACAAATGTGAATTGTAGTTCAAAGAGGCAACATTTGAAAACAGACCATTTTTTTAGTTTCTGAAGCATGTCGTAAGGGGGGGTGGTTATCTCTTTCATCAAAAATCGGACGTTTTTGATTGAACAATAATGGCCTCCAAATGTTATTTAGTTCACTTCCCGTGGAGGAGAAACACTTTTTAAGGCCGCAGAGTGAGTAAATTGGCCATATTCATTCACTTTTACCCATTCCTCAAATCTTGTGTTTAAGGCCCCTGGAAGCATGAAAATCACTTTAAACATCTCATTTTATCTTTAAAAGTGATTTTCCACGTACAAATGTGAATTGTAGTTCAAAGAGGCAACATTTGAAAATGGACCATTTTTTCCTTTCGGAAGCATGTCGTAAGGGGGGGTGGTTATCTCTTTCACCAAAAAAAACGTGTTTTTGATTGAACAATAAAGGCCTCCAAATGTTATTTTATTCACTTCCCGTGGAGGAGAAACACTTTTTAAGGCCGCAGACTGAGTAAATTGGCCATATTCATTCACTTTTACCCATTCCCCAAATCTTGTGTTTAAGGCCCCTGGAAGCATGAAAATCACTTTAAACATCTCCTGTTATCTTTAAAAGTGATTTTCCACGTACAAATGTGAATTGTAGTTCAAAGAGGCAACATTTGAAAACAGACCATTTTTTTAGTTTCTGAAGCATGTCGTAAGGGGGGGTGGTTATCTCTTTCATCAAAAATCGGACGTTTTTGATTGAACAATAATGGCCTCCAAATGTTATTTTATTCACTTCCCGTGGAGGAGAAACACTTTTTAAGGCCGCAGAGTGAGTAAATTGGCCAGTTTCATTCACTTTTACCCATTCCTCAAATCTCGTGTTTAAGGCCCCTGGAAGCATGAAAATCACTTTAAATATCTCATTTTATCTTTAAAAGTGATTTTCCACGTACAAATGTGAATTGTAGTTCAAAGAGGCAACATTTGAAAACGGACCATTTTTTACGTTTCTGAAGCATGTCGTAAGGGGGGGTGATTATCTCTTTCGTCAAAAATCGGGCGTTTTTGCTTGAACAATAAAGGCCTACAAATGTTAATTAGTTCACTTCCCGTGGAGGAGAAACACTTTTTAAGGCCGCAGAGTGAGTAAATTGGCCATATTCATTCACTTTTACCCATTCCTCAAATCTTGTGTTTAAGGCCCCTGGAAGCATGAAAATCACTTTAAACATCTCATTTTATCTTTAATAGTGATTTTCCACGTACAAATGTGAATTGTAGTTCAAAGAGGCAACATTTGAAAATGGACCATTTTTTACGTTTCTGAAGCATGTCGTAAGGGGGGGTGGTTATCTCTTTCGTCAAAAATCGGGTGTTTTCGCTTGAACAATAAAGGCCTACAATTGTTAATTAGTTCACTTCCCGTGGAGGAGAAACACTTTTTAAGGCCGCAGAGTGAGTAAATTGGCCATTTTCATTCACTTTTACCCATTCCTCAAATCTCGTGTTTAAGGCCCCTGGAAGCACGAAAATCACTTTAAACATCTCATTTTATCTTTAAAAGTGATTTTCCACGTACAAATGTGAATTGTAGTTCAAAAAGGCAACATTTGAAAACAGACCATTTTTTTGGTTTCTGAAGCATGTCGTAAGGGGGGGGTGGTTATCTCTTTCATCAAAAATCGGACGTTTTTAATTGAACAATAAAGGCCTACAAATGTTATTTAATTCACTTTCTGGGGTGGAGAAAAACTTTTTAAGGCCTCAGAGTGAATAAATTGGCCATTTTCATTCACTTTTACCCATTCCTCAAATCTTGTGTTTAGGGCCCCTGGAAGCTTGAAAATCACTTTAAACATCTCATTTTATCTTTAAAAGTGATTTACCACGTACAAATGTCAATTGTAGTTAAAAGAGGCAACATTTGAAAACGGACCATTTTTTACGTTTCTGAAGCATGTCGTAAGGGGGGGTGATTATCTCTTTCGTCAAAAATCCGGCGTTTTTGCTTGAACAATAAAGGCCTACAAATGTTATTTAGTTCACTTCCCGTGGAGGAGAAACACTTTTTAAGGCCGCAGAGTGAGTAAATTGGCCATTTTCATTCACTTTTACCCATTCCTCAAATCTCGTGTTTAAGGCCCCTGGAAGCATGAAAATCACCTTAAACATCTCATTTTATCTGTAAAAGTGATTTTCCACGTACAAATGTGAATTGTAGTTCAAAGAGGCAACATTTGAAAACGGACCATTTTTTACGTTTCTGAAGCTTGTCGTAAGGGGGGGTGCTTATCTCTTTCGTCAAAATCGGGCGTTTTCGCTTGAACAATAAAGGCCTACAAATGTTATTTAGTTCACTTCCCGTGGAGGAGAAACACTTTTTAAGGCCGCAGAGTGAGTAAATTGGCCATATTCATTCACTTTTACCCATTCCTCAAATCTTGTGTTTAAGGCCCCTGGAAGCATGAAAATCACTTTAAACATCTCATTTTATCTTTAATAGTGATTTTCCACGTACAAATGTGAATTGTAGTTCAAAGAGGCAACATTTGAAAACGGACCATTTTTTACGTTTCTGAAGCATGTCGTAAGGGGGGTGGTTATCTCTTTCGTCAAAAATCGGGTGTTTTCGCTTGAACAATAAAGGCCTACAAATGTTATTTAGTTCACTTCCCGTGGAGGAGAAACACTTTTTAAGGCCGCAGAGTGAGTAAATTGGCCATTTTCATTCACTTTTACCCATTCCTCAAATCTTGTGTTTAAGGCCCCTGGAAGCATGAAAATCACTTTAAACATCTCATTTTATCTTTATAAGTGATTTTCCACGTACAAATGTGAATTGTAGTTCAAAGAGGCAACATTTGAAAACAGACCATTTTTTTAGTTTCTGAAGCATGTTGTAAGGGGGGGTGGTTATCTCTTTCATCAAAAATCGGACGTTTTTGATTGAACAATAAAGGCCTCCAAATGTTATTTTATTCACTTCCCGTGGAGGAGAAACACTTTTTAAGGCCGCAGAGTGAATAAAATGGCCATTTTCATTCACTTTTACCCATTCCTCAAATCTTGTGTTTAGGGCCCCTGGAACCTTGAAAATCACTTTAAACATCTCATTTTATCTTTAAAAGTGATTTTCCACGTACAAATGTGAATTGTAGTTAAAAGAGGCAACATTTGAAAACGGACCATTTTTTACGTTTCTGAAGCATGTCGTAAGGGGGGGTGGTTATCTCTTTCGTCAAAAATCGGGTGTTTTCGCTTAAACAATAAAGGCCTACAAATGTTATTTTATTCACTTCCCGTGGAGGAGAAACACTTTTTAAGGCCGCAGAGTGAGTAAATTGGCCATTTTCATTCACTTTTACCCATTCCTCAAATCTCGTGTTTAAGGCCCCTGGAAGCATGAAAATCACTTTAAACATCTCATTTTATCTTTAAAAGTGATTTTCCACGTACAAATGTGAATTGTAGTTCAAAGAGGCAACATTTGAAAACAGACCATTTTTTTGGTTTCTGAAGCATGTCGTAAGGGGGGGTGGTTATCTCTTTCATCAAAAATCGGACGTTTTTAATTGAACAATAAAGGCCTACAAATGTTATTTAATTCACTTTCTGGGGTGGAGAAAAACTTTTTAAGGCCTCAGAGTGAATAAATTGGCCATTTTCATTCACTTTTACCCATTCCTCAAATCTTGTGTTTAGGGCCCCTGGAAGCTTGAAAATCACTTTAAACATCTCATTTTATCTTTAAAAGTGATTTACCACGTACAAATGACAATTGTAGTTAAAAGAGGCAACATTTGAAAACGGACCATTTTTTACGTTTCTGAAGCATGTCGTAAGGGGGGGTGATTATCTCTTTCGTCAAAAATCCGGCGTTTTTGCTTGAACAATAAAGGCCTACAAATGTTATTTAGTTCACTTCCCGTGGAGGAGAAACACTTTTTAAGGCCGCAGAGTGAGTAAATTGGCCATTTTCATTCACTTTTACCCATTCCTCAAATCTCGTGTTTAAGGCCCCTGGAAGCATGAAAATCACCTTAAACATCTCATTTTATCTGTAAAAGTGATTTTCCACGTACAAATGTGAATTGTAGTTCAAAGAGGCAACATTTGAAAACGGACCATTTTTTACGTTTCTGAAGCATGTCGTAAGGGGGGGTGGTTATCTCTTTCGTCAAAAATCGCGTGTTTTCGCTTGAACAATAAAGGCCTACAAATGTTATTTAGTTCACTTCCCGTGGAGGAGAAACACTTTTTAAGGCCGCAGAGTGAGTAAATTGGCCATTTTCATTCACTTTTACCCATTCCTCAAATCTCGTGTTTAAGGCCCCTGGAAGCATGAAAATCACTTTAAACATCTCATTTTATCTTTAAAAGTGATTTTCCACGTACAAATGTGAATTGTAGTTCAAAGAGGCAACATTTGAAAACAGACCATTTTTTTGGTTTCTGAAGCATGTCGTAAGGGGGGGTGGTTATCTCTTTCATCAAAAATCGGACGTTTTTAATTGAACAATAAAGGCCTACAAATGTTATTTAATTCACTTTCTGGGGTGGAGAAAAACTTTTTAAGGCCTCAGAGTGAATAAATTGGCCATTTTCATTCACTTTTACCCATTCCTCAAATCTTGTGTTTAGGGCCCCTGGAAGCTTGAAAATCACTTTAAACATCTCATTTTATCTTTAAAAGTGATTTACCACGTACAAATGACAATTGTAGTTAAAAGAGGCAACATTTGAAAACGGACCATTTTTTACGTTTCTGAAGCATGTCGTAAGGGGGGGTGATTATCTCTTTCGTCAAAAATCCGGCGTTTTTGCTTGAACAATAAAGGCCTACAAATGTTATTTAGTTCACTTCCCGTGGAGGAGAAACACTTTTTAAGGCCGCAGAGTGAGTAAATTGGCCATTTTCATTCACTTTTACCCATTCCTCAAATCTCGTGTTTAAGGCCCCTGGAAGCATGAAAATCACCTTAAACATCTCATTTTATCTGTAAAAGTGATTTTCCACGTACAAATGTGAATTGTAGTTCAAAGAGGCAACATTTGAAAACGGACCATTTTTTACGTTTCTGAAGCATGTCGTAAGGGGGGGTGGTTATCTCTTTCGTCAAAAATCGCGTGTTTTCGCTTGAACAATAAAGGCCTACAAATGTTATTTAGTTCACTTCCCGTGGAGGAGAAACACTTTTTAAGGCCGCAGAGTGAGTAAATTGGCCATTTTCATTCACTTTTACCCATTCCTCAAATCTCGTGTTTAAGGCCCCTGGAAGCATGAAAATCACTTTAAACATCTCATTTTATCTTTAATAGTGATTTTCCACGTACAAATGTGAATTGTAGTTCAAAGAGGCAACATTTGAAAACGGACCATTTTTTACGTTTCTGAAGCATGTCGTAAGGGGGGGTGGTTATCTCTTTCGTCAAAAATCGGGTGTTTTCGCTTGAACAATAAAGTCCTCCAAATGTTATTTTATTCACTTCCCGTGGAGGAGAAACACTTTTTAAGGCCGCAGAGTGAATAAAATGGCCATTTTCATTCACTTTTACCCATTCCTCAAATCTTGTGTTTAGGGCCCCTGGAAGCTTGAAAATCACTTTAAACATCTCATTTTATCTTTAAAAGTGATTTTCCACGTACAAATGTGAATTGTAGTTCAAAGAGGCAACATTTGAAAACAGACCATTTTTTTAGTTTCTGAAGCATGTCGTAAGGGGGGGTGGTTATCTCTTTCATCAAAAATCGAACGTTTTTAATTGAACAGTAAAGGCCTACAAATGTTATTTAATTCACTTTCTGGGCTGGAGTAAAACTTTTTAAGGCCTCAGAGTGAACAAATTGGCCATTTTCATTCACTTTTACCCATTCCTCAAATCTTGTGTTTAGGGCCCCTGGAAGCTTGACAATCACTTTAAACATCTCATTTTATCTTTAAAAGTGATTTTCCACGTACAAATGTGAATTGTAGTTAAAAGAGGCAACATTTGAAAACGGATCATTTTTTACGTTTCTGAAGCATGTCGTAAGGGGGGGTGGTTATCTCTTTCGTCAAAAATCGGGCGTTTTTGCTTGAACAATAAAGGCCTACAAATGTTATTTTATTCACTTCCCGTGGAGGAGAAACACTTTTTAAGGCCGCAGAGTGAATAAAATGGCCATTTTCATTCACTTTTACCCATTCCTCCAATCTCGTGTTTAAGGCCCCTGGAAGCATGAAAATCACCTTAAACATCTCATTTTATCTGTAAAAGTGATTTTCCACGTACAAATGTGAATTGTAGTTCAAAGAGGCAACATTTGAAAACGGACCATTTTTTACGTTTCTGAAGCATGTCGTAAGGGGGGGTGGTTATCTCTTTCGTCAAAAATCGGGTGTTTTCGCTTGAACAATAAAGGCCTACAAATGTTATTTAGTTCACTTCCCGTGGAGGAGAAACACTTTTTAAGGCCGCAGAGTGAGTAAATTGGCCATTTTCATTCACTTTTACCCATTCCTCAAATCTTGTGTTTAAGGCCCCTGGAAGCATGAAAATCACTTTAAACATCTCATTTTATCTTTATAAGTGATTTTCCACGTACAAATGTGAATTGTAGTTCAAAGAGGCAACATTTGAAAACAGACCATTTTTTTAGTTTCTGAAGCATGTTGTAAGGGGGGGTGGTTATCTCTTTCATCAAAAATCGGACGTTTTTGATTGAACAATAAAGGCCTCCAAATGTTATTTTATTCACTTCCCGTGGAGGAGAAACACTTTTTAAGGCCGCAGAGTGAATAAAATGGCCATTTTCATTCACTTTTACCCATTCCTCAAATCTTGTGTTTAGGGCCCCTGGAAGCTTGAAAATCACTTTAAACATCTCATTTTATCTTTAAAAGTGATTTTCCACGTACAAATGTGAATTGTAGTTAAAAGAGGCAACATTTGAAAACGGACCATTTTTTACGTTTCTGAAGCATGTCGTAAGGGGGGGTGGTTATCTCTTTCGTCAAAAATCGGGCGTTTTCGCTTAAACAATAAAGGCCTACAAATGTTATTTTATTCACTTCCCGTGGAGGAGAAACACTTTTTAAGGCCGCAGAGTGAGTAAATTGGCCATTTTCATTCACTTTTACCCATTCCTCAAATCTCGTGTTTAAGGCCCCTGGAAGCATGAAAATCACTTTAAACATCTCATTTTATCTTTAAAAGTGATTTTCCACGTGCAAATGTGATTTGTAGTTCAAAGAGGCAACATTTGAAAACAGACCATTTTTTTGGTTTCTGAAGCATGTCGTAAGGGGGGGTGGTTATCTCTTTCATCAAAAATCAGACGTTTTTAATTGAACAATAAAGGCCTACAAATGTTATTTAATTCACTTTCTGGGGTGGAGAAAAACTTTTTAAGGCCTCAGAGTGAATAAATTGGCCATTTTCATTCACTTTTACCCATTCCTCAAATCTTGTGTTTAGGGCCCCTGGAAGCTTGAAAATCACTTTAAACATCTCATTTTATCTTTAAAAGTGATTTACCACGTACAAATGACAATTGTAGTTAAAAGAGGCAACATTTGAAAACGGACCATTTTTTACGTTTCTGAAGCATGTCGTAAGGGGGGGTGATTATCTCTTTCGTCAAAAATCCGGCGTTTTTGCTTGAACAATAAAGGCCTACAAATGTTATTTAGTTCACTTCCCGTGGAGGAGAAACACTTTTTAAGGCCGCAGAGTGAGTAAATTGGCCATTTTCATTCACTTTTACCCATTCCTCAAATCTCGTGTTTAAGGCCCCTGGAAGCATGAAAATCACCTTAAACATCTCATTTTATCTGTAAAAGTGATTTTCCACGTACAAATGTGAATTGTAGTTCAAAGAGGCAACATTTGAAAACGGACCATTTTTTACGTTTCTGAAGCATGTCGTAAGGGGGGGTGGTTATCTCTTTCGTCAAAAATCGCGTGTTTTCGCTTGAACAATAAAGGCCTACAAATGTTATTTAGTTCACTTCCCGTGGAGGAGAAACACTTTTTAAGGCCGCAGAGTGAGTAAATTGGCCATTTTCATTCACTTTGACCCATTCCTCAAATCTCGTGTTTAAGGCCCCTGGAAGCATGAAAATCACTTTAAACATCTCATTTTATCTTTAATAGTGATTTTCCACGTACAAATGTGAATTGTAGTTCAAAGAGGCAACATTTGAAAACGGACCATTTTTTACGTTTCTGAAGCATGTCGTAAGGGGGGGTGGTTATCTCTTTCGTCAAAAATCGGGTGTTTTCGCTTGAACAATAAAGGCCTACAAATGTTATTTAGTTCACTTCCCGTGGAGGAGAAACACTTTTTAAGGCCGCAGAGTGAGTAAATTGGCCATTTTCATTCACTTTTACCCATTCCTCAAATCTTGTGTTTAAGGCCCTTGGAAGCATGAAAATCACTTTAAACATCTCATTTTATCTTTATAAGTGATTTTCCACGTACAAATGTGAATTGTAGTTCAAAGAGGCAACATTTGAAAATAGACCATTTTTTTAGTTTCTGAAGCATGTTGTAAGGGGGGGTGGTTATCTCTTTCATCAAAAATCGGACGTTTTTGATTGAACAATAAAGGCCTCCAAATGTTATTTTATTCACTTCCCGTGGAGGAGAAACACTTTTTAAGGCCGCAGAGTGAATAAAATGGCCATTTTCATTCACTTTACCCATTCCTCAAATCTTGTGTTTAGGGCCCCTGGAAGCTTGAAAATCACTTTAAACATCTCATTTTATCTTTAAAAGTGATTTTCCACGTACAAATGTGAATTGTAGTTCAAAGAGGCAACATTTGAAAACAGACCATTTTTTTAGTTTCTGAAGCATGTCGTAAGGGGGGGTGGTTATCTCTTTCATCAAAAATCGAACGTTTTTAATTGAACAGTAAAGGCCTACAAATGTTATTTAATTCACTTTCTGGGCTGGAGTAAAACTTTTTAAGGCCTCAGAGTGAATAAATTGGCCATTTTCATTCACTTTTACCCATTCCTCAAATCTTGTGTTTAGGGCCCCTGGAAGCTTGACAATCACTTTAAACATCTCATTTTATCTTTAAAAGTGATTTTCCACATACAAATGTGAATTGTAGTTAAAAGAGGCAACATTTGAACACGGACCATTTTTTACGTTTCTGAAGCATGTCGTAAGGGGGGGTGGTTATCCCTTTCGTCAAACATTGGGCGTTTTCGCTTGAACAATAAAGGCCTACAAATGTTATTTAGTTCACTTCCCGTGGAGGAAAAACACTTTTTAAGGCCGCAGAGTGAGTAAATTGGCCATATTCATTCACTTTTACCCATTCCTCAAATCTTGTGTTTAAGGCCCCTGGAAGCATGAAAATCACTTTAAACATCTCATTTTATCTTTAAAAGTGATTTTCCACGTACAAATGTGAATTGTAGTTCAAAGAGGCAACATTTGAAAACAGACCATTTTTTTAGTTTCTGAAGCATGTCGTAAGGGGGGGTGGTTATCTCTTTCATCAAAAATCGGACGTTTTTGATTGAACAATAAAGGCCTACAAATGTTATTTAATTCACTTTCTGGGGTGGAGAAAAACTTTTTAAGGCCTCAGAGTGAATAAATTGGCCATTTTCATTCACATTTACCCATTCCTCAAATCTTGTGTTTAGGGCCCCTGGAAGCTTGAAAATCACTTTAAACATCTCATTTTATCTTTAAAAGTGATTTACCACGTACAAATGTCAATTGTAGTTAAAAGAGGCAACATTTGAAAACGGACCATTTTTTACGTTTCTGAAGCATGTCGTAAGGGGGGGTGGTTATCTCTTTCATCAAAAATCGAACGTTTTTAATTGAACAGTAAAGGCCTACAAATGTTATTTAATTCACTTTCTGGGCTGGAGTAAAACTTTTTAAGGCCTCAGAGTGAATAAATTGGCCATTTTCATTCACTTTTACCCATTCCTCAAATCTTGTGTTTAGGGCCCCTGGAAGCTTGACAATCACTTTAAACATCTCATTTTATCTTTAAAAGTGATTTTCCACATACAAATGTGAATTGTAGTTAAAAGAGGCAACATTTGAACACGGACCATTTTTTACGTTTCTGAAGCATGTCGTAAGGGGGGGTGGTTATCCCTTTCGTCAAACATTGGGCGTTTTCGCTTGAACAATAAAGGCCTACAAATGTTATTTAGTTCACTTCCCGTGGAGGAAAAACACTTTTTAAGGCCGCAGAGTGAGTAAATTGGCCATATTCTTTCACTTTTACCCATTCCTCAAATCTTGTGTTTAAGGCCCCTGGAAGCATGAAAATCACTTTAAACATCTCATTTTATCTTTAAAAGTGATTTTCCACGTACAAATGTGAATTGTAGTTCAAAGAGGCAACATTTGAAAACAGACCATTTTTTTAGTTTCTGAAGCATGTCGTAAGGGGGGGTGGTTATCTCTTTCATCAAAAATCGGACGTTTTTGATTGAACAATAAAGGCCTACAAATGTTATTTAATTCACTTTCTGGGGTGGAGAAAAACTTTTTAAGGCCTCAGAGTGAATAAATTGGCCATTTTCATTCACATTTACCCATTCCTCAAATCTTGTGTTTAGGGCCCCTGGAAGCTTGAAAATCACTTTAAACATCTCATTTTATCTTTAAAAGTGATTTACCACGTACAAATGTCAATTGTAGTTAAAAGAGGCAACATTTGAAAACGGACCATTTTTTACGTTTCTGAAGCATGTCGTAAGGGGGGGTGATTATCTCTTTCGTCAAAAATCCGGCGTTTTTGCTTGAACAATAAAGGCCTACAAATGGTATTT
Source organism: Triturus cristatus (assembly GCF_964204655.1). NCBI lineage: Eukaryota > Metazoa > Chordata > Amphibia > Caudata > Salamandridae > Triturus > Triturus cristatus. The sequence continues at coordinate 1,220,492,866 of NC_140590.1, read as the reverse complement.
AGTTCACTTCCCGTGGAGGAGAAACACTTTTTAAGGCCGCAGAGTGAGTAAATTGGCCATTTTCATTTACATTTACCCATTCCTCAAATCTTGTGTTTAGGGCCCCTGGAAGCTTGAAAATCACTTTAAACATCTAATTTTATCTCTAAAAGTGATTATCCACGTACAAATGTGAATTGTCGTTTAAAGACGCAACATTTGAAAATGGACCATTTTTTTCGTTTCTGAAGCATGTCGTGAGGGGGGTGGTTATCTCTTTCACCAAGAAAAAGGCGTTTTTGATTGAACAATAAAGGCCTCCAAATGTTATTTTATTCACTTCCCGTGGAGGAGAAACACTTTTTAAGGCCGCAGACTGAGTAAATTGGCCATATTCATTCACTTTTACCCATTCCTCAAATCTCGTGTTTAAGGCCACTGGAAGCATGAAAATCACTTTAAACATCTCCTGTTATCTTTAAAAGTGATTTTCCACGTACAAATGTGAATTGTAGTTCAAAGAGGCAACATTTGAAAACAGACCATTTTTTTAGTTTCTGAAGCATGTCGTAAGGGGGGGTGGTTATCTCTTTCATCAAAAATCGGACGTTTTTGATTGAACAATAATGGCCTCCAAATGTTATTTAGTTCACTTCCCGTGGAGGAGAAACACTTTTTAAGGCCGCAGAGTGAGTAAATTGGCCATATTCATTCACTTTTACCCATTCCTCAAATCTTGTGTTTAAGGCCCCTGGAAGCATGAAAATCACTTTAAACATCTCATTTTATCTTTAAAAGTGATTTTCCACGTACAAATGTGAATTGTAGTTCAAAGAGGCAACATTTGAAAATGGACCATTTTTTCCTTTCGGAAGCATGTCGTAAGGGGGGGTGGTTATCTCTTTCACCAAAAAAAACGCGTTTTTGATTGAACAATAAAGGCCTCCAAATGTTATTTTATTCACTTCCCGTGGAGGAGAAACACTTTTTAAGGCCGCAGACTGAGTAAATTGGCCATATTCATTCACTTTTACCCATTCCCCAAATCTTGTGTTTAAGGCCCCTGGAAGCATGAAAATCACTTTAAACATCTCCTGTTATCTTTAAAAGTGATTTTCCACGTACAAATGTGAATTGTAGTTCAAAGAGGCAACATTTGAAAACAGACCATTTTTTTAGTTTCTGAAGCATGTCGTAAGGGGGGGTGGTTATCTCTTTCATCAAAAATCGGACGTTTTTGATTGAACAATAATGGCCTCCAAATGTTATTTTATTCACTTCCCGTGGAGGAGAAACACTTTTTAAGGCCGCAGAGTGAGTAAATTGGCCAGTTTCATTCACTTTTACCCATTCCTCAAATCTCGTGTTTAAGGCCCCTGGAAGCATGAAAATCACTTTAAATATCTCATTTTATCTTTAAAAGTGATTTTCCACGTACAAATGTGAATTGTAGTTCAAAGAGGCAACATTTGAAAACGGACCATTTTTTACGTTTCTGAAGCATGTCGTAAGGGGGGGTGATTATCTCTTTCGTCAAAAATCGGGCGTTTTTGCTTGAACAATAAAGGCCTACAAATGTTAATTAGTTCACTTCCCGTGGAGGAGAAACACTTTTTAAGGCCGCAGAGTGAGTAAATTGGCCATATTCATTCACTTTTACCCATTCCTCAAATCTTGTGTTTAAGGCCCCTGGAAGCATGAAAATCACTTTAAACATCTCATTTTATCTTTAATAGTGATTTTCCACGTACAAATGTGAATTGTAGTTCAAAGAGGCAACATTTGAAAATGGACCATTTTTTACGTTTCTGAAGCATGCCGTAAGGGGGGGTGGTTATCTCTTTCGTCAAAAATCGGGTGTTTTCGCTTGAACAATAAAGGCCTACAATTGTTAATTAGTTCACTTCCCGTGGAGGAGAAACACTTTTTAAGGCCGCAGAGTGAGTAAATTGGCCATTTTCATTCACTTTTACCCATTCCTCAAATCTCGTGTTTAAGGCCCCTGGAAGCACGAAAATCACTTTAAACATCTCATTTTATCTTTAAAAGTGATTTTCCACGTACAAATGTGAATTGTAGTTCAAAAAGGCAACATTTGAAAACAGACCATTTTTTTGGTTTCTGAAGCATGTCGTAAGGGGGGGGTGGTTATCTCTTTCATCAAAAATCGGACGTTTTTAATTGAACAATAAAGGCCTACAAATGTTATTTAATTCACTTTCTGGGGTGGAGAAAAACTTTTTAAGGCCTCAGAGTGAATAAATTGGCCATTTTCATTCACTTTTACCCATTCCTCAAATCTTGTGTTTAGGGCCCCTGGAAGCTTGAAAATCACTTTAAACATCTCATTTTATCTTTAAAAGTGATTTACCACGTACAAATGTCAATTGTAGTTAAAAGAGGCAACATTTGAAAACGGACCATTTTTTACGTTTCTGAAGCATGTCGTAAGGGGGGGTGATTATCTCTTTCGTCAAAAATCCGGCGTTTTTGCTTGAACAATAAAGGCCTACCAATGTTATTTAGTTCACTTCCCGTGGAGGAGAAACACTTTTTAAGGCCGCAGAGTGAGTAAATTGGCCATTTTCATTCACTTTTACCCATTCCTCAAATCTCGTGTTTAAGGCCCCTGGAAGCATGAAAATCACCTTAAACATCTCATTTTATCTGTAAAAGTGATTTTCCACGTACAAATGTGAATTGTAGTTCAAAGAGGCAACATTTGAAAACGGACCATTTTTTACGTTTCTGAAGCTTGTCGTAAGGGGGGGTGCTTATCTCTTTCGTCAAAATCGGGCGTTTTCGCTTGAACAATAAAGGCCTACAAATGTTATTTAGTTCACTTCCCGTGGAGGAGAAACACTTTTTAAGGCCGCAGAGTGAGTAAATTGGCCATATTCATTCACTTTTACCCATTCCTCAAATCTTGTGTTTAAGGCCCCTGGAAGCATGAAAATCACTTTAAACATCTCATTTTATCTTTAATAGTGATTTTCCACGTACAAATGTGAATTGTAGTTCAAAGAGGCAACATTTGAAAACGGACCATTTTTTACGTTTCTGAAGCATGTCGTAAGGGGGGTGGTTATCTCTTTCGTCAAAAATCGGGTGTTTTCGCTTGAACAATAAAGGCCTACAAATGTTATTTAGTTCACTTCCCGTGGAGGAGAAACACTTTTTAAGGCCGCAGAGTGAGTAAATTGGCCATTTTCATTCACTTTTACCCATTCCTCAAATCTTGTGTTTAAGGCCCCTGGAAGCATGAAAATCACTTTAAACATCTCATTTTATCTTTATAAGTGATTTTCCACGTACAAATGTGAATTGTAGTTCAAAGAGGCAACATTTGAAAACAGACCATTTTTTTAGTTTCTGAAGCATGTTGTAAGGGGGGGTGGTTATCTCTTTCATCAAAAATCGGACGTTTTTGATTGAACAATAAAGGCCTCCAAATGTTATTTTATTCACTTCCCGTGGAGGAGAAACACTTTTTAAGGCCGCAGAGTGAATAAAATGGCCATTTTCATTCACTTTTACCCATTCCTCAAATCTTGTGTTTAGGGCCCCTGGAACCTTGAAAATCACTTTAAACATCTCATTTTATCTTTAAAAGTGATTTTCCACGTACAAATGTGAATTGTAGTTAAAAGAGGCAACATTTGAAAACGGACCATTTTTTACGTTTCTGAAGCATGTCGTAAGGGGGGGTGGTTATCTCTTTCGTCAAAAATCGGGCGTTTTCGCTTAAACAATAAAGGCCTACAAATGTTATTTTATTCACTTCCCGTGGAGGAGAAACACTTTTTAAGGCCGCAGAGTGAGTAAATTGGCCATTTTCATTCACTTTTACCCATTCCTCAAATCTCGTGTTTAAGGCCCCTGGAAGCATGAAAATCACTTTAAACATCTCATTTTATCTTTAAAAGTGATTTTCCACGTACAAATGTGAATTGTAGTTCAAAGAGGCAACATTTGAAAACAGACCATTTTTTTGGTTTCTGAAGCATGTCGTAAGGGGGGGTGGTTATCTCTTTCATCAAAAATCGGACGTTTTTAATTGAACAATAAAGGCCTACAAATGTTATTTAATTCACTTTCTGGGGTGGAGAAAAACTTTTTAAGGCCTCAGAGTGAATAAATTGGCCATTTTCATTCACTTTTACCCATTCCTCAAATCTTGTGTTTAGGGCCCCTGGAAGCTTGAAAATCACTTTAAACATCTCATTTTATCTTTAAAAGTGATTTACCACGTACAAATGACAATTGTAGTTAAAAGAGGCAACATTTGAAAACGGACCATTTTTTACGTTTCTGAAGCATGTCGTAAGGGGGGGTGATTATCTCTTTCGTCAAAAATCCGGCGTTTTTGCTTGAACAATAAAGGCCTACAAATGTTATTTAGTTCACTTCCCGTGGAGGAGAAACACTTTTTAAGGCCGCAGAGTGAGTAAATTGGCCATTTTCATTCACTTTTACCCATTCCTCAAATCTCGTGTTTAAGGCCCCTGGAAGCATGAAAATCACCTTAAACATCTCATTTTATCTGTAAAAGTGATTTTCCACGTACAAATGTGAATTGTAGTTCAAAGAGGCAACATTTGAAAACGGACCATTTTTTACGTTTCTGAAGCATGTCGTAAGGGGGGGTGGTTATCTCTTTCGTCAAAAATCGCGTGTTTTCGCTTGAACAATAAAGGCCTACAAATGTTATTTAGTTCACTTCCCGTGGAGGAGAAACACTTTTTAAGGCCGCAGAGTGAGTAAATTGGCCATTTTCATTCACTTTTACCCATTCCTCAAATCTCGTGTTTAAGGCCCCTGGAAGCATGAAAATCACTTTAAACATCTCATTTTATCTTTAAAAGTGATTTTCCACGTACAAATGTGAATTGTAGTTCAAAGAGGCAACATTTGAAAACAGACCATTTTTTTGGTTTCTGAAGCATGTCGTAAGGGGGGGTGGTTATCTCTTTCATCAAAAATCGGACGTTTTTAATTGAACAATAAAGGCCTACAAATGTTATTTAATTCACTTTCTGGGGTGGAGAAAAACTTTTTAAGGCCTCAGAGTGAATAAATTGGCCATTTTCATTCACTTTTACCCATTCCTCAAATCTTGTGTTTAGGGCCCCTGGAAGCTTGAAAATCACTTTAAACATCTCATTTTATCTTTAAAAGTGATTTACCACGTACAAATGACAATTGTAGTTAAAAGAGGCAACATTTGAAAACGGACCATTTTTTACGTTTCTGAAGCATGTCGTAAGGGGGGGTGATTATCTCTTTCGTCAAAAATCCGGCGTTTTTGCTTGAACAATAAAGGCCTACAAATGTTATTTAGTTCACTTCCCGTGGAGGAGAAACACTTTTTAAGGCCGCAGAGTGAGTAAATTGGCCATTTTCATTCACTTTTACCCATTCCTCAAATCTCGTGTTTAAGGCCCCTGGAAGCATGAAAATCACCTTAAACATCTCATTTTATCTGTAAAAGTGATTTTCCACGTACAAATGTGAATTGTAGTTCAAAGAGGCAACATTTGAAAACGGACCATTTTTTACGTTTCTGAAGCATGTCGTAAGGGGGGGTGGTTATCTCTTTCGTCAAAAATCGCGTGTTTTCGCTTGAACAATAAAGGCCTACAAATGTTATTTAGTTCACTTCCCGTGGAGGAGAAACACTTTTTAAGGCCGCAGAGTGAGTAAATTGGCCATTTTCATTCACTTTTACCCATTCCTCAAATCTCGTGTTTAAGGCCCCTGGAAGCATGAAAATCACTTTAAACATCTCATTTTATCTTTAATAGTGATTTTCCACGTACAAATGTGAATTGTAGTTCAAAGAGGCAACATTTGAAAACGGACCATTTTTTACGTTTCTGAAGCATGTCGTAAGGGGGGGTGGTTATCTCTTTCGTCAAAAATCGGGTGTTTTCGCTTGAACAATAAAGTCCTCCAAATGTTATTTTATTCACTTCCCGTGGAGGAGAAACACTTTTTAAGGCCGCAGAGTGAATAAAATGGCCATTTTCATTCACTTTTACCCATTCCTCAAATCTTGTGTTTAGGGCCCCTGGAAGCTTGAAAATCACTTTAAACATCTCATTTTATCTTTAAAAGTGATTTTCCACGTACAAATGTGAATTGTAGTTCAAAGAGGCAACATTTGAAAACAGACCATTTTTTTAGTTTCTGAAGCATGTCGTAAGGGGGGGTGGTTATCTCTTTCATCAAAAATCGAACGTTTTTAATTGAACAGTAAAGGCCTACAAATGTTATTTAATTCACTTTCTGGGCTGGAGTAAAACTTTTTAAGGCCTCAGAGTGAACAAATTGGCCATTTTCATTCACTTTTACCCATTCCTCAAATCTTGTGTTTAGGGCCCCTGGAAGCTTGACAATCACTTTAAACATCTCATTTTATCTTTAAAAGTGATTTTCCACGTACAAATGTGAATTGTAGTTAAAAGAGGCAACATTTGAAAACGGATCATTTTTTACGTTTCTGAAGCATGTCGTAAGGGGGGGTGGTTATCTCTTTCGTCAAAAATCGGGCGTTTTTGCTTGAACAATAAAGGCCTACAAATGTTAATTAGTTCACTTCCCGTGGAGGAGAAACACTTTTTAAGGCCGCAGAGTGAGTAAATTGGCCATATTCATTCACTTTTACCCATTCCTCAAATCTTGTGTTTAAGGCCCCTGGAAGCATGAAAATCACTTTAAACATCTCATTTTATCTTTAATAGTGATTTTCCACGTACAAATGTGAATTGTAGTTCAAAGAGGCAACATTTGAAAACGGACCATTTTTTACGTTTCTGAAGCATGTCGTAAGGGGGGGTGATTATCTCTTTCGTCAAAAATCGGGCGTTTTTGCTTGAACAATAAAGGCCTACAAATGTTAATTAGTTCACTTCCCGTGGAGGAGAAACACTTTTTAAGGCCGCAGAGTGAGTAAATTGGCCATTTTCATTCACTTTTACCCATTCCTCAAATCTTGTGTTTAAGGCCCCTGGAAGCATGAAAATCACTTTAAACATCTCATTTTATCTTTATAAGTGATTTTCCACGTACAAATGTGAATTGTAGTTCAAAGAGGCAACATTTGAAAACAGACCATTTTTTTAGTTTCTGAAGCATGTTGTAAGGGGGGGTGGTTATCTCTTTCATCAAAAATCGGACGTTTTTGATTGAACAATAAAGGCCTCCAAATGTTATTTTATTCACTTCCCGTGGAGGAGAAACACTTTTTAAGGCCGCAGAGTGAATAAAATGGCCATTTTCATTCACTTTTACCCATTCCTCAAATCTTGTGTTTAGGGCCCCTGGAAGCTTGAAAATCACTTTAAACATCTCATTTTATCTTTAAAAGTGATTTTCCACGTACAAATGTGAATTGTAGTTAAAAGAGGCAACATTTAAAAATGGACCATTTTTTACGTTTCTGAAGCATGTCGTAAGGGGGGGTGGTTATCTCTTTCGTCAAAAATCGGGCGTTTTCGCTTAAACAATAAAGGCCTACAAATGTTATTTAGTTCACTTCCCGTGGAGGAGAAACACTTTTTAAGGCCGCAGAGTGAGTAAATTGGCCATTTTCATTCACTTTTACCCATTCCTCAAATCTCGTGTTTAAGGCCCCTGGAAGCACGAAAATCACTTTAAACATCTCATTTTATCTTTAAAAGTGATTTTCCACGTACAAATGTGAATTGTAGTTCAAAAAGGCAACATTTGAAAACAGACCATTTTTTTGGTTTCTGAAGCATGTCGTAAGGGGGGGTGGTTATCTCTTTCATCAAAAATCGGACGTTTTTAATTGAACAATAAAGGCCTACAAATGTTATTTAATTCACTTTCTGGGGTGGAGAAAAACTTTTTAAGGCCTCAGAGTGAATAAATTGGCCATTTTCATTCACTTTTACCCATTCCTCAAATCTTGTGTTTAGGGCCCCTGGAAGCTTGAAAATCACTTTAAACATCTCATTTTATCTTTAAAAGTGATTTACCACGTACAAATGTCAATTGTAGTTAAAAGAGGCAACATTTGAAAACGGAGCATTTTTTACGTTTCTGAAGCATGTCGTAAGGGGGGGTGCTTATCTCTTTCGTCAAAATCGGGCGTTTTCGCTTGAACAATAAAGGCCTACAAATGTTATTTAGTTCACTTCCCGTGGAGGAGAAACACTTTTTAAGGCCGCAGAGTGAATAAAATGGCCATTTTCATTCACTTTACCCATTCCTCAAATCTTGTGTTTAGGGCCCCTGGAAGCTTGAAAATCACTTTAAACATCTCATTTTATCTTTAAAAGTGATTTTCCACGTACAAATGTGAATTGTAGTTCAAAGAGGCAACATTTGAAAACAGACCATTTTTTTAGTTTCTGAAGCATGTCGTAAGGGGGGGTGGTTATCTCTTTCATCAAAAATCGAACGTTTTTAATTGAACAGTAAAGGCCTACAAATGTTATTTAATTCACTTTCTGGGCTGGAGTAAAACTTTTTAAGGCCTCAGAGTGAATAAATTGGCCATTTTCATTCACTTTTACCCATTCCTCAAATCTTGTGTTTAGGGCCCCTGGAAGCTTGACAATCACTTTAAACATCTCATTTTATCTTTAAAAGTGATTTTCCACATACAAATGTGAATTGTAGTTAAAAGAGGCAACATTTGAACACGGACCATTTTTTACGTTTCTGAAGCATGTCGTAAGGGGGGGTGGTTATCCCTTTCGTCAAACATTGGGCGTTTTCGCTTGAACAATAAAGGCCTACAAATGTTATTTAGTTCACTTCCCGTGGAGGAAAAACACTTTTTAAGGCCGCAGAGTGAGTAAATTGGCCATATTCATTCACTTTTACCCATTCCTCAAATCTTGTGTTTAAGGCCCCTGGAAGCATGAAAATCACTTTAAACATCTCATTTTATCTTTAAAAGTGATTTTCCACGTACAAATGTGAATTGTAGTTCAAAGAGGCAACATTTGAAAACAGACCATTTTTTTAGTTTCTGAAGCATGTCGTAAGGGGGGGTGGTTATCTCTTTCATCAAAAATCGGACGTTTTTGATTGAACAATAAAGGCCTACAAATGTTATTTAATTCACTTTCTGGGGTGGAGAAAAACTTTTTAAGGCCTCAGAGTGAATAAATTGGCCATTTTCATTCACATTTACCCATTCCTCAAATCTTGTGTTTAGGGCCCCTGGAAGCTTGAAAATCACTTTAAACATCTCATTTTATCTTTAAAAGTGATTTACCACGTACAAATGTCAATTGTAGTTAAAAGAGGCAACATTTGAAAACGGACCATTTTTTACGTTTCTGAAGCATGTCGTAAGGGGGGGTGATTATCTCTTTCGTCAAAAATCCGGCGTTTTTGCTTGAACAATAAAGGCCTACAAATGGTATTTAGTTCACTTCCCGTGGAGGAGAAACACTTTTTAAGGCCGCAGAGTGAGTAAATTGGCCATTTTCATTTACATTTACCCATTCCTCAAATCTTGTGTTTAGGGCCCCTGGAAGCTTGAAAATCACTTTAAACATCTAATTTTATCTCTAAAAGTGATTATCCACGTACAAATGTGAATTGTCGTTTAAAGACGCAACATTTGAAAATGGACCATTTTTTTCGTTTCTGAAGCATGTCGTGAGGGGGGTGGTTATCTCTTTCACCAAGAAAAAGGCATTTTTGATTGAACAATAAAGGCCTCCAAATGGTATTTTATTCACTTCCCGTTGAGGAGAAACACTTTTTAAGGCCGCAGAGTGAGTAAATTGGCCATTTTCATTCACTTTTACCCATTCCTCAAATCTCGTGTTTAAGGCCACTGGAAGCATGAAAATCACTTTAAACATCTCATTTTATCTTTAAAAGTGATTTTCCAAGTACAAATGTGAATTGTAGTTCAAAGAGGCAACATTTGAAAACGGACCATTTTTTACGTTTCTGAAGCATGTCGTAAGGGGGGGTGGTTATCTCTTTCATCAAAAATCGGGCGTTTTTGCTTGAACAATAAAGGCTACAAATGTTATTTAGTTCACTTCCCGTGGAGGAGAAACACTTTTTAAGGCCGCAGAGTGAGTAAATTGGCCATATTCATTCACTTTTACCCATTCCTCAAATCTTGTGTTTAAGGCCCCTGGAAGCATGAAAATCACTTTAAACATCTCATTTTATCTTTAAAAGTGATTTTCCACGTACAAATGTGAATTGTAGTTCAAAGAGGCAACATTTGAAAATGGACCATTTTTTCCTTTCGGAAGCATGTCGTAAGGGGGGGTGGTTATCTCTTTCACCAAAAAAAACGCGTTTTTGATTGAACAATAAAGGCCTCCAAATGTTATTTTATTCACTTCCCGTGGAGGAGAAACACTTTTTAAGGCCGCAGACTGAGTAAATTGGCCATATTCATTCACTTTTACCCATTCCCCAAATCTTGTGTTTAAGGCCCCTGGAAGCATGAAAATCACTTTAAACATCTCCTGTTATCTTTAAAAGTGATTTTCCACGTACAAATGTGAATTGTAGTTCAAAGAGGCAACATTTGAAAACAGACCATTTTTTTAGTTTCTGAAGCATGTCGTAAGGGGGGGTGGTTATCTCTTTCATCAAAAATCGGACGTTTTTGATTGAACAATAATGGCCTCCAAATGTTATTTTATTCACTTCCCGTGGAGGAGAAACACTTTTTAAGGCCGCAGAGTGAGTAAATTGGCCAGTTTCATTCACTTTTACCCATTCCTCAAATCTCGTGTTTAAGGCCCCTGGAAGCATGAAAATCACTTTAAATATCTCATTTTATCTTTAAAAGTGATTTTCCACGTACAAATGTGAATTGTAGTTCAAAGAGGCAACATTTGAAAACGGACCATTTTTTACGTTTCTGAAGCTTGTCGTAAGGGGGGGTGCTTATCTCTTTCGTCAAAATCGGGCGTTTTCGCTTGAACAATAAAGGCCTACAAATGTTATTTAGTTCACTTCCCGTGGAGGAGAAACACTTTTTAAGGCCGCAGAGTGAGTAAATTGGCCATATTCATTCACTTTTACCCATTCCTCAAATCTTGTGTTTAAGGCCCCTGGAAGCATGAAAATCACTTTAAACATCTCATTTTATCTTTAATAGTGATTTTCCACGTACAAATGTGAATTGTAGTTCAAAGAGGCAACATTTGAAAACGGACCATTTTTTACGTTTCTGAAGCATGTCGTAAGGGGGGTGGTTATCTCTTTCGTCAAAAATCGGGTGTTTTCGCTTGAACAATAAAGGCCTACAAATGTTATTTAGTTCACTTCCCGTGGAGGAGAAACACTTTTTAAGGCCGCAGAGTGAGTAAATTGGCCATTTTCATTCACTTTTACCCATTCCTCAAATCTTGTGTTTAAGGCCCCTGGAAGCATGAAAATCACTTTAAACATCTCATTTTATCTTTATAAGTGATTTTCCACGTACAAATGTGAATTGTAGTTCAAAGAGGCAACATTTGAAAACAGACCATTTTTTTAGTTTCTGAAGCATGTTGTAAGGGGGGGTGGTTATCTCTTTCATCAAAAATCGGACGTTTTTGATTGAACAATAAAGGCCCCCAAATGTTATTTTATTCACTTCCCGTGGAGGAGAAACACTTTTTAAGACCGCAGAGTGAATAAAATGGCCATTTTCATTCACTTTTACCCATTCCTCAAATCTTGTGTTTAGGGCCCCTGGAACCTTGAAAATCACTTTAAACATCTCATTTTATCTTTAAAAGTGATTTTCCACGTACAAATGTGAATTGTAGTTAAAAGAGGCAACATTTGAAAACGGACCATTTTTTACGTTTCTGAAGCATGTCGTAAGGGGGGGTGGTTATCTCTTTCGTCAAAAATCGGGCGTTTTCGCTTAAACAATAAAGGCCTACAAATGTTATTTTATTCACTTCCCGTGGAGGAGAAACACTTTTTAAGGCCGCAGAGTGAGTAAATTGGCCATTTTCATTCACTTTTACCCATTCCTCAAATCTCGTGTTTAAGGCCCCTGGAAGCATGAAAATCACTTTAAACATCTCATTTTATCTTTAAAAGTGATTTTCCACGTACAAATGTGAATTGTAGTTCAAAGAGGCAACATTTGAAAACAGACCATTTTTTTGGTTTCTGAAGCATGTCGTAAGGGGGGGTGGTTATCTCTTTCATCAAAAATCGGACGTTTTTAATTGAACAATAAAGGCCTACAAATGTTATTTAATTCACTTTCTGGGGTGGAGAAAAACTTTTTAAGGCCTCAGAGTGAATAAATTGGCCATTTTCATTCACTTTTACCCATTCCTCAAATCTTGTGTTTAGGGCCCCTGGAAGCTTGAAAATCACTTTAAACATCTCATTTTATCTTTAAAAGTGATTTACCACGTACAAATGACAATTGTAGTTAAAAGAGGCAACATTTGAAAACGGACCATTTTTTACGTTTCTGAAGCATGTCGTAAGGGGGGGTGATTATCTCTTTCGTCAAAAATCCGGCGTTTTTGCTTGAACAATAAAGGCCTACAAATGTTATTTAGTTCACTTCCCGTGGAGGAGAAACACTTTTTAAGGCCGCAGAGTGAGTAAATTGGCCATTTTCATTCACTTTTACCCATTCCTCAAATCTCGTGTTTAAGGCCCCTGGAAGCATGAAAATCACCTTAAACATCTCATTTTATCTGTAAAAGTGATTTTCCACGTACAAATGTGAATTGTAGTTCAAAGAGGCAACATTTGAAAACGGACCATTTTTTACGTTTCTGAAGCATGTCGTAAGGGGGGGTGGTTATCTCTTTCGTCAAAAATCGCGTGTTTTCGCTTGAACAATAAAGGCCTACAAATGTTATTTAGTTCACTTCCCGTGGAGGAGAAACACTTTTTAAGGCCGCAGAGTGAGTAAATTGGCCATTTTCATTCACTTTTACCCATTCCTCAAATCTCGTGTTTAAGGCCCCTGGAAGCATGAAAATCACTTTAAACATCTCATTTTATCTTTAAAAGTGATTTTCCACGTACAAATGTGAATTGTAGTTCAAAGAGGCAACATTTGAAAACAGACCATTTTTTTGGTTTCTGAAGCATGTCGTAAGGGGGGTGGTTATCTCTTTCATCAAAAATCGGATGTTTTTAATTGAACAATAAAGGCCTACAAATGTTATTTAATTCACTTTCTGGGGTGGAGAAAAACTTTTTAAGGCCTCAGAGTGAATAAATTGGCCATTTTCATTCACTTTTACCCATTCCTCAAATCTTGTGTTTAGGGCCCCTGGAAGCTTGAAAATCACTTTAAACATCTCATTTTATCTTTAAAAGTGATTTACCACGTACAAATGACAATTGTAGTTAAAAGAGGCAACATTTGAAAACGGACCATTTTTTACGTTTCTGAAGCATGTCGTAAGGGGGGGTGATTATCTCTTTCGTCAAAAATCCGGCGTTTTTGCTTGAACAATAAAGGCCTACAAATGTTATTTAGTTCACTTCCCGTGGAGGAGAAACACTTTTTAAGGCCGCAGAGTGAGTAAATTGGCCATTTTCATTCACTTTTACCCATTCCTCAAATCTCGTGTTTAAGGCCCCTGGAAGCATGAAAATCACCTTAAACATCTCATTTTATCTGTAAAAGTGATTTTCCACGTACAAATGTGAATTGTAGTTCAAAGAGGCAACATTTGAAAATGGACCATTTTTTACGTTTCTGAAGCATGTCGTAAGGGGGGGTGGTTATCTCTTTCGTCAAAAATCGGGTGTTTTCGCTTGAACAATAAAGGCCTCCAAATGTTATTTTATTCACTTCCCGTGGAGGAGAAACACTTTTTAAGGCCGCAGAGTGAATAAAATGGCCATTTTCATTCACTTTTACCCATTCCTCAAATCTTGTGTTTAGGGCCCCTGGAAGCTTGAAAATCACTTTAAACATCTCATTTTATCTTTAAAAGTGATTTTCCACGTACAAATGTGAATTGTAGTTCAAAGAGGCAACATTTGAAAACAGACCATTTTTTTAGTTTCTGAAGCATGTCGTAAGGGGGGGTGGTTATCTCTTTCATCAAAAATCGAACGTTTTTAATTGAACAGTAAAGGCCTACAAATGTTATTTAATTCACTTTCTGGGCTGGAGTAAAACTTTTTAAGGCCTCAGAGTGAACAAATTGGCCATTTTCATTCACTTTTACCCATTCCTCAAATCTTGTGTTTAGGGCCCCTGGAAGCTTGACAATCACTTTAAACATCTCATTTTATCTTTAAAAGTGATTTTCCACGTACAAATGTGAATTGTAGTTAAAAGAGGCAACATTTGAAAACGGATCATTTTTTACGTTTCTGAAGCATGTCGTAAGGGGGGGTGGTTATCTCTTTCGTCAAAAATCGGGCGTTTTTGCTTGAACAATAAAGGCCTACAAATGTTAATTAGTTCACTTCCCGTGGAGGAGAAACACTTTTTAAGGCCGCAGAGTGAGTAAATTGGCCATATTCATTCACTTTTACCCATTCCTCAAATCTTGTGTTTAAGGCCCCTGGAAGCATGAAAATCACTTTAAACATCTCATTTTATCTTTAATAGTGATTTTCCACGTACAAATGTGAATTGTAGTTCAAAGAGGCAACATTTGAAAACGGACCATTTTTTACGTTTCTGAAGCATGTCGTAAGGGGGGGTGATTATCTCTTTCGTCAAAAATCGGGCGTTTTTGCTTGAACAATAAAGGCCTACAAATGTTAATTAGTTCACTTCCCGTGGAGGAGAAACACTTTTTAAGGCCGCAGAGTGAGTAAATTGGCCAATTTCATTCACTTTTACCCATTCCTCAAATCTTGTGTTTAAGGCCCCTGGAAGCATGAAAATCACTTTAAACATCTCATTTTATCTTTAATAGTGATTTTCCACGTACAAATGTGAATTGTAGTTCAAAGAGGCAACATTTGAAAACGGACCATTTTTTACGTTTCTGAAGCATGTCGTAAGGGGGGGTGGTTATCTCTTTCGTCAAAAATCGGGTGTTTTCGCTTGAACAATAAAGGCCTACAAATGTTATTTAGTTCACTTCCCGTGGAGGAGAAACACTTTTTAAGGCCGCAGAGTGAGTAAATTGGCCATTTTCATTCACTTTTACCCATTCCTCAAATCTTGTGTTTAAGGCCCCTGGAAGCATGAAAATCACTTTAAACATCTCATTTTATCTTTATAAGTGATTTTCCACGTACAAATGTGAATTGTAGTTCAAAGAGGCAACATTTGAAAACAGACCATTTTTTTAGTTTCTGAAGCATGTTGTAAGGGGGGGTGGTTATCTCTTTCATCAAAAATCGGACGTTTTTGATTGAACAATAAAGGCCTCCAAATGTTATTTTATTCACTTCCCGTGGAGGAGAAACACTTTTTAAGGCCGCAGAGTGAATAAAATGGCCATTTTCATTCACTTTTACCCATTCCTCAAATCTTGTGTTTAGGGCCCCTGGAAGCTTGAAAATCACTTTAAACATCTCATTTTATCTTTAAAAGTGATTTTCCACGTACAAATGTGAATTGTAGTTAAAAGAGGCAACATTTGAAAACGGACCATTTTTTACGTTTCTGAAGCATGTCGTAAGGGGGGGTTGTTATCTCTTTCGTCAAAAATCGGGCGTTTTCGCTTAAACAATAAAGGCCTACAAATGTTATTTAGTTCACTTCCCGTGGAGGAGAAACACTTTTTAAGGCCGCAGAGTGAGTAAATTGGCCATTTTCATTCACTTTTACCCATTCCTCAAATCTCGTGTTTAAGGCCCCTGGAAGCACGAAAATCACTTTAAACATCTCATTTTATCTTTAAAAGTGATTTTCCACGTACAAATGTGAATTGTAGTTCAAAAAGGCAACATTTGAAAACAGACCATTTTTTTGGTTTCTGAAGCATGTCGTAAGGGGGGGTGGTTATCTCTTTCATCAAAAATCGGACGTTTTTAATTGAACAATAAAGGCCTACAAATGTTATTTAATTCACTTTCTGGGGTGGAGAAAAACTTTTTAAGGCCTCAGAGTGAATAAATTGGCCATTTTCATTCACTTTTACCCATTCCTCAAATCTCGTGTTTAAGGCCCCTGGAAGCATGAAAATCACCTTAAACATCTCATTTTATCTGTAAAAGTGATTTTCCACGTACAAATGTGAATTGTAGTTCAAAGAGGCAACATTTGAAAACGGACCATTTTTTACGTTTCTGAAGCTTGTCGTAAGGGGGGGTGCTTATCTCTTTCGTCAAAATCGGGCGTTTTCGCTTGAACAATAAAGGCCTACAAATGTTATTTAGTTCACTTCCCGTGGAGGAGAAACACTTTTTAAGGCCGCAGAGTGAATAAAATGGCCATTTTCATTCACTTTACCCATTCCTCAAATCTTGTGTTTAGGGCCCCTGGAAGCTTGAAAATCACTTTAAACATCTCATTTTATCTTTAAAAGTGATTTTCCACGTACAAATGTGAATTGTAGTTCAAAGAGGCAACATTTGAAAACAGACCATTTTTTTAGTTTCTGAAGCATGTCGTAAGGGGGGGTGGTTATCTCTTTCATCAAAAATCGAACGTTTTTAATTGAACAGTAAAGGCCTACAAATGTTATTTAATTCACTTTCTGGGCTGGAGTAAAACTTTTTAAGGCCTCAGAGTGAATAAATTGGCCATTTTCATTCACTTTTACCCATTCCTCAAATCTTGTGTTTAGGGCCCCTGGAAGCTTGACAATCACTTTAAACATCTCATTTTATCTTTAAAAGTGATTTTCCACATACAAATGTGAATTGTAGTTAAAAGAGGCAACATTTGAACACGGACCATTTTTTACGTTTCTGAAGCATGTCGTAAGGGGGGGTGGTTATCCCTTTCGTCAAACATTGGGCGTTTTCGCTTGAACAATAAAGGCCTACAAATGTTATTTAGTTCACTTCCCGTGGAGGAAAAACACTTTTTAAGGCCGCAGAGTGAGTAAATTGGCCATATTCATTCACTTTTACCCATTCCTCAAATCTTGTGTTTAAGGCCCCTGGAAGCATGAAAATCACTTTAAACATCTCATTTTATCTTTAAAAGTGATTTTCCACGTACAAATGTGAATTGTAGTTCAAAGAGGCAACATTTGAAAACAGACCATTTTTTTAGTTTCTGAAGCATGTCGTAAGGGGGGGTGGTTATCTCTTTCATCAAAAATCGGACGTTTTTGATTGAACAATAAAGGCCTACAAATGTTATTTAATTCACTTTCTGGGGTGGAGAAAAACTTTTTAAGGCCTCAGAGTGAATAAATTGGCCATTTTCATTCACATTTACCCATTCCTCAAATCTTGTGTTTAGGGCCCCTGGAAGCTTGAAAATCACTTTAAACATCTCATTTTATCTTTAAAAGTGATTTACCACGTACAAATGTCAATTGTAGTTAAAAGAGGCAACATTTGAAAACGGACCATTTTTTACGTTTCTGAAGCATGTCGTAAGGGGGGGGTGATTATCTCTTTCGTCAAAAATCCGGCGTTTTTGCTTGAACAATAAAGGCCTACAAATGGTATTTAGTTCACTTCCCGTGGAGGAGAAACACTTTTTAAGGCCGCAGAGTGAGTAAATTGGCCATTTTCATTTACATTTACCCATTCCTCAAATCTTGTGTTTAGGGCCCCTGGAAGCTTGAAAATCACTTTAAACATCTAATTTTATCTCTAAAAGTGATTATCCACGTACAAATGTGAATTGTCGTTTAAAGACGCAACATTTGAAAATGGACCATTTTTTTCGTTTCTGAAGCATGTCGTGAGGGGGGTGGTTATCTCTTTCACCAAGAAAAAGGCGTTTTTGATTGAACAATAAAGGCCTCCAAATGGTATTTTATTCACTTCCCGTTGAGGAGAAACACTTTTTAAGGCCGCAGAGTGAGTAAATTGGCCATTTTCATTCACTTTTACCCATTCCTCAAATCTCGTGTTTAAGGCCACTGGAAGCATGAAAATCACTTTAAACATCTCATTTTATCTTTAAAAGTGATTTTCGAAGTACAAATGTGAATTGTAGTTCAAAGAGGCAACATTTGAAAACGGACCATTTTTTACGTTTCTGAAGCATGTCGTAAGGGGGGGTGGTTATCTCTTTCATCAAAAATCGGGCGTTTTTGCTTGAACAATAAAGGCTACAAATGTTATTTAGTTCACTTCCCGTGGAGGAGAAACACTTTTTAAGGCCGCAGAGTGAGTAAATTGGCCATATTCATTCACTTTTACCCATTCCTCAAATCTTGTGTTTAAGGCCCCTGGAAGCATGAAAATCACTTTAAACATCTCATTTTATCTTTAAAAGTGATTTTCCACGTACAAATGTGAATTGTAGTTCAAAGAGGCAACATTTGAAAACAGACCATTTTTTTAGTTTCTGAAGCATGTCGTAAGGGGGGGTGATTATCTCTTTCGTCAAAAATCGGGCGTTTTTGCTTGAACAATAAAGGCCTACAAATGTTATTTAGTTCACTTCCCGTGGAGGAGAAACACTTTTTAAGGCCGCAGAGTGAGTAAATTGGCCAGTTTCATTCACTTTTACCCATTCCTCAAATCTCGTGTTTAAGGCCCCTGGAAGCATGAAAATCACTTTAAATATCTCATTTTATCTTTAAAAGTGATTTTCCACGTACAAATGTGAATTGTAGTTCAAAGAGGCAACATTTGAAAACGGACCATTTTTTACGTTTCTGAAGCATGTCGTAAGGGGGGGTGATTATCTCTTTCGTCAAAAATCGGGCGTTTTTGCTTGAACAATAAAGGCCTACAAATGTGAATTAGTTCACTTCCCGTGGAGGAGAAACACTTTTTAAGGCCGCAGAGTGAGTAAATTGGCCATATTCATTCACTTTTACCCATTCCTCAAATCTTGTGTTTAAGGCCCCTGGAAGCATGAAAATCACTTTAAACATCTCATTTTATCTTTAATAGTGATTTTCCACGTACAAATGTGAATTGTAGTTCAAAGAGGCAACATTTGAAAATGGACCATTTTTTACGTTTCTGAAGCATGTCGTAAGGGGGGGTGGTTATCTCTTTCGTCAAAAATCGGGTGTTTTCGCTTGAACAATAAAGGCCTACAAATGTTATTTAGTTCACTTCCCGTGGAGGAGAAACACTTTTTAAGGCCGCAGAGTGAGTAAATTGGCCATTTTCATTCACTTTTACCCATTCCTCAAATCTTGTGTTTAAGGCCCCTGGAAGCATGAAAATCACTTTAAACATCTCATTTTATCTTTATAAGTGATTTTCCACGTACAAATGTGAATTGTAGTTCAAAGAGGCAACATTTGAAAACAGACCATTTTTTTAGTTTCTGAAGCATGTTGTAAGGGGGGGTGGTTATCTCTTTCATCAAAAATCGGACGTTTTTGATTGAACAATAAAGGCCTCCAAATGTTATTTTATTCACTTCCCGTGGAGGAGAAACACTTTTTAAGGCCGCAGAGTGAATAAAATGGCCATTTTCATTCACTTTTACCCATTCCTCAAATCTCGTGTTTAAGGCCCCTGGAAGCACGAAAATCACTTTAAACATCTCATTTTATCTTTAAAAGTGATTTTCCACGTACAAATGTGAATTGTAGTTCAAAAAGGCAACATTTGAAAACAGACCATTTTTTTGGTTTCTGAAGCATGTCGTAAGGGGGGGTGGTTATCTCTTTCATCAAAAATCGGACGTTTTTAATTGAACAATAAAGGCCTACAAATGTTATTTAATTCACTTTCTGGGGTGGAGAAAAACTTTTTAAGGCCTCAGAGTGAATAAATTGGCCATTTTCATTCACTTTTACCCA
This sequence comes from Triturus cristatus, assembly GCF_964204655.1. Lineage (NCBI taxonomy): Eukaryota > Metazoa > Chordata > Amphibia > Caudata > Salamandridae > Triturus > Triturus cristatus. Next base: position 1,220,473,082 of record NC_140590.1, on the reverse strand, counting down.
TTCCTCAAATCTTGTGTTTAGGGCCCCTGGAAGCTTGAAAATCACTTTAAACATCTCATTTTATCTTTAAAAGTGATTTACCACGTACAAATGTCAATTGTAGTTAAAAGAGGCAACATTTGAAAACGGACCATTTTTTACGTTTCTGAAGCATGTCGTATGGGGGGGTGATTATCTCTTTCGTCAAAAATCCGGCGTTTTTGCTTGAACAATAAAGGCCTACAAATGTTATTTAGTTCACTTCCCGTGGAGGAGAAACACTTTTTAAGGCCGCAGAGTGAGTAAATTGGCCATTTTCATTCACTTTTACCCATTCCTCAAATCTCGTGTTTAAGGCCCCTGGAAGCATGAAAATCACCTTAAACATCTCATTTTATCTGTAAAAGTGATTTTCCACGTACAAATGTGAATTGTAGTTCAAAGAGGCAACATTTGAAAACGGACCATTTTTTACGTTTCTGAAGCTTGTCGTAAGGGGGGGTGCTTATCTCTTTCGTCAAAATCGGGCGTTTTCGCTTGAACAATAAAGGCCTACAAATGTTATTTAGTTCACTTCCCGTGGAGGAGAAACACTTTTTAAGGCCGCAGAGTGAGTAAATTGGCCATATTCATTCACTTTTACCCATTCCTCAAATCTTGTGTTTAAGGCCCCTGGAAGCATGAAAATCACTTTAAACATCTCATTTTATCTTTAATAGTGCGTTTCCAAGTACAAATGTGAATTGTAGTTCAAAGAGGCAACATTTGAAAACGGACCATTTTTTACGTTTCTGAAGCATGTCGTAAGGGGGGGTGGTTATCTCTTTCGTCAAAAATCGGGTGTTTTCGCTTGAACAATAAAGGCCTACAAATGTTATTTAGTTCACTTCCCGTGGAGGAGAAACACTTTTTAAGGCCGCAGAGTGAGTAAATTGGCCATTTTCATTCACTTTTACCCATTCCTCAAATCTTGTGTTTAAGGCCCCTGGAAGCATGAAAATCACTTTAAACATCTCATTTTATCTTTATAAGTGATTTTCCACGTACAAATGTGAATTGTAGTTCAAAGAGGCAACATTTGAAAACAGACCATTTTTTTAGTTTCTGAAGCATGTTGTAAGGGGGGGTGGTTATCTCTTTCATCAAAAATCGGACGTTTTTGATTGAACAATAAAGGCCTCCAAATGTTATTTTATTCACTTCCCGTGGAGGAGAAACACTTTTTAAGGCCGCAGAGTGAATAAAATGGCCATTTTCATTCACTTTTACCCATTCCCCAAATCTTGTGTTTAGGGCCCCTGGAAGCTTGAAAATCACTTTAAACATCTCATTTTATCTTTAAAAGTGATTTTCCACGTACAAATGTGAATTGTAGTTAAAAGAGGCAACATTTGAAAACGGACCATTTTTTACGTTTCTGAAGCATGTCGTAAGGGGGGTGGTTATCTCTTTCGTCAAAAATCGGGCGTTTTCGCTTAAACAATAAAGGCCTACAAATGTTATTTTATTCACTTCCCGTGGAGGAGAAACACTTTTTAAGGCCGCAGAGTGAGTAAATTGGCCATTTTCATTCACTTTTACCCATTCCTCAAATCTCGTGTTTAAGGCCCCTGGAAGCATGAAAATCACTTTAAACATCTCATTTTATCTTTAAAAGTGATTTTCCACGTACAAATGTGAATTGTAGTTCAAAGAGGCAACATTTGAAAACAGACCATTTTTTTGGTTTCTGAAGCATGTCGTAAGGGGGGTGGTTATCTCTTTCATCAAAAATCGGACGTTTTTAATTGAACAATAAAGGCCTACAAATGTTATTTAATTCACTTTCTGGGGTGGAGAAAAACTTTTTAAGGCCTCAGAGTGAATAAATTGGCCATTTTCATTCACTTTTACCCATTCCTCAAATCTTGTGTTTAGGGCCCCTGGAAGCTTGAAAATCACTTTAAACATCTCATTTTATCTTTAAAAGTGATTTACCACGTACAAATGACAATTGTAGTTAAAAGAGGCAACATTTGAAAACGGACCATTTTTTACGTTTCTGAAGCATGTCGTAAGGGGGGGTGATTATCTCTTTCGTCAAAAATCCGGCGTTTTTGCTTGAACAATAAAGGCCTACAAATGTTATTTAGTTCACTTCCCGTGGAGGAGAAACACTTTTTAAGGCCGCAGAGTGAGTAAATTGGCCATTTTCATTCACTTTTACCCATTCCTCAAATCTCGTGTTTAAGGCCCCTGGAAGCATGAAAATCACCTTAAACATCTCATTTTATCTGTAAAAGTGATTTTCCACGTACAAATGTGAATTGCAGTTCAAAGAGGCAACATTTGAAAACGGACCATTTTTTACGTTTCTGAAGCATGTCGTAAGGGGGGGTGGTTATCTCTTTCGTCAAAAATCGCGTGTTTTCGCTTGAACAATAAAGGCCTACAAATGTTATTTAGTTCACTTCCCGTGGAGGAGAAACACTTTTTAAGGCCGCAGAGTGAGTAAATTGGCCATTTTCATTCACTTTTACCCATTCCTCAAATCTCGTGTTTAAGGCCCCTGGAAGCATGAAAATCACTTTAAACATCTCATTTTATCTTTAATAGTGATTTTCCACGTACAAATGTGAATTGTAGTTCAAAGAGGCAACATTTGAAAACGGACCATTTTTTACGTTTCTGAAGCATGTCGTAAGGGGGGGTGGTTATCTCTTTCGTCAAAAATCGGGTGTTTTCGCTTGAACAATAAAGGCCTACAAATGTTATTTAGTTCACTTCCCGTGGAGGAGAAACACTTTTTAAGGCCGCAGAGTGAGTAAATTGGCCATTTTCATTCACTTTTACCCATTCCTCAAATCTTGTGTTTAAGGCCCTTGGAAGCATGAAAATCACTTTAAACATCTCATTTTATCTTTATAAGTGATTTTCCACGTACAAATGTGAATTGTAGTTCAAAGAGGCAACATTTGAAAATAGACCATTTTTTTAGTTTCTGAAGCATGTTGTAAGGGGGGGTGGTTATCTCTTTCATCAAAAATCGGACGTTTTTGATTGAACAATAAAGGCCTCCAAATGTTATTTTATTCACTTCCCGTGGAGGAGAAACACTTTTTAAGGCCGCAGAGTGAATAAAATGGCCATTTTCATTCACTTTTACCCATTCCTCAAATCTTGTGTTTAGGGCCCCTGGAAGCTTGAAAATCACTTTAAACATCTCATTTTATCTTTAAAAGTGATTTTCCACGTACAAATGTGAATTGTAGTTCAAAGAGGCAACATTTGAAAACAGACCATTTTTTTAGTTTCTGAAGCATGTCGTAAGGGGGGGTGGTTATCTCTTTCATCAAAAATCGAACGTTTTTAATTGAACAGTAAAGGCCTACAAATGTTATTTAATTCACTTTCTGGGCTGGAGTAAAACTTTTTAAGGCCTCAGAGTGAACAAATTGGCCATTTTCATTCACTTTTACCCATTCCTCAAATCTTGTGTTTAGGGCCCCTGGAAGCTTGACAATCACTTTAAACATCTCATTTTATCTTTAAAAGTGATTTTCCACGTACAAATGTGAATTGTAGTTAAAAGAGGCAACATTTGAAAACGGATCATTTTTTACGTTTCTGAAGCATGTCGTAAGGGGGGGTGGTTATCTCTTTCGTCAAAAATCGGGCGTTTTTGCTTGAACAATAAAGGCCTACAAATGTTAATTAGTTCACTTCCCGTGGAGGAGAAACACTTTTTAAGGCCGCAGAGTGAGTAAATTGGCCATATTCATTCACTTTTACCCATTCCTCAAATCTTGTGTTTAAGGCCCCTGGAAGCATGAAAATCACTTTAAACATCTCATTTTATCTTTAATAGTGATTTTCCACGTACAAATGTGAATTGTAGTTCAAAGAGGCAACATTTGAAAACGGACCATTTTTTACGTTTCTGAAGCATGTCGTAAGGGGGGGTGGTTATCTCTTTCGTCAAAAATCGGGTGTTTTCGCTTGAACAATAAAGGCCTAAAAATGTTATTTAGTTCACTTCCCGTGGAGGAGAAACACTTTTTAAGGCCGCAGAGTGAGTAAATTGGCCATTTTCATTCACTTTTACCCATTCCTCAAATCTTGTGTTTAAGGCCCCTGGAAGCATGAAAATCACTTTAAACATCTCATTTTATCTTTATAAGTGATTTTCCACGTACAAATGTGAATTGTAGTTCAAAGAGGCAACATTTGAAAACAGACCATTTTTTTAGTTTCTGAAGCATGTTGTAAGGGGGGGTGGTTATCTCTTTCATCAAAAATCGGACGTTTTTGATTGAACAATAAAGGCCTCCAAATGTTATTTTATTCACTTCCCGTGGAGGAGAAACACTTTTTAAGGCCGCAGAGTGAGTAAATTGGCCAATTTCATTCACTTTTACCCATTCCTCAAATCTTGTGTTTAAGGCCCCTGGAAGCATGAAAATCACTTTAAACATCTCATTTTATCTTTAAAAGTGATTTTCCACGTACAAATGTGAATTGTAGTTAAAAGAGGCAACATTTGAAAACGGACCATTTTTTACGTTTCTGAAGCATGTCGTAAGGGGGGGTGGTTATCTCTTTCGTCAAAAATCGGGCGTTTTCGCTTAAACAATAAAGGCCTACAAATGTTATTTAGTTCACTTCCCGTGGAGGAGAAACACTTTTTAAGGCCGCAGAGTGAGTAAATTGGCCATTTTCATTCACTTTTACCCATTCCTCAAATCTCGTGTTTAAGGCCCCTGGAAGCACGAAAATCACTTTAAACATCTCATTTTATCTTTAAAAGTGATTTTCCACGTACAAATGTGAATTGTAGTTCAAAAAGGCAACATTTGAAAACAGACCATTTTTTTGGTTTCTGAAGCATGTCGTAAGGGGGGGTGGTTATCTCTTTCATCAAAAATCGGACGTTTTTAATTGAACAATAAAGGCCTACAAATGTTATTTAATTCACTTTCTGGGGTGGAGAAAAACTTTTTAAGGCCTCAGAGTGAATAAATTGGCCATTTTCATTCACTTTTACCCATTCCTCAAATCTTGTGTTTAGGGCCCCTGGAAGCTTGAAAATCACTTTAAACATCTCATTTTATCTTTAAAAGTGATTTACCACGTACAAATGTCAATTGTAGTTAAAAGAGGCAACATTTGAAAACGGACCATTTTTTACGTTTCTGAAGCATGTCGTAAGGGGGGGTGATTATCTCTTTCGTCAAAAATCCGGCGTTTTTGCTTGAACAATAAAGGCCTACAAATGTTATTTAGTTCACTTCCCGTGGAGGAGAAACACTTTTTAAGGCCGCAGAGTGAGTAAATTGGCCATTTTCATTCACTTTTACCCATTCCTCAAATCTCGTGTTTAAGGCCCCTGGAAGCATGAAAATCACCTTAAACATCTCATTTTATCTGTAAAAGTGATTTTCCACGTACAAATGTGAATTGTAGTTCAAAGAGGCAACATTTGAAAACGGACCATTTTTTACGTTTCTGAAGCTTGTCGTAAGGGGGGGTGCTTATCTCTTTCGTCAAAATCGGGCGTTTTCGCTTGAACAATAAAGGCCTACAAATGTTATTTAGTTCACTTCCCGTGGAGGAGAAACACTTTTTAAGGCCGCAGAGTGAATAAAATGGCCATTTTCATTCACTTTACCCATTCCTCAAATCTTGTGTTTAGGGCCCCTGGAAGCTTGAAAATCACTTTAAACATCTCATTTTATCTTTAAAAGTGATTTTCCACGTACAAATGTGAATTGTAGTTCAAAGAGGCAACATTTGAAAACAGGCCATTTTTTTAGTTTCTGAAGCATGTCGTAAGGGGGGGTGGTTATCTCTTTCATCAAAAATCGAACGTTTTTAATTGAACAGTAAAGGCCTACAAATGTTATTTAATTCACTTTCTGGGCTGGAGTAAAACTTTTTAAGGCCTCAGAGTGAATAAATTGGCCATTTTCATTCACTTTTACCCATTCCTCAAATCTTGTGTTTAGGGCCCCTGGAAGCTTGACAATCACTTTAAACATCTCATTTTATCTTTAAAAGTGATTTTCCACATACAAATGTGAATTGTAGTTAAAAGAGGCAACATTTGAACACGGACCATTTTTTACGTTTCTGAAGCATGTCGTAAGGGGGGTGGTTATCCCTTTCGTCAAACATTGGGCGTTTTCGCTTGAACAATAAAGGCCTACAAATGTTATTTAGTTCACTTCCCGTGGAGGAAAAACACTTTTTAAGGCCGCAGAGTGAGTAAATTGGCCATATTCATTCACTTTTACCCATTCCTCAAATCTTGTGTTTAAGGCCCCTGGAAGCATGAAAATCACTTTAAACATCTCATTTTATCTTTAAAAGTGATTTTCCACGTACAAATGTGAATTGTAGTTCAAAGAGGCAACATTTGAAAACAGACCATTTTTTTAGTTTCTGAAGCATGTCGTAAGGGGGGGTGGTTATCTCTTTCATCAAAAATCGGACGTTTTTGATTGAACAATAAAGGCCTACAAATGTTATTTAATTCACTTTCTGGGGTGGAGAAAAACTTTTTAAGGCCTCAGAGTGAATAAATTGGCCATTTTCATTCACATTTACCCATTCCTCAAATCTTGTGTTTAGGGCCCCTGGAAGCTTGAAAATCACTTTAAACATCTCATTTTATCTTTAAAAGTGATTTACCACGTACAAATGTCAATTGTAGTTAAAAGAGGCAACATTTGAAAACGGACCATTTTTTACGTTTCTGAAGCATGTCGTAAGGGGGGGTGATTATCTCTTTCGTCAAAAATCCGGCGTTTTTGCTTGAACAATAAAGGCCTACAAATGGTATTTAGTTCACTTCCCGTGGAGGAGAAACACTTTTTAAGGCCGCAGAGTGAGTAAATTGGCCATTTTCATTTACATTTACCCATTCCTCAAATCTTGTGTTTAGGGCCCCTGGAAGCTTGAAAATCACTTTAAACATCTAATTTTATCTCTAAAAGTGATTATCCACGTACAAATGTGAATTGTCGTTTAAAGACGCAACATTTGAAAATGGACCATTTTTTTCGTTTCTGAAGCATGTCGTGAGGGGGGTGGTTATCTCTTTCACCAAGAAAAAGGCGTTTTTGATTGAACAATAAAGGCCTCCAAATGGTATTTTATTCACTTCCCGTTGAGGAGAAACACTTTTTAAGGCCGCAGAGTGAGTAAATTGGCCATTTTCATTCACTTTTACCCATTCCTCAAATCTCGTGTTTAAGGCCACTGGAAGCATGAAAATCACTTTAAACATCTCATTTTATCTTTAAAAGTGATTTTCCAAGTACAAATGTGAATTGTAGTTCAAAGAGGCAACATTTGAAAACGGACCATTTTTTACGTTTCTGTTGCATGTCGTAAGGGGGGGTGGTTATCTCTTTCATCAAAAATCGGGCGTTTTTGCTTGAACAATAAAGGCTACAAATGTTATTTAGTTCACTTCCCGTGGAGGAGAAACACTTTTTAAGGCCGCAGAGTGAGTAAATTGGCCATATTCATTCACTTTTACCCATTCCTCAAATCTTGTGTTTAAGGCCCCTGGAAGCATGAAAATCACTTTAAACATCTCATTTTATCTTTAAAAGTGATTTTCCACGTACAAATGTGAATTGTAGTTCAAAGAGGCACCATTTGAAAATGGACCATTTTTTCCTTTCGGAAGTATGTCGTAAGGGGGGGTGGTTATCTCTTTCACCAAAAAAAACGCGTTTTTGATTGAACAATAAAGGCCTCCAAATGTTATTTTATTCACTTCCCGTGGAGGAGAAACACTTTTTAAGGCCGCAGAGTGAGTAAATTGGCCAGTTTCATTCACTTTTACCCATTCCTCAAATCTCGTGTTTAAGGCCCCTGGAAGCATGAAAATCACTTTAAATATCTCATTTTATCTTTAAAAGTGATTTTCCACGTACAAATGTGAATTGTAGTTCAAAGAGGCAACATTTGAAAACGGACCATTTTTTACGTTTCTGAAGCTTGTCGTAAGGGGGGGTGCTTATCTCTTTCGTCAAAATCGGGCGTTTTCGCTTGAACAATAAAGGCCTACAAATGTTATTTAGTTCACTTCCCGTGGAGGAGAAACACTTTTTAAGGCCGCAGAGTGAGTAAATTGGCCATATTCATTCACTTTTACCCATTCCTCAAATCTTGTGTTTAAGGCCCCTGGAAGCATGAAAATCACTTTAAACATCTCATTTTATCTTTAATAGTGATTTTCCACGTACAAATGTGAATTGTAGTTCAAAGAGGCAACATTTGAAAACGGACCATTTTTTACGTTTCTGAAGCATGTCGTAAGGGGGGGTGGTTATCTCTTTCGTCAAAAATCGGGTGTTTTCGCTTGAACAATAAAGGCCTACAAATGTTATTTAGTTCACTTCCCGTGGAGGAGAAACACTTTTTAAGGCCGCAGAGTGAATAAAATGGCCATTTTCATTCACTTTTACCCATTCCTCAAATCTTGTGTTTAGGGCCCCTGGAAGCTTGAAAATCACTTTAAACATCTCATTTTATCTTTAAAAGTGATTTTCCACGTACAAATGTGAATTGTAGTTAAAAGAGGCAACATTTGAAAACGGACCATTTTTTACGTTTCTGAAGCATGTCGTAAGGGGGGGTGGTTATCTCTTTCGTCAAAAATCGGGCGTTTTCGCTTAAACAATAAAGGCCTACAAATGTTATTTTATTCACTTCCCGTGGAGGAGAAACACTTTTTAAGGCCGCAGAGTGAGTAAATTGGCCATTTTCATTCACTTTTACCCATTCCTCAAATCTCGTGTTTAAGGCCCCTGGAAGCATGAAAATCACTTTAAACATCTCATTTTATCTTTAAAAGTGATTTTCCACGTACAAATGTGAATTGTAGTTCAAAGAGGCAACATTTGAAAACAGACCATTTTTTTGGTTTCTGAAGCATGTCGTAAGGGGGGGTGGTTATCTCTTTCATCAAAAATCGGACGTTTTTAATTGAACAATAAAGGCCTACAAATGTTATTTAATTCACTTTCTGGGGTGGAGAAAAACTTTTTAAGGCCTCAGAGTGAATAAATTGGCCATTTTCATTCACTTTTACCCATTCCTCAAATCTTGTGTTTAGGGCCCCTGGAAGCTTGAAAATCACTTTAAACATCTCATTTTATCTTTAAAAGTGATTTACCACGTACAAATGACAATTGTAGTTAAAAGAGGCAACATTTGAAAACGGACCATTTTTTACGTTTCTGAAGCATGTCGTAAGGGGGGGTGATTATCTCTTTCGTCAAAAATCCGGCGTTTTTGCTTGAACAATAAAGGCCTACAAATGTTATTTAGTTCACTTCCCGTGGAGGAGAAACACTTTTTAAGGCCGCAGAGTGAGTAAATTGGCCATTTTCATTCACTTTTACCCATTCCTCAAATCTCGTGTTTAAGGCCCCTGGAAGCATGAAAATCACCTTAAACATCTCATTTTATCTGTAAAAGTGATTTTCCACGTACAAATGTGAATTGTAGTTCAAAGAGGCAACATTTGAAAACGGACCATTTTTTACGTTTCTGAAGCATGTCGTAAGGGGGGGTGGTTATCTCTTTCGTCAAAAATCGCGTGTTTTCGCTTGAACAATAAAGGCCTACAAATGTTATTTAGTTCACTTCCCGTGGAGGAGAAACACTTTTTAAGGCCACAGAGTGAGTAAATTGGCCATTTTCATTCACTTTTACCCATTCCTCAAATCTCGTGTTTAAGGCCCCTGGAAGCATGAAAATCACTTTAAACATCTCATTTTATCTTTAATAGTGATTTTCCACGTACAAATGTGAATTGTAGTTCAAAGAGGCAACATTTGAAAACGGACCATTTTTTACGTTTCTGAAGCATGTCGTAAGGGGGGGTGGTTATCTCTTTCGTCAAAAATCGGGTGTTTTCACTTGAACAATAAAGGCCTACAAATGTTATTTAGTTCACTTCCCGTGGAGGAGAAACACTTTTTAAGGCCGCAGAGTGAGTAAATTGGCCATTTTCATTCACTTTTACCCATTCCTCAAATCTTGTGTTTAAGGCCCCTGGAAGCATGAAAATCACTTTAAACATCTCATTTTATCTTTATAAGTGATTTTCCACGTACAAATGTGAATTGTAGTTCAAAGAGGCAACATTTGAAAACAGACCATTTTTTTAGTTTCTGAAGCATGTTGTAAGGGGGGGTGGTTATCTCTTTCATCAAAAATCGGACGTTTTTGATTGAACAATAAAGGCCTCCAAATGTTATTTTATTCACTTCCCGTGGAGGAGAAACACTTTTTAAGGCCGCAGAGTGAGTAAATTGGCCAATTTCATTCACTTTTACCCATTCCTCAAATCTTGTGTTTAAGGCCCCTGGAAGCATGAAAATCACTTTAAACATCTCATTTTATCTTTAATAGTGATTTTCCACGTACAAATGTGAATTGTAGTTCAAAGAGGCAACATTTGAAAACGGACCATTTTTTACGTTTCTGAAGCATGTCGTAAGGGGGGGTGGTTATCTCTTTCGTCAAAAATCGGGTGTTTTCGCTTGAACAATAAAGGCCTACAAATGTTATTTAGTTCACTTCCCGTGGAGGAGAAACACTTTTTAAGGCCGCAGAGTGAGTAAATTGGCCATTTTCATTCACTTTTACCCATTCCTCAAATCTTGTGTTTAAGGCCCCTGGAAGCATGAAAATCACTTTAAACATCTCATTTTATCTTTATAAGTGATTTTCCACGTACAAATGTGAATTGTAGTTCAAAGAGGCAACATTTGAAAACAGACCATTTTTTTAGTTTCTGAAGCATGTTGTAAGGGGGGGTGGTTATCTCTTTCATCAAAAATCGGACGTTTTTGATTGAACAATAAAGGCCTCCAAATGTTATTTTATTCACTTCCCGTGGAGGAGAAACACTTTTTAAGGCCGCAGAGTGAATAAAATGGCCATTTTCATTCACTTTTACCCATTCCTCAAATCTTGTGTTTAGGGCCCCTGGAAGCTTGAAAATCACTTTAAACATCTCATTTTATCTTTAAAAGTGATTTTCCACGTACAAATGTGAATTGTAGTTAAAAGAGGCAACATTTGAAAACGGACCATTTTTTACGTTTCTGAAGCATGTCGTAAGGGGGGGTGGTTATCTCTTTCGTCAAAAATCGGGCGTTTTCGCTTAAACAATAAAGGCCTACAAATGTTATTTAGTTCACTTCCCGTGGAGGAGAAACACTTTTTAAGGCCGCAGAGTGAGTAAATTGGCCATTTTCATTCACTTTTACCCATTCCTCAAATCTCGTGTTTAAGGCCCCTGGAAGCACGAAAATCACTTTAAACATCTCATTTTATCTTTAAAAGTGTTTTTCCACGTACAAATGTGAATTGTAGTTCAAAAAGGCAACATTTGAAAACAGACCATTTTTTTGGTTTCTGAAGCATGTTGTAAGGGGGGGTGGTTATCTCTTTCATCAAAAATCGGACGTTTTTAATTGAACAATAAAGGCCTACAAATGTTATTTAATTCACTTTCTGGGGTGGAGAAAAACTTTTTAAGGCCTCAGAGTGAATAAATTGGCCATTTTCATTCACTTTTACCCATTCCTCAAATCTTGTGTTTAGGGCCCCTGGAAGCTTGAAAATCACTTTAAACATCTCATTTTATCTTTAAAAGTGATTTACCACGTACAAATGTCAATTGTAGTTAAAAGAGGCAACATTTGAAAACGGACCATTTTTTACGTTTCTGAAGCATGTCGTAAGGGGGGGTGATTATCTCTTTCGTCAAAAATCCGGCGTTTTTGCTTGAACAATAAAGGCCTACAAATGTTATTTAGTTCACTTCCCGTGGAGGAGAAACACTTTTTAAGGCCGCAGAGTGAGTAAATTGGCCATTTTCATTCACTTTTACCCATTCCTCAAATCTCGTGTTTAAGGCCACTGGAAGCATGAAAATCACTTTAAACATCTCATTTTATCTTTAAAAGTGATTTTCCAAGTACAAATGTGAATTGTAGTTCAAAGAGGCAACATTTGAAAACGGACCATTTTTTACGTTTCTGTTGCATGTCGTAAGGGGGGGGTGGTTATCTCTTTCATCAAAAATCGGGCGTTTTTGCTTGAACAATAAAGGCTACAAATGTTATTTAGTTCACTTCCCGTGGAGGAGAAACACTTTTTAAGGCCGCAGAGTGAGTAAATTGGCCATATTCATTCACTTTTACCCATTCCTCAAATCTTGTGTTTAAGGCCCCTGGAAGCATGAAAATCACTTTAAACATCTCATTTTATCTTTAAAAGTGATTTTCCACGTACAAATGTGAATTGTAGTTCAAAGAGGCACCATTTGAAAATGGACCATTTTTTCCTTTCGGAAGTATGTCGTAAGGGGGGGTGGTTATCTCTTTCACCAAAAAAAACGCGTTTTTGATTGAACAATAAAGGCCTCCAAATGTTATTTTATTCACTTCCCGTGGAGGAGAAACACTTTTTAAGGCCGCAGAGTGAGTAAATTGGCCAGTTTCATTCACTTTTACCCATTCCTCAAATCTCGTGTTTAAGGCCCCTGGAAGCATGAAAATCACTTTAAATATCTCATTTTATCTTTAAAAGTGATTTTCCACGTACAAATGTGAATTGTAGTTCAAAGAGGCAACATTTGAAAACGGACCATTTTTTACGTTTCTGAAGCTTGTCGTAAGGGGGGGTGCTTATCTCTTTCGTCAAAATCGGGCGTTTTCGCTTGAACAATAAAGGCCTACAAATGTTATTTAGTTCACTTCCCGTGGAGGAGAAACACTTTTTAAGGCCGCAGAGTGAGTAAATTGGCCATATTCATTCACTTTTACCCATTCCTCAAATCTTGTGTTTAAGGCCCCTGGAAGCATGAAAATCACTTTAAACATCTCATTTTATCTTTAATAGTGATTTTCCACGTACAAATGTGAATTGTAGTTCAAAGAGGCAACATTTGAAAACGGACCATTTTTTACGTTTCTGAAGCATGTCGTAAGGGGGGGTGGTTATCTCTTTCGTCAAAAATCGGGTGTTTTCGCTTGAACAATAAAGGCCTACAAATGTTATTTAGTTCACTTCCCGTGGAGGAGAAACACTTTTTAAGGCCGCAGAGTGAGTAAATTGGCCATTTTCATTCACTTTTACCCATTCCTCAAATCTTGTGTTTAAGGCCCCTGGAAGCATGAAAATCACTTTAAACATCTCATTTTATCTTTATAAGTGATTTTCCACGTACAAATGTGAATTGTAGTTCAAAGAGGCAACATTTGAAAACAGACCATTTTTTTAGTTTCTGAAGCATGTTGTAAGGGGGGGTGGTTATCTCTTTCATCAAAAATCGGACGTTTTTGATTGAACAATAAAGGCCTCCAAATGTTATTTTATTCACTTCCCGTGGAGGAGAAACACTTTTTAAGGCCGCAGAGTGAATAAAATGGCCATTTTCATTCACTTTTACCCATTCCT